>NC_056626.2:375704489-376321890 GCF_002870075.4 Lactuca sativa
CGGCTTTAACGGTAGCCCTAACTCAAATAAATGCTATTAGTACTAGCGGAGGTGGGATAGGTGTTAAATCGACCAAAGGCGATTGTCATGGACACCCTAGGGAGTGATCATATAATTAGTTCACCAACTGTAAACCTAGAGCCTTTAATGGCAACGGGGGAATCATTACTCTATTGTAATGGTTCGAAAAGATGAATTTAATCTTTGAGATCTGCTCCTGCCCGGAAGGAAGCAAAGTAAAATTTACTGCCTGCACCTTCTAAGACAGAGCCCTCACAATGTGGAATAGCCATGTCAAGTCACTTACACTCTTAGTGGATAATGCGATGGGTTGGGAGGCTCTGAAGGAGCTGATGATTGAGGAGTACTGCCAGAGGGGAAAAGTTCAGAAACTTGATCAGGAACTTTGGAGCTTAACCATGAAGGGCTACGACACAGTAGCCTATACTGCCTGGTTCAATGATCCGGTGGCTCTATTGTCCCAGAATAATCCCTACTGAAGGAAAGAAGATCGGGAGGTATATTTGGGGGCTGGTACCCCCATTTCAGGGGAATGTATTGGCTTCAAACCCCACTACCTTCGACAGTGCCGAATGATTGCCACAACGACTCGTTGATCATGGAGTCTGCACATCAACAACAACCCTTGCTATTGCAGAACCAACCAAAATAGCTAACAACAAGCGGAAGTTTTCGGACTAGAAGAAGAACAACACGGCGTAGAACTCTACCAAGAAGCATCAGATTGTGGCTATTCATGCCGCAACAACACTTGCTGTCACTGCGCTGGCAAAAGAGTATGCTGGGAGTTTGCCAAAGTGCAACAAGTACAACTTCCACCACAACGGACCCTGCAGGAAAATGCAGTGTGCAAAATACAATAGGAAAGGGCATACTGCTCGTTTCTGCAATGGTTTGGCTAGATCAATCACCCAGGTCCCTAGAGTTTGAGTGGGTCAGGCATGCTAAGAGTGTGGTGAGGTTGGTAACTACAAGAGGAACTCTCCGAAAGTAGGGAATGTTGGTGGAGTGGGAAGAGTCTTGGCGATAGGCCATGAGGAAGCTAAAGCAAACCGTACGGTGGTCACCGGTATGTTTCTCCTTGATAACTCTTATGCATGCATACTATTTGATAGTAGAACGGATAGGAGTTTCGTGAACCAAACATTTGCTCACTTACTTAAACAACAACCACAAGCACTAAAAGAACTATTCACCATAGAAATGGCTAATGGAAAGACTGAGAGCACTAGCAATATATACATAGGATGTACCCTATCTCTATATATCCATTCATTTCAAATCAACCTCATGTCTGTCTCAACTAAAAGTTCAGATGTCATTATCAACATGGATTGGTTGAGTCTTCATTGTGCTGACATCATGTGTTTTGAAAAGGGCGTTCGTATGAATCTACCGAATTGCGAAACCCTAGTTATCTATGGCGACAAACCAGGTACGAATCTTCGGATCATCTAAAGTATACAAGCATAGAAGTACATACGAAAGGATATCATGTGTTCCTTGCTCATGTGATTGATATGAGCCATTAGATGAAAGACATAAAGAACATCCCAGAAGCACGCGACATTCCCGACATCTTTCCCGAAGAACTGTCAGGATTACCACCACAACGTCAAGTCGAGTTCAGAATCGACTTAGTTCTAGGAGCTACCCCAGTAGCCAAATCTCCTTATCGACTAGCACTAGCTAAAATGCAAGAACTATCCGGTCAACTGAACGAACTGCTCAGCATAGGATTTATCAGACCAAGCTTCTCACCTTGGGCAGCACCAGTCTTATTCGTAAAGAAGAAAGACTGATCGTTGTGTATGTGCATCGACTATCAAGAGCTAAAAAAATTGACCATTAGGAACCGATACCCTCTACCGTGTATTGACGACTTGTTCAACCAACTGCAAGGGGCAAGCTACTTTTCAAAGATTGACCTGAGATCCGGGTATCACCGGTTATGAGTTTCAGAGGAAGATATTCCCAAACAACCTTCCGAACTCGTTATGGACACTACGAGTTTGTAGTGATGCCTTTTGTAGTAACAAATGTGCCCGCGATGTTCATGGACTTAATGAACCGGGTATGCCGCCCTTACCTATATTAGTTTGTTGTTGTATTCATTGATGACATACTCATCTACTATCGTAGTAAGGAGGAACATAGTCAACATCTAAGATAGATCTTAGAAACTCTACGAGCAGAGTAGCTCTATGTGAAGTTCTCTAACTGCGAATTTTGGATTCGAATAGTCGAATTCTTGGGTCACGTGGTTAGCGAAGAGGGAATTCACGTGGACCCTTCCAAAATAAAGGTCATTGAGAACTGGTTAGCACCAAAGACGCCTACATAAATTCATCAATTTCTAGCCTAGCTGGCTACTACCACAGATTCATCCAAAACTTCTCAAGGATAGCTAAGCCACTTACCACCCTAACACAAAACATATGAATTTTAGCTCGGAAGAAAAATAGGAGAATGCATTCCAAACGCTCAAATAACCTTGTGTAGCGCACCGATACTATCCCTCCCAGAAGGGATAGAAGATTTCATAGTGTACGACGATGCATCCAACTAAGGGCTTGGTAGTGTTTTGATGCAACGGGGAAAGGTCATCGCCTATGCCTCAAGACAGCTGAAGACACACGAAGTTAACTACACTTTGCGCGATCTTGATCTAGGAGCAGTTATTTTGCCCTAAAGATCTGGAGACACTACTTGTATCAAACGAAAAGCACTATCTTTACAGACCACAAAAGCCTTCAACACATTTTAATCAGAAGGAACTCAACATGAGACAGCGAAGGTGGGTCGAGCTACTAAATGACTATGAATGTGAAATTTGTTATCATCATGGTAAAGCCAGTGTAGTAGCAGGCACCCAAAGTAGGAAGGAGTACTTAGGTAGTGAACTCAAATCATTGATTATGACAATCCATTCACACATGTCCACATAAATTAAAAAGGCTCAGAAGGAAGCCTTGAGACCTGAGAATGTTGCGGGTGAAACTTTAAGAGGAATGGAAAAAATTTTAGAAATAAAGGGTAACGAAGCTCTATATCTCAGTGACCGGATCTGAACACCGAGTCATGGGGGTTTCAAAGACATGGTAATGAAGGAAGTGCACAACACTCGATACTCCGTTCACCTAGGTTTAAATATGATGTATCTAGATCTCAAAAAGTTATACTGGTGGCCTAACATGAAAGCAGAAATTGCTACCTTCGTGGGCAAGTGCCTTACATGCGCCAAGGTTAAGGTCTAATACCAGAAACCCTTAGTTTTATTACGACAACCAGAGATACCTGAGTGGAAGTGGGAGCGGATTACCATGGACTTCATAACCAAGTTGCCCAAGACAATGGGTGGTCTCGATACCATTTGGGTGATCGTTGACCGGTTAACCAAGTCCGCACACTTCCTACCTATCAAAGAAACTGACAAGAAGGAAAAGCTAACTTAAACCTACATTAGAGAAATCGTATGATTGCATGGTGTTACCATATCTATTATCTTGAATAGAGACAGTAGATTCGCCTTGAGGTTCTGGCAATCACTACAGAAGGCACTAGGAACTAGGTTGGATATGAGTACAACCTATCATCTACAAACCGATGGACAAAGTGAGAGAACTACTCAAACTCTTGAAGATATGTTGTGAGCCTATTTTATTGACTTTGGAATGGCATGGGATACTCATTTACCCCTTGTCATGTTCTCATACAATAACAATTATCACACAAGCATAAAGGTTGCTCCATTTGAAGCCCTCTATGGCCGGAAGTGCAGATCCCCTCTGTGTTGGGATGAAGTGGGTTACACGCAGTTAGCTAAAGGGCAAGTCCCACTCTCACCGGTCTGGAAATCATCCGAGAGACTATAGAAAAGATAGTGCAAATTCACGAACCATTGAAAGCCTTGCAAGACTGACAGAAAAGCTACGCTCATAAACGACGAAAACCCTTAGAATTACAGGTCAGTGACTTAATTCTATTGAAAGTTTCACCCTGGAAGGGTACGATACGCTTTGGAAAGTGTAGGAGGCTAAATCAAAGGTACATAGGGCCTTTTGAGATTCTTTCTAGGATCGGCCTTGTAACTTACAAACTCAAACTACCTTAAGAACTTAGTAACGTACACCCTACCTTCTCTGTATCGAACATCAAAAAGTTCCTATCTGATGAGACTCTTGTTATCCCACTTGATGAAATCGAGATCAATGAGAGCCTCAACTTTGTGGAAGAACCAATAGAAATCATGGACAATGAGGTCAAGCAAATAAAACAAAGCCGTATCCCGATAGTGAAGGTTAGTTGGAATGCAAAACGGTGACCCAAATTCACTTGGGAACACGAGGATCAAATGAAACATAAATATCCTCATCTTTTCCCCTAGTCTATGTGTATTTGCTTAAAATCTAATTTCGTGACAAAATTTCCTTTAACAGGGGGATGATGTGACAACCCAAAAATTTCGATCATGTAAATCAATCAAATCAATCAAAAGTTCAGACTTATTTCTATTTTCTTTTTACTAAGTTAAGGGTCATATTATGAGTTCTAGGCCTAGTACACTTAGAGAATGTGTGTTAGGAAGTGTTAGCAATTTTTCTCTTCATTTCTCATCTTCCATTCGTGAACTCTCCCCTTCTCTCTCAAGTATCATCCACAAAAGGGCCTCCTTTCATCTCAAAAACATAAGTATCTCACCCTTTTCTTATTATTCCTTGGAAACCATTTGCTTTCATCTATTGATCCTTCACTTTTCATCAAAATCTTCAAGATCCTCAAGAAGTTCTGGCTGTGAACCCTTCAAACATTCATCATTTGGGCCGTGAACACTTCAAGTATTCTTGGACCGTGAACCCTTCAAAGGATGTGAACTCCTCTTGTGTCTTCCTAGTCGTCTTTCAGCCCACCATTTTTGGTTCTAACACTTCATTGTAAGTGTTTCCTAGTTCCTAAGGTTGTTTCATTTACATATTAGTTGTTATAGGCCCTAATTTCATATATATATATATATATATATATATATATATATATATATATATATATATATATATATATATATATATATATATATATATGCTAAATAAGATCCATTTGTGCTCAGTACTTCACTAGTGAAACCAAGCATCCTATATCGATCTTTCATTCGAATCACTCACTGTAGGTGAGTTCATACCCATACAATTACACTTTTAAATGCTTTTAGGGAGTGAATACAAGTCTAACACAATACAAATGTGTTAACTATTTACATGTCAAAACAATAAACAAAAGGATTTCTTATACTCAAAGCTTGTTAAAACTCTTTTAACATTCATCTATTTATTTATGTATAAGTATGCTTTAACGGGCTTAGGACTATTGCTAGATACCTTGACTCCTGTTCCTTGTTTGGTTGTGGGCTTAGGGTAGGATCACTAGTCCGACTGTCGGCTACGTCATAGTTATACTTAGTAAATACATATATGAATATTAAACCCCCATTTTTAAGGAACCTACTTAACTTAGTTTCTTATGGTGATTAATTGAGTCTTTTTTGGAAATCAGTATTAGTTCAAACAAACATACTATTAAACTATAATAAGTATAGTTTAGAGGATCAAAACATACTATTTCTAGAACATAGAAACATACATGAGTCAGTACATTCATATCAACATTACAAAATATATTATAACAAGAACAGAAAGGAACATACATACTATAACAAAAACAGAATAACTAAAATGTGAAACACTATTGCATGACATAGCAATATACTTATTGTGTCACATTTTGTAACCAGAGTCTCCTGCAAGGAGATCGTGATTTTTTGTATACATCTATATGGGATTGACCATCTTACACCTTGCTGCTAGCTATAATGGGACCTGCAGGTCTACAAGTGACAAATGTCATACCATTTTTGAAGTCTAAAGAACATCGTGTTTTGTATTAGTCAATCAAGCATGGTTATAACTTAATCACATTTTTACCTTAATTAAGAAATTGATTTTTAAGGTAGTGAGTGCTTTAGTGGAGTATTTTACACAACACTACTATACACCTTCATTTTTTCATTACATTCAAGCGGGATATTCTCACATTGAGAAATGCTAACTATTTTCAAGTAAAGATAGTCATAAAATTGGAAAAACATACATTTTTACAAGAGAACAAACATACAAAATAGTCGAGTCTTGGTAGAAGACTACTTTTCATTTTAGTAGAAAATATAGGATTTTCTAGGAGGTATAAAACATTTACATCAAAACGCTTACAACCATTTTCATGAAACAAATGTAAACTTTGGACACAAAATACTTATGCACTCACTCAACTTTTATGTTGATACTCCCTTTTTAAAATAACTTGTATTATCAGGTCACCAGTAGACAGGTACATTTGCACAGGTTTTGAGAAGACGGAGCATGATCAAGACTCGTCGTTTATTTTGATATATATATACATTTGTGGTGTCATACTACTTTACAAAGAACACAAATGTATTTAACTATATTATTAATGCAATGGATGTTTTTGCTTGTTTTACTATTATGCATTGTTATGATACTGTATATAATGTCCTCCACCCCTGAATGTTTCTGCCAATTCGCTTTGGGGGTGTGACACAATGACTTTGAAGAGTATGGAAAATGGTTGATATGCTTTCATTCTAGGTGTTTGTGGTTTTTCTTATGAGAAAATTTGTATTTTTGTGATGGTGGATATAGTTTTTAGATGCTCTAATCATAAATGTCTTGTAGATGTTTATATCAAATGGGCTGAGGTCCAAGTATACATTATAGGAAGAGATATAGTGTGAAAAATAAGAAGAAAATATTTTTAATTTAAGATGTTGATGATTTAATTTACGATGTTTTTGGTGTAATTTAGGATGATACTTATTCTTACTTTTTGATTGTTTCAAAACTTGAGAGCCATGGCACCATGAACACCTTTGAGAAACCAAACCCAAATAAAAATCCCTATCAGAAAATATAAAATTTTATAGAAATGTATACATTTTAATAACTTATGATATTGTATTTACTTCAAAACTATACAGGTTAAAATCGCATCGAGTGTTGGATTAATGTCTAAGTCCATAACTATAATTGGTATGTACTTGACCCGACTTGGCATGGTCCATTTGGGTTGCGCTTCACCGAAACAATTTATGTGGAGAATCCTTTGAGAATAGCACGCTTATGATTTATATGAGTATATTATAGTTCTAATATATTAATATCTAATCATATTATTCAATTACTATTGATCAAGAATTAATTTATAATTAATTAAGTGATCAAAAGGAACTAATTAAATATGGACTATTAGATATATATGTGTAGTTGGCCAAGTTCATTTAGGTTGGGCTAAGTCTTCATGGATAGTCCATAGAGCTTTCACCCATGGATCCCAGGAAATGAAAGGTCATGGGTATTAGGGTTTAACCATAATCCTCCATACTATATAAAGGGTCTTATGGTGCATGAAATTGGGCTGGTGGCTAGTATGGATACACTAAAGAGGGCAATAACCGATTTCATAAGTGTGAGCCAAGAATCCATATTCTCTAAAGGTTTTCCAAGGTGTTTTGGTGATTTGTGATTCCACTTGAGGCTTCCACACTATTGGGGCTAAGCTCTTAAAGTTCAAGACTTCAAACTTCGATAAAAGGTATGTATTCTAACTTGTTATATTCCACATGTATATGATATTTGTATGCAAGTATAGGGTAAGATCTTGGAAACTTCATATTTGTATGTATAATAGAGAAAACATAGATCCAATGTATTTAGGGTTGCATTTACATTTAGGACTGTTAGAATGCTCAAAACCAAACAGTAGTATCAGAGACATGGGTTGTTTTCTGTTATATTGATGCAAATGTTATATTTTCAAAGTTGAAAAAAAAAGAAAAAAAACATGACGGTTGTCAAATTTTAAGATAATTACTTGTTTTTGTGAAAAACTAATTATTTGTAAAATTTGAAACATTTGATATATGAGTTGAATTAGGTAAAATTTAGTAAAAGATAAAATGATATGATTATTTTATTATTTTTAAAAGTTTGATCTAAAGAGTGTTTTTTTTAAAACTCCATAAGTTATGGATATGAGAAGGTTTCTAATGAAATTGATTCAAAGTTTTTTATGGAGTTACAAAATTTGGTGTTAATGTTTTCAAGAATTCTATAACTTATTCTTAAGTTATGGAACATGAAATGTTTCATTGTAAAACAACCATTTAACTCCATAAGTTTTGGATTACCAAAAGTTTTATGTTTCCTTGATTTATGAGTTAGTTTAGATTAATGGAAAAAAAATTGGGTTTTTGTTGTTTTCAATCCTAATTAATCTAGAGGTTGTTCATAAAATGTGCTTTTGTAACTTGTCCTCAAGCTACATAAACGGTCTCATTTATGAATCTTAAAACTCATAAAAGTGCCATAGGTTGCATAAAAATGAAGAGTAGTTTTTTTTTCATTAAATAGTATTATGACTCCATAACTTGTCCTCAAGTTATGGATGTTTAAGAGTCACTTCTTTAAAAGTGTTTTTAAAGAATAAGATGTTACATAAAAAATGAAGAGTCTTCATTTTAATGAACCATTAAACTCATAAGTTATGAAATGAAAAGTTTTGAATAGTTTCAAAACTTGTCTTCAAGTTTTGGAATTTGTAAAGTTTTCCGATGAATACCATAATTCCATGTTAAGCCCTTAGAATTTTAAAATTTAAAATTCAACCCTTATACTTTATAATATTATAAGTTAATAATATATATATATATATATATATATATATATATATATATATATATATATATATGTATGTATAAGAGCAAGTCGTCTTACCATTAGTAGGCCTCATTCACGAAGCCAGTCTATAAGGGGGTATAAGGTTACTGTTGGGTTTTGAGCAATCTAACACTTCCTAAGTGTGCATGCAACCCTAATAAACCTTGGATCTAAGTTTGTCTAAATACATGCAAAATAATAATTTTCCAAGGTTCATAACCTATCTAACATGGCATGGGGTACTTTAAACATAAAAGAATTAGATGAGATTACATACCTTTTGATGAGTTTGATTCCTTTGGAGTTTGAGAGCCAAGCACCAATAATGTGAATGCCTCAAATGGAAATCACAAATCACCACAAACACTTGGAAAACTTTAGAGAGTGTACACACACTTGTAATTTTCGGCCACACACAAGCACACACACTAGTGGCTATTTCATGCAACATAAGCATGCTTATATAGTGTACATGGTTAAGGTGAAACCCTAATAACCCATGACCTTTCCTTTTCCAAGGATCCATGGGTTAAAAGCTCCATGGATCATCCATGGACTTCCATCCAAGCCTAGCCCATTAACAAATGAGTGTTAGCCCACACCATATAAAACCAATAGCCCATAATCTAACTAGTTTTCCTTTTAATCTCTAAATTAATTCAGAATTAATTTAAGACTAAGACTAATTAAATAACATGACTTCATATTAATATATTATAACTTATAATATATTAATAAACATATGTGTATGACTCTCATAAAATTATCCATAAATTGTTCGGGTGAAGTGCAACCCAAATGGACCATGCCGGGTCGGGTCAAGTATATACCAAATAAGTTATGGACTTAGACACCTTATCCAACAGACTCCCACTTGGATAAGTCTAATAACTATATTTGCCTATATAAATTCAAGAACCAACCAGCAATCGTAGCTCTCGAAAACTCTGTTGAACTATGAAGCGCCATTTTAAGGCAAGTGATCATATAATCCTCTGTTCTCATGATATCAGCCGGAAAAACACATGGAACTTTGTCTTGCTTATCGTCTGGCAGTTGTTTCTCGATTTCCGATTTGTTTGACAAAGAACTTTGCTGAACGCATCAGTTTAGTTCTGACCGGGCCCGGTACATGGGTGAACACAAAATCATCGAGGGGCCCATATATCGCTTCTATTTCTAGAAGGAACAGATAAAATTCGACTCATATGCTTGTTCTACTACTTGTTGAATTGTACACAAAGGCACGTTTTATAACATCAAGTTACTGATGCGTTTACGTGCAATCAATGCACAACCAACTCATAGGTAACAACTCATATCTCTAGGTTTGAAGATTTATATGATATTATCGTCTCACGATCACTCGAGATAAATTCCATGAAGTGATACAAGTGAGCGTGGGTTTATACCAATACTCATAATTTATGAGTACTCATGAACGTTGCAGCAACCATTGCCATGTCCAAACACCTTTAGCCATCTACAAACCCAATTCATGACAATCTTGATTCATACCTACTTCCGACGTATGACCGATTGTGGAGGTTTGAATAAATTCATTATTCTGGAAGTCAAAACATGCAAAACTAAAACAATAGTAAATAATTGACAATGATAGTAACACTTTACTCATAAGTAAATCACAAATTTTATTCGTCATCAAATGTCGATTACATTTTACAAGTTTCAGGAAAACTATCTAATCTGTAAAACTAATATCGTCCCTCAGCCCGATGCGTCTCGCATGCTGAAAATGCTTAACCCTCGTCAGTCCCTTCGTAAGGGGATCTGCAGGATTCTCATCTGACGATACCCTCTTTGGCACGAGGAGACCTTCTTCAATCTTGTGTCTTATGAAGTGATATTTTATGTCAATGTGTCGGGATCTGCCATGATCTCTTGGTTCCTTGGCTAAGGCAACCACACTATTGCTGTCACAGAAAATCTCCATAGGTTCCTTAATAACTGGTACAACTCCAAGGTCTCTGATGAAGTTCTTCAGCCATATCGCCTCCTTCGCTGCTTCACTCGCTGCTATATACTCTGATTCACAAGTCGAATCAACCACCGTCTCCTGCTTGTAACTCTTCCAAGAAATTGCCCCTCCATTTAAGGTAAAGACCCAGCCCGACTGAGAGCGGAAGTTATCCCTATCAGTCTGAAAACTAGCATCACTATACCCTAACACTCTCAAGTCATCACTCCCACCAAGGGTAAGGATCCAATACTTAGTCCTCCGTAGGTACTTGAGAATGTTCTTTACCGTGGTCCAATGAGCCTTGCCAGTTTCCCTTGATACCTGCTGACCATGCTCAAAGCAAAGGCCACATCAGGGCGGGTACAAGTCATAGCATATATGATCGAGCCAACAGCGGAAGCATACGGTAATTGGCTCATCTCAGCTATCTCTGCCTCTGTACTCGGACTCTGAGTCTTACTCAGTTTGGCATTGCTTTGGATCAGTAAATCTCCTTTCTTGGAATTCTGCATGTTGAACCTTTTCAACACCTTATCCAAGTAGGTACTCTGACTAAGTCCAATTAGACTTTTACTCCTTTCTCTTAATATCCTTATCCCTAGGATATAGGCAGCCTCCCCTAGGTCCTTCATAGCAAAGCACTTCCCAAGCCAGGACTTAACCTCCTGCAAGGTTGGGATGTCATTTCCTATAAGTAGTATGTCATCCAAATACAATACCAAGAAGCTAACTATACTCCCACTAGCTATGACATACACACAAGACTCATCTTCACTTCTCGAGAAGCCAAACTCTTTTACCTTCTCATCGAAACAAAGATTCCAGCTACGAGATGCATGTTTTAATCCATAAATGGATTTCTCAAGCTTGCATACTCTATTAGGGTACTCTGCATTGACAAAACCCTCTGGCTGATTCATGTACACATCCTCAGCCAACTTTCCATTAAGGAAAGTGGTTTTGACATCCATTTGCCATATTTCATAATCATGAAATGCAACAATGGCTAGCATAACCCTAATAGACTTAATCTTTGCTACCGGCGAGAAGGTTTCATCACAATCAATACCATGAGTCTGAGTAAAACCCTTCGCAACCAGTCGAGCCTTATAAGTATGCACTTTTCCTTCCATGTCGGTCTTCTTCTTGAAGATCCATTTGCACCCGACTGTTTTATGGCCTGGTACATTGTCAACCAAGTTCCAAACTTGATTGTCATACATGGACTGTATCTCGCTGTCCATAGCCTCCTTCCATTTAGCAGACTCCGGGCCTGCCATGGCTTCCTTAACACTGCTAGGTTCATCCAAATTTACCAGTGTACTATCACTGATAAACGTATCACCTTCCGTAGTTATATGAAAGCCATAATAAAACGAAGGTGTGTTCCTAACCCGTGTGGAACGCCTCGGAGGTACAGACATGTCAGCTTGCTCAACAGGAGTTTCCTCCTCAGGTTGATTGCTAGTGTCTGAGGTTCCTTCACCAATTGCTTCTTGAATTTCTTCAAGATCAATTTGCCTCCCACTGTCTCCTTGTCTTATAAACTCTCTCTCATGAAAGACCCCTCTTCTCGCTACAAAGACCACATTCTCACTGGGTCTGTAGAAGAGGTAACCGAAGGATTTCTGTGGGTAGCCGATGAAAATACACCTTTCACTTCGGGGCTCGAGCTTATCATGAGTCTCACGCCTCACGAAAGCTTCGCAACCCCAAATCTTGATGTGTTCTAAATTGGGAACCTTCCCAGTCCACATCTCATGAGGTTTTTTGGTAACCTTCTTTGTAGGGACTAGATTAAGGATATGGGCGGCAGTCTCTAAGGCATACCCCCAAAAAGAGATTGGTAGTGAAGCTCGACACATCATAGAGCGAACCATGTCCAACAAGGTTCGACTACGCCTCTCAGCTACACCATTCAGCTGTGGTGTCCTGGGAGGAGTCAATTGTGAGAGAATCCCACACTCCTTAAGATAGTCAAGGAACTCGGTGCTAAGATACTCACTACCTCGATCGGATCGAAGCATCTTAATGTTCCTGCCCAATTGATTTTCTACTTCCTGTTTGAATTCCTTAAAACTTTCAAAGGTTTCTGACATATGTGTGATTAAGTAGACAAACCCATATCTACTAAAATCATCAATAAAAGTCACATAATACCGATTAGCATCCCTTGTGGCGGTTTTGAATGGCCTACATACATCAGTATGTATTAGGTCCAACAAACCCTCACCCCTTTCACAAGTTCCAGTGAAGGGTGATTTTGTTATCTTTCCAAGTAGACAAGATTCACAACTTTCATCCGATTTAAGGTCGAATGACTCCAAGACTCCACTCTTTTGGAGTTGGCCTACGCGTTTCTTGTTTACATGTCCAAGACGACAATGCCACAATGATACTTTATCTAGGCTAGCAGAAGAATCAATATACAACACATTATTTCCTAAGTTGTCTACAATCGACACAGTTTCATACACACCATCACAAGGTAATGCTTTAAAATAAAACACATTTTTAAAGAAAGAATTAATACCACCACATTCATTATCAAACGAAAACGTAAAACCTTGTTTGTACAAAGCATGAAAAGGAATAATATTCCTCGCCATTTCAGACGAGTACACACATTTATTCAAATCTAATTTTAACCCATTATTAAGCAACAAAGTATAAACTCCAATCTTGGAAACAGGTGAAGCCTTCCTATTCCCCATGATCAAGTTTATCTTCCCGTGCTCCACATCCTCACTTCTTCTTAGGCCCTGCAAATCAGAACATATGTGAATACCACATCCTGTATCAAGCACCCAAGAGTTAGAATATGATGAGTAATTAGACAATATTGTGTAAATACCTGGATGGGTGGGTTTCACTATCCCATCCTTTAGATCCTGCAAGTACTTAGGGTAGTTTCACTTCCAGTGCCCCTTGTCCAGGCAATAGTAGCAATCAGCATCCTTGGGAATGGCAGAAGGAGTGACAGAACCGCTCTTGGTCTTCGACTAGGAGCCTTCAAGAGACTTTCCCTTGGTACCCTTCGAAGGGTGCTTCCTCTTTTTCCCTTTGCCTTGCCCGATAGCCAAGACAGGGGTAGATGTTGGACTAGGAGTAGTAGAGGTAACAACCGCCTTGCCCTTAAGACCGGTTTCAGCGGTCTTCAAGAGTCCTTGAAGCTTCCTGAGGGTAACTTCCTCCTTGTTCATATGATATGTCATGCGAAAATGGTCATAACAAGAAGGTAAGGAGTGCAAAATGATGTCAATTGCCAACTCCTCAAGGAAGTTCACATTCAGCTTCAGCAAACGGTCCACATACCTTTGCATCTTTTGCATGTGGGCCGTGATGGATTCACCGTCCTTCATGCGGGCTATTATTATGGAGGAGATTATTTCATACCGCTCCTGACGAGCACTTTGATGGTACCTCACCATCAGGTCTTGGTGCATCTCAAAAGGGTAGAAATATTCATATGACTTTTGGAGCTCGGCTGTCATCGTGGCCATCATGTTACATGCCACCTTAGTAGCATCTCTCTCATGTGTCCTGAATTCCGCGATCTCCTCAGGAGTAGCAGTAGACTCATCAAGCTCTTCTAACTCCTTATCAAGGACATATTCCTTGTCCTCATAACGAGTAACCATCCTGATGTTCCTAATCCAATCCATGAAGTTGGAACCGTCAAATATGACCCTCCCACAAAGATTCATGAGAGAGAAAGAACCAGTTGGGTTAGAGCCTGAAGCATTAGTGTTGGAAGACATCTGAAAGAAGAAAGCAAGTTTAGATTAGATATATAGAATCCTTAATAAGACACCCAACTGTAATATTAAGGCTAGGATCCAATCACAATATATTATACTTAGAAGAGGGATGCCGTAATCTAAGTAATAATATATTTGAAAGGTAGATGAATGACGATTCACCAATTTCCACCATTAAAAACAAAATGAATTATTAGGTTTTAATTAGATTTGAAACTCCTAGATTCTTTTGAGATTCATTGAACTTTTCAATGGCATGTTTCAATCTCGATTGTGCCCTTCAAGTTTTGTGACTGGGATGCCGAGGATCACAAAACAAGGTGTGAATAACCATGCTAATTCACTTGGTACCCTTAATATTATCACCTAATCAATGTGTCGGTTAACCACACACGCTCCATTGATCTATGACAAACATTAAGTCACCCTTCGTGATCCTTACTAGTCCAAGTTAGTGTGCCGGTTAACCACACACGCTCCACTAACAACTTGGTAAGGTACAAAGTATGAATTCCATGGACTAGCACCATGTTCACATTTTTCCTAAAATAACTAAGATTGGGAATTAAATAGGTTTAGTTACTTTATAATAATCATTATACTTTTAATGAGGATTTAAAGTCATTGTCCTACCCGTTCGGCTAACGGCCCTCCACCAGTCAAGCAAGCGGTGGGTGAGAGTGGACACCCATTAAGTTGCCATTTTATAGGCAACAACCTTATACCCACCTTATAGACCGGCTTCGTGAATAAGGCCTACTAACGGTAGAACGACTTATTCTTATACATATATATAATAATTAACCATTAATGTTATAAATAGTGTAAGGGTTGAATTTTAACTATTAAAACTCTAAGGGTTGGAATTAAAGTTTATTAAAGTGTGTGAAACTTTACAAATTCCAAAACTTGAGGGCAAGTTTTGTAACTATCCAAAACTTTTCATTTCATAACTTATGAATTAAAGGTTCATAAAAATGAAGACTCTTCATTTTCATGTAACTTATGTATTTAAATGTGTGTGTTAAAGAAAAGTGACCTTTGGATATCCATAACTTGAGGACAAATTATGGACTCCATTAAAACACATAAATGATCAAGAATTAATTCCAAACAATTCAGCAAATAATTCCTATCATCTTCTAAATTCATAAGAACATGAACATGATCATCAAAATTTCAAGAAGTATATGAACACCTAAAATCATGGAATTTTGATATATGCTATTGTAAATGTATTAGAACAACCATTACACCAACTAAAACAAGTTTTAAAACTCCAAAACAGTTTTGGGTAATGTTTCTAGTCCATTTCCAGCAGCAAAAGTCGAAATTCTGCATTCTGATCATTCTACTCGCCGAGTGCACGAACCTACTCGGCGAGTAGGATGAATTTTGCCTTGTACTCGGCGAGTGCCCCCATGGACTCGGCGAGTCCATCAGCCAGACAGCAACAATTTCAACTTTTTTCACTATTTTGCATCAAGTATCAAACAAGCAAGCCTAGGCTCTGATACCACTGTTGGGTTTTGAGCAATGTAACACTTCCTAAGTGTGCATGCAACCATAATAAACCTTGGATCTAAGTTTGTCTAAATACATGCAAAATAATAATTTTCCAAGGTTCATAACCTATCTAACATGGCATGGGGTACTTTTAAACATAAAAGAATTAGATGAGATTACATATCTTTTGATGAGTTTGATTCCTTTGGAGTTTGAGAGCCAAGCACCAATAGTGTGAATGCCTCAAATGGAAATCACAAATCACCACAAACACTTGGAAAGCTTCAGAGAGTGTACACACACTTGTAATTTTCGGCCACACACAAGCACACACACTAGTGGCTATTTCATGCAACATAAGCATGCTTTTATAGTGTACATGGTTAGGGTGAAACCCTAATAACCCATGACCTTTCCTTTTCCAAGGATCCATGGGTTAAAAGCTCCATGGATCATCCATGGACTTCCATCCAAGCCTAGCCCATTAACAAATGAGTGTTAGCCCACACCATATAAAACCAATAACCTATAATCTAATTAATCTTCCTTTTAATCTCTAAATTTATTCATAATTAATTTAAGACTAAGACTAATTAAATAACATGACTTCATATTAATATATTATAACTTATAATATATTAATAAACATATGTGTATAACTCTCATAAAATTATCCATAAATTGTTCGGGTGAAGTGCAACCCAAATGGACCATGCCGGGTCGGGGCAAGTATATACCGAATAAGTTATGGACTTAGACACCTTATCCAACAGTTACTGCCTATAAAATGGCAGTTTAATGGGTGTCCATTCTCACCTACCGCCTCCTTGACTGGTGGAGGGTCGTTATCCGAACGCGTAGAACAAGGACTATAATTCTCCCTTCATTAAAAGTATTAATTGTAACAACCCAAAGTTGTTCATCACTGAAAACCCATTCTACCTGTATAACTCGCTGTATGTCAATTCGTTCCGATGTCATTTTTGGGTTAAATTAATTAAACTTATATGTTTAATTGATGCTAATGAGTGTCCAAACCTATTAGGAACTCACGAAATTAGCCCAAGTTTTATAATTTAGAAATTTTAGAAACGTCCCCGTCGAGTTACGAAAACTTAATCGGGTGCGACCAAAAGCCCCGTTTAGTGCCGGTATCGGGTAGAATTCCATCGTGTCCAAGTTTTGGGACCTATTTAAACGTGTTCAAGCTTTCACTTAAAGCTTTTTGCTTCATCTCTCTACTCTCTCTCTAACCTTTCTCCTAAATCCAAGTTTAAGGGTCTAAATCATAAGTTTAAGGCTTCCAATCACCAAGGTACCTTCCTTAACTCATTGTGTATCATGTTTAGCCTTCAAATTCGAGTTTAGACCATGGATTAGGACCATTATCATGGGTTTACGGCCCTAGAACTATCCTAGGCCGTAAACTCATTTAAAGGGGGGTTTTTGAGCAACAAAACCCTTCCAAACCACAACTAGATTTTAGATATGGCTTTTGAGGGATTATAATGAGTTTACGGCCCAGGAAGGTGCCTAGGGCGTAAACACTAAATTAAAAGGGTTTTTAGCCCTTAAACCCTTCCTAGACTCAATTAAAGTTTAGATATGAATTTTAGAATAATGGTATTTGCCTTAGAACATCATGAACATAATTTTTGAGGAGTAAATAGGATTTTACGGCCAAGGCTCATGCTTAGGCCGTAAACCCCTCAAAAATGGAGAGTAAACCCCTTTTAACATGTCCAAATGCCTTGAAACTCAACCAATAGCCTTGTGGTAAATCCTAGAACCATCTAAAAATAGTTTGGGGGTCTTAAACATATCAAAATGCAACATATAAGAGTTTACGGCCATAGCTCATACCCTTAGGCCGTAAACTCCCAAATATGTGTTAAAAGATGCCTTAAAATCACCCCAATGCTTGGAAAAATTACTAGAATGACATATGATTGTCCTAAGTGCCTTAAATCAATTATTCAAGACCATGAGAGAGTTTACGGCCGTAAACTCCAAGTTTATAGCCGTGAACTCCCTTAAACATGGTATATGTCCCATAATTTTATTCCAAGGGATTTTATAAGTCCATCCCAACATTTCCCAAGTCCAAACAAGCCATTAAGCACTCAAAATCACACCAACATGAGTTCACGGCTGTGAACTCATGTATGTATGTGTTTTATGGTTGTAAAATCCCTAAAATGTTTACTCTTGGGGAGTAAACTCAAATCCCAAGTTCTTAGTACCATTACACGTCCGTAAATGTCACCCGAGTCACTCCAAACACTCGTTTTGAAGTGTTTAATCTCATTGGAGTATAATGTTCCATATAATTAGTGATTGTAAATCTAATTAGATATATATGGACATTATTTCATTTTACATAGGGACATCGCGAGTAATCAAGCCCCGAACCAATGTTTAGTGTCCGAAATTGTCACATTTCCGCGTCCGGTGAGTTCATACCCCTACCCTTTTTCATGTGTTTTTCAAATGGTTTTCAACGTTTTCAGGGGGGGGGGGGGGGGGAATACAAGCAAAACTACAAGAAATCTTGTACTTAAACGTATTTTCATTTCAAATGTTTTATTTCATGTATGATTTTAATAATGAAAATTTTGATAACTAATGGTTCGAATTGCAGGTTAAACAGTTAGACTAAACATAGATTTCTTTTAAAAGTGTTATAACTATATTCTCTTTGAATAAGAAATCATACTAATCATAACTAAGATTAATACTAAACGAATGCGAATACGAATATAACTAACAGGATAGAACGAATACGAATATAACTATTAGGTTAGTACGAATACAAATGCGAATACGAATATAACTAATAGGATAGAACGAATACGAATATAACTAACAGGATAGAACGAATACGAATACGAATCTAACAAATAGCATAGTACGAATACGAATAGAAATAAGAATACGAATGCGAATTAACGCCTTTGGATGACACCAAGACTTCGAATATACAGTTAGTGTACCCCTTGAGTGTCACCAGAGTTTCGAATTAAATACGAAAATACACCTCTGGACCTCTTTTGAGTTTCGAATATATCCGCCTCAAAATGTCGACTGAGCTTCGATTATACAACTAATGTACTCTTTTGGAACTCAACAGAACTTCAAAAATAGTGTAATGTACGCTTCTGTGTGATTCCAAATATTCGAAAATACAACTAAGTTAGTAGATAATAGTCATTCGAATGTAGAATATCTAAGGGTTTAGAATACTTAACTAATACTATACACATGGTAATTACTAGTACATCGAAATCAATCCTAAGAACCAACTAGTAACTAACTTAGATACAAATTGGCAACTCAATACATAGGAAAATATGGGATTTTCCTAGGATAACGTAACAACCAGTAACGAACATAGATACAAATAGGCAACTCAACACATAGGAAAATTTGGGATTTTCCTGGGATAACATAACAACCAGTAACAAACTTAGATAAAAATAGGCAACTCAACACATAGGAAAATATGGGATTTTCCTGGGTAGCACATCAACTCATAAACAGATAAAGTAACAAACGAATAACTAAAACTATAAGGAAAATATGGGATTTTCCTGGAATGACATAACCAACCGTTTTTGAAATTGTAACAAAGGAAACTCGATCTTTTTAAAACTAAACCGCTTATGAACTCACCAGCTTTATGCTGATTTTCAAACCGCTTGTATTCTCAGGTCAGCGGTAGACAGGTACACCGCTACCTTTTGGAGAAGACGGAGCGTTCCGAAGACTCGTCTTTACTTTTGTTCATATTAAATGTGTAAAACACTTGTACAATTTTTACTTTCAAACAGATGTAAACAATATTATGTAATGTAATGTTTTGTGATTACTGCTTTACTATGTGCATTGGATTTGATACTCAACGTGGGGTCAACCCCGGAAATGTTTCCGCCTTTGGTTTTCGGGGTGTGACAGATTGGTATCAGAGCCCTTGTTTATAGTGAACTAGTATACCAAAGCTTAAATGGTATAAGACTATAAACATTAAAGGGCTTAAGTGCTCTGAACTAAAAGTATACTCTACGAATATAAGTATTTTCTAAAGTATACAAGTATACCGACCATCGAAATCCGTAACTACAAGTAGAACAAAATATAAGTAAATTGGTGTTGTACACTGCGGTTAAACCTGGGCAGTTATGTAGTCGTGTCTAGGATCAATATAGCCTGGCCAACTATATTCATTCGAGACACGGCCAACATGTGTTTGGGAGTGACTGTGGTACGCATCATACCTAAAACTTACCTAATATCCCAAACAACGAGTCGTCGCTACAGTGAACCATAAAATACTATGGGAGTATTTCTCAAGCCGATCCTTTGTAGAAATCCTCGAATACGTGTTGTTCCTTGATCATTCCTCTAGCGATAAAATTTTCTGCCTTGATCACTCTTTCCTGCTTTATCGTTTAATATAATGTTATATCTGTCTCGATGAGATATCCCCTTATCCATATCTCTTGATTCAATTCAGAGGACTTATGATCCTCCCTTTCCTGATCTTTCTTTAGATCAAGATGCCTCCGAGGAAAAGACCCAGCTCAAAGAACACCAACAACCCTTCGCCACCACCACCTCCTCATCAAATCGATCTAGAAACACTTCAGGCAACCATTTCTGCCACCATATCAGCTCTCCTACCTCAACTAAACCCCAATGGTTCAGGAGGTGGTTCCCAAAACCAAAACCAAGAAGGTAATCAGGGACACTGGAAGGAGTCTTCCTATAAAGACTTCATGAACGCAAAACTGACATTCTTCGATGGCACAGGGGGTGTGATTGCTCTAACTCGATGGTTAGAGAAAATTGAATCTATCTTCAAGATTTGTGCCTGTTTGGAATCCGACAAGGTAAAATTTGTCACCTATACGCTCACCGATAAGGCTTTGACTTGGTGGAACGGCCGAGTCAAATCCCTGACTTTACCTGTAGCCAATGCTATGGGATGGGAAGTTATGAAGGAACTACTACGTGCGGAGTATTGCCCTCGGGGTGAAATCCAGAAGCTGGAACATGACATATGGAACCTGAAGATGAAAGGTTCCGATATCGCCGCTTACACTTCAAGGTTTGACGATTTGGCACTTCTCTGTCCGGGAATGGTTACCCCGGAGAGCAAAAAGGTAGAAAGGTTCATCTGGGGATTAACCCAGCCAACAAAAGGGAATGTTATAGCAGCGAAGCCGGATACCTATGACAACACTAAATGTCTCGCGCAAACCCTGATCGATCACAATGATAACCAAGAAGAAGCAGACACCACTCCCGAGCAAACAGAAAAGAGTGGCGAGAAAAGAAAGTTTTGGAGAAAGAAGAAGAAGAGTCAGTCTTCCCTAGAACCCTCTAAGAAACAGCAAATAGTGGCAGTCCATGCTACCACTATTCCTGCTGCTGTTTCTGTTGTCAATTCCACATCCCAAGTACCTATCACCGGAAATGCCGGTATCCTCCCGTGGTCTGACCGATGTAACTACCACCATCGCATCCATGGCCCTTGTCGTGAAAAGTTCTGTAGAAGTTGTGGCCAGGAAGGTCACCTCGCACGAACCTGCAAAACCCCAACCCCGTCAACTAGTCAAGCTTCCGGGGCTGGTATCGGTCAAACCTGCTACAGTTGTGGAGAGGTCGGGCACTATAAGCGAAACTGTCCAAAGACAGTAACGTCTGGCAACACCGGGAGAGTCCTAACTATGGGGCAAGAAAGGACAGCCGCCGATCCCATCGTTGCCACAGGTATACTTCTTCTTGATAAATCTTGTACCTATGATCCTTTTTGATTCTAATGCTGAAAGAATTTGCTAACCATTCATTCAAAATATCTTTCTAAACTAAATCCTTTATTAGTAATCGAAATGTGCACCGTTGAGATGACCAACCAATGAGAAAGAGAATGTTAACGTCATACCTATAGATCATTTCCTCAATCCGGATAATTATTCCTTTCCATTCGATCTAATGATAAACTTTTCATGGAAAACTTTGACGCAAACTTGGCACGGAATGCTTTAGAGAAGTGAAATACTTCCCTCATGGTACATTAGACCCTTCGCGACCCTTGTGAAATCGATTTCGTAACCTTCAAACTTCGATTGCCCTCGGAACTTAGTAGCACCCATCTGATACTTCACGTCTCGGTCTTTGAGAAGTATCTACCTAACGAAATCAAGACGCGTCCCGATAGTAAGGGTTCGCTGAGACGTCAAGCGGAGACCCGATGTCACGTAGGAGCACGAAAACCCGAAGTAGCAAATCCACCTGTATCTCATTCAAATTCATGTCTTGTATCGTAATCATTGAATTTCGGGACGAAATTCCCTCTAACGGGGGGATAATGTAACAACCCAAAGTTGTTCATCGCTGAAAACCCATTCTACCTGTATAACTTGTCGTATGTCAATTCGTGCCGATGTCATTTTTTGGTGAAATTAATTAAACTTATATGTTTAATTGATACTAATGAGTGTCCAAACCTATTAGTAACTCACGAAATTAGCCCAAAATTTTATAATTTAGAAATTTTAGAAAGGTCCCCGTCGAGTTACGGAAACTTAATCGGGTGCGACCAAAAGCCCTGTTGAGTGCCGGTATCGGGTAGAATTTCATCGTGTTCAAGTTTTGGGACCTATTTAAACGTGTTCAAGCTTTCATTTGAAGCTTTTTGCTTCATCTCTCTACTCTCTCTCTAACCTCTCTCCTAAATCCAAGTTTAAGGGTCTAAATCAGAAGTTTAAGGCTTCCAATCACCAAGGTACCTTCCTTAACTCATTGTGTATCATGTTTAGCCTTCAAATTCGAGTTTAAACCATGGATTAGGACCATTATCATGGGTTTACGGCCCTAGAACTATCCTAGGCCGTAAACTCATTTAAAGGGGGTTTTTGAGCAACAAAACCCTTCCAAACCACAACTAGATTTTAGATATGGCTAAATGACTTCATGGATTGGACTTAGAACACTTTAGACATGGATTTTGAGGGATTATAATGAGTTTACGGCCCAGGAAGGTGCCTAGGGCGTAAACAGTAAATTAAAAGGGTTTTTAGCCCTTAAACCCTTCCTAGACTCAATCAAAGCTTAGATATGAATTTTAGAATAATGGTCTTTGCCTTAGAACATCATGAACATAATTTTTGAGGAGTAAATAGGAGTTTACGGCCAAGGCTCATGCTTAGGCCGTAAACCCTTAAAAAATGGAGAGTAAACCCCTTTTAACATGTCCAAATGCCTTGAAACTCAACCAATAGCCTTGTGGTAAATCCTAGAACCATCTAAAAATAGTTTGGGGGTCTTAAACATATCAAAATGCAACATATAAGAATTTACGGCCATAGCTCATACCCTTAGGCCGTAAACTCCCAAATATGTGTTAAAAGATGCCTTAAAATCACCCCAATGCTTGGAAAAATTACTAGAATCACATATGATTGTCCTAAGTGCCTTAAATCAATTATTCAAGACCATGAGAGAGTTTACGGCCATAAACTCCAAGTTTACAGTCGTGAACTCCGTTAAACATGGTATAAGTCCCATAATTTTATTCCAAGGCATTTTATAAGTCCATCCCAACATTTCCCAAGTCCAAACAAGCCATTAAGCACTCAAAATCATACCAACATGAATTCACGGCCATGAACTCATGTATGTATGTGTTTTATGGTTGTAAACTCCCTAAAATGTTTACTCTTGGGGAGTAAACTCAAATCCCAAGTCCTTAGTACCATTACACGTCCGTAGATGTCACCCGGGTCACTCCAAACACTCGTTTTGAAGTGTTTAATCTCATTGGAGTATAATGTTCCATATAATTAGTGATTGTAAATCTAATTAGATATATATGGACATTATTTCATTTTACATAGGGACATCACGAGTAATCAGGCCCCGAACTGACGTTTAGTGTCCGAAATCGTCACATTTCCGCGTCCGGTGAGTTCATACCCCTACCCTTTTTCATGTGTTTTTCAAATGGTTTTCAACGTTTTCAAGGGGGGGGGGGAATACAAGCAAAAGTACAAGAAATCTTGTACTTAAACGTATTTTCATTTCAAATGTTTTATTTCATGTATGATTTTAATAATGAAAATTTTGATAACTAATGGTTCGAATTGCAGGTTAAACAGTTAGACTAAACACAGATTTCTTTTAAAAGTGTTATAACTATATTCTCTTTGAATAAGAAATCATACTAATCATAACTAAGATTAATACTAAACGAATGCGAATACGAATATAACTAATAGGATAGAACGAATACGAATATAACTATTAGGTTAGTACGAATACAAATGCGAATACGAATATAACTAATAGAATAGAATGAATACGAATATAACTATTAGGTTAGTACGAATACGAATGCGAATACGAATATAACTAATAGGATAGAACGAATACGAATATAACTATTAGGTTAGTACGAATACGAAAGCGAATACGAATATAACTAATAGGATAGAACGAATACGAATACGAATCTTACAAATAGCATAGTACGAATACGAATAGAAATAGGAATACAAATGCGAGTTAACTCCTTTGGATGACACCAAGACTTCGAATATAAAGTTAGTGTACCCTTTGAGTGTCACCAGAGTTTCGAATTAAATACGAAAATACGCCTCTGGACCTCTTCTGAGTTTTGAATATATCCGCCTCAAAATGTCGACAGAGCTTCGATTATACAACTAATGTACTCTTTTGGAACTCAACAGAACTTCAAAAATACTGTAATGTACGCTTCTGTGTGATTCCAAATATTCGAAAATACAACTAAGTTAGTTGATAATAGTCATTCAAATGTAGAATATCTAAGGGTTTAGAATACTTAACTAATACTATACACATGGTAATTACTAGTACATCGAAATCAATCCTAAGAACCAACTAGTAACTAACTAAGATACAAATTGGCAACTCAATACATAGGAAAATATGGGATTTTCCTAGGATAACGTAACAACCAGTAACGAACATAGATACAAATAGGCAACTCAACACATAGGAAAATATGGGATTTTCCTTTGATAACATAACAACCAGTAACAAACTTAGATAAAAATAGGCAACTCAACACATAGGAAAATATGTGATTTTCCTGGGATAACATAACAACCAGTAACGAACTTAGATACAAATAGGCAACTCAACACATAGGAAAATATGGGATTTTCCTGGGATAACATAACAACCAGTAACGAACTTAGATACAAATAGGCAACTCAACATATAGGAAAATATGGGATTTTCCTGAGTAGCACATCAACTCATAAACGGATAAAGTAACAAACGAATAACTAAAACTATAAGGAAAATATGGGATTTTCCTGGAATGACATAACCAACCGTTTTTGAAATTGTAACAAAGGAAACTCGATCTTTTCAAAACTAAACCGCTTATGAACTCACCAGCTTTATGCTGATTTTCAAACCGCTTGTATTCTCAGGTCAGCGATAGACAGGTACACCGCCACCTTTTGGAGAAGACGGAGCGTTCCGAAGAATCGTCTTTACTTTTGTTCATATTAAATATGTAAAACACTTGTACAATTTTACTTTCAAACAGATGTAAACAATATTATGTAATGTAATGTTTTGTGATTACTGCTTTACTATGTGCATTGGATTTGATACTCAACGTGAAGTTAACCCCGGAAATGTTTCCGCCTTTGGTTTTCGGGGTGTGACATTAATGATAAATACTAAGTAACTAAACTCTTAGTAATACCCAATCTTAGTTACTTAGGAAAATTTGAATTTGGTGCTAAGCCATGAAATTGCACTTTGCACTTTGCTTAAGTCGGTTAGTGGAGCGTGTGTGGTTAACCGACACACTAGCTTGATTTAACAATGTAGGCAAAGGGTAACTTAATATTTATAATAGTATCGGTGGAGCGTGTGTGGTTAAATGACACATCAATTGTGGGGTAAATATTAAGGGTACCATGTATATTTGCATGGTTATTCAAACCTTGTTTTGTGATCCTCGGCATCACAGTCACAAAACCTGAAGGGCACACTCGAGATTGAAACATGCCATTGAACAGTTCAATGAATCTCAAAAGATCTAGGAGTTTCAATTCCAATTCAAAAACCTAATAAATTATTTCGTTTTTCAATGGTGGAAATTGGTGAATCGTCATTCACCTACCTTCAAATACTCTATAGCTTGGATTACGGCATCCCTCTTCCAAGTTATAAAATATTGTGTTTTGTCCTAGCCTTAATATTTTTATTGCATGTTATATTAAGTAATTTAGATTAACTATATGGAATATCTCCCCAAAGATGTCTAGTTCAGACATCTATGATCTTCCCAAATCTCTTGGAACTTCACTTCTTTCACCTCCTCCAATTATTCTCCCTAACCCACAAGTTCAAGGTCACTCAATCCCTAATGTCAAGCAAGGTCTATGTGTGCTCACATCTTGTAGATGAAGTCAAATATTGACAAGCCAGGAGAGTTGGGTGTCAAAGTCTTAAGAAAGTTGGATGTTCAATCACTTTCTAAATCACATAGAGAGTTACCTTTGGGGCTACTATGAAATAGACTATGACATGACTCTTAATGATCTTATCTATTTGCTTGGTACTGCTGAATCATCAATGATTTGGAGCTTTGGTAAAGCAAATTTGATTAGTAGATTCACTTTCCAAACCTTGAATGGACATTGACAATGGTTGCATTCGATACCCAGTAAAAGCCCTCTCTTCATAATGGAAAGGGATTGGCCGTAGTCAACTCGGTTGACCCAATGGTAAAGAGAAAGGCTAAGTCTGAGATTGTCTCATGTACCATTCCCAAAGGGTCCATATGGTTTTATTTCCAAAAGGAAAGGGCATTGGTTGCGAAGCTGCCAAATTTACCTGAAAGATCATAAGGCTGGTTCTATTTCATGTAAAGTCCACTATCTAACTCGACTAAGTCTCTATCATGAGATTCTTATTACATGATGTGCCTGGATCACATGTTGATGTTTTAAGAATCAAAGGAAATTTAAAGAAAGAGTATGTTGAATCTGATCGTGAAGATGGATTTCTATTGCTTGATGGAAGATCGGATTCTTGAGCTACTCTTACGAGTTATGATAGATTGGTAGGAAACATGTAATAGCATAGTTTTCATTAAAAGTTTCATTGTAAGGAAAAGTTTTTTCCGCATTTTATAAATAAAAAGTTTGTTTTACTTTATTTTATATCTCCTTGCAATGGGATCTATGAAAACATGATGTTTGTATGTTTCTAGCAATATTGAAAACATGAATTTTATTCTTTCATTTGTGGTAGTGTGTAAATTTACCAAATAAGGGAATCCTCTCATCATCCAAGTTTTCAATTGGATAGAAAATTGGAATCATACAAGTTGTACAGTATGATGAATGAGAACTTTCAGCTTTGGAAAATTAAGACTAGTTCCTTGTTCACATGTATATGTGAGTCACGTGAAGGACTAAGGGATCGAGTACACATTCTTGTGCACTGATCAAGTCGACCACAAAAGACCTATAAGACTATTCGTCATGTTTTGCTAAAGTTTAGTAAATATGGCTACACTTACAAGTTTAAGTGTAATTCTAATACATTAGAAAATTTTCGATGTATGGTAGAATAAATGAAAAGAATCAAATTAGGCAGAAGGATAAAAGTTTCTCAAATCTGAAAAGATGGGAGAGTACTTTAGTATCATGTTATGTGATCATCTTAATGATTAAGAGACCTTATCACAATTCATCCTCTAAGTGCATTCTGATAGCTAAGAAGAGGAGCTATGAATTGTTGAAGTGGTCAAATCAAGAAGATAATTCATACCTCGTTCCAAAAACAATTCTTAGAGTCATACTCCAAGATTGTAACTTGAGTGAAATATCTTAAAGGAAGGTTTATTAACACTAGTCAAATGTAAGAGTAAAGTGTGTCCTACTCTTGTACATTTGAAATTGGTAAGTTGTGATGTTTTGGATAAAACATAGACCAACTAAGGCTAAATTCTTTGAAGTGTTTGTCTTGATAAAGAATCTACACTATCACTTGAATATTTGGCAAGATAGTCTTATATGTCAAGAGGACAGTGGAAGTCTTAAAGATCCTGGATGAATTTCAAGATCTAATCATGAATAAAAACCTATAGTTTAACACTATCACACAACGTGAGGTTTGTAACCTATTGTGTTGACATATTTCTATTTCTGTGCCCAATCCAGTTAAAGTTGGCTTTGCATATGAGTTCTTAGAGTTCTCAATTAGTTGCATGACAACTTGGAAGCAATGGCAGGCCCTTGAGCTGCCAGGTGACAAGAAAATAAGATTCATTTCAGTCCATATGATTTTGGATTTGTCATTATCCTTGTCTTGTGACTATGGTTTTGACAATTCACATGGATAAGAACACATAACCCATAAAATCTAAGGGTCATAAGGTTTCTCTCCAATTCATGAAAATGATGGTGAGGAAACACTTCCACCAAGTAGATTTGAAGCAGATAGAAAAGATCTAAACAACTGAGACTATGATTACGGCATCCCTTTTCATAGTTCTAAAATTGTTTAGACACACATGTGAGCTATCTAAGATAAGGTGTATGATTTTGATAAAGTCTTATCAAGGAAATCTCGTCTCAGAAATCTGAACTTTGGTAAGAAAGTCAGTAAAGTATTGACTTCTAGAAGTCCAGCTGATTTCTGAGTACATGTCAAAGCTAGTGGGAGCTTAAGTGTTATGCTAATAATTATCATGTTAATAGGAGCATGATAATTATGATAAAGGTCGCAAGTTAGCAATGTTAAATATAGAAAACAAAAGTTTCAATTCGTGGAGTTGCAGGGGTTGAAAAGTTGTTTTGCTATAATTAAGGGAGAGGAAATTATACTTCATTTCAATTCTAAAAGTTTAGATTGAGATTTTAATCATCTTTAGTCAAGAAAATATATATATGAATTTTATGTTGGTTTGGTTCAACTTAAAAAAATTCTATATATTGCGTTCTTAAAATTCAATTATGATTACGACATCCCTCTTCATAGTCAAATTTTGAAAACATGGCAAATAAAAAATATTGTAGCAAAAGACTGGTCTAGAATCATGTCTTTATGTGAGACATCATGAATCGTGTCCCATTTGCTTTGGGTACAGGATCGATTGCATGTGCTATAATATTTATCCTTTTTAAAATTTCCAAATGCCTGGGGCATTAAGAGGGGAAAAGGTCTAGAATTGGATATGACTAAAATGATTAAACAATTTTCGAGGAAAATCTAAGGTTTACCAAAGATTGGTTGCTTAGGGAAAGTTGGAAGTATAGTGTTAATTTTTGGAAGGACCATATTAACATATTCTGAAAAGAGGCAACTCTTGTTCAGAAGCGATAGTCAAAATGGGAATATGGAAATGATTCCATTGGTGGAAGTTATTTAATCTGTGTAAGATTAGAAAAATTAATGCAAGAAGGATGTTTCCCATGGAATTCATCTCCATTGGAATACTCTGTAATGTCTTTTGACAAACCTTTGTGAGCTTGTACAAAGTCATTACAAGAGGATCCGTGCATATAAGTTTAAAATCTAACAGATTTCGATAAATGATAGGAATTTGAAATTCTTACATTTTCAATAAGGATTTAGGAGTGTGAAATTAGAATCATTGAAATTATGTTCAATTGGTTTATTTCACAAAGTAATGATCATAGACAAATATAGAGTGCATAATTAGTGTATGGCAACGCTATTGTTTAGAACAACATAGTGTAAATGCTTGGAGCATTGGACAACTAGTGTTTTTAATTCAAGTATAAAGTTGATAAATCCGAAACAATGAATAATGAGTAATCAGTATGGTGATAAATAAAAGGTGTTTTATTTATATTTATATGTTTTGATACCATATTAGATTCAATTATTCTTGTGTTTCATTTTGAATGTTTTGACTTCTAGAATAAACTAGGCCATTCTTCCCGAATGGCTAAGTTATTCAAACCATCCACAGTCGGTCATATGTTGGAAGTAGATATGAATCAAGACTGTCATGGGATGACTTGTAGAGGTCTAAGATGTTGGACAAAGTGGTGCTACAACACTCATGAGTGCTCATAAGTTCTGAGTATTGGATTCAACCCACGCATATTTGAATCACTTCATGGATTTTATCATGAGTGATCATGAGATGATAATATCTTATATTCTTCAAACCTAGAGATATGAGTTGTTACTATGAGTTGTTTATACATTGATTGTACAAAAACGCATTGGTAACTCGATGTTATAAAATGTTCCTCTGTGTATGATTCAACAAGTCGTAAAACAAGCCATATGAGTCGAAGTTTAACCATTCCATTTACCTTCAGGATAAAAGCGATATTTGTGGGCCCCTTGATGATTTAGTGATGACACCCCTAAGTGCTTGGCCAAGCCAGGACTGATTTGATATGTTCAATCGGTCATTCGTCATTCGTTATGAATCGGAAATCGGGAAACAACAAATGGACATAGAGTATGATTTATAATCCATGTCCCAGTCCATATGATATCTATAATGGAGGAATATATGATCCGTTATCTAATGGATAAGTCATTGACAAATGTCATATTTCATTGACAAGTTCAGAGTCCGACAGTGACTTTAAGAGCTACGATTTCCATTTAGGTTTTGAAGTAATACTCAATAATAGTTTTAGACTTATCCAAGTGGGAGACTGTTGGATTAATGTCTAAGTCCATAACTATAATTGGTTTGTACTTGACCCGACTTGCCATTGTCCATTTTGGTTGCACTTCACCGAAACAATTTATGTGGATAATCCTTTGAGACTAGCATGCTTATGATGTATATAAATATATTATAAGTTCTAATATATTAATATATATTCATATTATTTAATTAGTATTGATCAAGAATTAATTTATAATTAATTAAGTGATCAAAAGAACCAATTAATATGGACTATTAGATATATATGTGTAGTGGGCCAAGTTCATTTAGGTTGGGCTAAGTCTTCATGGATAGTCCATGGAGCTTTCACCCATGGATCCTAGGAAATGAAAGGTCATGGGTATTAGGGTTTAACCCTAATCTTCCACGCTATATAAAGGGTCTTATGGTTCATGAAATTAGGCTAGTGGCTAGTATGGATACACTAAAGAGGGAAATAACCGATTTCATAAGTGTGAGCCAAGTATCCATATTCTCTAAAGGTTTTCTAAGGTGTTTTGGTTATTTGTGATTCCATTTGAGGCTTCCACACTATTGGGGCTAAGCTCTTAAAGTTCAAGACTTCAAGCTTCGATAAAAGGTATGTATAATAGAGAAAACATAGATCCAAGGTATTTAGGGTTGCATATACACTTAGGAGTGTTAGAATACTCAAAACCCAACATCTAGATGTCATAGAGTGTAGAGAATCAAGAATAACATACATTCATGAAGAGAAACATACGATGGAGAAGGTGGAGAGAAGACAAGTTGGGCAAATAAGAGTGGCGCTAGGTGGTGGAGCAGCAGTACAAGGCACGAACCATAGATGACGGGCCATTTTCTCTCCTAAAATTCTGAATCAATAAATTATAGGATAAACAACTAGGTTTTCTAAATTTTAGGAATGAATCGCAGTTGGAATCATGGATTTGGTTTTAGGTGACTGATGTCTGTGTCAGGCAAGGGAGAGTAATCTGTAAGTGCTAAATTGAGATGGGAATGAGACAATGAGAAATCTAGGGATTAATTTCTTTAGAATGAGAAACTGAGAAAGGAAATTCGTGATTTTAAAAAGGAAATCTAATATTTCTAAGACAAGCGATTATTAATTGTGAGAAAGCGAATCTAATACGGTTCGATGGTGGTGGTTGCGGCTTAGGGTTTGCAGATGTATAGGAGAATGATAATAAATGTCGTCCAAGAGGAGAGAATGTGCATAGTTAGAAGAAGGCAGATCTTCAAAATTTTGGGGATTTCGTTTTCCCCATTATAAAACACAAGCTTTCCTAAAAAAATTATAAAACAATACTTAATTTCAAGGCACGCAAAAATACGTATCCTAAATCCTTAAAATTTTGTAAGAGATGACATTTTTTACGATACCGAGTTCTGCGTGGCATGGTTTGCATGTCATTAATGATGGTTATAAAGCATAACATATAATTCCTATGTGTGCATGCAACCCTAAAAAAATGTATCGATGTTTTCTCTAATTAAACATACAACTTGAACAACAAAATAAAAAACCATAGCATACTACCATATTTTAGAAGTACACAAATTAGGGTAAGGAAAATCATACATTGACAATTATACCGTAATAACAATGCAAACCCTTGTATTGTTGAAGCCTTGAAAGCAAGCGCCACGAATGTCCTGCCTCTAATGGTTCACACCCAATACTAGCAAACAAGGAGCTTCAGAGAGAGGATGGAGAGAAGGAAAATTTGGCCTAACCCTAAAATAAAAGGCATGGCCAAAAATCCTTAGTGTAAGGTCTTTATATAGTGTAACAAGGAAACGCTATAAAAGGAATAAAATAATATTATTTCCTTTTGGTAATTATCTAGCTTCCTAATTATTCTCCAAGGATAATTCTAGATCATTGACAACCATATCAAAACCGTCCAAGTCTTATGGATGGTTCTAGAATGCCTCTTGCTTAACTATTGAGCAATTACAGTTTAACCCCTACATTTTTAATTAATCCAATTAATCCCAAAATTAATTCCAATTAATTTATGATTAATTTTTAATTAAAAATTACTATTTCTAATTAATATATTAATCTCATAATATATCAACAAATCATTTCTTTTGATTTCTAATTAATTTATTAACTAGGTAATAAATTAATAAACAATCTCTCTCTCTCTCTCTAAATGTTATCCTATTCAATTGCTAGGTTTGAGGGCAACCAAAAAGTACTACTATCAATTCAAGTATATACCAATTATAGATATGGGATTAGACACCTAATCCAACAGTCTACCACTTGGATAAGTCTAATAACTGTAATTTTCAGTATAACTTCCAAACTTATTAACAAATTTTAGCTCTTAAAAGCCGCTGTCAAACTCTGCCAAGCTTGGCCAAGCACTTCAGATATTAACATCAAATCGTCGAGGGGCCCACATATATCACTTTTCCCGTTAGGGTGAAAGGAACAAATAAACTTTGACTTATATGCTTGTACTATTTACTCGTCAAATGATGCAGAACAATACGTTCTATAACGTTAAGTTACTTATGTGTTTATGCATTATCAATGCACAACTAACTTGTAAACAACTACTTATATATCTCCTTTTCTAGAATATAAGATACTATTGTCTCAGAGTTACTCGTTATAAAATCCATGAAGTAATTCTCTAAGAATGGGTTTATCGAGTACTTAAAATCCCCATTCTCTAAGTACTAATGAACATTGCACCAAAACTATTGCTATGTCTAAAACTCCTTTAGATAATCTACAATCTGATTCATGACAGTCTTAATTTGCTACTTACTTCCAAAAGTACGATCGACTGTGGATGTTTGAATAATCTTATTATTCGGGAAGTAAAACATAGAAAGTGAAACACAACAATAACCTAATTAACTATGGTCTCAAAACTATTGAATATAACTAAAAACCTTATTATTTAATCAACATATTAATTAGACTTTATTCATTGTATCATGCTTCGAGTAATCATAAACACTTGAATTGTACATCAGTCATGCCATGTTATAAACATGCATACTATGTCTCTCTATGGTCCTTCCTTTGTGAACAGATTGATTGGACACTATTCTACTGATGCTCATTTGACAATTCGAAATTCTTGTCAATACTAGAATATGTTAGACTTCAACCTGACATGCAATTATGTTTTGGTAATGTCGAGGCTTCAAAGTCTTAGAGACCTAGCCAGCGATATTACAAAAACGTCTATTGGGACTTTGGTACTAAAAACGCTTCCATCGCAATGAAGTTTCAAATTCAATATGCACTCCTTGAACACCTTCCGTGCACTAAAGTTTCCAACTCATGAAGATTTTAATAAATAGCTCCCTCTATGGAGACATTCCATATTCCCATATGACCGTCAATTTTGACCAAGAATCACCTTAATCCAGAACATGTCAATATGGTCCTTCCATATTAATACCATAATTCCAACTGTCAACAAGCAACCAATCCTTTGGTGTAACCTCATAACGTTCTTGACAGCTATTCAACTTTAGTCACACAAAATTCTAGTCCTTTTCTCTGTTAATGTCCAAGGTATTTTGGAAAAATCAGAACAAGTGAATATTATAGTATATGCAATTGATCCTACATCCAATGAATGTGGGACTCGATTCATAATGTCTTACACAAAGACATGATACCTGATCAGTATATTAATATTTCCATATATCGAATTTCCTATGTTGAACCATTTCAACAAGGTATTCATTTATGTTCGAGAGTAAGTTCTTTTAAACCCTTCAATCTAAACTTTTAGATTTTAAACGAAGTATGAATTCCCTCTCCCTTGAAGTCTTACTATAGAGAAACAAATTCCAAACTTTTCAACTTGCAAATTTGTAAAATTTTTTTCCTATAAATAGTATTGCCAACTTGCAACACTTAGCATAATAGATATGCTCCCATTAACATAACACTTATGCTCCTAATAGCATAATAATTATCCTCCTACTAGCTTTGACATGTATTCCGAAATCAACTGGACTTCTAGAAATCAATACTCTTGCCGCTCTTACTAAAGTACAAATTTTTGACTTGTGATGCTTCGATAATTCTTCAACTAGACTTTTCAAGCTTGTACACCTTCATTAGATAGCAGATGTGTGTGTTTAAAACTTTTCAGAACCATATGTCCTGAACGTTCAAAACAGTTCCTTTCTGATTCTCATAATTTGAACTATGAAAAGGGATGTCATAATCATATTGAAAATTTTGAGAATGAAATTAACACAACCACTAGCCATAATGATATTTTTTAGATCGTTAAAATCTAATAATGAAAGAGTTTCCTCATAATCATTCTCATGAATTACAGCGAAATCTTTTGCCACCTAGATTAGTATGGTGTACATATTCCCATCTACGTGAATATATCATTAACAACCTACAATCATAAGATAAGGTTTATGACAAAACCAAAAATCAAATTTAGCTTTCCTTTCATGGACTGAACTTTTTCATTCTAAATTTTTAGCCCTCTAGTAGCGCAAGGGCCGACCAGTGATTTTGCGTTGTTAAGTAGCTCACTTATAAAGATCAAAGCACTTTCAGTGATCAATGTGCTCTGCCTTATTGTCACACTGTGACAACTCGAAATTTACATTCGGTCAAACCCTAGCATTCAATCACTTCATATTATAAGTCAAGTTCACTTTTACTTGTTTTTGGGAAAAATAAGTCCATTTGATTATTTTAATAATTAATCTTTAAACGAACAGGTGAAAGAAAGTGCCGTCTCGGGTTTTGAAATTTAAAAACCGCAAACACCTCGTGTCTTAGAAGTTCACAACCAAACTTTTATGTTTGGGTCGAAAAATCATCCAAAAATGTAAACTCATGCCTTAAGCATGAGTTTACTCCCTAAAAACTAGTCATTTTGTGTTTACTCCCCACTTACCAAAAGGGTAAACTCCAAAAATCCTCTCAAGTATCATCCAAGTTTTGTTCAAATATCTTCAATCTAGTAAGTGTTTCTAGCCCTTTCAAGTTAGTATATCACTTAATCTAGTGATTGTACATCCTTAAACCCATCCATTTATGTGTTTTGACTAGTTTTTCCAAAACACCAAGAACATCAAGAACACACACTAGTGTTCTTGGACTATAAGTTCATTTCAAGCTTCCACAATGTAAGTACTTCTATCCTAGAGTCATTTAAAGCTAGCTATACATGTTTATACCAACGAAACGTCCCAAGAACACCAAGATAAAGTTGTTCAAGGTTTTGGGAGGTCCCAAAACCGTAAACACCAAGAATAGTGTCACACCCCAAAACCAAGAACGGCGGATACGTTCTGGGGCAGAGGACGTCATGTACAGTATCACAACAATGAAAAGTAGTAAACAAGCAACAACATCATCCATTGCATTAATAATATAATTTTAATACAAGTTTGTTTTGACAAATTATTATAAACACTAAAGTATAATAAAAATGAAAGATGAGTCTTGAACGAGCTCCATCTTCTCTAAACCTTGCATTTGTACTTGTCTACTGTTGACCTGAGGACACAAGTTATTTTGAAAGAGAGTATCAGCTTTAAAGCTGGTGAGATCATAAGTATTAGTGTGTCTAAATTTGTATGTAAGTATTGTTGGGTGTTGAGCATTCTAACACTTCCTAAGTGTACATGCAACCCTAATAACCTTGGATCTATGTTTGTCTAATTATCATGCAAAGTTGATTTCCAAGGCTATAATCCTATCTAGCATACATGGAGAACAATTCTAACTTGAATAATAGATAGAATTACATACCTTGTTGTTGTAAGTGTTCCTTGAAACCTTGTGAGCCTAGCACCTCAAGTGTGATGCCTCAAATGTTTCACACAACACCAAATGCAAAAGTATAAACTTGAGAGAATACTCTAACACACTCAAAATCGGCCAAGCCCTCTTGTTTCTCTTGTGTAGCCGATTTTGGGGAGAGACATGGTCCTTATATAGTGTGTTGCATTAGGTAAAACCATAATGTAACATGACTCTTCATTTTTCAATCCATGGGTTAACTCGATGGAGCATCCTATGGGTGGAACCCAACTTGATAATCCTTGGAGCCTTTTAAACCCACTATATAAGATATGGAAGATTTACATAATCTACCCATATATTTAATTAGTTATTCTTTTGATCACTTAATTAATTCTTGATCAAAACTAATTAAATAATATTATTAATATATTAGAACTTATAATATATTAATAAACCATATGTGTTATTTCTCTAATTTAGTTTATCCAATTGCATGGTGCCATGCAACCTAAATGGACCATGTCGGTTCAGGTCAAGTATTTACCAGAAATAGTTATGCACTTAGACACCTTATCCAACAGTCTCCCACTTGGATAAGCCTAATAACTATAACTGCAATACTTCAGGAACCGATCGGCAATCGTAGCTCTTTTAAGGTCTCTCGGAAATGAGAAGATGTTGATACGCCATTTAAGATAAGTGATGATATAATCCTCTGTTCTAGATATCAGCCGGACAAATACATGGAACAATGTCTTACTTATTATCCAGCAGTTTGTTTTCCGAATTCTGATTTGTTTGACAAGGAACTGAATTGAAGACATCAACTTAGTTGTGACCGGGCCCGGTACATAGGTTAAAAGAAAATCATCGAGGGGCCCAGATATCAACTTCTAATCAAAGAAGGAACATATAAACTTGGACTCATATGTTTGTTCTACCACTCATTGAATTACACACAAAAGCATGTTTTATAACATCAACTTACCAATGCGTTTTCGTACAATCAATGCAAAACCAACTCGTAAGTAACAAATCATATCTCTAGGTTTGAAGACTAATATGATATTACCGTCTCACGATCACTCGAGATAAAATTCCATGAAGTGATTCCAGTGAGCGTTTGTTGATTCCAATACTCAGGACTTATGAGCACTCATGAAGTGTTGTCTTATATCCTGACACCTACAACCAACTTAATGACAGTCTTACTTCATATCTACTTCTAACATATGACTGACTGTGGAAAGTTTGAATAATATGTGAAACCACAACATATTATTCAGGAAGTCAAAACATGCAAAAGAAATTATAGTAAACGATTGACAAAAGATAGTAACACTTTACTCATAAATAAACACAACTTTTATTCATCATCAATTGTCAATTACACTTTAAAAATTTCATAATTTATCTAACTACTAAAACTTATATCATCCTTCAGCCTTATGCTCCCAGCATGCTGGAGATGCTTAACCCTACTCAGTCCCTTCGTGAAGGGATCTGCTGGGTTCTCATCCCATGATACCCTCTTTGCCACGAGGATTCCTTCTTCTATGCGATGTCTGATAAAATGATATTTTCTGTCGATGTGTCTGGATCTCCCGTGATCCCTTGGTTCCTTGGCTAAGGCAACAACACTTTCACTATCACAGAAAATTTCCATCGACTCCTTTATAGCTGCTACAACTCCAAGGTCTCCAATGAAGTTCTTTAGCCATATTGCCTCCTTTGCTGCCTCGCTCGCTGCTATATACTCTGATTCACAAGTGGAATCGGCCACTGTCTCCTGCTTGGAAATCTTCCAAGTGATTGCTCCTCCGTTTAAGGTAAAGACCCAGCCCGACTGAGAGCGGAAATTATCCCTATCAGTCTGGAAGCTAGCATCACCATACCCTACAACTCTCAAGTCATCACTCCCACCGATGGTAAGGACCCAGTCCTTAGTCCTCCGTAGGTACTTAAGGATATTCTTTACCGCAATCTAGTGAGCCTTGCCAGGGTTCCCTTGATACCTGCTAACCATGCTCAAAGCAAAGGCTACATCAGGTCGAGTACACGTCATAGAATACATGATCGAGCCTACTGCTGAAGCATAGGGTACTTGAGTCATTTCTTCTATCTTAGCCTCGGTACTTGGGCCTTGTGTCTTACTCAATCTGGCGTTACTCTGGATGGGTAACTCTCCTTTCTTGGAGTTCTGCATGCTGAATCTCTTTAACACCTTTCTTGGGCCTTGTGTCTTACTCAATCTGGCGTTACTTTGACTAATTACAATTAGTCTTTTTCTCCGGTTTCTCAAAATCCTTATCCCTAGAATATAGGGAGCTTCTCCTAGGTAATTAATAAAGAAACACTTCCCAAGCCAGGACTTAACTTCCTGCAGAGTTGGGATGTCATTTCCGATAAGTAGTATGTCATCCACATATAATACCAAAAAGCTAACTATACTCCCACTAGCCTTGACATACACACAAGATTCATCTTCACTCCTAGCAAAGCCAAATTCCTTGACCTTTTCATCAAATCAAAGATTCCATCTGCGAGGTGCTTGCTTTAATCCATAAATGGATTTCTCAAGATTACACACTCTATTAGGGTACTCGTTGCTGACTAAACCCTCTGGCTGACTCATGTAAACATCTTCAGTCAACTTTCCATTAAGGAAAGCGGTTTTTACATCCATTTTCCAAATTTCATAGTCATGAAATGCAGCTATAGATAACATAACCATAATAGACTTAATCTTGGCTACTGGAGAAAAGGTCTCATCATAATCCACTCTAGGAATTTGAGAGAAACCTTTTGCAACCAGTCGAGCCTTATAAGTGTGTACATTACCATCCATGTCGGTCTTCTTCTTGAAGATCCATTTGCACCCTACAGTCTTACGACCTGGTACATTGTCAACTAAGTTCCAAACTTGATTGTCATACATGGATTGCATCTCGCTATCCATAGCCTCTTTCCATTTAGCAGACTCAGGGCCTGCCATGGCTTCCGTGTAGCTGTTAGGTTCATCCAGACCTACTAGTGTCTCATCACTAATAAGTGTCTTACCTTCCGCAGTAATATGGAAACCATAGTAATGCTCAGGTGCATTCCTGACTCTCTTGGAACGCCTCAGAGGTACAGACTCGTGATTTGGCGCAATAGGAGTTTCCTCCTCAAGTTGAGGGCTAGGGTTTGAAGTTCCTTCACCACTTGACTCTTGAAGTTCTTCAAGGTTAATTTGCCTCCTACTGTCTCCTTGGCATATAAACTCTCTCTCCCGAAAGACTCCTCTTCTTGCTACAAAGACCACATTATCACTAGGTCTGTAGAAGTTGCAACCAAAGGATCTTTGTGGGTATCCGATGAAAATACACCTCTCGCTTCGGGGTTCCAGCTTATCATGAGACTCGCGCCTCACAAAAGCCTCGCAACCCCAAATCTTGATGTGGACTAGTTTAGGTACTTTACCAGTCCACATCTCGTGAGGTGTTTTGGCCACTTTCTTTGTAGTGACTAGATTAAGAATATGGGCGGCAGTCTCTAAGGCATACCCCTAGAATGAGATTGGTAGTGAAGCTCGAGTCGTCATGGAACGAACCATATCCAACAAGGTTCGGTTATGCCTCTCAGCCACACCATTCAACTGCGGTGTCCTGGGAGGTGTCAATTTTGAAACAATCCCACATTCCCTAAGATAGTCGAGGAACTCTGAACTAAGATACCCACCACCTCGATTGGATCGAAGCATCTTAACGTTCCTGCCCAACTGATTCTCGACTTCCTTTTTAAATTCCTTAAACCTTTCGAAAGTCTCTGACTTATGCTTGATTAAGTAGACATATCCATATCTACTATAATCATCAGTAAAAGTCAAATAATAACGATTAGCATCCCTTGTGGCATGTTTGAATGTTCCACACACATCTATGTGTACAAGGTCCAACAAACCTTCATCCCTCTCACAAGAACCTGTGAAGGGTGACTTTGTCATTTTTCCAAGTAAGCATGATTCGCAACTATCTTCAGACTTTATGTCAAATGACTCCAAGAATCCATCCTTTTGGAGTTGGCCTATGCGTTTCTTGCTTATATGTCCAAGACAACAATGCCATAGTGATGCTTTATCCAAGTTATTATTATTAACAGAATCAAAACACAATACATTATTTCCTAAGTTATCAACCACAGATACAGTTTCATACACACCATCAGAAGGTACTGCTTTAAAATAAAGAACATTATTAAAGAAAGAATTAATCGAACCAACTTCATTATCAAATGAAAAGGTGAAACCTTGTTTATACAATGCATGAAAGGAAATAATATTTCTTTCCATTTCTGGGGAATAACAACATTTATTCAAATCTAAACTAAACCCACTACTTAGCGATAAAGTATAAACTCCAAACTTGGTGACAGGTGAAGCTTTCCGATTTTCCATGATCAACTTTATCCTTCCTTGCTCCACATTCTCACTTCTTCTTAGTCCCTGCAAATCAGAACAGATATGAATACCACAACCGGTATGAAGGACCAATGAGTTAGAATGGGGTGAGTTATTAGATAAGATAGTGTAAATACCTGCATGGTTGGGTTTAACTTTCCCATCCTTCACATCTTCCTGGTACTTTGGGCAGTTCCGCTTCCATTGTGCCTTTTCATGGCAATAGAAGCATTCAGCCTCTTTTAGGTCAGAAGAAGGAGTGATGAAACCTTTCTTGGTTCCACTTGAAGAAGAGCCATCAAGGTTCCTAACCTTGGTACCCTTTGAAGAACTTTTTCTCTTCTTCCCTCGTCCTTTCCCGATTGCCAAGACAGGGGCAGAGTTAGTAGGAGTAGGAGTAACAACCGCCTTACCCTTAAGACCACTTTCCACGGTCTTTAAGAGTCCTTGAAGTTTGCTGAGAGTGACCTCTTCCTTGTTCATGTGGTATGTCATGCGGAATTGATCATAACATGAAGGTAAGGAGTGCAAAATAATATCTCTTGCTAGCTCCTCGGGGAAGTGCACATTAAGCTTCGGCAAGCGGTCCACAAATCTTTGCATTTTCTGCATGTGGCCCGTGATGGGTTCTCCATCCTTCATTTGGGTTGTTATCATGGAGGAGATGATTTCATACCTCTCTTGTCGTGCACTTTGATGGTATCTTTCCATCAAATCTTGGTGCATTTCAAAAGGGAGTAGTCCTCATAGTACTTTTGGAGATCGGCTGTCATAGTGGCCATCATGATGCATGCCACCTTGGTGGCATCCCTTTCATGTGCCCTAAAGTCAGCGATCTCTTGAGGAGTAGCAACTATCTCATCAATCTCCTTAAGCTCCTTATCGAGGACATATTATTTTTCCTCGTAGCGGGTAATCATTCGGATGTTTCTGATGCATTCATTAAAGTTGGATCCATCAAAAGTGACTTTCCCACACAAGTTAATAAGAGAAAGGGAGCCATTAGGATTAGAGCCAGATGCAGCAGTGTTTGTAGACATCTGAAAAGAAGAAAAGTTTAGTTTAGAAATAGAGATAGTCCTTAATAAAACACCCAAATGTAGTATTAGGGAGAGGACCCAATCATAATATATTATACTTAGAAGAGGTATGCCGTAATCTAAGTAATAACATATTTGAAAGGTAGGTGAATGACGATTCACCAATTTCCACCAAAGTTGAAATATTAAAATATTTAATTTGGTTCTTAGAAACTCCTAGATTTTTTTGAGAATCAATGAACTTTTCAAAGGCATGTTTCAATCTCGAGTGTGCCCTCCAAGTTTTGTGACTGGGATGCCGAGGATCACAAAATGAGGTGTGAAGTAACAATGCAAATTACTTGGTACCCTTAATAAATTATCCCTCAATCGATGTGCCGGTTAACCACACACGCTCCATCGATACTATGATAAATATTAAGTCACCCTTTACCTACCTTGTTAAGTCCAAGTTAGTGTGCCGATTAACCACACACGCTCCACTAACAACTTAGACAAAGTGTAAAGTGTAATTTCATGGATTAGCACCTTATTCACATTTTTCCTAAAGTAACTAAGATTGGGAATTTAATAAAACATTTAGTTACTTTATATTATTCATCATACTTTTAATGAGATTTTATAAGTCCTTGTCTTAACCGTTCGGCTAACGACCCTCCACCAGTCAAGCAGGCGGTGGGTAAGAGTGGACACCCATTAAGTTGCCATTTTATAGGCAACAACCTTATACCCACCTTATAGACCGGCTTAATGAATGAGGCGTACTAGCGGTAAGACGACTTTAATCTTATACATATATATATTATTATTAACTTATAATATTATAAGTATAAGGGTTGAATTTTAACTTTTAAAATTCTATGGGTTGGAACTAAAGTTTTAATCAAGACTTTACTTGTTCCAAAACTTGAGGGCAAGTTTTGTAAACTTTCAAAACTTTTCATTTCTTGTAACTTATGAGTTTATTAGAGTATTAAAAATGAAGACTCTTCATTTTTATAACCCATGTGTTCGTTTAATGGTTTTTAAAGAAAGTGACTTTTGGTTTTCCATAACTTGAGGACAAGTTATGGACTCCATTAAAACACATAATAACCATGAATTAATCTACCACATAGGTTAAAAATAATTCCTATGATCATCTAAACATCATAACATCAAGAACATGAATATGAACACTTTCATGAATCAAAAATTACATTTAAAACTTTGTAATCTTGATAACTTGTTGTTGTAAATGGATTAGTAAAGACATTAGACCATCTAAAACAGGTTTTCATGTACCAAAACAGTTTAGGGTAATGTTTCTAGTCCATTTCCAGCAACTAAAGTCAAAAATCTGCAATCTGAGGCTCCTACTCGCCGAGTGCATGAACCTACTCGACGAGTAGGTTGAAGATTCACATGAACTCGGTTAGTCCCCCATGGACTCGGCGAGTTCATCAGTCAGATTGCAAAAATATCGACTTTTTTCAACTATTTAGCACAAATAACAAACAAACAAGCCTAGTCTCTGATACCACTGTTGGGTTTTGAGCATTCTAACACTTCCTAAGTGTACATGCAACCCTAATAACCTTGGATCTATGTTTGTCTAATTTTCATGCAAAGTTGATTTCCAAGGCTATGATCCTATCTAGCATACATGGGGAACAATTCTAACTTAAATAATAGATAGAATTACATACCTTGTTGTTGTAAGAGTTCCTTGAAACCTTGTGAGACTAGCACCTCAAGTGTGATGCCTCAAATGCTTCACACAACACCAAATGCAAAGTATAAACTTGAGAGAATACTCTAACACACTCAAAATCGGCCAAGCACTCTTGTGTCTCTTGTGTAGCCGATTTTGGGGAGAGACATGGTCCTCATACAGTGTGTTGCGTTAGGTAAAACCCTAATGTAACATGACTCTTCATTTCTCAATCCATGGGGTAACTCCATGGAGCATCCATGGAGCATCCTATGGGTGGAACCCAACTTGATAATCCATGGAACCTTTTAAGCCCACTATATAAGATATGGAAGATTTACATAATCTACCCATATATTTAATTAGTTATTCTTTTGATCACTTAATTAATTCTAAATTAATTCTTGATCAAAACTAATTAAATAATATTATTAATATATTAGAACTTATAATATATTAATAAACCATATGTGTTATTTCTCTCATTTAGTTTATCCAATTGCATGATGCCATGCAACCCAAATGGACCATGCCGAGTCGGGTCAAGTATTTACCAGAAATAGTTATGGACTTAGACACCTTATCCAACAAGTATTTGTATGTATATGAACTGTAAGTATTGAAAATGTATATGAAATCGAAGTATTGAAAATGTTTTGTAGAACAAATGTAAATGTTTTATAAACCCTAGAAATCCCTATGATTCCTACTACTATAAAAGAGAGTCTTCTACCAAGACCTAACTGTTCTGAATGTAGCCTTCTACCAAAACCTAACTGCTCTGAACGCAGCCTTCTACCAAGAACTAACTGCTCTAAATGTAGCCTTCTACCAAGACCCGACTGTTCTGAATGTAGCCTTCTACCAAGACCCGACTGTTCTGAATGTAGCCATAATATTACCCTTTGGTACTAGGGTAAATAACAATGTTAACTGAAGACATCCGTAGATGTACATTTACCTCTGTTGCTAACAGCTGGGTATAGGAATCGTTAGTCCCTTAAAGTATACCTGTAATGGTATCAACCGTTGACATACGTGATGTGCTTTTACCTCTGTAGCTAACAGAGATTCTAGCAATAGTCAATCCCGCAACGTATCCTTTGGTACTAGGATATTAAATCCAATCTATCTCATCGATTATGTGATTGACTCACAAGGTAAAGATAATAATGAGGATTAAATAACAGAATCTATACATATAAAATGTACTACTAATTCATGTAAGTGTACTCATGTAAATGTATCTATGTAAATGTAGTGTAATGCTCTGTGTGTACTAGTTGTAACGTGTGTTCTGTCTTTATCTAGAATGTATAATAATGTACTGGGTGTACTAGCTGTAATGTGTGTTCTCTCTATCTATCAAGTATTGACTCAAGAATGAACTGACTCATTGTATGATATAGTGTTCTAGTAATAGTTCTAGAATCTTCCTAAACTACCCATATGGTAGCTTACTAGTAATGTAACTGGTACGTATGAACATGGATGCATACCCTTGCTACCAAAGGGCATTGGATGAAGTGGAATGACCTTTATGACTGTATTTGTACATATAATGTATAACTAATATTTAAACAACCTTCGGACAGATACCCGATGTCCCACCAAACCACATCTCAAGCGCGAAAAGGAAATAGGGTGGATACCCTTCCTAAGTCTTTTAAACATTTCTTATACATCTATACATATAGGCATGTAATTGATAATATAAAAGCATAAAATAAGTTTTGTAAAACCTTTGAACATAATCATTATCTATGAAAAGATCGACTTGATGTCAATCTATAAAACGGTTTTAAGGCATGGGTTTGATAAAACAGTTTAAGTATAAGGAAAAATTTGTTTGAAACACAATTGTAAATGAGTTTGAAATGAAACATACAGAGCAAAATATACAGTTTAATAAGGAGTTTCAAACATATAAAGTGCCTATGAAAAACACTTGAAGGAAACTGTTTGGTAAAACGGCTAATGAGTAGCCAATCATTTGAATGCTACTTACTAATCACATGTGGTTGATATAGTAAGTAGAATGATTCTACTTGTACCCCCCCCCCCCATAAAACATTTAAAGACATTTAAAACATTGATTAAGGGGTATGAAGTCACTTGTTGCGAGTGGATCGGAAGGAAGTGTCGGATAAGTGCTTGGTGTCAAGTGAAGACTTAGACACGCACAAAGATCCTAATTACATACGAGGACACATATATATATAAACAATTAGCCTTTAAACAAATAATAAACAAGTCAAGACACTCTAGGACATGACAAACACTTTGTATAAGTGTTATAAGTGTTCAGGAGTGCATCTAAGTGTTGTAGGGAAAGGCTAGTATGATTGGGGTTCAAAGAACACTCTTAAAATGAGTTTACTCCCTTAGGAACAACACCCCTTGGGATGATTTTTCGACCCAAACAAAATAGTTTGGCCCGGAATTTCTAAGACGCAAGGTGTTTGCGGTTTTTAAAATTCAAAACCCGAGACGACACTTTCTTTCATCCGTTCGTTTAAAAATAATATTAAAATAATCAAATGAACGTTATTTTTCCCAAAAAAAGTAAAAGTGAACTTGACTTATAATATGGATTGATTGACTTTTAGGGATTGACCGAATGAAAATTATGGGTTGTCACATCATCTCCCTGTTAAAGGGAATTTCGTCCCGAAATTAGAATTTAGGTAAGGAGGTAGGTATGAATGATCGAGTCGAGAGGTGGGAAACTTCCTAATCGATTGGTTCTCGCGCTCCTAAGTGAAATCGGGTCCTCTGTTGGTATCCCAACAAACCTTCACTGTAGGCAGGCGGCGCTGCTTCGTCCGCTTGACCACTCGGTCGAGGGTCACTACGGTTGTAATACGAAGGCAAGGATCTCGTTAGTCTCGTTCTCGTCGAGTGGGCTTACGAGAGTCCTAACGGAAAGGTATAGTTTCAAGATCGAGACATGAAGAGTAAAATGTACGTTACCGAGTTCGTGGAGTAGGTTTAGTCTGTGAGATATAGGACCGATTCTGGTAAGAATCTCGGAGGTCCTGATTATCTTGGATTTAGCTTTCCATGCTTTACGAAGCGTATTAAGCCATTCCCAGAGTGAGACTTCCTAAAGAATTTGGTCTCTCACTTGGAATTCCAAAGGTTTCTTTCTCTTGCTTAACTTCCCAGTCAAGGGCCACCCCCTGCTGGGTCAAAGTCGTAAAGGTTTCTCTGATTTGCGAGGAGTTATGGATGAACTATGACAGTAGGTCTGTAAGACCTAGAATCTGGCGAATTTCTGTCAGCGGTTCTGGTGTTGACAAATTCTCAACGGTCTTGATAAATTGACAGAGTACTCAAGAATTTCCACATCACTAATAGTGTGTCTTAGGAAATTTTGACTCTTCAATTTCCAAAACTCGTGTTCGGAGAACTTTGCGAAAAGTATTTCCGAAGGTAATGTTTCCGCGGGTTCCTTCTTACTATGAGGGTAGATAAGTAAGTCGTTATATGGAGAATGACAAACTAATCGAAGTAAGAAATTCGTACTCTATTCATTAAACTCATGAATTCTTCGGGCGTATTGGTCCTATCCGAGAGGTATCAGTACGGACTCGAAGTGTCCGCATCAAGTTCAGAAGGTAGTCTTTCGGACATCCTTCCTTAACACTCAAATTGGTGATATTCGGATCTCAAGTCCATTTTTGAAAGTAATTATTTCCTTGTGTTTGGTCAACCAATTCATCTATGCATGGCAGAGGCAACGATTTCTAATCGAAAAATTTGGACGGACTCCTCGGTAGCCGAGGTACATACGATGTAATCCGTCGACCTCTGGAAGAATAAGACCGGAGTTCTCCAGGGTGAGAAGCCTAGTCTTATAATTCTATTTATGTGTAGTTTGCTAAGTTGTCCGGACTATCCTGGTATCTCCGTGGGTGTTTAGACTATTGAGCAATCTGTTTACAGGAGTCATACTGGGTTCTAAGTTTGTTTACCTGACGATGCGATTACTCGCATACTTGGGCAGTTCTCCGTCCTGAAGTTCATATTAGAATTCATACTTGGTTCAACGATCACTATATCGTGTATATGAGTTGTATATAATAAAGATTGAAAAGGTAGTCGAATAACTGATTCTTCTTGAAGCTCATATCCCATCGGGGAAAAAGAAGTTAAAGTGGAATCATTAATTCTAAACCTGTAGAACCTTATATATTACCCTCATGTATACATTCCTTAGTGATAGATCAATCATATGAATCCTTGGATTGCACTTGACGTACTGCACAAGTGGTACTTTGGGGATTTCTTCGGAAAGGAAAAGAACTATGAGGTACTCCATGCATGAGTACTTTGGTGTTCTGATATGACGGTTTTGCTAAAAAGATGTTTACTGAGAAAGAGATGTACTTAAAAAGTTGGTATGGTGCAGATCAAATTGGTTCTAGTTGTATGATAATGTCGGAATCATAAGAAAATTAAAGACATTAGATTTGAACATAAGGCGTTACAGACAAAACACAACTGTGCGACCATTAACAAAGTTACAGTACTTTAGATTTACTACAAGACTATTGCTACGAATAAGGTATACTAGAAAAGAAAAGTATACGCAACATGAGCGTCCCTTTACTGACGGGGTCTCGCAAAAGATAAGACTCTAGTTGCACTTGTTATGGATGGTTTATAAGTCTGTTACAACAAAACGCCTTAATTACATTAACGAGGGTCCGACGTAGTTTCTCCTGCAGCTGTGATCCTGAGAATGTTCCCGTCACCACCCGAGTTCTTAGCTATCGGGCAATCCTTCTTGAGGTGTCCAATTTTACCGCATTGGTGACATATCTAGACAGCACCAACGTTGGTGGTGGAAGTGAGGTGTTTAGTCAGTGTTATGTGGACACGAGTGCCTTCCTCATTACTCCACCTTGGAAATTGCTTCCTAAAGCGTTCGGCTTTATCACTACTTTTGTGGGTAGGGTTGGTCCTGATGATAGGGACTTGAGTGATGGGTCGTGATGGTGCTCTACAGCTACGAGCATGGTGCCCTATTTTTAGGCAATTGCAACATTGCATCTCATGGCAAGCGCCATGATGATGGAAACTACACTTATCACACTTCGGGAGTTTCCCCTCGTATGGCCTACTCGGTACGGGGATGGCAGGGGTTTCCACTTGCTGCTGTTGCATGGCCAGCCTTTGGGATTTCTTGCTTTCTTTTTGGGCTTGACGCTTTCGTTTCTTGTTCTCTGTTTTTTTGGCTTTGCGAGCCTGTGACTGTTACAATTTAATGACTTCCTTGATGGATACTACGATCGGAATCTTCAACCCCATCATCAACATTGATTGTGCTGATAGTGCTACGATGTGCAAGGACTGTCGTCACGACAGCCATTACAGCAGTTGTAACTGCGGTTTGGAAGGTAGCGGCGTCCATAGGAAAGGCAGAGGTTTCGTTGCTCGGCTGATTGCTTCCGGATGATGACATGATTCTGTAACATGAAAGATAACGATTTTGTGAGCGATTTTGGTTGACCCTAGATGTACTTAGATTGTTTAAGTAAAGAGTAAGACTATGTTCTCAAAAGGTTGACCTACATCCGTATGCTGCAGTCCTAGCACGGAATGGAAGTATGTTCGCGAAGGTTTGACCTACATCCCTATGATGCAGTCCTAGAAATGGGTAGAAGTAAGTTCGTAGAATGGTCTCAAGACGTTTGTCGTTCAAGCCGAGGTATCGATGGTTGGTGAATAACAGGATCCAACCACTAAAAGAGACTTGGAAATGTCTCTGCAGTTAAATTACTATAGTCCAATTACTTGACTAAAGCATGTTTCAGATAGACTCTAATGAAAGTGTGATAAGAGTACTTGCATAAAGAATGACACAGAAGTTAGGCGACTGTCAATATCTTTGATATTCATGACGTAAAAGTTCAGGAAATATGACCTTGTAAAAAGTCTTACATCATATCCAGAGAAGATAATTCTCGACAGCATATGGACCTAACTAAAAGTACTTATGGTACAAGATAGTTTCATAGAAAATGCCACATCGGGCATAGATAGAAAAATAATTCCTTTTAACAAGGAAGATAAAGTAAGACATCTATTACTGGCAACGGTCATCTCTATGTTGAACTCTTAGTTCAGCCAGTTGACGTTCCACATCAAGTAGGTTTCATTCGTACACCATCTAGCGTACGCGGAGTTCCATGACTTCGGCTCGTGATTCAGCCAAAGCTTGAAGCAGGGTTCATGGTCTCTTTCAGATCCGTAGATGTACATTTACCTCTATTGCTAACAGTTGGGTATACAAATAGTTAGTACCTTAAAGTATACTTGTAATGATATCAACCCTTGACATCCATGGATGTGCTTTTACTTCTGTAGCTAACAGAGATTCTAGGAATGGTCAATCTTGCAACGTATCCTTTGGTACTAGGATATTAAATCCAATCTATCTCGTCGATTATGTGATCGAATCACAAGGTAAAGACAAGAATGAGGATTATATAACAGAATCTATACATATAAAATGTACTAGCAATTCATGTAAGTGTACTCATGTAAATGTATCTATGTAAAAGTAGTGTAATGCTCTGCGTGTACTAGCTGTAACATGTGTTCTCTCTCTATCTAACATGTATAGTAATGTACTGGGTGTACTAGCTGTAACGTGTGTTCTCTCTCTATCTAGCAAGTATTGACTCATGAATGAACTGACTCATTTTATGATATAGTGTTCTAGTAATAGTTCTAGTATCTTCCTAAACTACCCATATGGTAGCTTACTAGTAATGTAACTGGTACGTATGAACATGGACGTATACCCTTGCTACCCAAGGGCATTGGATGAACTGGAAGGACCTTTATGACTATATATGTACATATGATACATAAGTAATATTTAAACAACCTTCGGACGGATACCCGATGTCCCACCAGACCACATCTCAAGCGCGAAAAGGAAATAGGTTGGATAGCCTTCTTAAGTATTTTAAACATTTCTTATACATCTATACATATATAGGCATGCAATTGATAATATAAAAGCATAAAATAAGTTTTGTAAAACCTTTGAACACAATCATTATCTAAGAAAAGATCGACTTGATGTCAATCTATAAAACGGTTTGAAGGCATGGGTTTGATAAAACAGTTTAAGTATAAGGAAACATTTGGTTAAAACACAATTGTAAATGAGTTTGAAATGAAACATACAGAGTAAAATTTACAGTTTGATAAGGAGTTTTAAACATATAAAGTGTTTATGAAAAAAACTTGAAGGAGACTGTTTGGTAAAACGGCTAATGAGTAGTCAATCATTTGAATGCTGCTTACTAATCACATGTGATTGATATAGTAACTAGCATGATTATACTTGTATCCCCCCCCCATAAAACATTTAAAAATAGTTAAAACATCGATTAAGGGGTATGAACTCACCTGTTGCGAGTTGATCGGAAGGAAGTGTCGGATAAGTGCTTGGTGTCAAGTGAAGACTTAGACACGCACAAAGATCCTAATTACATATGACGACATATGTATATAAACAATTAGCCTTTAAACAACTAATAAACAAGTCAAGACACTCTAGGACGTGACAAAAACTTCGTATAAGTGTTATAAGTGTTCAGGAGTGCATCTAAGTGTTGTATGGAAAGGCTAGTATGATTGGGGTTCAAGGAAGACTCCTAAAATGAGTTTACTCCCTAAGGACCAACACCTCTTGAGTTTATAGTCGTAAACTCTTCAGTTTACGGTCATAAACTCCTAACCTTTTTACCATTTGTTGATTTGAAGTCTTCTAAGCTATTCCAATCATTCCTACTTCATGATTTAGCCTTAGGAAGTGTTGTGTGGCATCAAAACACTCCTAAATGGAGTTTACGGCCTAAGGACCATTTCTCCATGAGTTTACTACCATAAACCCATAAGTTTGGTATTTGGCAGTTTTAAAGTCCTTAGCTCAAACATGGCAATAGTCTAGGTTAGATTTAGACATAAGGAACAACTGTGGGACATTTATGGCACTTTTACACATCATTTAGGGTGTTTAAGGTTTTGGGAGATCCCCAAACCGTAAACACATAAAAATGTATGATTCTGGTTCATTTTGTCTGACAAACTCATCAAGGTTGAATCTAGACAAGTCCCTAAGGCATTGTGAAGCATCTAGGCACCCTAAAGTACCCTAAGGCACTATATTTGGTGTTTACGGTTTTCGGAGCCTCCCAAAACCGTGAACACCTTGTTCTTGATGTTTTTGGGACTTCTCCTTGGTATAATCATGTATAGCTAGCTTTAAATTTCTCTAGGATAAAAGTACTTACATTGTGGAAGCTTGAAATGAACTTGTAGTCCAAGAACACTTAGTGTGTGTTCTTGGTGTTTTTCGAAAACTAATCAAAACAAAAAAAAGGATGGATTAAAGGATGTACAATCACTAGATTAAGTGATATACTAACTTGAAAGGGCTAGAAACACTTACTAGATTGAAGATCTTGAATAAAATCTAAGATGATACTTGGAAGGATATTTTGGAGTTTACATTTTAGGTGTTTGGGGAGTAAACTCGAGAATGACTAGTCTTGGGGAGTAAATTCATGGGTAAGAATGAGTTTACGGATTTTTGGGATGATTTTTCGACCCAAACAAAATAGTTTGTCCGGGAACCTCTAAGACGCGAGGTGTTTGTGGTTTCTAAAATTCAAAACCGGAGACGACACTTTCTTTCACCCGTTCGTTTATAAATAATATTAAAATAATCAAACGAACTTTATTTTTCCCAAAAACAAGTAAAAGTAAACTTGACTTATAATATGGTGTGATTGACTTTTAGGGTTTGACCGAATGAAAATTTTGGGTTGTCACTAATAGGCTAAAGTGGTGTGTTAGGGTGCCTAGATGGTTCACCATGCCTTAGAGACTTGCCTAGATTCATCCTTGATGAGTTTATCACACAAAAAGCACCAAAATCTTACATTTTTATGTGTTTACGGTTTGGGGATCTCCCAAAACCATAAACACCCCAAAAGGTGTGTAAAAGTCCCATAAATGTCCCATCGATGTTCCTTATGTCTAAATCCAACCTAGAATAGTGCCATGATTAAGCTAAGGACTTGAAAACCCCCAAAATACCAAACTCATGAGTTTAAGGTAGTAAACTCATGTGTTTAAGGTAGTAAACTCATGAGTTTTAGGTAGTAAACTCATGAGTTTAAGGTAGTAAACTCAAGGAGAAATGGTCCTTAGACCGTAAACTGCATTTAGGAGTGTTTTGATGCCACACAACACTTCCTAAGGCTTAAACATGAAGTAGGAATGTTTGGAATAACTTAGAAGACTTCAAAACAGCAGATGGTCAAAAGGTTAGGAGTTTACAACTGTAAACTCAAGGTTTTACGACCGTAAACTCATGGGGTATTGGTCTTTAGCGAGTAAACTCACTTAAGGAATGTTCCTTGAACCCCAAACACACTAGCCTTTCCCTACAACACTTAGATGCACTCCTTAGCACATATAACACTTATACAAAGTGTTTGTCATGTCCTATAGTGTCTTGACTTGTTTATTAGTTGTTTAAAGACTAATTGTTTATATACATATGTCCTCATATGTAATTAGGATCTTTGTGCGTGTCTAAGTCTTCACTTGACACCAAGCACTTATCTAACACTTCCATCCGATCCACTTGCAACAGGTGAGTTCATACCCCTTAATCAACCTTTTAAATGTTTTTAAATACTTTATGGGGGGGATACAACTAAAATCATGCTACTTATTATATCAATCACATGTGATTAATAAGCAGCATTCAAATGATTGGCTACTCATTAGCCGTTTTACCAAACAGTTTCCTTCAAATGTTTTTCATAAACACTTTATATGCTTACAACTACTTATTAAACTGTACATTTTACTCTGTATGTTTCACTTCAAACTCATTTACAATTGTGTTTCAAACAAATGTTTCTTTATACTTAATCTGTTTTATCAAACCCATGCTTCCAACCCGTTTTATAGATTTACATCAAGTCGATCTTTTCTTAGATAATAATTATGTTCAAAGGCTTTAAAAAACTTATTTTATGCTTTTATATTATCAATTGCATGCCTATATATGTATAGTTGTCACACCCTGAAAACCAAAGGCAGAAACATTCCCGGGGTTGACTCCATGTTGTGTATCAATTCCAATGTACATAGTAATCACAGTATACAACCATTACATTACATAATTGTGAAAGTTTACATTTGGTTCAAAAGTAAATTGTACAAAGTTATACATATATCATATGAACAAAAGAGACGAGTCTTCGGAGCACTCCATCTTCACCAAAGATATCGCCGGGTACCTGTCTAACTTGGACCTGAGAATACAAGCAGTTTGAAAATCAGCATAAAGCTGGTGAGTTCATAAGCGGTTTTGTTTTGTGAAAATGTATCGGTTTCCTTTAGTTTTCTGAAAAGATTTGATATCCAAGAAAATCCCATATTTTCTTATGTAAAGTAGTTAAGTTATCTTTCGTTACAATTCTGTTACTAGTTATAAGTTAACCCCAGGAAAATCCCATATTTTCCTAATTTCAAGATTGATTGAATAACACATAGTATAGTTTAATACACAAAACTATAATTTAGACGAACTGTAAATAGAAAGTATTTTGAAAACCTTGGGACTACATCCCGAACCAGTTATAAGGTAATTCGATAAAAACCATGGGATCACTATCCCGAAAGTAGATATAAGATAGCTCGATAAACCATGGGATCACTATCCCGAAACTAGATATATGATAGATTGATAAAATCATGGGATTATCATCCCGTATAAGATTTAGTTTCAATACCATGGGATTGCCATCCCGAACGAAATATGGACACAAGATCATGGGATTATCATCCCGAACGAGATATAGACATAAAACCATGGGATTACCATCCCGAACGAGATATAGATTACAAAACCATGGGATTACCATCCCGAACAAGATATAGATTCTAAACGAAATCATAGCTGTGAATAAGTTTATATTAATACGTATTGTAAGTCGGGTAACCATACTGATATAACAACGAGACCTCCTTGACGTTAGTCAGACGTCGAATGATATACAGAATTTGTCACCCCAGGCGTGCCCGCCTAACTGTAGCTAGCAGTTAAGGTGTGGGATTGTCAGTCCCGAATAGATCTATTCACAAATTCCTCGCTCTCCCTCCAGGAGACTCTGGTTACACTTCCGGAGAGGATTTACTTGATCATCCATAAAGGGTAGTGACTATCTCACAAGCTAGTATTAAACTATTCACAGGATTCTCATACGATAACAAACATACAAAGATTTTAAGACATGATACAATGAAAATAGATACATACAACGAAACTATCTGGTAAAACATTTGAATTATACGAAGATAAACTGAATCGGACATAGTTTATCTAATAACTTAATACAGATATCAGTAAGTGATATAATGAGAAACATAGAACCCCAAATTATTCACATAATAATTTGATTAGTTTGATTATTTTTTTAACTAAAATCCATTTAGTTGTAATTGGTAAATCATTCCTTATGCTCAACATAATACATAAGGAGTATAAGAGTTTATAAGTTTGCCAAATATTATTTGAAACACATAAATGTTATGATTTGAAAACAGTTTTGGTTTGCTTGTATTCCCCCCTGAAAACAGTTAAAAACAGTGAAAAAGGCGTAGGGGTATGAACTCACCGGACGAGAAGTAGGACGATTTGGATGCTAAGAGTTGATCCGGGGCTTGTAAATACACGAGGTTCCTAATTATAATGTAAAGATACACATTTGTATCTAATTAGGACTTAGATTGATTGTTGGATAGGGACCATTGCTTCTAGTCGCGAAAACACTCCGATACGAGTGTTTGGAGGGACCCGGGTGGCGTTTAAGGATGTGAAATGACACTAGGGACTTGGGACTTGAGTTTACTCCCCATGGGTAAACTTTTAAATGAGTTTACAACCACAAAACACACACATACATGAGTTTACGGCCGTAAACTCATGTGGGTGTGGTTTTGGGTGTTTAAATGGCTTAAATGGCTTACATGGACATGGGAAATGTTTCTAGGTTTTGTTCTAAATGCATAGAATGGATTAAAATCACCAAAATGATTAATTTATGGGAGTTTACGGCCTAGTATAGGCTCCTGGCCGTAAACTCCTTAATCCTCATGAAAATGGTGTTAAATGTTGTTAAAACCAATCACATGTGATTCTAAAAATTCCCACAAGCCTAGAAATGAGTTTATATGGGACATATGAGGGATTTATGGAGTTTACGGCCCATGAAACCCCTTCATGGCCGTAAAATCTAATATGTCAAGCTACAATGTGTTTCAAGGTCTAAAACTTGCATAGAATGGCTTCTAAAATTCATCTAAGGGTCTTAGGGGTGTTTAGTTTGCATTCTAACACCAAGAATTTTGGAGTTTACGGCCCAAGAACAGGTCTTGGCCGTAAACTCTTAGAAATCCCATAAAAGATGTGTTTTAGGCCCTTAAAGTATTTTTGGTTGGTCCTTTGATTTATTCCAAGGCTTTTGGTGGTGTTGGATGGCTTTCTAACACCTTAGAATTGGATTTATGCCAAGTTTTGGGGAGTTTACGGCCCAAGCACTATCCTTGGCCGTAAACTCATCTAAGTCCCCTAAAAATCATGTTTCAAGTGTCCAAATGCTAATACCAAGGTCCTTTAATTCATATCTAAGCCATAAAGGTGATTTGGAAGGGTTTAAAGGCATGAAAACCCCCATTAATATGAGTTTACGGCCCAAGCTTATGCGTTGGCCGTAAACTCCTTCAAAGTCCTCAAAATCATAGTTTTAAGTGTTCTAAGTCCATATCATGAAGTCCCTTAGCCATATCTAAAGTCCAATTGAGTTAAGGAAGGAGTTTAAGGGCTAAAAACCCTTCAAAATGGTGTTTACGGCCTAGGCAGCCTCCTGGGCCGTAAACTCACATATATTGTCCAATTTCATGATTAAGTGTCTAATTTGGAAGCTAAACATGCAATAGATTAAGGCTAGGAAGGTACCTTAAGGATTTGAGGCCTTAAATTTGAGTTTTGGACACTTAATCTTTGGATTTAGGAGAGAGGTTAGAGAGAGAGTAGAGAGAGAAGGAAAAAGCTTCAAATGAGTGCTTAAACATGTTTATATAGTCCCTAAAACTTGGACACGGTGGAATTCTACCCGATACCGGCCTTAAACGATGCTTTGGGTCGCACCCGATTGAGTTTTCGTCACCCGACGAGGATATTTCTAAAACTTATGAAATAAATGTTTTGGGCTAAATTCATGAGTTCCTAAATGATTTGGACCCTTATTGAATGAAAATAAACATATAATTTTAGTTAACTAGAACCAAAAACGATAACAGGACATTTCGATTTCTGACGAGTTATTCGGGTAGAACGGGTTTTCGGCGATGAACAACTTCGGGTTGTTACAATAGTTATATAAGAAATGTTTAAAAGACTTAGGAAAGCTATCCACCCTATTTCCTTTTTGCGCTTGAGATGTGGTCTGGTGGGACATCGGGTATCCATTCGAAGATTGTTTAAATATTAGTTATATATCATATGTACATATCTAGTCATAAAGGTCCTTCCAGTTCATCCAATGCCCTTAGGTAGCAAGGGTATACATCCATGTTCATACGTACCAGTTAAATTACTAGTAAGCTACCATATGGGTAGTTTAGGAAGATACTAGAACTATTTCTAGAACGCGATATCATACAATGAGCCAGTTCATTCATGAGTCAAAACTTGCTAGATAGAGAGAACATACATTACAGCTAGTACACACAGTACATTACTATACATGCAAGATAGAGAGAGAACACACATTACAGCTAGCACACATAGAACATTACAGTACATTACTATACATGCTAGATAGAGAGAGAACACACATTACAACTAGCACACATAGAGCATTACAATACATTACTATACAATTACACATATATGTTTACATGATGACACTTACATGAGTACGTTTACATATACGATGATATAACAGACATCAGTAGGTGCTATAGCACAGAACAAGTTCAGGATCTAACTATATCGATGAATCGCAACGCATTGTGATATTTATATCGGCTATACATGATCATAGTAATGTGGATGTTCACGGCATGCATATATGCGTGGGCGTGTAAAGGTCTCAAAATCCCTTTGACAGGGGAGCGTCTAGCCTGGGATCTAGCCATCACATTGTACCCTAACCCTCAAATAAGGCAATAGGAGTACATAACTAGTTTCTTATTACAAATACTACAGTACTTAGAAGAATTACCCTAGACTTAAGGTAATTGGTACGGTTGTAGTTCGACACTACACCATAGTACTATTTCATTTTCCCATTACATTCACTTCGTGAACATTCACACGATGCACAGTAATGTAGAAACTATATTTTTGGTTAATGATAGTCAGAATTGGGAAAATACACACTCTTACAAGAGCGACACACACAGACACTAGATGCCTTGGTAGAAGGATACGATTAGTAGGAAACATAGGGCTTCCTAGGATCATACAAAACATTTTCATACTTACAATTCGTATACATTTTTAATACTTACAGTTCATATACATTTTCAATACTTACAATTCATATACATTTTCAATACTTACAGTTCATATACATGCAAATACTTACATACAAATTAATACACTAAAATACTTATGATCTCACCACCTATAGAGCTGATACTCTATTTCAAAATAACTTGTATCCTCAGCTCAACCATAGACAGGTACCGATGCAATGTTTAGAGAAGATGAAGCTCGTTCAAGACTCATCTTTCATTTTTTTTATACTTTAGTGTCTATTATAATTTGACAGAACACTTGTATTAAAATTATATTATTAATTCAATGGATGATGTTGTTGCTTGGTTAGTACTTTTGATTGTTGTGATACTGTACATGACGTCCTCCGCCCAAGAACGTTTCTGCCGTTCTTGGTTTTGGGGTGTGACAGATTGGTATCAGAGCATTGTTCATAGTGAATTAAGTATATCAACCCATAAAAGATATACTAATTATAAATACAATGGGATTAAAAATACTCTAACAAAGAGTTTTTACATTAAATAATGAAATATATAAGTAAGTATACGTGCCTGCATTCATACTAAAATCAGTGTCACTAGGACAGTACAAAAGAATTACGATTGTTGGGCAACACAGGTGGACTTGGAGACATATAGTCAAAACTGGGAAGATATAGCCTGATCATCTATATTATCCGAGGGTTGACTAGCATGTGCCTAAGTGTAGTTGTGTGGTTGCAACAAGTCACAAATCTTACCAACCCTACCACAATGAGAACAGTAGAACATAACATTAAACTTAAAATACTATAGCGGTATTTGGTGTTACTATAAGTACTTTATACTTGAGAACTAAAACGGGATCTTCATTACTAAGTTGATAGTTGCTAAGTGGATACACTAAGGCTATATGTAATTAGGATTATATAGACTTAACATTTGTGAAAATTTTACTTTACCCCTATTCTATGTGAATTTGGAGTTAAGGTCACTTATTCAAAGGCCTATCCTCTTTCGATTACATATAACTGGTATACACTTCACAAATAGCGATGTAACTAATGAAGATTTTCTAAATAATTATCTAGATAGTTCGTCTAATAATTATTTTCTTACCCCAATTCTCGCGTAGATAATATGGTTGGACTCCATCCCCATGGCAACTAGTACCTTCCGAATGAGGTCATTGCTGGATGGTTTGAAGAAGAACCAAAGAATGATCATCCTATCCCTGTGAATGATCTCCATGATGAAGACCTTTCAGACGATGCTAACTCCGAACCCGAGGTTGAGAACCTACCCCAGGCAGCTCCCGTTCTAATTCCTAACCCTCGTCCGACTTTTCATGTCCTAACGCCTAAGTGGGTGGAATGCTTGGAAACATGGAGCCAAGGACAATATCAGCCCATGCCATTTAATGGTGACCGAAACCTTTATGACCTGAGTAATGGGGGCTCGGCAGACAGAATCTTCCCAATCTTGGTTCGCAGAGTGGCCTGAAATGAGATTCAAGGCAGGACAGCCCTACATCAGATCACTGAGGTTTTCGCCGATACGAGAATGCATATCCTCCGCACCATTCGTCTAGAAGATGCTCGCGCGAGATCAGAGAGAAACCATGAAACCCTGCTGCAAGCACTGGCTGAATCACGAGCCAAAGTCATAGAGCTCCGAGTACGCCAAAGGGTGTACGAAAGACACCTACTTGATGTGGAATGCCAACTGGCTGAACTGAGAGTTCACCAGAGGGATGATTGTCGCCAGTAGTAGATGCTTTACCTTATTTTCCTTGATAAAAAGGGAATCATTTTTCTATCTGTACCCGATGTGGCATTTTCTATGAAACTATCTTGTACCTTAAGTACTTTTGGTTAGGTCTTTATGCTGCCAAGGACTATCTTCTCTGAATATGATGTAAGACCTTTTTACAAGGTCATTCTCCCGAACTTGTACGTCATGAATATCAAAGATATTGATAGTCGGCTAACTTCTGTGTCATTCTTTATTCAAGTACTCTTATCATACTTTCATTAGAGTCTATCTGAAACATGCTTTAGTCAAGTCATTGGACTATAGTAATTTGTAACAACCCGTCATTTCAGGTCCTTGAAATTCGAGTCTTGTAACCTCTTTGAAAAAGTAATTAGAATATCATCGAAAAATGAAGTATTCAAAGGCTCTATTTGGAGTATTCTATGTAATAGATATCGTCTTAAGGTTTCCAAGCATATAAAGAACACTAAAATCCGAGTTATAATGAAGAAGTTATGACCATTCTAAGTTTTCCGACAAAAATCGGCAATACGAAGTTACGTAAAAACTCGAATCGGAGATCGAGCGACTTTTGGCCGGAATGACCTAAACGAGAATCGAAGGTCTCGGCAATGGTATTTCAGCGGTAAAAAGTCTGGCAAAAACCGACGTCAGATAAAAAAGTTATGAATTTTGAAAGAAATTCCTTAATCACATCATTTTAATAAATAAATAATAAAAATAATTTCATAATTTGCCATCGGAGTCTAAACGAAAGTTATAGAGCATAGTCTCACTTACGCGTGGATATAAAGACCATCGAAAACGGAGTTCGTATGAAGAAGATATGATTTTTTGAAGTTTATTAAATAAATTATATATAAAAATAAATCAAAAATCCGGTAATATCCGAGGGAGGAGTTAGCGTCCTCATCTGAGTTATGCGCTGCGTAACCCAGTACGCCCCGCGTACCCGAGGGCCTTGGTCTCGTTCCGTCCACGTCGCCCCTATGCGAGCCTACCCGACCCGTCCCATCCGAAGCGAAGCAGTCGAGGACTCGGTCACGGGTGACGCACGAGTACGCGCTGCGTACGAGCATACGCCCCGCGTACTGAGGCCTCTCAGCCCCTATAAAAGGGATGCGAGGGTTTCCGGAAAACTTGCTCATTTCTTCTCATTTCTCTTGCGTTTTGCCTCGTTTTCCTTGCCCGTTCAAACCCGAAGCCCTGGTCATTTTGCTCAAGTCCCGAAGGTCGATTTTACTCCCGAGATTCCCGAGAATCCCGAGAAAAATCCGTTTCCCGAGACGAAACTCTGCCCGGTTTTCCATCTCGCTATCTTCAAACTTTCAAGTGAGTTCATACCCCTACAACCACACTTTAAATGTTTTTTAAATGCTTTTTAAACACTTTTAAGGGGGGGGATACAAGTAAACACACGACTAAAATCGTGTGAAACATCGATCTTTTGCTATACTTTTCATACTGTTGTTTTACCTATCTTATGAAGTCATTATCATGCAAAACACCTCACAACACAGCTTTACCCTCTTGGGATACAATATGTTTTATAAATAGAAATATGTTTTATTTATAAATTTACATACAAATACATCATATCAAGGGTAACCATCGTTACTAAACCATTTTATACATTCAAAGAACTTATGATTTATGCTTTGTCAAACATTATGAAAAGGATAAACTTTGCATACAAAACTATTACTTTAATATAGACTTAGTTGAGAATCCGTGAGATATGTACATCTTCAAATACTGCCTTTTTGCTAAAAGGTACCGCTTCAAGTCCTATCTATAACCAGAGTCTCCCGTTCGGAGAACGTGTCAAATGTGTATAGATCTATATGGGAAGTCATGATCCCGCGCCTTGACTGTTAGCTACAGTCCGTCCTTTGGGGTGACAGTTTGTCATAACGCTACGACGCCTGAAGAACGTCGCTACAGGCATATTATGTTTAGTATGGTTATAAAACTCATCGGATATACAATTATTATGGTGTTATGTTTTTATGAACGAGTAGCTATTAAATCTATTCTTCATCTAACAAGTGCGATCTTCGTATAGCTTTATTATATAAAACTATGCCATAACTTTTAAGCACGTAGGTTGCTTGCGATTTTCGGTCTTAGAGGCTGCCAGTTATGTTAGGAAAATAAGGGTTTTTCCTAGATACAAACCAAACAACTAATAGGAAAATAAGGGATTTTCCCGGTGCAATTACTTACAACTTATAACACGAACATTCATATGCATTTCATACTTTTATAAGAAAATAAGGGTTTTTCTTGGAAAACACAACAATTCATATCTCAACCATTAGGGAAAATATGGGATTTTCTGGATCTAATACATTCATGTTCAACACAACAAATCATAACTCTTTACATTTGAAACACTGCGTTTTCTGGAAAACATACACGAACTTTCGAATGGCGTACATTTTCTCAAAACACTACTCATGAACTTGCCAACTTAATTGTTGACACTTTTTCTTTGAAATAACTTGTATTCTCAGGGAACCGCTAAGCAGATTTGGAAATCAACTTTTGGAGATTAACGTGCTGACGTTAATTACTTCTTTTGAAAGATGTTTACGTATTTAACTTTTGAACATGTAATGAATACAATTATGTAAACATTTTGGAAACTTTAATATATATGGTGGTGTGTACTTTCCTTTCTATGAACTGTTATGATACTGAATGATAAGTTAAAAACTAACTTGAAGATCGATTAGATCTTTAAAACAGGTAAAGTAATAAACCAGAAAATAATACGAACACAAGAATGGATCAAAAGTGTCGAATGATTAATCAACAATCCTCAGCAGACCTCGATAAAGAACTTCTACTGTAGAGGATTTAGGGTTTACAAGAACGATGAAGAAATAACTCTGTGATCTATCGTAATTAGCTATCAATCGTTACTCTATCAATCGATTTCCTTAATCATCTACCTAATATGCATGCAAGCACATTAATTTATACTAAACCCTATCAGCTCATGGTTGGACAGGCCCAAACCGGAGTACAAAACTTGGACTATAAACCGAGCCCAATGGACACAATACATCAAAAATGCTACGCTACCCAACAACGAGATCACTTTGTCTTCTTACTTGGGCCAGCAGCGGCAGCAGGAACCTTCTTCTTTACAGTCTCAAACAGACGAGAGATAAGCGCGAGAATCGTCTGTCTGAACCGAATGTACCATTGTATCATATCGTCAAAATACTTGATATCATCCGCTGTATTTTCCTTGCACCTGTGGATGATCCCCAACACATGCTCAAGACAAGCAGTGGTATAAAGACGTTTATCAGCTAAGGCAAAGAGACATTTCTGTCCTTCACTCCTAGTGAACATGACGGAGTTTCGCCTCGGGTCAATTTTTCCCATCTTCATCTGGTTTAGATCACTGGCCGAGCCAACAGAAGAGATCTTCGGTTTCTTCTTGAAGACATTTGTGTCACACCCCAAAACCGAGAACGGCGGAAACGTTCTGGGGCGGAGGACGTCATGTAATGCATCACAACAATGCAAAGTAGTAAACAAAGCAACAACATCATCCATTGCATTAATAGTATAATTTTAATTACATTTGAGTTCTTTCATAGTATAATTCTACAAAATGAATATTCAAAAATAGAAGACGAGTCTTGATTTCTCCGTCTTCACAGAACCTGGTAGTCGTACCTGTCTATCCGTATCCTGGGAATACAAGTTATTTTGAAAGCGAGTATCAGCAATAATGCTGGTGAGTTCATAAGTATTTATGTGACTTTGATTTGTAAAGCTGTAAAGAAAACCTGTAAATGTATGAAGGAAAGTTTGTACCAACGAACATGTTTGCAAGTAATTGTAAACGTTTGAAAACCTTTAGAAAATCCCATATTTTCTACTAGTATAAATTGTAGTCTTCTACCAAGACTCGACTGTTTTGAATGATTGCTTCAGAAATCCAATATTTGTTTATAAGTAGGTGGTAGTTTAAAAGACCCAAAGATGTACTACCATGATATTTTCCATGTCTAAAACAGTAGATTTGTGTACAGTTATAACTGCTAAGGTATATGATAACTCCATAAATCAACGTGTTTTTAATACTCCATGTGAGTTTTATAACCATGCTATTGACATTGATGGCCTGTAACAACGTTTTTCAGGCGTTGGAATGTTATGACATTTGTCACCCCAGACCTGCCGGTCTAACTGTAGCTAACAGTTTAGGTGCGGGATTGTCGATCCCGTATAGATCTATACACAAGTATCACGCTCCCCCTCCAAGGGATTATGGTTTATAATACAGGACTTAAAATGCATACTCGAACGTACGTGAAGCTGAAATGTCTCACAATTCTTAGTATTAAATAGATTTACGTATGAAAGCCCATTTTGTTTTTGTATATGAATATACCTTCTTGATATGGTACTTGTAGTATATAAAATGTTATGAATATCTAGTATACTATCTCACGTAATTGTATTCCTTGAAATGGTATGTCTTGAAGTTGTATGCTTCTGTAATTGTATGTCTTAAGATTGTATGCCTTTTTAATCGTATATAATTGTATCTCTTCGCATAGTATGTAATGTATTTGTATTGACTCATGAATAGACTGAATCTTGTATAACTCATGGTACTTGGAATGGTAAATAGTATGTCTTAACTATACCTATTATAGTTATTGATAATGTGTGTGTATAATTCAAAATGTGCCTTTGCTACTCAAAGGTACTGAATGAACTGACGGAAACTTTTATGTCTATATATGTACATATATATATATATATATATATATATATATATATATATATATATATATATATATATATATATATATATATATATATATATAACTAATATTTAGACGACATTCGGACGAATAACCGATGCCCTAAGGCCACATCCCGAAGAGGAAAAGGAAATAAAGCGAGCTAGCCGTCCTAAGTCCTTCAAACATTACTTATATAAGTATACATATATAGGCAAGCACAAAGATATAAAAGAAGTTTTGTAAAACCTTAGAAAAGTCTAATAAATAAGAAATGATGACTTGATGTCAGTTTATAAAATGATTTGAAAGCAGTTTGTTTGATAAGAACAGTTTTAAATATAGGAAGACCTTTGTTAGTAACATGATTCTAACAGAGTTTGAAAGGAATCATAAAGTATGTAAGACAGTTTGATAAAGAGTTTTTATCATGTATAAATGTTTGTCGTAAACTATTATAGTTTTTCCAAAAGTTCGTTTCGTTTGCATAGTAACCCTAGTGTAATGCTCACTTGTTATGAAATGTGTAACTTTTTGTGGTGACATAATGAACACTTAAACTCGACGTATAAATAAACTGTTTGATTCGTATACGTATAACAACATATTTAATTTCGATATATATATATCAGACGATATCGTGTTATGTTTTCCGTATGAAAGATTCCACATAATGGTTGTGAATCACATATGATTTACTTGATAAAAATGAGTATTTAGTGAATCTTTGAGTTACACACGATAATAATCGTGTGTTTACTTGTATTCCCCCCCTCAAAAGTGTATATTAAAACAATATTGATAACATATTTAAAAATGTAGATTATAGGGGTATGAACTCACCGATGAAGGCGCGTGATTTGAAGAAAACGAGATTTTCCCGGGCGGCACCTCGACCGGAAAGTGACGAGATTTTCGGGAATCTCGGGGCTTCGGACTTTCGTCGGGGCTTGGATATGAAACCGGGAAGTCGGGATGTTGTCGGCACGAAAAACGAGGCGAAAATGAGAGAGAATCGACGCATTTGTGTGAAAATAGCCGGCACCCTCACAATCTATTTATAGGGGCTGGAGGTCCTCGGTACGCAAGGCGTACTTCGGACTTACGCTGGGCGTTCTTCATACGCGGGGCGTACTCCGAAGGTACGCAGGGCATTCGCTTGCCTCACTGCTTACCGCACCCTTGGGCGAAGTGTCTATCGACGTGGTTGATCCGGAGCCTTGTATCCGAGTACGCTGGGCGTACGAGGGTACGCAGGGCGTACTCCTTCGGATAAGACTTTGAAGTGCGTGCCAAGAACTTCTAAAATGCATAACTTTCGCATACGAGCTCCGTTTTTGACGTTCTTTATATCCACGCGAAGGTAAGAAAATAATCTACAACTTTCATTTAGACTCCGTCGGCTAATTTTCACTTTATTTTTAATTATATTTTAATTAATAGGTCGGGACACGATATCTTCGTTAAAAATCCGTAACTTCTTTATCCGATGTCCGTTTTCGTCAGACTTTTTTTTGTTATACTCCTATTGTCGGGATCTCCAACTTTCGTTTAGGTTGTGTCGGCTAAAGATCGCTCGATCTCTGTTTCGAGTTTTTAGCTGTCTACTGCTAGGTTAGAAACTTCAGAAAATCATAACTTCCTCATACGAAGTCAGATTTGGGCGTTCTTTTTATGCATGATCACGGTTTAACGTAATCTACAACTTTCGTTTAGATACCTAAGGTTAAAAATTATTGTATCGAAACTTTGTGTTTTACGTCTATCAACGTTGCCGGTTTTTGCCGCGAATCTTAGATTGGTCATAACTTCTTCGTTATAACTCGGATTTTAGCGTTCTTTATATGTACGGAAACCTTGATACAAGTCCTACCACTTTATTTAACCCAAATATGATTTTAGGATAGTTAAGTTTTGGCCAATATTTGAGAGGTGTTACATTCTATTGTCTCGAAATATCGGGTTGTCACAATTTTCAATCTCCTGATCCATCAGGGCGACCTCCATGATATAGCACACCAACATCCTCTTGAGATGGTCAATGATTGGACCATATTCAGATTTATTAGTCAGTAGGATGTTGTGCAGAACGATCCAGTCATGGGGGTTGAGGTTTGGTAGATCTGCTAAAGAGATGGCATGTTCAGTTTTTGCAGATCCTCTGAGCACTTTGAACCGAACATTGATAAATCTCCGTTCAGTGTATGGCTTAAGAACCCGAATGTTGATGATCTTCTGAGCGCTCCAGGTTTGGTACTGGGGTTGAGAAGCCTTCAGATAGAACTCAATCAATTCCTGATCAACCTCCGAATGAGGATGAGAGAACTCAGCAACGTTGGCGAAGGCGTGAAAGATGAACTCCTTTCGGATTAAGGGCATGTCGAACTGAGAGTCAACGGAGTTGTAGCAGTCAAAAGAGATTACCGGTTCAAGCCATAAGATGCTCGGAGTATCAATTGCCTCATTTATCATCCTCTCGAGAGTCCAAGCAGGAAAAAGAGTCTTCCTACTCTCGAGAAGGTCGTGGGCTTCTTTCTGCTTGCGTTCAGCTTCTTCAGCTTCTCTTGCCACACGAACATTAACATCTTCATCATTGCATCGACTTTTGCGTTTCAGCAACTCGGCAATGGTTTCGTGATCATCTTCCTCTTCATCCTCAGCAAGTTTCTTGCCTTTATCCTTCACACCCGAACCAGAGGCTTGGCCTGCAGGAGGAGGTTCGGTTGTGTGAGTTGCCTTTGAGGAATGAGGTGGTTGCGATCTGGACTCCTTTTCTCCCCCTTGTTTCGGATTAGACACGAAACTAGGTAACCCTTCAATTTTACTAAGCAGATCCAGGGCAGGAGCAAGCTTCTCTGCAAGGATACGCCTCACAGAATGATTTAGGATCGGATCGTGCGCTTCTAGGATGTTGGATATGGCTGAGTATACATCCGAAACACACGTCTTGATGACCTCCCGTTCGGATCGAAGAGCATCAATTTTTTGTTGAGAATTGGATAGTTGAGCACTCTTGACCTTTAGGGCAGTGGTCTTCCTCGCCAAGACATCCATCAATGAGTTTTCAGCAGCCAGATCCTCTTGAAGTTTTTAGAGGCGCTCGTCAATGGAGGCAGGGAAGGCAGAGTTGTCGTCTGTCAGAGATTGACGAAGTGTGGCAAAGGACGTCAACTATGTGGAGACAAACGTGGCCAACTGTTAAAAAATTGGTTCCAACGTAGTCTTGGTGGCAGTGGCACTCTCCTGTAAAGATTGTAACAGGGTAGAGGCATCAGAGAATAGTTTATCGACTTTTACGGTCGCAGCCTCACAAGCTTTTGTCGAGGCATCTATGGCGGCGGTGGCAGAAGCGACCGAATCTTGCTGAGCCCTAGAGAAGGCATCAACAATCTTCTGAAGAGCAGCTTCAGAGAGAGATGATTGTGAAGTAGTGGAAGAGGCAATGAGCAAGTCGACCTTGTCATGAAGCTCCTTATGATGTTTCTTTGTTACTGGACCATCCTCATCATCGTCGCTTTGCACTTGAAACGGACTGTAATAGACCGAATCAAATGTCATGTTTTCCCCGCCAAGGAAAGGGTTATCTCTGTCAGAGGCATGACCGGGAGATGGAGGTGGTGGTGAAGCTGGTGGAGTAGTGGTATGAGTAGGTTCAGGTTGAGTGGTTTCGGGTGTAGGTGTAGGGGTAGGTTCGGGTTGTTTTTGAGTTTGGTTGTGTGTAGGGTTTCGGTTGCTGGTGGTGGTTCGGTTGCATCGGTATGAACCCCCGTATCAGATACGTTGGTTGTAACCTTTGCAGTAGATGTTGTTGTTGCATCAGCGAAGATGGGTGGTGGCATTGGGAAAGAGGTTTTTGGAATGTGGGTAAAGGGGTTTATGGTGGGAATGGAAGTAGGAATTGTTTGAGTAGGAGAGGGAATGGGAGAAGTATGGATTTGCATATCAGGGGTAGGTGATCTGGGTGGGTTGTTGCCTCTCGGAGGCGTGTTGCCTCTTGGAGAGTCGTCTGAATCCGAACTCTCAGCCTCCGACTCACTGGAAGAGGAAGCGATAATGAGTTTTCGCTTTGGTTGAGTCTTTCGCCTCTTCTGCTGCAGTGACTGAGCAGCTTTGGTAGATTTCCTCTTCTTAGGAGAAGGGAATTTAGCCCCTTTTGCCACTTGTTTGCCTTTGTCTACCTTTTTGCCTCTCGGAGTAGGCTTATCGACATCGTGAATGGACTTTAGCATCTCTGGCGTGAGATCCCTCGGAACAGATTTCTTGAACTCCTTGTAGGTCTGGATGATCCTGCTGTCAGCTGGAACATCAGCGTACATGGTTTCCGGAATGGAACCATTGAAAGGGAATTTAGATGCATCTGAGACGATGATCTTCATGGTATGAAAGGTACCAATCGAAGACATCGATGCGCCGGTGACAGTGGGAATGCTGTACTTGTCCATGACCCACTTCGTAATAAGGGTCCAAAACCTGGCATACGACACCTCAGAATGCCGTGAAGAAGAAGATAAACTATGGATGAGTTGTTGCCAGAGAACAACCTCATAGTCAACGTTGACGCCGTTGTAGACACCGTACAGGATGGACAGGAATAGTCGACTGGAGCCATCTGAACCAGAGCTCCTTTCTGAAAGACCCTTGAATAGCACAGTGAACATTCCGTTCCACTGTGGCGGCAAACACGACTTTTTGAACTTAGCGACGCAGGTAAGCAACTCCGTGTACCCCATATTGTAGAACATGTTGAAGAGGTGCCCCATCGGAATAGTCTCTGGATTAACCCTTGAAGGTTCAGCCTCAAACCCTAGCAGAGAACAGAAGCGTTTCTTGGAGATGGAGGCTTTGTGATGAGGAACTTCAAAGAAAATCCGATCGACCACTTTATCGTAATGAGCAGTCGCATAGATCTGCGAGAGAAACTCCATTAGCACAGACTCCGCCCTTGAAAGTGCAGGTGCAATTGGCGAATACTTCAAACATTCGATGACTGGGACCATGTAGGAATCATATGCGTGAGGGATTAAGTCAATGATGAGACATTGCTGAGGGCGGATGGGCAGTATATGAGAAGTAGCGTGAACGGAGGATGAATCTGCCATTGTTGAAGAGAGGGAAGAAGATGATGAACAGTTAGGGTTTAGGGAATTCTTGCTCTCTTGGGAATTTTGATTGCAGTAAAGAGGTAAATGGTAGAGGGTGTCGCCTTTTATACTAGGTTTAAGGAGAGAGAAAGATCTGCCCAAATCTTCTATCGAAATACCAAGAGTTTTCCAGAGTGACTGATGCGTGACAGTTGTGGAACCGATGATCACGCATGAGAGAGAATGTCAGATTCCGAAGAACACGCCTCCCATCAAGCGTCGTTTCTGATAAACCGTTTCAAATTCACACGTGCCTTTCTGTGCCAAAGAGGAACCGTTTCATATTCGCACACGCGTCTGCGACGTCAGTTAGAGATAGACGCTTCAAATTCGCACGCGTTCCCTATTCTGCCGTTTGAAATCAAATCAATTAAACTCCCGACTGAGTCAGCAACTCTTCATCTTATCCCTTGAAAGTGTAACGGCATCTTTTGAATAATACGCCCACGTGGATTAAAATTGACCACGACTTAGAATTAATCACCACTCCAATGAAAAAGCCTATAATTATTAGTACCAGAATTTTGGAAAATCAAAGATTTTCGTGCTAAGAATGTAAGAGAAAAGAAATAAAGCAATTCTTTTTAGGAAAATTGTGATGTCAATAAAGACACGAAACAAATGATCCCGGGTACGAATCTCTTCCTTCAAAGTCAAGAGAGACCTTAAAGTGTTAGTGTGCTTTCCCGTTGAATAACGATCAAACACTTATTAAGAAGTGTTGAAAGGCTTCTTTTAATTAGGCTTCTTAGGGTGGCTTTAGCTTTGAGTCAACAGTCCTAATCTTGAAATAAGATAAAAAGTGAACAAAATACTTGTGAGACCGGTGTAGTCTGTTGAACAAGTAGGTAGGGATTAATTTTAAAGTGGCATGTAAAATATAAAATCTCAACAAAAAAATAAAACTGGATCCCAAGGGAAGAAATGTTATGGTGTTTAACAATTTCATAGGAATCACACAAAATAAAAATTGGAGATTTCATGAAGATACATCCGTCAATTCATTAGTGAAAACTTGAGCAAATTAATTGTTCACCATCAATTCAGATTTGGTATTGAATTTTGGGTTTCACTCAGCTCGTAGTGGCACGAAACTAAGATCATAAACACAGTTTTTGAGTAACCATAAACCTCAGTGGTAATTTCTAAGAGTCTCAAGGGTTACGTTTGTGAAAAGAATTTAATGGAGAAATGTAATAGAGATGGTGTAAGAAATCAAGGTACCTCTGCTACGAAAAGTAGGACCAAGCAGAAAACTCTTATCTCATGTGAGAAGAGAGTTAGGTAGCTCACGATTAGAATAAGTTTGGAAGCCTAATTGAGAAGACAAGGTTTGTGTGTACCAAGTCATTAAGGCTATTATTCAGAATCTGATGAGGCTTTGGGCACATACAACAGCATGCTTCTAGGGACACTTAACTAATTCAACAATTTCACCATAAACGAACGAACACACAAATAAAATAAATGACAAAAAGTAAATAAATAATAAAATATTTTTGGAGTTTTTGATATATAAAAAAAATAAAAAGAATAAGACTGAGAAATAAAATAAAAGGGAAAGAAAAAAAACTTTGGAAAGAGATAAAAAAGAAACTTTGGAACCGAACCCGAGCGTTCGGTTGATTTCGGTTGAGAAAAATTTTGAAAAACCGAACCCAAGCGTTCGGTTAGTTTCGGTTTTGAAAAATTTTGGAAAACCGAACCCGAGCGTTCGATTGGTTTCGGTTTTGAAAAATTTTGAAAAACCGAACCCGAGCGTTCGGTTGGTTTCAGTTTTGAAAAATTTTGAAAAACCGAACCCGAGCGTTTGGTTCATTTCGGTTTTGAAAAATTTTGGAAAACCAAACCCAAACCTTCGGTTGCTTTCGGTTTTGAAAAATTTTGAAAAACCGAACCCGAGCGTTTTGGTTGGTTTCGGTTTTGAAAAATATTGGAAAACCGAACCAGAACCTTCGGTTGGTTTCGGTTTTGAAAAAATTTGGAAAATCGAGCCCGAATGTTCGGTCTATTTCGGTTACCGAAGAAATTAGATTTTCAAAAAGGAAATACATTTGACAAAAAAGAAATGAAATAGAAACACTTATACATGGAATTTACAACCAAGAAAACTACCTTTAATTGATGAGCGAAGTGCAGATTATCTAACCGAACCCGAACGTTCGGTCTATTTCGCTCCTTACTTGTGAGTTTGAGAGGTAGTTTGTGGTACTGACTCTGATTCCATCATACCTAGCCCTTGTAGAATTTTGTTGAATGACGCTTCAGGAAGAGCTTTGGTAAAGACATCAGCCAGTTGATCAGTGGTTCTAACAAAGTGTACTTCAACGTTTCCATCTTCCACATGATCTTTGATGAAGTGATACCTCAGTGCTATGTGCTTAGTCTTGGAGTGTTGCACTGGGTTATGACAGATCCTAATTGCACTTTCAGAGTCACAATATAGTGGGATCTTTTTCATATTGAGTCCATAGTCTCGGAGTTGACTCTGGATCCAAATCACTTGAGAGGTACAGGATGCAGCTGCAATGTATTCTGCTTCAGCTGTAGACAAAGACACGCACGTTTGTTTCTTTGATTGCCAGCTAACCAACTTCCCATTAATGAATTGGCAGCCGCCAGTAGTGCTTTTCCTGTCTAGTCCACATCCTCCAAGGTCTGCATCTGAGTAGGCTTGAACGAAGAAGCCTGAGTTGGAAGGATACCATAAACCTAAAGAGCTAGTTCGCTTGAGATATCGTAGAATGTTCTTCACTGCAAGCATGTGAGGTTCGCGTGGGTTGGCCTGAAATCTAGCACAGTAACAAACAGAGAACATTATGTCAGGCCTGCTAGCAGTAAGATACATCAGAGAACTGATCATATGGCGATAAAGCGTAATATCAACAGCCGGTTTATCCAGGGATGGGGTGAGCTTGGTGCCGAACGCCATTGGAACTTTGACTTTTGAATCTCCCATCATGCCGAATTTTACAAGGAGAGTCTTCGTGTAAGCTTCCTGATTAATAAAGATGCCTTCGAGTCCCTATCTAATATTTAAACCAAGGAAAAAGTTAATAGGACCCATTGAGCTCATTTCAAATTTAGTCTCCATCAGCTTTCTGAATTCAGCTGTTAAGCTAGGATTCGTTGAGCCAAAGATGATATCATCGACGTAAATTTGAACAATCATAAGGTGGTTACCTTCCTTCTTACGAAAGAAGGTTGGGTCAACCGAACCTTGTTTGAATTTGGACATCTTTAAAAATTTAGTCAGCGTTTCATACCAGGCTCTCGGAGCTTGTTTTAGTCCATATACGGCTTTATCCAAAATGTAACAATGATTAGGATACCTTTCATTCACGAATGCAGGAGGTTGCTCCACGTACATAGTTTCTTCGAGTTTTCCATTGAGAAATGCACACTTACCGTCCATTTGGTAGACCTCAAAGTTTTTGTGTGCAGCATAGGCGAGAAATATTCTAACGGATTCCAGCCTAGCTACAGGAGCAAAAGTCTCTTTATAGTCAATCCCTTCCTCCTGACAGTATCCTTTCACTACCAGACGAGCTTTGTTTCAAATTACGTTCCCTTCCTTGTCCATTTTGTTCCTAAAGACCCATTTGAGACCAAAAACCTGATAGGTTTTATACAAACAATCCAATGTGTGCATGCAACCCTAGTTGGATCTATGTTTTCACTATAAGACATACAACTTTATGAACACAAAATAAACCCTGGCATGCTTCTATAATTTTCGAAAATTACATAGAAGTGTAGTAAACATACCTTTGTTGTTATATAGCAATAACAACTAGTTTCCTTGATCTTTTGAACTCTCTTGAACTCTTGAAAGCAAGCACCACAATTGTAGTGCCTATAATGGCTCACAAACACCTTGAAGCAAGAAGGCAACTAAGAGAGAGAAGGAATGATGCTAATTTCGGCCCTAGGGTTTCCTTGGAATCAAGTGGCCTCAAATTGAAGCATAGGGCATGTATTTATACTATAGGGTGCTAGGGTTTCAGTCAAAACCCTAATGGACAGCTTAGCCACCAAGCAGCCCAAGGAGCCTTATGGAATGAGGCCTTTGGACGAAAATATGATGATCCTTCATCATAATTTCGTTCCCCCTTAGTCCATTAGGTTTCCTAGCCCAAAACTCAACTATCACACATTTGACAGTTTATACCCTTTTATTTAATTAATCTCTTTTAGTCACCAAATTAATTCCTAATTAATTTATGACTAATACTAATTAAATAAATATGATTTCTCTTTTAATATATTATTCTTATAATATATTAATAAATCATAATATCTCCTCTCTCATATCAAATTACCTTGTCAAGTTGCTTTGGTGAAGGCAACCCAAAAGGACCATGCACACTCGGGTCAAGTATATACCAAATATGGTTACTGACTTAGACACTAATCCAACAGTCTCCCACTTGGATAAGTCTAGTAACTATATCTCACGTATAACTTCCGTACCCGATAGCAATCGTAGCTTTCAATAGCCGCTGTCAACTCTGACCAATAATCTGTCCTTTAGATAAGGGATCGTATAATCCTCTGTTCTAGATATCATGCTAACAATACTTATTGTCTAGCATTCTATTTCTTGATTTCTGATTTGTTCGACATAGAACTCAGTTGAACACATCAACCTTATCCTGACCGGGCCCGGCACATAAGTCAAACCAAATCATCAAGTGGCCGAGATATCGCTTTTATCTTCATAGACTAAAAGGAACAGAAAACGTTGACTAATATGCCTTTATCATTTACTAGTTAAACCACACACAATAATACGTTTTATAACATCAAGTTACTGATGTGTTTTCGCATTATCAATGTATAATCAACTAGCAAACAATAACCATATCTCTAGGTTTAAAGATTATATGATATTATCATCTTGCGATCACTTGTGATAACATTCATGAAGTAATACCAGCAAGTGTGGGTCTATTTCAATGCTCAATACAAATTTCATAAGCACTCATAAACTTTGCAGCAAACCTTTGCTATGTCTAAAACTTTTCAGACAATCTACAAACAAATTTATGACAATCTTCCTTCATATCTACTTCCAACATATGAGCGATTGTGAACTGTTCGAATAATCTTATTATTCAGGAAGTCAAAACATGCAAAATTGACACAATAGATAAATAATCAACACAAGATAGAAACTTTCTTATAAATAACACACCTTTATTTAATCATCATTTGTTGAATATGACATTATCTATTACAAGTCTCCTACCTATCTAATCTAAACTAATATCGTCCTTCAGCCCTACGCTCCTAGCGTGCTGCAAATGCTTGACCCTACTCAGTCCCTTCGTAAGGGGATCTGCTGGGTTATCTTCTGACGATACCCTCTTCACAACGAGGAGTCCCTCTTCTACCCGATGTCTAATAAAGTGGTATTTCCTGTCGATATGTCGCGATCTGCCATGATCCCTTGGTTCCTTGGTTAAGGCAACCGCTCCTTCATTATCACAGAAAATTTCCACGGGCTCCTTTATGGATGGCACAACTCCAAGGTCTCCAATGAAGTTCTTCAACCATATAGCCTCCTTTGACGCTTCGCTCGCCGCAATATACTCTGATTCGCACGTTGAATCAGCTACGGTCTCTTGCTTGGAACTTTTCCAAGTCACTGCTCCTCCATTTAGGGTAAAGACCCAGCCCGACTGCGATCGGAAGTTATCCCGATCCGTCTGAAAACTAGCATCACTGTACCCTCGTACCCTTAAGTCATCACTCCCACCGAGGACTAGAAACCATTCCTTGGTCCTCCGAAGGTACTTAAGAATATTCTTAACTGCAATCCAATGTGCTCTACCAGGATTCCCTTGATATCTGCTGACCATGCTCAAAGCGAAGGCCACATCAGGGCGAGTACAAGTCATAGCGTACACGATAGAGCCCACTGCGGAAGCGTAAGGTACTCGGCTCATATCAGCTATCTCTGTCTCTGTACTCGGGCTCTGAGTCTTACTCAGCTTGGTATTGCTTTGGATTGGCAACTCCCCTTTCTTGGAATTTTCCATACTAAAACGCTTTAGTACCTTTTCCAAGTATGTATCCTGACTGAGTCCTATCAGTCTCTTTTCCCTGTTTCTTACTATTCTTCTTCCCAGAATATAAGCGGCTTCTCCGAGGTCCTTCATAGCGAAGCATTTCCCAAGCCAGGACTTGACTTCCTGCAAGGTTGGGACATCGTTTCCTATGAGTAGTATGTCGTCGACATACAATACGAGGAAGCTTACTATACTACCACTGGCTTTGACATACACACAAGATTCATCTTCGCTTCGCAGAAAGCCAAACTCTTTAACCTTCTCGTCAAAACAAAGATTCCATCTGCGAGATGCTTGTTTCAATCCATAAATAGATTTTTCAAGCTTGCATACTCTATTTGGATGCTTTACATCGACAAAACCCTCTGGCTGATTCATGTAGACATCCTCAGCCAACTTTCCATTGAGGAAAGCGGTTTTTACGTCCATCTGCCATATTTCATAATCATGAAACGCAGCTATGGCAAGCATCACCCTAATAGACTTTATCTTCGCAACTGGTGAGAAGGTCTCATCATAGTCAACTCCGGGAGTTTGAGTAAAGCCCTTCGCAACCAATCGCGCTTTATAAGTATGCACTTTCCCATCCATGTCCGTCTTCTTCTTGAAGATCCACTTGCACCCGACTGTCTTACGACCCGGTACATTATCAACCAAATTCCAAACTTGGTTGTCGTACATGGACTGAATCTCGCTGTCCATAGCCTCTTTCCATTTTGTAGACTCTGGGCCTGCCATGGCTTCCTTATAGCTGCTAGGTTCATCCAAATTTACTAGTGTACTATCACTAATAAATGTATCCCCTTCAGTAGTAATATGAAAACCATAAAACTGGGGTGGAACACTAGCCCTAGAGGAACGTCGAAGAGGTAAGGACACGTCAACAGGTTCAACAGGAGTTTCCTCCTCAAGTTGAGTGCCAGTGTCAGAGGTTCCTTCATCGCTTTGATCTTCAATTTCTTCAAGTTCAATTTGCCTCCCACTGTCTTCTTGGCCTATCAATTCCTTTTCTCGGAAAACTCCTCTTCTAGCAACGAAGACAACATTGTCACTCGGTCTATAGAAAAGGTAGCCAAAAGACTTCTGTGGATAGCCGACGAAATAACACTTCTCACTACGAGGTTCTAGTTTGTCGTGAGTCTCTCGTCTTACGAAAGCCTCACAACCCCAAACCTTGATATGTGCCAACGAGGGAGCCTTCCCTGTCCACATCTCGTGAGGAGTCTTGGAAACCTTCTTAGTGGGAACTAAGTTAAGCATACGGGCGGCAGTCTCTAAGGCATACCCCCAGAAAGCTATTGGTAACGAAGTCCAACTCATCATAGAACGAACCATGTCCAACAAGGTCCGATTACGTCTCTCAGCCACACCATTCAATTGTGGCGTTCTCGGAGGCGTCAATTGCGAAACGATTCCACATTCTTTTAGATAGTCGTGAAACTCAAGACTTAGGTACTCTACTCCTCGGTCTGACCGAAGCATCTTGATTTTCCTGCCCAGCTGATTCTCCACTTCATTCTTAAACTCTTTGAACTTTTCAAAGGTTTCTGACTTTTGCTTGATCAAGTAGATATATCCATATCTGCTATAATCATCTGTAAAAGTCACGTAGAAGCGGCAAGCATCCCTTGTGGTGGATCTAAAGGGCCCACACACATCGGTGTGTATGAGATCCAATAAACCCTCACCCCTTTCACAAGTGCCAGTAAAGGGTGACTTGGTCATCTTCCCAAGTAAACAAGACTCACACGTGTCATCGTCCCTTAGGTCGAATGACTCCAACACTCCATCCTTTTGGAGTTGGGCTATGCGTTTCTTGTTGACATGGCCAAGACGACAATGCCACAAGCATGCTTTGTCTAGACTAGTAGACGAATCAATATTCAAAACATTATTTCCAAAATTATCAACAATCATCACTGATTCATAAATCCCATTACAAGGTAATGCATTGAAATAAAAGACACCATTCAAATAAACATTAATAGAACCATTACTATTATCAAAAGAATATCTGAAACCTTGTCTAAACAACCCATGAAAAGAAATAATGTTTCTTGCCATATCTGGCGAATAACAGCAATTCTCTAAATCTATTCCTAACCCATTACTTAACACTAAAGAATAAACACCGACTTTGGTCACAGGCGACGATCTTCTGTTTCCCATAATCAGGTTCATCTTCCCATGCTCCATCTCCCTACTTCTTTTTAGGCCCTGCAAATCAGAACAAATGTGGTAACCACATCCTGTATCAAGAACCCATGAAGTAGCAAATGATGAGTTATTAGATTTAATAGAATACATACCTGCAAATGTGGGCTTGATCTTCCCATCTCTTATGTCTTGCAGATATTGTGGGCAGCTTCGCTTCCAGTGGCCCTTTTGGTGGCAATAGAAGCACTCTGCTTCTTTAGGATCGGAAGAGGGTTTAATGGGGCCTGCTTTGGTCCCACTTGACGACGAACCATCACGGGGTTTCCCCTTATGGTGGCTCTTACATGGAGCCTTCCTATTTTTACCCTTTCCTTGACCTATCGCCATCACGGGAGCGGCCACAGCAGGTGACGGTGCAACGGATTTGTCTTTGAGGAGCTTGCTCAAGGAGACCTCCTCTTTGTTCATATGGTAGGTCATCCTAAACTGATTGTAGCAGGAGGGCAAGGAGTGGAGGATTATGTCAATAGCCAAATCCTCATCAAACTTAACATTAAGTTTGAGAAGACGATCAACATACCTCTGCATTTTCTGCAAATGAGAGGTTAGGGATTCTCCACTCCCCATCTTAGCGGTGATCATGCTAGTAATGATCTCATAGCGCTCTTGCCTCGCGCTCTGCTGATACCTGTCCAGCAAATCCTGATGCATTTCATATGGATACATGTCCTCATAGGACTTTTGGAGTTCGAGGTTCATGGTGGCCAGCATGATGCAGTGAACTTTCGTGGCATCACGCTCATGGGCCTCAAAGGCGGCCAGTTCCTCAGGAGTAGCAACATCTGGGATGATCTTCTCAAGCTTTTCATCGAGGACATATTCTTTGTCCTCGTAGCGTGTGATCATGCGAATGTATCTCATCCACTCGTTGAAGTTTGAACCATCAAATGTCACTTTCTGACACAAGTTCATCAACGAGAATGACCCAGAAGCGTTGTTGTTGTTGTTGTTAGCAGACATCTGAAAAGGAAAAAGGGACAAAGCTTGATTAGAAATGAATCCCTAATTAAACACCCAAATGAGAAATTAGGGCTAGGATCCAACAACATTATTTACAACTTAGAAAGGGATGCCGTACTCTAAAAGTAAATAACTTGAAGGTAAGTGAATGACGATTCACTAATTCTCACCATGAAAAACGAAAAAGCAATTTAGGTTTTAAATGTATTGAAAACTCCTAGATCTTTGAGATTCATTGAACTTTTCAATGGCATGTTTAAATCTCGATATGCATTTCACATTTGCGACTGGGATGCCGAGGATCGCAAACAAATTTGTGAATAACCATGCGAATTAACGTGGTGCACTCAAAGTCACTATCACCTAATCAATGTGCCGGTAAACCACACACGCTCCATTGATCTATGACAAACATCGAGTCACCCTTCGCTACCTATGTCATTCCCAAATTGATGTGCCGGTTAACCACACGCGCTCCATCAACGTTTGACAAGGGTACGAAGTGTAATTCCATGGATTAGCATCATTTTCACATTTTACCCTAAAGTAACTAAGAGTGGGAATTTGAAAAACAATGTAGTTACTTTAATATTTCCATTATACTTTTAATGAGGAATTAAGTGCCCTATCCTATCCGTTCGGCTAACGACCCTCCACCAGTCAAGCAAGCGGTAGATGTGAGTGTACATCCATTAAGCGCCATTTTATAGGCAGCAACCTGATACCCACCTTAAAGACCGGCTTCGTGAATGAGGCCTACTAGCGATAAGACTAGCTTATTCTTATACATATATAATAATTAATCTTATAATATCATAATTGTATAAGGGTGTATTTTAAAGCATTTCAAAATACTAGTATCTTAATGTGTATTTAAAATTTTCGAATATTAATGCTATTTAATTTAAAAAAATTTTAAACACCAAGAAAACTTTGATTTAATAATTATCAAAATTAAACAATTAATTTGAACTATTAAATCTTTAAGGTTTATCATAAAATTAAATTATTAATTTAATTAATCCTTTTATCCCCTAGTTTTTTTTAAATATATGGAAAGGATAATACAAGATCTTCAATTATCTAGTTTAAACAATTAAATGGATAATCATAAAGATAGCAATATCCAAATCCCTAAAATCTTGGGATCTTATCTTGGGGGGCAAGGGAATTTCGAAATCCCTAGGGTTTCTTAACCCTAATTTCGAAATTTGGAGGCTAGGCAAAAATAGTTTAAGAACCCTATCAAAAAAATCGCCAACTAGGGTTTTGCAACCCTAATTTGCGAAAATCACCAAGCCTTAGGGTTTACTTGCCATAAACCCTAATTTGTCAAATTCATAATGTGCATCAAATCCAATTGAAAACAAAAAACCAATGGCTCTGATACCACTGATAGGTTTTATACAAACAATCCTATGTGTGCATGCAACCCTAGTTGGATCTATGTTTTCACTATAAGACATACAACTTTATGAACACAAAATAAACCCTGGCATGCTTCTATAATTTTCGAAAATTACATAGAAGTGTAGTAAACATACCTTTGTTGTTATATAGCAATAACAACTAGTTTCCTTGATCTTTTGAACTCTCTTGAACTCTTGAAAGCAAGCACCATAATTGTAGTGCCTCTAATGGCTCACAAACACCTTGAAGCAAGAAGGCAACTAAGAGAGAGAAGGAATGATGCTAATTTCGGCCCTAGGATTTCCTTGGAATCAAGTGGCCTCAAATTGAAGCATACGGCATGTATTTATACTATAGGGTGCTAGGGTTTCAGTCAAAACCCTAATGGACAGCTTAGCCACCAAGCAGCCCAAGGAGCCTTATGGAATGAGGCCTTTGGACGAAAATATGATGATCCTTCATCATAATTTCGTTCCCCCTTAGTCCATTAGGTTTCCTAGCCCAAAACTCAACTATCACACATTTGACAGTTTATACCCTTTTATTTAATTAATCTCTTTTAGTCACCAAATTAATTCCTAATTAATTTATGACTAATACTAATTAAATAAATATGATTTCTCTTTTAATATATTATTCTTATAATATATTAATAAATCATAATATCTCCTCTCTTATATCAAATTACCTTGTCAAGTTGCTTTGGTGAAGGCAACCCAAAAGGACCATGCACACTCGGGTCAAGTATATACCAAATATGGTTACTGACTTAGACACTAATCCAACAAAACCAAGGCATCTGGAGGAGTTGGAATGAGGCGCCAGACTTTGTTCCTTTCGAATTCGTTCAGTTCATCTTGCATAGCTTGAACCCAATCGGAGTGATCAAGAGCAGTGTTAACTGTCTTTGGTTCAACTTTTGATACGAAGTAATTAAACATGCAGAATTCTACTTTTGAAAACAAGGAAGTCTGTTTTGCCTTGAGTTGTGATCGAGTCAGAACTTTTTCAGATACATCACCAACAACTTGAGAGACAGGATGATCTCTGGTCCATTTGGTGAGAGGAGGGTAGTTTGGATCAAAGGTTGGATCCAATTCAACGTTTATCATTTCTTCTGGTTTGGACTGGCTTTCATAGTCGTAAGACATATCGGCTTGCTCCCCCTCGATAGATGAGCTTTCAGGAATGTCTTGAGAATCTTGAGCTACAGAGGTTTCTTGTGGTGCGGAGCTTTTGGGTGATGATGCACCTTCGGATGCTGAGGCACTTTCGGTTGGTGAAGTTCTTTCGGGAGCAGTTTGAGACCTTAGCTCCCCTTCAACATGTGAGCTTGGCTATGATGACGGTGAAAAACATCCTTAAGTACCTTCGGAGGACGAAGGAATGGTTCTTAGTCCTCGGAGGGAGTGATGACTTGAAGGTGCGAGGGTATAGTGACGCCAGCTTTCAGGCCGACAGGGACAACTACCGTTCGCAGTCGGGCTGGGTCTTTACCCTAAATGGAGGAGCAGTGACATGGAAGAGTTCCAAGCAGGAAACCGTAGCTGATTCAACGTGTGAATCAGAGTACATTGCAGCAAGCGAAGCGTCGAAGGAGGCAATATGGCTAAAGAACTTCATCGGTGATCTTAGAGTTGTACCTGCCATAAAGGAGCCAATGGAGATTTTCTGTGATAACGAAGGCGCGGTTGCCTTGACCAAGGAACCGAGGGATCATGGTAGATCAAGACATATCGACAGAAAGTATCACTTCATTAGACATCGTGTAGAAGAAGGACAACTCGTAGTGAAGAGGATATCATCAGAAGATAACCCAGCAGATCCGCTTACGAAGGGACTGAGTAGGGTTAAGCACTTGCATCATGCTAGGAGTATTGGGCTGAAGGATGATATTAGCATAGATTAGATAGTATTAGAAACGTCTAATAGATAAATGTAATTGACATTTGATGATTAAATGAAGGAGTTTTATTTATGAGTAATGTTACTATCTTATGTTAATTGTTTAGCTATTGTTTCACTTTGCATGTTTTGACTTCCAGAATAATTGAGTTTATTAGGAATAATCGAATTGTTCAAATGGTCCACAATCGTTCATATGTTGGGAGTAGATATGAATGAAGATTGTCATGAATTAGTGTGTATATGTCTAAGTGGTGTTAGACATAGCAAAAGATTGCTGCAACGTTCATGAGTGCTTATGAACTAGTTTTGAGCATTGGAATAAACCCGCGCTTGCTGGAATCACCTTATGGAATACGATATGAAAGGTGATCGCAAGACGATAATATCATATAGTCTTAAAACCTAGATATATGATTTGTTATTTGTTTATTGATTGTACATTGATAATACGAAAACGCATCAGTAACTTGGTGTTATAAAACGTATTGTTGTGTATAGTTGGTTAATGAATAAGTAAATGCATATAAGTCAAAGTTTATCTGTAACTTTTATCTAAGAAGGTAAAAGTGATATCTCGGCCGCTCGATGATTTGATTTGACTTATGTGCCGGGCCCGATCAGAACTGAATTGATGTGTTCGATTAAGTTCTATGTCAAATAAATCAGAGATCGAGAAACCTAAATGCTTGACTAACCATTCCATAGGATTGTCAGCATGATATCTAACAGAGGACTGTACGTTCCCTTATCCAAAGGACAAGATTGATTAGATCAGAGTTGACAGTGTCTTTAAGAGCTACGATTGCAAACCGAATTGTACCTGTAAATATAGTTACTAGACTTATCCAAGTGGGAGACTGTTGGAATAGTGTCTAAGGCTGCAACTATATTAGACAAGTATTTGACCCGGTTGTGCATGGTCCTTTTGGGTTGCCTTCACCATAGCAACTTGATAGGATGATTTATTACGAGAGAGTAAATATTATTAATATATTATGAGAATAATATAATGAATAACATATTTGTTATTTGATTAATATAAGTCATAGAATTAATTAGAATTAATTTGGTGACTTAAAGAGATTAATTAAATAAAGGGGTATAAACTGTCAATTGTTTGATAGTTAAACTTTAGACTGTAAATCCTTATTGATATAGGATTGGATGATTTCTAGGGCTAGGATAAGCCAAAATCGTCCAAAGGGTTATCAAGGAAAGGATATGGATTAACTTAAAGTCTAAGTTATCTAATTAGGGTTTAGGTTGTAACCCTTAAGGTGTCTACAAGTATAAATAGACCCCATGGCATAGGGAATTCGACACATCTCATAAAGTAAGAGAACCCTGGCCGAATTCCTCCCCTCTCCTCTCTCCTAAATCATCTTTCTTGCTATTGGTGTTTGTAAGCCATTAGAGAAGTGACATTTGTGACTCTAGAAGCTCCAAGACCTCAAGATCAACAAGGAACTCAAAGGTATGATTCTAGATATGTTTCAATGTTGTTATTTAACCTAATTAGTCATTAGAAGACTTGGATTCAAAGCATGTTTATTAGAAAGCCTAGATCCAAGCATTAGGGTTTTGCAAGCGCACATAGGAAAGTTCTTATGGCTAAAACCCATCAGTATGCAACCTTCCTTATTATGAAATCACCGTTTGTAATCATTCCATATCCTTTTATGGTGCCGAAGGAGTTGTTCCCGAACTTGACGTTTCCACCATTTGAAAGAGACCTGTATTCCCTTAGCTCTTCTTTCCTCCCTGTCATGTAACGCGAGCAGCCACTGTCAATGTACCATTCTTCGTCAAACTGCTCGTCACTGATAACCTGCAAAAATTAAGCAGATTTAGGAACCCAAAGTTTCTTGGGTCCTCGTGAGCCTTTCACAGGAACAGGATTAGTTAGAGAGATGTCAACAAGATATGTTCGTTTTATTAGTATCGTTTCATCTTTCTTTTTGATAGTGAAAACCTTAATTTTATTGGGATTTGTTGCTTTAGGTTTAGACTCTGGTTCAACTGAAGAGACCTTCTGTTTTCCTTTTTGTTCAGTGGATGACTGAGATTTTTGAGAAGGAACAGAATGGAATTTAGAATGGGGTTTAGAGAAGTTAGAGGAGTTTGAAGAATTGGAAGAATTAGAATGAGAGAGCTTAGACTGAGATGACTTCTTGGTTGGAGATTCTAGGTGACCCTTTTGCTTTTGATCATTAGTGGGACCGACCCTAGAATTTTGATCTCTTTTGCTCTCAGAACCGAACCTTTGCTTTCGGTTGGAATCATTCTCTGAACCGAACCTTTGCTTTCGGTTGAAGTCATTCTCAGAACCGAACCTTTGCTTTCGGTTGATGTTTTTCTCTAAACCGAACCTCTGCTTTCGGTTGGTATTGCTCTTTTGCGATTCAACAGGACTTTTCTCTGACTTTAAGTTCCTATCTTGATGTGAGAAATAGGCATTCTGAGATTGCCAAAACTGTTTTCTTTCAAAGAGATTCTTCCTGTATCTCTAATTCCTTTTCTGTTTTTGATTTCTCATCTGCTTCGGTTGATGATGGATGTTAGCTTTCGGTTTCAGTTTTTCTTTAGCTGGTTCATTCTGAACTGATGAAGTTTCACTTGAAGATGTGACTTCTTTTGCAGGAACTCCTTTTTCTTGAGGAATGTCTTTCGTACCGCTAGTACTTGGCACATCGAAGCTATCAGGTTTATTCAAAGGTTCTGGCACATATCTGCCTTTGCTTTTCCATGAAGTCCTTTCAGACAAACCTACCGTTTCATCAGCGTTATCGATGGGAGCTGACCAGAAGAATTCGTCACAGCCATCAGCATTGTCTTTGTTAACATTAGTTGTGAGTTCGGCAGTCTGATGTTCGGTTACGCCTGTGACCTTGTACACCTGATTTGGAGTAGTTCTTACTTTTTGGTATACTACTTCCTTCTCTGCAAGAATCGGGGACTTTTGTTGGGACATACGAGCGAACTCCACTGAATTTTCTGTAAATGAGATTCTTGTGGTTTTTGGGTTCGCTCTTGACAAATTCTGAACAGTTAACTGTATCCTCTACAGAAATTTCACTCATATTGTCGTCCTTATTAAGCTCAGATGCATTTTCAACATCAATTTTATTTTCTGAGCTCAAGTTCGCATTTAAAGAGTCAAATTTTTGTATGGTTTCGGTTCTCAGTTTCAGTTTATCATTTTCATCCAAAAGGTTTTTAAGCATGTCCTTATGGTCCTTGGACTTAATGAAAGATTCGATTTTGTCTAGTGCATACATATACGTCGGATTAACATCCTCAGATGAAATAACACTCTCACAATTATATGCTTCAGCATCAATTTCATCCTCCTTAAACTCAAGGAAGGGTAAAATCATGCCATGAATCTTTTGTCCTATTTCACAATCCAAATGAAGCTGAGTAATATTAGTGTAAAGACGTTTAGCAATCAAACAAAACACATTTCACTGTTTTAAAAGCTGTAAATTGTCTCTTGGTAAATAAATGTTTTCATCTTTTGTTTTGATTAACTCGGACTCCTTTAGTTCGATCCACATCCGCCGTTCCTCACTCTTCGAAGACACCCTGCTTAATTTGTCAGTTAGATTGGAATTGGTGACTCGAGTTTGAGTTAAGCTACTATCTAGATGAGAGATTCTTGAATTAACACTTTTTAGTTCTTTTTCGTATGAGCATTGTGGGACTTTAAATGAGACAAAGATGGATTGTACCTTCTTGATCAGTTCGTCAAGCTCGTTGAACTGCACGTTGAGCGGTTTAGTTGTAAAACACAAATCCTGTTGCTCCTTCGGGTCTTCCTTCCCACCATCTGTGTTGTATCCCCTTATCTGAGATACATCGGACACCATCAAGCACCTTCCTCCAATGCTCTCTTCTTTCGCCACATAAGCCTTTCCATGAGAAGGCTTCCTCACTTCATCATCTTCAGAGTCGGTTGACCAGACCTCCACGCCACCGAACTCATCATCAGCTACTGAACCCTGCACAATTAACGCATTCATAGAAGGGTTAGCAGTAGATTTCTTCTTCCTGATTTCATCCAACCTTTTCTGTAGCACATCTTCTTCATCCTTATCATCATCCTTTTCTGCCATCTTCTTGAGGACGCAGTCTTTTGCATAGTGGTTCTTTCCTCCACAATAATAGCAGCTTACTCCAGAATCACCCTCAGCCTTCGGTTCCTTCTTTGATTCTTCAGCCTTCGGTTCATCTTTGACCTTTTCAGAACTGTAACTCCCCTGCCAATTTCGGTTTTTGTTGGTGGGAAATCTCTTCTTGATGAACCTCTTGGGGTTTGACACCATCATAGCATAGTCCTCAGAAGTGAGGTCATAATCCTCCAAGTTGATGTCTTCTTCATCCATCACAGCTTTACTTTTCAAGTTGATGTCTTCTTCATCCATCACAGCTTTACTTTTGGACAGGAGGGCCAACGAACCCAGGCTTGAAACCACATTCTTCTTCTGTAACACGATCTTCTCTTGAGATTTCAGGATGCCCACCAGTTTCGCCAAAGAATAGGATTTAAATTGCTCGTGCGCTTTAACTGTGGACACAACTGCTCTCCACTCGGATCTGAGACCGTTCAAAAACGTAACCTTCTGCACAATAAGCTTCCTTTCGATGTCGTGTTTGATCATCTTGCTAAGAAGATGATTGAAGCGATCGAACGTTTGGGTCACAGTTTCTTCGGCTCCTTGCTTGAATTCACCAAACTCGGACAAGAGTAAGGTTTGAATGGAGTGTTCAAGATCTTCGTCTGTAGAGTACAATTCTCGTAACCTGTCCCATATTTCTTTTGCAGTCGTGCATGAACTCACCAGCCCAAAAGTATCGGATTGAAGAGCGAATCTGATCAATCTTAACGCTTTGATATTGCACTGAAATTTATCTTTTTCGTCTTGCGCAATATCTTTGACATCTTTCAAAAGATCATTATACTCCTTTTGAGTTTTAATAATCCTTGAAATTGCTGAATGAGAAAAGGGTCCAGAAACGATTGCTTCCCAAATGAGGTATCCATTATCCTCAGATCCTATAACATAATCTTCAAAGTGATCCGCCCAGACTTCATAATCATGGGTGTATAGGATGGGAATCTTCGTTGTTGATCCAATGCTGTTCGAAATATTAATAGGATTGGATTGCGACTCGTCCATAATTGATCGAATAACCTGTTCAAAGATCAGACTTGTAATATATCAAATTAGGGCAAAACAATAAATATCGAGATACGTAAATTATGAGATGACGGCTCAATAAATAGCAATAAATGCGGAATAACCCTAATCGAAACCTTTTTCACAAAAAAGAAGTGTATCGATTACACAGCCTCCTGCTCTGATACCAATTGATAAGTTAAAAACTAACTTGAAGATCGATTAGATCTTTAAAACAGGTAAACTAATAAACCAGAAAATAATACGAACACAAGAATGCATCAAAAGTGTCGAATGATTAATCAACAATCCTCAGCAGAGCTCGATAAAGAACTTCTACTGTAGAGGATTTAGGGTTTACAAGAACGATGAAGAAATAACTCTGTGATCTATCGTAATTAGCTATCAATCGTTACTCTATCAATCGATTTCCTTAATCATCTACCTAATATGCATGCAAGCACATTAATTAATACTAAACCCTATCAACTCACGGTTGGACAGGCCCAAACCGGAGTACGAAACTTGGACTATAAACCGAGCCCAATGGACGCAATACATCAAAAATGCTACGCTACCCAACACTAAATATGACGTCCTCCGCCCCCGAACGTTTTCGCTGTTCTGGTTTGGGGGTGTGACAGATTGGTATCAGAGCATTGTTTATAGTGAATTAAGTATATCAAAACCATTTTGGTATAAAACTATAAACACAACTGGGAAAAAACACTCTGAGTAAGAGTCATACTTTTAAAATTAAATTTATTTAGTTTTTGTAAAGTAGGCATGCATTCATTTCATATTAATAACATGGTCAGTATCATAATTAAAACAATATAGAAGTATTATAAATAAATTGTGCAGTGTAGGTATGCCTTGGGACATGTAATCGAAACTGGGAAGAATATAGCCTGATCAACTATATTTGTCCAAGAGCCGACTAACGTATGCCAAGGAGTGTCTGCAATGGACAACAAATTTAAAACTTACCAAAAGCATATCGTTAAAGAATACTAAGGGAGTATTCGAGTGCCTTCAACCCTTAAACTTAAAGAGTAAATTCCATGTGCTTTAGCTTATAGTCAATTCTTAACCCTATTCTCGTATAGACTCAAATGGCTGGATTCCATCACCCCGGTGACCCCTACTACCCCAACCAAGGTAATGGAGAAGGAATGCAAGAAGAATCAGACTCAGATCCAGAGAACAATAACCTACCCTTAACGGCTCCAATTCAAAATCCTAATCCTCGACCGGAATTTCATGGCTCGACGCCCCTTTAGGCAACTTACCTGGATAGGTGGAGCCGCGAACAGGATCAACCCCTTCCATTCAACGGAGACCGAAGCTTCTACAACCTAAGCGAGGGAGGCTCAGCAGACAGAGCCCTTCCTATATTGATTCGTCGGATTTCTCGCATTGGTGAGCAAGGACGGACGACCATCCATCGAACTGAGGAAAATGATGCGAACACTGGAGTCAACACAGTTCGCATCCAACAGTTAGGATTATCTCACGGGAGAATCGTAAATCGAAATGAAGCGTTACAAAGAGAGCTAACTGCAACTCAAACCGAAGTGATAGAACTTCGGGCACGCCAGGCAACACATGAACTACGTATGCTCGAGATGGAGCATCAGTTGGCAGAATCTAAGGCCCATGTAGCCAGCTCGCGTAACAAATAAAACCTGTCTGACTTCCAAAATTTTGTCATAGCATAAGACCTTGGTTAAAGTCCTTACTTTTCCTAACCTTGTAATCGAAGGCCTTTAGATAGTTCAAAATTTTCCTAACTAGAAAATGTAACACACCATGTTTTATAATATATGATGTATTTCCTTTATTAAACCCTTTGGATACCCCCCCCCCCCCCAATTCATGAGTTTATCTACTCTCCTTATGAGTCGAACTCAAAACCCTATTCAGGGGTAAACCAAACTTCTGATATAACAAATCACTAATGCGCGACTTTCAAATCATTAAAACTTATAGTTCTTCTTATTTCCTTATCAAAACAATGTCTCCTCATAGATCAGCACGTAGAAACGCAACCCACCACCACCTCCTCAATATGACCCCAACATAGTGCAATCTGCTATCGCTGTGGCAGTAACAGCTGCACTGTCTCAAGCAAACTTTAGTGGCGCAGCAAGGACTAGAAATAATCAACTTACCAACGCAACCCCATTCCTACAATTGGACACCGCCACTTTGCAAGCTACAGTTATAGCCACAGTGGCAGCCATTATAGCATACAATAACTCTGTCAACTCAAGTAGGGAAGGAAACGATATCAAAAATCCTAATCAAAGAAACAATCGAAGTCACCTACCAGTAGCTACCTACAAGAATACCGCAAGGTGCGAACACAAGAACATGAAACGAAAACCCTGGAGAAAGAGGGGAGACAAATCAACTCAAAGAAACGCCAAAAAGCAATCAACAAAGCATACCCCTACACCCAAAAGGCCGCACAACGGCAACCAGCCTAAGTGCAACCGATGCAACTTTCATCATCACGGATCCTGCCGTGAAATATAGTGCGTTAGGTGCAAGCATCATGAATGCTGGTGGAGAAGGCCAAGTATTCGCAATGGGCCAAGAGGAGGCTATTGCAGACCCCACGGTTATTCTGGGTACATTTCTCCTTGATAACTTATTTGCATACACTCCATTGATAGTAGGAACGCAGAAGAGTTCCGTGAGTCACAAGTTTAAAAATCTACTCGAACAAACACCCTAATCATTAAACAAAACTTTCATAGTAGTAATAATAGAGATAGACTAAAAAGCACTGAAAACACATACGTACAATGCCCTATCCCACTAACGAACGTCTTACAATGAGAAGTACCGACATTGGCATTCGACGTGGATTGGTGTGGCCCTACCCATACCAGTGTTGGGTTTTGAGCATTCTAACACTCCTAAGTGTACATGCAACCCTAAATACCTTGGATCTATGTTTTCTCTATTATACATGCAAATAAGAACTTCCAAGGTATTATCCTAATCTAGCATACAAAACAATGACTATAGCAAGATAGACTACATACCTCTTGATGTAGAAAGTCTTCATGAAGCTTGAGTGCCTAGCCCCAATAGTGTGGAAGCCTCAAATGGAATCACAATCACCAAAACACTTAGAATAACTTGAGAGAATTCTACAACTCATGAAATCGGCTAGCCCTTTAACTTCACACACTAGTGGCCGATTTTGGTCAAGAATAAGATGCTTATATAGTTAGGGTTACACCATGTAAACCCTAATTGACATGGCCTTTCATTTCCATGATCCATGGGTACAAATACACCATGGAGCATCCATGGACCATCCTATGGGTTTTAGCCCAACTTGATTATCCATGGAGCATTAGCCCACTATACAAGTATGGATGATTTACACAATCAACCCATATATTTAATCAGTCTTCTTTTGATCACTTAATTAATCCTAGATTAATTCTTGATCAATACTAATTAAATAATCTTATTATTCTTATTATTAATATACTAGAACTTATAATATATTAATAACCATAAGTGTCTTATTTCTCTCATTATAGTCTATCCAAGTGCATGATGGTATGCAACCCAAATGGACCATGCCGGGTCGGGTCAAGTCTTACCAATTATAGTTATGGACTTAGACATTAATCCAACAGTCTCCCACTTGGATAAGTCTAAAACTATTATTGTGTATGACTTCAGGAACCAACCGGCAATCGTAGCTCTCAAAAGCTTCTGTCGAACTCTGACCTTGTAGATGAACTCTGACCTTTGTTAGTGACTTGTCCATTAGATAAGGGATCATATATTCCTCCATTCTAGATATCATATGGACTGAGACATGGATTATAATCATTCTCTCTATCCATTTGTTGTTTCCCGATTTCCGATTTATGACGACTGACTAATTGAAAAAATCAAATCAGTCCTGGCCCGGCCGAGCACTTCAATTTGTCATCATCAAATCATCGAGGGGCCCACAGATATCGCTTTTATCCCAAAGGTAAAAGGAACGGATAAACTTCGACTCATATGGCTTGTTCTACTACTTGTTGAATCATACACAAAGGCACGTTTTATAACACCGAGTTACCGTATGCGTTTACGTGCAATCAATGTACTATCAACTCATAGTAACAACTCATATCTCTAGGTTTGAAGAATATAAGATATTATCGTCTCATGATCACTCGTGATAAAATCCATAAAGTGATTCCAATGAGCGCGGGTTGAATCCAATACTCAGAACTTATGAGCACTCATGATTTTTGTAGCCTTGTCCAACACCTTAGACCTCTACAACCCATCATGACAGTCTTAATTCATATCTACTTCCAACATATGACCGACTGTGGATGGTTTGAATAACTTAGTCATTCCGGAAGAATAACCCAGTTTATTCGGGAAGTCAAAACATGCAAAATGAAACACAATAATAATTGAATCCAATATGGTATCAACCCTTTGAACATAAATAAAATACCTTTTATTTATCACCATATGATTACACATTATTCATTGTATACTGTTTCAGCTATCAACTTTATTCTTGAATTTAAAACAATAGTTGTCCCATGCTCTAAGCATGTACACTATGTTTTCTTAAACACTAGTCATGCCACACACCAAGTATGCATACTATGTTTGTCTATGATCTTTACTTTGTGAACTAGATCAATTGAACATAACTTCAATGATTCTTTTTTCACACTCCCAAATCCTTACCGCAAATACAAGAATTCCAAATTCATGCCATTTACTGAAATCTGTTAGATTCTAAACTTATATGCATTGATCCTCTTGTAATGATTATGCACAAAGTCAGAAAGACTTGACAACAAACATTACAGAGCATTCAAAAGGAGATCAACTCCTTTGGAAACATCCTTCTTGCATTAAGTTTCCTTAATCTTACACATATTGAAAATTCTAACTTTGAAACATTTCCAGAATCCATTTTGACTATGACTTCTGAACAAGAGTTGCCTCCTTCCAGATTATGTCAATATGGTCCTTCCAGAATTATCACTATACTTCCAACTGTCCTTGAGCAACCAATCTTTGGTAAACCTTAGATTGTCCTCGACAATTGTTTAATCCGTTTAGTCATATCCAGTTCTAAACCTTTTCCCTTCTTAATGCCCTAGGCATTTGGAAAAATTTAGAAAGGATGAATATAGCACATGTAATCGATCCTATATCCGAAGCATATGGGAATCGATTAATGATGTCTCACATAAAGACTAAACCAGTCTTTTGCTATAATATGTCCATTTCAATTTGCCAAGTTCTCATAATTCAGATTATGAAAAGGGATGCCGTAATCATAATCAAATTTTAGAACGCAAATAATGGATCCATATACAGAATTTCCTTATGTTGAGCCATTCCAACATGAAATTCATATATATCCTTGACTAAATGATTGAAACCTCACGATGTAAGCTTATAGATTTGAGATGAAGTATAATTTCCTCTCCCTTAATTATAGCAAAACAACTTTTCCAACCCCTGCAACCTCACGAATTGAAACATTTTGTTTTCTATAATTAACATTGCTAACTTGCAATACTTATCATAATGATCATGCTCCCACTAACATGATGATTATTAGCATAACACTTATGCTCCCACTAGCTTTGACATGTACTCAGAAATCAGCTGGACTTCTAGAAATCAATACTTCATTGACTTTCTTACCAAAGTTCAGATTTCTGATACTAGATTGTTTTGATAAAACTTTATCAAAAATCATACACCTTCCCTTAGATAGCACACTTGTGTGTCTAAACAGTTATGAAGAGGTATGCCGTAATCATAATGGTTAGACCTTTTTGCCACTTCTCACAAGTCCATATTAGTGTGCCGGTTAACCACACGCGCTCCACTAACGACTTTGAGAATGCAAATATCACAATTGCTATCTAGATAAAATCTACTTAGTGAAAGTGTTTCCTCACCATCATTTTCATGAATCGGAGAGAAACCTTATGACACTTAGATTTAATGGTGTATGAGTTCCTACCCATATGAATTTGTCAAAACCATAATCATAAGACAAAGGTAATGACAAATCCAAAACCATATGGATTGAACTCAATCTTAACTTCTTGCCACCTGGCAGCTCAAGGGCCTGCCATTGCTTCCAAGTTGTTGTGCAACAAATTGAGAACTCTAAGAACTCATATGCAAAGCCAACTTTAACTGGAATGGGCATAGAATATGTCAACACGATAGGTTATAAACCTCAAGTCGTGTGCTAGTGAAGAACTTCAGGTTCCATTCTTGATTAGTTCTTGAGACTTTCAAGACCTTTTAGACTCCCACTGTCCTCTTGACATATAAGACTCCCTTGTCAAACATCCAAGAGATAGTGCGGATTCTAATCAAGACAAACACTTCACACAATTGACCTAAGTTGGTCTTTGTTTTATCCAAAACATCACAACTTACCAATTTCAAATGTACTAGATTAGAAAACTTTTACTCTTACATTTGACAAGTGTTTTAACCTTCTTTTGAGACATGTCACTCAAGTTACAATCTTGGAGTATGACTCTAAGACTTGTATTGGAACGAAGTATGACTTATCTTCTTGATTTAACCACTTCAACAATTCAAGTTCCTCTTCTTAGTCATAAGAATGCACTAAGATTTCCTTAGAGAACTAATTGTGCTATGGTTTCTTAATCATTAAGATGATCACAAAACTGATACTAAAGTACTCTCCCATCTTTTCAGATTTGAGAAACTTTTATCCTTCTGCCATTTTGATTCTTCTTATTCGCTCTGCCATACATTGGAACCTTTTCCAATGTCTTAGAGTTCCACTTAAGCTTGTAAGTATAATCATATTTACTGAGCTTTAGTAAACTATGACGAATAGTCTTATCAATCTTTTGTGGTGGACTTGACCAGTGCACAAGACTATGTACTCGATCCCTTAGTCCATTACTTGACTCACACATCCATGTGACCGAGTAATTAGTCTTAATTTTCCAATACTTGAAAGTTCTCATTTATCATGCTATACAACTTGCATGATTCCAAGTTCCGGTCCAAATGAAACTTGGGTGATGAGAATCTTTCCTTATTTGGTAAATATAGAAATTACCACAAATGAAAGAATCAACTTCATATTTCCACTCTTGCTCTTAATGGAATCACATAAGCAACAATTTTTCCTCAAATGCCATTGTAAGGATATTTTAAAATAAACAAAATAAAAAAAAATTCCTTTATTTTAAACTTTGCGGAAAACTTATCCTTACAATCCATATGAAAACTTGTTGTTACCTATTCCTAAGCAATATCTCATAACTCCTAAGAAGTAGCTCAAGAATCTGATCTTCAAACTATGCGATAGAAATCCATCTATGCCATCAGATTCAGCATATTCTTTCTTTAAGTTTCTTCACTTTTCTTTGATTCTTAAAACATCACCATGTGACCCAGTCACATCATGTATCAAGAATCTTAGAATAGAAACTTAACAGAGTTAGATAGTGGACTTTACCTGAAGTAGAGTCAAACTTATTGACTTTAACATCCTTAGGTAAATTTAGCAGCTTCACAATCAATGCCCCTTCCTTTGGCAATATAAACATATGGACCCTTTGATAATGGTACACGAGACTATCATAGACTTAGCTTTTCTCTTTACCATTTGGTCAACCGAGTTGACTATGGCCGATCCCTTTCCACTGGGAAGAGAGAGCTTTACTAGATATCCAATGTCATCATTGTCAATGTCCATAAAGTTTTAGGAAGTTGATCTTTGCAAATAGATAAGATCATTAAGGGTCTTGTCATAGTCTGTTTCATAGGTGTTCCAAAAGAACTCACTATGTGACTTAGAAAGTAGTTGAACCACCAACTTTCTCAAGACTTTGACACCCAACTCTCCCGGCTTGTCAATATGTGACTACATCTCCAAGATGTGTCCACACCTAGACCTTGCCTTGCCAATAGGGCTTGAGTGACCTTAAACTTTTTTAAGAACTTGTGGGTTGGGGAGAATAATTGGAGGAGGTGAAAGAAGTATGATTTCCAAAGGACATCATCTTCATTTAGGAAACCTTGTTTCAAAAGATTTGGGAAGATCATAGGTGCCTAAACCAGACAACTTTTGGGAGATATTCAAGATAGTTGATTTAAAGTCCTTAATATGACACCCAATATGAAATATTAAGGCTAGGACCCAACAAACTATTTTATAACTTAGAAGAGGTATGCCGTAATCCAAGCTATAAAATATTTGAAGGTAGGTGAATGACGATTCACCAATTTCCACCAAGATAAACGAAATGTATTATTAGGTTTTAATTGGTTTTGAAACTCCTAGATCTTTGAGATTCATTGAACTTTTCAAAGGCATGTTTCAATCTCGAGTGTGCCCTTCAGGTTTTGTGACTGGGATGCCGAGGATCACAAAACAAGGTGTGAAGTAACCATGCAAATCACTTGGTACCCTTAGTAAATTACCCCTCAATCGATGTGCCGGTTAACCACACACGCTCCATCGATACTATGATAAATATTAAGTCACCCTTTACCTACCTTGTTAAGTCCAAGTTAGTGTGCCGGTTAACCACACACGCTCCACTAACGACTTAGACAAAGTGTAAAGTGTAATTTCATGGGTTAGCACCTTATTCACATTTTTCCTAAGTAACTAAGATTGGGTATTATTAAGAGTTTAGTTACTTAGTATTATCATTAATACTTTTAATGAAGGGAGAATTCTAGTCCTGTCAAACCCGTTCGGCTAACGACCCTCCACCAGTCAAGCAAGCGGTGGGTGAGAGTGGACACCCATTAAGTTGCCATTTTATAGGCAACAACCTTATACCCACCTTATAGACCGGCTTCGTGAATGAGGCGTACTAGCGGTAAGACTGACTTTACTCTTATACATATATATATTATTAACTTATAATATTATAAAGTATAAGGGTTGAATTTTAACTTTTAAAATTCTAAGGGCTAACTTGGAATTAAAGTATTCATAAGTGAAAACTTTTCAAATTTGAAAACTTGAGGGCAAGTTTTGAAACTATTCAAAACTAATTAATTCCATAACTTATGTGTTTAAAGTAGTTTTAATCCAAAAACTCTTCAAGTTCCACAACTTGAGGACAAGTTATGGAAGACTTTAAACTAATAAAAGAAGTAACTTTTTCTTTATTTTATAACTTATGGATTTAATTATGGTTACATATTTTTCTTTAATGAAGTGACTCTTGAACTTCCATAACTTGAGGACAAGTTTGGAGTCATAAAAAAAAATTATTCAATGACACAAGACTCTTCATTTTGTAACAATTGCCAACTTTTATGAGTTTTATGAGTCTTAAATGTGACTTTTCATGTAACTTGAGGACAAGTTACACAAACACATTTTATACTCATCTTTTAGATTAAAATGGATTGAAAACAACTATTTCAATTAACTTTTCTATTAATCTAAGCAACTCATAAGAACAAGATAATTCAAATCAAACTTTTTCATGTAAATAGTCTAAACCTTAAACTAATACAAAACATGAATCTATTGACAATTATATTTGAAAATGGATTAGCATGAACATTACCACATCAAAAACAAGTTTATAAGTTCAAAAACAACTTAGGGTAATGTTCCTAGTCCATTTCTAGCCAAAAAAACTCGAAAATATGCTGTCTGGGGCTCCTACTCGGCGAGTGGCATCAACCTACTCGGCGAGTAGGATGATTTTACTCATAGACTCGGCGAGTTCATTAGTGGACTCGGCGAGTCCAGTGCCCAGAAAGCCAGAAAATCGAGTTTTTCAGCATTTTTCAGCAATTTGCATCAAGTATAATAGAAAACAAGCCTAGGCTCTGATACCACTGTTGGGTTTTGAGCATTCTAACACTCCTAAGTGTACATGCAACCCTAAATACCTTGGATCTATGTTTTCTCTATTATACATGCAAATAAGAACATCCAAGGTATTATCCTAATCTAGCATACAAAACAATGACTATAGCAAGATAGAATACATACCTCTTGATGTAGAAAGTCTTCATGAAGCTTGAGTGCCTAGCCCCAATAGTGTGGAAGCCTCAAATGGAATCACAATCACCAAAACACTTAGAATAACTTGAGAGAATTCTACAACTCATGAAATCGGCTAGCCCTTTCACTTCACACACTAGTGGCCGATTTTGGTCAAGAATAAGATGCTTATATAGTTAGGGTTACACCATGTAAACCCTAATTGACATGGCCTTTCATTTCCATGATCCATGGGTACAAATACACCATGGATCATCCATGGACCATCCTATGGGTTTTAGCCCAACTTGATTATCCATGGAGCATTAGCCCACTATACAAGTATGGATGATTTACACAATCAACCCATATATTTAATTAGTCTTCTTTTGATCACTTAATTAATCCTAGATTAATTCTTGATCAATACTAATTAAATAATCTTATTATTCTTATTATTAATATACCAGAACTTATAATATATTAATAACCATAAGTGTCTTATTTCTCTCATTATAGTCTATCCAAGTGCATGATGGTATGCAACCCAAATGGACCATGCCGGGTCGGGTCAAGTCTTACCAATTATAGTTATGGACTTAGATATTAATCCAACAACCAGTTCCATGTGTTATAAAGGACCCTTTCACTTTAACCATCGACTAGCGAAACTCGATCGATTTATAATGACAAACCCCACACAAACCCCAATTGGTTTCTAGTTTCAAAACCCCGAAGTACTCATATGAGGAATCTTTACAACCTTCCCGTAGTATCCCCTAACAAATCATTTAGAAATACCATGCATACAACAAGTCAAATCCAAGCTCAGAAACTAATAGTGAATTCAACCATGAACTTCAAAACGTAGCTACCCTAATGCATCGAGTGAATATGCTAACGTTTAGAAGAACGTAAGTAATTAAACCAAAAACCACATGATCCCGATCAATCGAAGTGATAGGCGGAGTAATGAAGGTCCGCTGAAACACGCACATTAGGATCTAGATTCATAAAGGAACAAGTGGCAACTCTTGCAGAACGCCTTAGGAAGCAATTTCCAAGGTGGGGTATTGAGGAAGGCACTCGTGTCCACATAACACTGGCTAAACACCTCACTCCCGCCACTAAGGCTAGCACTAGCCAGTCATGCCACCAATGCGAGGAGATAAGGGCACCTCAAGAAGGATTGCCCTATCACAAAGAATTCTTGCATAGACGGTAGGATTCTCAGGACCACAGTTGCAGGAGAACCTACTCCGAGCCCACATTAATGTAATTTAGGCGTTTCGTTGTACCAGACTTATAAACCATCCAAAACTAGTGCAACCAGAGCCTTGTCTTTTGCGGGATCCCGTCAGTATAGGGATACTCATGCTGCGTATACTTGCCTTTGTAGTATACCTTATTCGCAGCAATAGTCTTGTAGCAGTCTAAAGTACTGTAACTCTGTTGATGGTTGCACGGTTGTGTTTTTTCGGTAAACGTCTTATGTTCAAATCTAATGTCTTTAAGTTTCCTTATGATTCCAACATTATCATACGACTTGATTGAATTTGATTCTCACAAATACAGTTTCATACGTACATCTCTTTCTTCGAAATCGCCTTTCCAGCGAAACCGTCATATCAGAACGCCAATTACTCATGAATGGAGTACCTCATAATTCTTTTCCTTTCCGAAGAAGGCCCTGAAGTGCCACTCGTACAGTACGTCAAGTTCAAATATAAAGATCCATATGGTTGATCTGTCATTGATGAATGTGATAAGTTAAAAACTAACTTGAAGATCGATTAGATCTTTAAAACAGGTAAAGTAATAAACCAGAAAACAATATGAACACAAGAATGGATCAAAGATGTCGAATGATTAATCAACAGTCCTCAGCAGAGCTCGATAAAGAACTTCTACTGTAGAGGATTTAGGCTTTACAACAACGATGAAGAAATTACTCTGTGATCTATCGTAATTGCTATCGTAATCTCTATCAAACGTTACTCTTAATCATTAACCTAATATGCATGCAAGCACATTAATTTATACTAAACCCTATCAGCTCACGGTTGGACAGGCCCAAACTGGAGTACAAGAGTTGGACTAAAAGACGAGCCCAATGACGCAATACAAAATAAATCCGCTACCCAACAATCTCCCCCTTTGCGTCAAATTGGAGCGAGATCACTTCGTCTTCTTACTTGGGCCTGCAGCGGGAACCTTCTTCTTTACAGTATCAAACAGACGTGAGATAAGCGCCTGGATTGTCTGTCTGAACCAAATGTACCAATGTATCATATCGTCAAAATACTTGATATCATCCGCTGTATTATCTTTGCATCTATGGATGATCCCCAGCACATGCTCTAGACAAGCAGTGGTATACAGATGTTTATCCGCTAAGGCAAATAGACATTTCTGTCCTTCATCCCTAGTGAACATGACGGAGTTTCGCCTTGCGTCAATCTTGCCCATCTGCATCTGGTTTAGATCACTGGCCGAACCAACAGGAGAGATCTTCGGTTTCTTCTTGAAGACACTAGCAATCTCCTGATCCATTGTGCAAGATGATCCAGTCATGGAGATTGAGGTTCGGTAGATCTGCTAAAGAGATGGCATGTTTGGTTTTTGCAGATCCTCTAAGCAACTTGAACCGAACGTTGATAAACCTCCCTTCGATATTTGGTTTCAAGACCCGAACGTTGATGATCTTCTGAGCGCTCCAGGTTTGGTACTGGGGTTGAGCAGCCTTCAGATAGAACTCAATCAATTCCCGATCATCCTCCGGATGAGGATGAGAGAACTCAACAACGTTGGCGAAGGCGTGAAAGATGAACGCCTTTCGGGTTAAGGGCATGTCGAACTGAGAGTCGACGGAGTTGTAGCAGTCAAAAGAGATTAGCAGTTCAAGCCATAAGATGCTCGGAGTATCGATTGCCTCCTTTATCATCCTCTCGAGAGTCCAAGCAGGAAAAAGAGTCTTCCTACTCTCGAGAAGGTCGTGGGCTTCTTTCTGCTTGCGTTCAACTTCTTCAGCTTCTCTTGCCACACGAACATTATCATCTTCATCATTGCGTCGACTTTTGCGTTTCAGCAAGTCGGCAACGGTTTCTTGATCATCTTCTTCTTCATCCTCAGCAAGTTTCTTGCCTTTATCCTTCACACCCGAACCAGAGGCTTGGCCTGTAGGATGAGGTTCGGTTGTGTGAGTTGCCTTTGATGAATGAGGTGGTTGAGATCCATACTCCTTTTCTCCCCCTTGTTTCGGATTGGACACGAAATCGGGTAGCCCTTCAATTTTACTTAGCAGATCTAGGGCAGGAGCGAGCTTCTCTGCAAGGGTACGCCTCACACAATGATTTAGGATCGGATCGTGCGCTTCGAGGATGTTGGATATGGCTGAGTGTACATCTGAAACACACGTCTTGATGACCTCCCGTTCGGACCGAAGAGCGTCAATTTGTTGTTGAGAGTGGGAAAGCTGAGCACTCTTGACCTTTAGGGCAATGGTCTTCTTTGCCAGAACATCCATTAACGAGTTCTCAGCGGCCAAATCCTCTTGAAGTTTAGAGAGGCGCTCGTCAATGGAAGTACGGAGGGTTGTGTTGTCGTCAGAGAGCGATTGACGAAGTGTGGCAAATGACTTCAACTCCGTGGAGACAAATGTGGCCAACTGTTGAACAATTGGTTCCAACGTAGTCTTGGTGGCAGTGGCACTCTCCTGTAAAGACTGTAACAGGGTAGAGGCATCAGAGAATAGTATATCGACTTTTTCGATCGCAGCATCACACGCTTTCATTGAGGCATCGATTGCGGTGGTGGCAGAAGCGACCGAATCTTGCTGAGCCCTAGAGAAGGCATCAACAATCTTCTGAAGAGCAGCTTTAGAGAGAGATGATTGAGAGTTGGAGGAAGAAGCAATGAGCAAGTCGACCTTGTCATGTAGCTCCTTAAGATGCTTCTTTGTGACCGGAGCGTCATCATCATCGTCGCTCTGCACTTGAAACGGACTGTAATAGACCGAATCAAATGTCATGTTTTCCCCGCCAAGGAAAGTATCATCCGCTTCAGAGGCATGACCGGGAGATGGTGGTGGTGATGAAGCTGGTGGTTCGGTTGTATGGGTAGGTTCGGGTTGTGTTTGAGTAGGGGTAGGTTCGGGTTGTTGTTGGGTTTCGGTTGTGTGTATGGGTTCGGTTGCTGGTGGAGGTTCGGTTGCATCGGTATGAACCCCTGTATAAGATACGTTGGTTGTAACCTTTGCAGTGGTTGTTGTTGTAGCATCGGTGAAGATGGGTGGTGGCATTGGGAATGAGGTTTTTGGAATGTGGGTAAAGGGGTTTATGGTGGGAATGGAAGTACGAATTGTTTGAGGAGGAGAGGGAATTGGTGAAGGAGGGATTGGAATCTCCGGGGTAGGAGATCGGGGTGGTGTGTTGCCTCTTGGAGGTGTGTTGCCTCTTGGAGAGTCGTCTGAATCCGAACTCTCACCTTCAGACTCACTAGAAGAGGAAGCGATAATGAGCTTTCGCTTTGGTTGAGTCTTTCGCCTCTTCTGCTGCGGGGACTGAGCAACTTTAGTTGATTTCCTCTTCTTAGGAGAAGGGCCTTTAGCCCCTTTCGCCACCTGTTTGCCTTTGTCCGCCTTTTTGCCTCTCGGAGCAGGCTTATCAGCATCGTGAATAGATTTCAGCATCTCCGGCGTGAGCTCCCTGGGACCAGACCTCTTGAATTCTTTGTAGGTCCGGATGATCCTGCTGTCAGCTGGAACATCAGCGTACATGGTTTCCGGAATGGAACCATTGAATGGGAATTTAGATGCATCTGAGACGATGATCTTCGTGGTATGAAAGGTACCAATCGAAGACATCGGTGCGCCGGAGACAGTGGGGATGCTTTACTTGTCCATGACCCACTTCGTTATCAGGGTCCAAAACCTCGCATACGACACCTCTGAATGTCGTGAAGAAGAAGATAAACTCTGGATGAGTTGTTGCTAGAGAACAAACCCATAGTCGACGTTGACGCCGTTGTAGACACCGTACAAGATGGACATGAATAGTCGACTGGAGCCATCTGAACCAGAGCTTCTTTCTGAAAGACCCTTGAATAGCACAGTGAACATTCCGTTCCACTATGGCGGCAAACACGATTTCTTGAACTTAGCGACGGAAGTGAGCGCCTCCGTGTACCCCATATTGTAGAAGATGTTGAAGAGGTGCACCATCGTAATAGTCTTTGGATTAACCCTTGTAGGATCAAATTCAAACCCTAGCAGAGAACAAAAGCGTTGCTTGGAGATGGAGGCTTTGTGATGAAAAACTTCGAAGAAAATCCGATCGACCACTTTATGGTAATGAGCAGTCGCTTAAATCTGCGAGAGGAACTACATTGGTACAGACTCCGCCCTTGAAAGTGCAGGTGCAATCGGCGAATACTTCAAACACTCGATGATTGGGACCATGTAGGAATCATATGCATGAGGGGTTAATTCAATGATGAGACATTGCTGAGGGCGAATGGGTTGGATGTGAGAAGTAGCATGAACAGAGGATGAATCGGCCATTGTTGAAGAGAGGGAAGAAGATGATGAACAGTTAGGGTTCAGGGAATTCTTGCTCTCTGGGAAATTTGATTGCAGTAAAGAGGTAAATGGTAGATGATGTCGCCTTTTATACTAGGGTTTAGGAGAGAGAAAGATCGTCGCAAATCTTCTATCGAAACACCAAGAGTTTTCCGGAGTGTGACTGATGCGTGACAGTTGGGGAACCGATGATCACGCATGAAAGAGAATGTCAGATTCTGAAGAACACGTCTCCCATCAAGCGCCGTTTCTGATAAACCGTTTCAAATTCACACGCGCCTTTCTGTGCCAGAGAGGAACCGTTTCAAATTCGCACACGCGTATGCGACGTCAGTTAGAGATTAGACGCTTCAAATTCGCACGCGTTCCCTGTTCCGCCGTTTGAAATCAAATCAATTAAACTCCCGCCTGAGTCAGCAACTCTTCATCTTATCCCTTGAAAGTGTAACGATATCTTTTGAATAATACGCCCACGTGGATTAAAACTGACCACGACTTATAATTAATCACCACTCCAATGAAAAAGCTTGTAATTATTAGTACCAGAATTTTGGAAAATCAAATATTTTCGTGCTAAGAGTGCAAAAGAAAAGAAATAAAGCAATCCTTTTTAGGAAAATTGTGATGTCAATAAAGACACAAAACAAATGATCCCGGGCACGAATCTCTTCCTTCAAAGTCAAGAGAGACCTTAAAATGTTAGTGTGGTTTCCTGTTGAATAACGATCAAACACTTATTAAGAAGTGTTGAAAGGCTTCTTTTAATTAGGCTTCTTAGGGTGGCTTTAGCTTTGATTCAACAGTCCTAATCTTGAAATAAGATAGGAAGTGAACAAAGTACTTGTGAGACCGGTGTAGTCTGTTAAACAAGTAGGTAGGAATTAATTTTAAAGTGGCTTGTCAAATATAAAATCTCAACAAAAAATTAAAACTGGATCCCAAGGGAAGAAATGTTATGGTGTTTAACAATTTCATAGGAATCACACAAAATAAAAATTTGAGATTTCATTAAGATACACCCGTCAATTCATTAGTGAAAACTAGATCAAATTAATTGTTCACCGTCAATTCAGATTGGGTATTGAATTTTGGGTTTCACTCAGCTCGTAGTGGCACGAAACTAAGATCATAAACACAGTTTTTGAGTAACCATAAACCACAGTGGTAATTTCTGAGAGTCTCAAGGGTTACGTTTGTGAAACGAATTTAATGGAGAAATGTAATAGAGATGGTGTGAGAAATCAAAGTACCTCTGCTGCGAAAAGTAGGACCAAGCAGAAAACTCTTATCTCATGTGAGAAGAGAGTTAGGTAGATCACGATTAGAATAAGTGTGGCAGCCTAATTGGGAAGACAAGGTTTGTGTATACCAAGTCATTAAGGCTATTATTCAGAATCTGATGAGACTTTGGGCACCTACAGCAGCATGCTTCTAGGGACACTTAACTAATTCAACAATTTCCCCATAAACAACCACACATATAAAATAAAATTAAAGACAAAAAGCAAATAAAGAACAAAATATTTTTGGAGTTTATGATATTAAAAGAAAAGAAATATTTTTGGAATTATTGATATAAAAGAAATAAATAAAAAGAATAAGACTGAGAAAGAAAATAAGAAAAAAAAACTTTGGAGAAAAGAAAAAAAAAATTTGGAAGAAAAAAAAACTTTGGAACCGAACCCGAGCGTTCGGTTGAGAAAAATTTTGAAAAACCGAACCCGAGCGTTCGGTTGATTTCGGTTTTGAAAAATTTTGAAAAACCGAACCCGAGCGTTCGGTTGGTTTCGGTTTTGAAAAATTTTGGAAAACCAAACCCGAACCTTCGTTTGGTTTCGGTTTTGAAAAATTTTGAAAAACCGAACCCAAACGTTCGGTCTATTTCGGTTACCGAAGAAATTAGATTTTCAAAAAGGAAATACTTTGACAATAAAAGAAATGAAATAGAAACAATTATACTTGAAATTTACAACCAAGAAAACCACCTTTGATTGGTGAGCGAAGTGCAGATTATCTAACCGAACCCGAGCGTTCGGTTCATTTCGGTACATGAGTACAAAAACCGAACCCGAACATTCGGTCTATTTCGCTCCTTACTTGTTAGTTTGTGAGGTAGTTTGTGGTACTGATTCTGATTCCATCATACCTAGCCCTTGTAAAATTTTGTTGAACGACGCTTCAGGAAGAGCTTTGGTAAAGACATCAGCCAGTTGATCAGTGGTTCTAACAAAGTGGACTTCAACGTTTCCATCTTCCACGTGATCTTTGATGAAGTGATACCTCAGTGCTATGTGCTTAGTCTTGGAATGTTGCACTGGGTTATGACAGATCCAAATTGCACTTTCAGAGTCACAATATAGTAGGATCTTTTTCATATTGAGTCTATAGTCGCGGAGTTGACTCTGGATCCAAATCACTTGAGAAGTACAGGATGCAGCTGCAATGTATTTTGCTTCAGCTGTAGACAAAGACACGCACGTTTGTTTCTTTGATTGCCAGCTAACCAACTTCCCGTCAAGGAATTGGCAGCCTCCAGTGGTGCTTTTCCTGTCTAGTCCACATCCTCCAAGGTCTGCATCTGAGTAGGATTGAACGAAGAAGCCTGAGTTGGAAGGATACCATAAACCTAAAGAGGTAGTTCGCTTGAGATATCGTAGAATGTTCTTCACTACAACCATGTGAGGTTCGTGTGGGTTCGCCTGAAATCTAGCACAGTAACAAACAGAGAACATTATGCCAGGCCTGCTAGCAGTAAGATACATCAGAGAGCCGATCATCTGGCGGTAAAGCGTGATATCAACTGCCGGTTTATCTAAGGATGGAGTGAGCCTGGTGCCGAACGCCATTGGAACTTTGACTTTTGAATCTCCCATCATGCCAAATTTTGCAAGGAGAGTCTTCGTGTAAGCTTCCTGATTAATAAAGATGCCTTCGGGTCCCTGTCTAATATTTAAACCAAGGAAAAAGTTAATAGGACCCATTGAGCTCATTTCAAATTTAGTCTCCATCAGCTTTCTGAATTCAGCTGTTAAGCTGGGATTCGTTGAGCCAAAGATGATATCATCGACGTAAATTTGAACAATCATAAGGTGGTTATCTTCCTTCTTACGATAGAAGGTTCGGCCAACCGAACCTTGTTTGAATTTGGACATCTTTAAAAACTTTGTCAGCGTTTCATACCAGGCTCTCGGAGCTTGTTTCAGTCCATACACGGCTTTATCCAAAATATAACAATGATTAGGATACCTTTCATTCACGAATCCAGGAGGTTGCTCCAAGTACACAGTTTCTTCAAGTTCTCCATTGAGAAATGCACACTTGACGTCCATTTGGAAGACTTCGAATTTTTTGTGTGCAGCATAGGCGTGAAATATTCTAACTGACTCCAGCCTAGGTACAGGAGCGAAAGTCTCTTCATAGTCAATTCCTTCCTCCTGACAGTATCCTTTCACTACCAGACAAGCTTTGTTTCGAATTATGTTCCCTTCCTTGTCCATTTTGTTCCTGAAGACCCATTTAAGACCAACAACCGAGGCATCTGGAGGAGTTGGACTAAGGCGCCATACTTTGTTCCTTTCGAATTCGTTCACTTCGTCTTGCATAGATTGAACCCAATCGGAGTGATCAAGAGCAGTGTTAACTGTCTTTGGTTCAACTTGTGATACGAAGGAGTTAAACATCCAGAATTCTACTTTTGAGAACAAGGAAGTCTGTTTGGCCTTGAGTTGTGATCGAGTCAGAACCTTTTCAGATACATCACCAACAACTTGGGAGACAGGATGACCTCTGGTCAATTTGGTGAGAGGAGGGTAGTTTGGATCAAAGGATGGATCCAAATTCAGCGTTAATCATTTCTTCTGGTTCGGATTGACTTTCATAGTCGTAAGTCATATCGGCTTGCTCCCCCTCGATAGATGAGCTTTCAGGAATGTCTTGAGAATCTTGAGCTACAGAGGTTTCTTGTGGTGCTGAGCTTTCGGGCGATGATGCACCTTCGGGTGGTGAAGCACTTTCGGTTGGCGAAGTGCTTTCGGGAGCAGTTTAAGACCTTAGCTCCCCCTCAACATGTGAGGTCGGCTGTGATGGCGATGGCGGATCCTCTCCCTCGACTGAAGTATTGTGTGGTGGAGGTTCGTCGGAACTTGATCCTCCTTCATTCATTCTCCTTGCAGCATCTTCGACAATTTGCTTCATATGATCTACCTTGTTGTCTGCTGCGCTGGCTTTTGAGAGAGTGGCCTTCTTTGGTTCATCAAATAGCTCAACGAACTTCTCAAATAGATTAGCGATCGAGGCTGTGACTTAGCCAGTTTGAGGAAATATTTCTCCTTCTGTGTCTTCATTGGCCTTTAGCTTTTTGACATAGCTATCATCAAAAGTCACGTAATAAGTTTCTTCTATTTTCCTCGAACGCTTGTTTAATACCCTGTACGCTTTAGAAGTGAGAGAATAGCCCAGAAATATCCCTTCGTTAGCTTTCACATCGAACTTGTTGCGGTGTTCTTTAGAATTAAAGATGAAACACCGTGAACCGAACACATGGAAAAACTTCACATTTGGCTTCCTGTTGTTGAGGATCTCATAAGGAGTGAGAGTGAAGCGCTTGTTGAGATATGACCTGTTCTGTGTAAAACAAGCAGCAGAAATAGCATCAGCCCAAAAATATAAAGGTAAGGAAGCGAAACTTAGCATGGTTCGGGCAGCTTCACACAAAGATCGGTTTCGTCTTTCGACAATTTTGTTCTGTTGAGGTGTGTAGGGAGCTGAGAAGTTGTGACTAATTCCCTTTTCTGCCAGAAATTCTTCGAATTCATTATTTTTGAAATCCAGTCCATTGTCGCTCCTGATGTTGCGAACGACCTTCTTCAGTTGTACTTCAATCTGCTTGATGAACACCTTTAGCTTGTGAGTCGCTTCGGATTTAAGCATCAGAAAGAACTGTTGGGTTTTAAGCATTCTAACACTCCTATGGTGTACATGCAACCCTATAAACCTTGGATCTATGTTTTCACTATAATACATGCAAATAAGAACTTTCCAAGGCTTTAATCCTAACTAGCATATTATGATGTTCTTAATCTACAAAGTACTAGTTAGAAGACATACCTTTTGATGTAGCTTGATGTCTTCAAGTTTTAAGAGCTTAGCCCCAATAGTGTGGAAGCCTCAAGTGGAATCACAAATCACCAAGACACCTTGGAAGACTTTAGAGAATATGAATACTTGGTTCTCTCTTAGTGAAATCGGCTAGCCCTCTTAGTGTATCACACTAGTACCAATTTCACCAACCAAAGACATCTTTATATAGTATGGAGGATTAGGGTTAAACCCTAATACCCATGACCTTTCATTTCCTAGGATCCATGGGTTAAACACTCCATGGACTATCCATGAAAGCTTAGCCCAACCTAAATGAACTTGGCCCATTCCATATATATAAGAGTCCATATTTAATTAGTTCCTTTTGATCACTTAATTAATTATAAATTAATTCTTCATCAATACTAATTAAATAATATGATTCCATATTAATATATTAGAACTTATAATATATTACTATTAATCATAAACATACTATTCTCAAAAGATTATCCATATAAATTGTGTCGGTGAAGTGCAACCCAAATGGACCATGACGGGTCGGGTCAAGTACATACCAAATATAGTTATGGACTTAGACATTAATCCAACAGTCTCCCACTTGGATAAGTCTAAAACTATTATTGCGTATGACTTCAAACCTAACTGGCAATCGTAGCTCCTAAAGCCGTTGTCGAACTCTGATCTTGTCAATGAACATGTCCATTAGATAAGGGATCATATATTCCTCCATTCTAGATATCATATGGACTGAGACATGGAATAAAATCATTCTCTCTGTCCATTTGTTGTTTCCTGATTTCCGATTTATGACGACTGACTAATTGAACAAATCAAATCAGTCCTGGCCCGGCCGAGCACTTCCATTTGTCATCATCAAATCATCGAGGGGACCACAGATATTGCTTTTACCCCGAAGGTAAAAGGAATGGATAAACTTCGACTCATATGGCTTGTTCTACTACTTGTTGAATCATACACAAAGGCACGTTTTATAGCACCGAGTTACCAAATGCGTTTTCGTGCAATCAATGTACAACCAACTCATAGTAACAACTCATATCTCTAGGTTTGAAGAATATAAGATATTATCGTCTCATGATCACTCGCGATAAAATCCATGAAGTGATTCCAATGAGCGCGGGTTGAATCCAATACTCAGAACTTATGAGCACTCATGAGTGTTGTAGTCCTTTGTCCAGCACCTTACACCTCTTCAAGCCAACCCATGACAGTCTTAATTCATATCTACTTCCAACATATGACCGACTGTGGATGGTATGAATAACTTAGTCATTCCGGAAGAATAACCTAGTTTATTCGGGAAGTCAAAACATGCAAAATGAAACACAATAATAATTGAATCCAGTATGGTATCAACCTTTTGAACATAAATAAAACACCTTTTATTTATCACCATATGATTACACATTATTCATTGTATACTGTTTCAGCTATCAACTTTATTCTTGAATTTAAAACAATAGTTGTCCCATGCTCCAAGCATGTACACTATGTTTTTCTAAACACTTGTCATGCCATACACCAAGTATGCATACCATGTTTGTCTATGATCTTTACTTTGTGAACTAGATCCATTGAACATAACTTCAATGATTCTCTTTTCACACTCCCAAATCCTTACTGCAAATGCAAGAATTTCAAATTCATGCCATTTACTGAAATCTGTTAGATTCTAAACTTATATGCATTGATCTTCTTGTAATGATTATGCAAAAAATCAGAAAGACTTGACAACAATCATTACAGAGTATTCCAAAGGAGATCAGCTCCTTGGAAACATCCTTCTTGCATTAAGTTTCCTTAATCTTACACAGATTGAAAATTCTAACTTTGAAACATTTTCATAATCCATTTTGACTATCACTTCTGACCAAGAGTTTCCTCCTCACAGATTATGTCAATATGGTCCTTCCAGAATTATCACTACACTTCCAACTGTCCTTGAGCAACCAATCTTTGGTAAACCTTAGATTGTCCTCGACAATTGTTTAATCCTTTTAGTCATATCCAGTTCTAAACCCTTTCCCTTCTTAATGCCCCAGGCATTTGGAAAATTTTAGAAAGGATGAATATAGCACAAGTAATCGATCCTATATCCGAAGCATATGGGAATCGATTCATGATGTCTCACATAAAGACTAAACCAGTCTTTTGCTATAATATGTCCATTTCAATTTTCCAAGTTCCCATAATTCAGATTATGAAAAGGGATGCCGTAATCATAATCGAATTTTAGAACGCAAATAATGGACCCATATACAAAATTTCCTTATGTTGAGCCATTCCAACATGAAATTCATATATATCCTTGACTAAATGATTAAAACCTCACGATCTAAGCTTATAGATTTGAGATGAAGTATAATTTTCTCTCCCTTAATTATAGCAAAACAACTTTTTCCCAATTGAAACCTTTTGTTTTCTATAATTAACATTGCTAACTTGCAACCTTTATCATAATTATCATGCTCCCACTAACATGATGATTATTCGCATAACACTTATGCTCCCACTAGCTTTGACATGTACTCAGAAATCAACTGACTTTCTTACCAAAGTTCAGATTTCTGATACTAGATTGTTTTGATAAAACTTTATCAAACTCATACACCTTCCCTTAGATAGCACACTTGTGTGTCTAAACAATTATGAAGAGGGATGCCGTAATCATAATGGTTAGACCTTTTTGCCACTTCTCACAAGTACAAGTTCGTGTGCTGGTAAACCACACACGCTCCACTAACGACTTTGAGAATGCAAATATCACAATTGCTATCTAAGCTAAAATCTACATAGTGAAAGTGTTTCCTCACCATCATTTTCATGAATCGGAGAGAAACCTTATGACACTTAGATTTGCTGGTGTATGTGTTCTTTATCCATGCGAATTGTCATAACCATAGTCACAAGACAAGGATAATGACAAATCCAAAATAATATGGATTGAACTCAATCTTAATTTCTTGCCACCTGGCAGCTCAAGGGCCTGCCATTGCTTCCAAGTTGTTGTGCAACTAATTGAGAACTCTAAGAACTCATACGCAAAGCCAACTTTAACTGGAATGGGCACAGAATATGTCAACATGATAGGTTATAAACCTCAAGTCGTGTGGTGGTGAAGAACCTCAGGTTCTCTTCTTGATTAGTTCTTGAGACTTTAAAGACCTTTAAGACTCCCACTGTCCTCTTGACCTTTAAGACTCCCTTGTCGAACATCCAAGAGATAGTGCAGATTCTAACCAAGACAAACACTTCACACAATTGGCCTTAGTTGGTCTTTGTTTTATCCAAAACATCACAACTTACCAATTTCAAATATACAAGAGTTTTAAACCTTCTTTAAGACATGTCACTCAAGTTAGCATCTTAGAGTATAACTCTAAGAATTGTTTTTGGAACGAAGTATGAATCATCTTCTTGATTTAACCACTTCAACAATTCAAGTTCCTCTTCTTAGCTATAAGAAGGCTCTTAGAGGATGAATTGTGATAAGGTTTCTAAATCATTAAGATGATCAAAAAACTGATACGAAAGTACTCTCTCCCATCTTTTCAGATTTGAGAAACTTTTATCCTTCTACCTAATTTGATTCTTCTTATTCGCTCTGCCATACATTGAAACTTTTCCAATGTCTCAGAATTACACTTTAGCCTGTAAGTATAACCATATTTACTAAGCTTTAGTAAATTATGACGAATAATCTTATCGATCTTTTGTGGTGGACTTAATCAGTGCACAAGAATGTGTACTCGATCCCTTAGTCCGTTACTTGACTCACACATCCATGTGAAAAAGTAGTTAGTCTTAATTTTCTAATACTTGAAAGTTCTCATTCATCATGCTATACAACTTGCATGATTCCAAGTTCCGGTCCAATTGAAACTTGGGTGATGAGAATCTTTCCTTATTTGGTAAATTTAGACATTACCACAAATGAAAGAATCAATTTCATACTTCCACTCTTGCTATTAATGGAATCATATAAGCAACAATTTTTCCTCAAATGCCATTGTAAGGATATTTTAAAATAAATAAAATCAAAAATTTTCTATTATTTTAAAACTTTGCGGAAAAACTTATCCTTACAATCCATATGAAAACTTGTTGTTATCTATTCCTAAGCAATATCTCATAACTCCTAAGAAGTCGCTCAAGAATCCGATCTTCAAACTATGCGATAGAAATCCATCTACGCCATCAGATTCAACATATTCTTTCTTTAAGTTTCTTCACTTTTCTTTGATTCTTAAAACATCACCATGTGACCCAGTCACATCATGTATCAGGAATCTCAAAATAGAAACTTAGCAGAGTTAGATAGTGGAATTTACTTGAAGTAGAGTCAAACTTATTGACTTTAACATCCTTAGGTAAATTTGGCAGCTTCGCAACCAATGCCCCTTCCTTTGGCAATATAAACATATGGACCCTTTGATAATGGTACAAGGGACTATCACAGACTTAGCTTTTCTCTTTAGCATTTGGTGAACCGAGTTGACTATGGCCGATCCCTTTACCATTGGGAAGAGAATGCTTTTCTGGATTTCCTGTGTCACTATTGTCAATTTCCATCAAGTTTTAAGGAAGTTGATCTTAACAAATAGATAAGATCATTAAGGGTCTTGTCATAGTCTATTTCATAGGTGTCCCAAAGGAACTCACTATGTGACTTAAAAAGTGATTGAACCACCAACTTTCTCAAGACTTTGACACCCAACTCTCCCGGCTTGTCAATATGTGACTACATCTCCAAGATGTGATCACACCTAGACCTTGCCTTGCCAATAGGGCTTGAGTGACCTTGAACTTGTGGGTTAGGGAGAATAATTGGAGGAGGTGAAAGAAGTATGATTTCCATGGGACATCATCTTCATTTAGGAAAGCTTGTTTCAAGAGATTTAGGTAGATCATAAATGTCTAAACCAGACATCTTTTGGGAGATATTCAAGATAGTTGATCTTAAGTCCTTAATATAACACCCAATATGAAATATTAAGGCTAGGACCCAACAAACTATTTTATAACTTAGAAGAGGGATGCCGTAATCCAAGCAATAAAATATTTGAAGGTAGGTGAATGACGATTCACCAATTTCCACCAAGATAAACGAAATGTATTATTAGGTTTTAATTGGTTTTGAAACTCCTAGATCTATTGAGATTCATTGAACTGTTCAATGGCATGTTTCAATCTCGAGTGTGCCCTTCAGGTTTTGTGACTGGGATGCCGAGGATCACAAAACAAGGTGTGAAGTAACCATGCAAATTACTTGGTATCCTTAAGTGTTTACCCCTCAATCGATGTGCTGGTTAACCACACACGCTCCACCGATACTATGATAAACATTAAGTTACCCTTTGCCTACCTTGTTAAATACGAGTTAGTGTGCCAGTTAACCACACACGCTCCACTAAGCAACTTAAACAAAGTGCAAAGTGTAATTTCATGGATTAGCACCTTATTCACATTTTCCTAAGTAACTAAGATTGGGTATTTATAAGTGTTTAGTTACTTAGTATTTATCATTAATGCTTTTAATGAAGGGAGAATTATAGTCCTGTCAAACCCGTTCGGCTAACGACCCTCCACCAGTCAAGCAAGCGGTGGGTGAGAGTGGACACCCATTAAGTTGCCATTTTATAGGCAACAACCTTATACCCACTTTATAGACTGGCTTCGTGAATGAGGCGTACTAGCGGTAAGACTGACTTTACTCTTATACATATATATATTATTAACTTATAATATTATAAAGTATAAGGGTTGAATTTTAACTTTTAAAATTCTAAGGGCTAACTTGGAATTAAAGTATTCATAAGAGAAAACTTTACAAATTCCAAAACTTGAGGGCAAGTTTTGAAACTATTCAAAACTAATTAATTCCATAACTTATGTGTTTAAAGTAGTTTTAATCCAAAAACTCTTCAAGTTCCACAACTTGAGGACAAGTTATGGAAGACTTTAAACTAATAAAAGAATTAACTTTTTTTTTATTTTATAACTTATGGAATGAATTAAGGTTACACCTTTTTTTATTTTATTTTATTTTATTAAATGAAGAGACTCTTCATTTTTGTAACCTTTGCCAATTTTTATGAGTTTTATGATTCTTAAATGTGACTTTTCATATAACTTGAGGACAAGTTACAAAAACACATTTTAGAATCAATTCTTAGATTAATTTGGATTAAAACCAACTATCACATAATTTTATTCGTTAATCTAATTCACTCATAAAACAAGGTAACACAAAAAACTTTTGGTGATCCGTAACTTATTCTTAAGTTATGGAATCCTTTAAAACATTAACACCAAATTTTGTAACTCCATAAAAACTTTGAATCAATTTTTTTTTAAAAAACCTTTTCATATCCATAACTTATGGAGGTTTCAAAAAATAAAACTCTTTAGATCAAAATTTTAAAACTAATAAAATAATCATATCATTTTATTTTTATTAAATTTGACCTAATTCAACTCATAAAGCAAATTATTCAAATTTTACAAATAATTAGTTTTTCACAAGAACAAGTAATTATCTTAAAATTTGACAAACTTCATGTTTTTTTTCTTTTTTTTTTCAACTTTGAAAATAAAATATTTGCATCAATATAACAGAAAACAACCCGTGGCTCTGATACCACTGTTGGGTTTTAAGCATTCTAACACTCCTATGGTGTACATGCAACCCTATAAACCTTGGATCTATGTTTTCACTATAATACATGCAAATAAGAACTTTCCAAGGCTTTAATCCTAACTAGCATATTATGATGTTCTTAATCTACAAAGTACTAGTTAGAAGACATACCTTTTGATGTAGCTTGATGTCTTCAAGCTTTAAGAGCTTAGCCCCAATAATGTGGAAGCCTCAAGTGGAATCACAAATCACCAAGACACCTTGGAAGACTTTAGAGAATATGAATACTTGGTTCTCTCTTAGTGAAATCGGCTAGCCCTCTTAGTGTATCACACTAGTACCAATTTCACCAACCAAAGACATCTTTATATAGTATGGAGGATTAGGGTTAAACCCTAATACCCATGACCTTTCATTTCCTAGGATCCATGGGTTAAACACTCCATGGACTATCCATGAAAGCTTAGCCCAACCTAAATGAACTTGGCCCATTCCATATATATAAGAGTCCATATTTAATTAGTTCCTTTTGATCACTTAATTAATTATAAATTAATTCTTGATCAATACTAATTAAATAATATGATTCCATATTAATATATTAGAACTTATAATATATTAATATTAATCATAAACATACTATTCTCAAAAGATTATCCATATAAATTGTGTCGGTGAAGTGCAACCCAAATGGACCATGCCGGGTCGGGTCAAGTACATACCAAATATAGTTATGGACTTAGACATTAATCCAACAAGAACACCCATGTAAAACGCGAAAAATCATCGACAATAACAAGAATGTACTTGCTACCACCGATACTTTCGATAGATGATGGACCACATAAATCAATATGAAGTAATTCTAGTGGTTCACCAACTTTAGTGTTTATTATAGATGGATGACTTTGACGACTCTGCTTCCCCATTTCACATGCAGCACACAAATGATCTCTATCGTACTTGAGCAATGGAAGACCTCGAACATGACCTCCAGTGACAAGTTTGTTAATATCCTTAAAGTTAAGATGAGAGAGCCTTCGGTGCCACAACCAGCTTTCGTCAGATTGTGCTTTTGATAACAGGCAGATAGCTGGGTTTCCTTTGATTGGTTTGAGGTTTAGAGGAAACATTTCACCTTTACGCTCTGATTTGAGAATAACTCTTTTCGTCTTCTTCATAATTATTTCAGAACCCTCATCGTCGAATGAGACTTTGAGACCGGTACCTCTAACAAGCTGAGATACACTGATGAGGTTGTGTTGTAGTCCTTCCACGTATGCAACCTTCCTTATCATGAAGTCACCGTTTGTAATCATTCCATATCCTTTTATGGTGCCGAAGGAGTTGTTCCCGAACTTGACATTTCCACCGTTTGAAAGAGACCAGTATTCCCTTAGCTCTTCCTTCCTTCCTGTCATGTGACGCGAGCAGCCACTGTCAATGTACCATTCTTCGTCAAACTGCTCGTCACTGATAACCTGCAAAAATTAAGCAGATTTAGGAACCCAAAGTTTCTTGGGTCCACGTGAGCCTTTCACAGGAACAGGAATAGTAAGAGAGATTTCAACAAGATATGTTCTTTTTATTAGTGTTGTTTCATCTTTCTTTTTGATAGTGAAAACCTTAATTTTATTGGGATTTGTTGCTTTAGGTTTAGACTCTGGTTTAACTGATGAAACCTTCTATTTTCCTTTTTGTTCAGTTGATGATTGAGATTTTTGAGAAGAAATAGAATGGAATTTAGAATGGGGTTTAGAAGAATTGGAAGAATTAGAATGAGAGAGCTTAGACTGAGATGACTTCTTGGCTAGAGATTCTAGGTGAACCTTTTGCTTTTGATCATTGGTGGGACCGTCCCTAGAATTTTGATCTTTTTTGTTCTCAGAACCGACCATCTGCTTTCGGTTGATATTGTCCTCTGAACCGAACTTCTGCTTTCGGTTGGAGTCATGCTCTGAACCGAACCTTTGCTTTCGGTTGATGTTTTTCTCTGAACCGAACCTCTGCTTTCGGTTGGTATTGCTCTTTTGCGATTCAACAGGACGTTTCTCTGACTTTAAGTTCCTGTCTTGATGTGAGAAATAGGCATTCTGAGATTGTCAAAACTGTTTTCTCTCAGAGAGATTCTTCCTGGATCTCTGATTCCGTTGCTGTTTTTGATTTCTCATCTGCTTCGGTTCATGATGGATATTAGCTTTCGGTTTCGGTTTTTCTTTAGCTGGTTCACTCTGAACTGATGAAGTTTCACTTGAAGGAGTGACTTCTTTTGCAGGAATTCCTTTTTCTTGAGGAACATCTTTTGTACCACTAGTACTTGGTACATCGAAGCTATCAGGTTTATTCAAAGGTTCTGACACATATCTGCCTTTGCTTTTCCATGAGGTCCTTTCAGACAAACCTACCGTTTCATCAGCGTTATCGATGGGAGCTGACCAGAAGAATTCGTCACAGCCATCAGCATTGTCTTCGTTAACATTAGTTGTGAGTTCGGCAGTCTGATGTTCGGTTACGCCTGTGACCTTGTACACCTGATTTGGAGTAGTTCTTACTTTTTGGTATACTACTTCCTTCTCTGCAAGAATCGGGGACTTTTGTTGGGACATACGAGCGAACTCCACTGAATTTTCTATAAATGAGATTCTTGTGGTTTTTGGGTTCGCTCTTGACAAATTCTGAACAGTTAACTGTATCCTCTACAGAAATTTCACTCATATTGTCGTCCTCATTAAGCTCAGATGCATTTTCAACATCAATTTTATTTTCTGAGCTCAAGTTGGCATTTAAAGAGTCAAATTTTTGTATGGTTTCGGTTCTCAGTTTCAGTTTATCATTTTCATCCAAAAGGTTTTTAAGCATGTCCTTATGGTCCTTGGACTTAATGAAAGATTCGATTTTGTCTAGTCCATACATATACGTCGAATTAACATCCCCAGATGAAATAACACTCTCATAATTATACACTTCAGCATCAATTTCATCCTCCTTAAACTCAAGGAAGGGTAAAATCATGCGATGAATTTTTTGTCCTATTTCACAATCCAAATGAAGCTGAGTAATATTAGTGTAAAGACGTTTAGCAATCAAACAAAAAACATTTTGCTGTTTTAAAAGCTTTAAATTGTCTCTTTGCAAATAAACGTTTTCATCTTTTGTTTTGATTAACTTCGACTCCTTCAGTTCGATCCACATCCGCCGTTCCTCACTCTTCGAAGACACCCTGCTTAATTGGTTAGTTAGGTTAAAATTTGTGACTCGAGTTTGAGTTAAACTACTATCTAGATGAGAGATTCTTGAATTAACACTTTTTAATTCTTTTTCATATGAACATTGTGGGACTTTGAATGAGACAAAGACGGATTGTACCTTCTTGATCAATTCATCAAGCTCGTTGAACTGCGCGCTAAGCGGTTTAGCTGTAAAGCACAAATCCTGTTGCTCCTTCGTGTCTTCCTTCCCACCATCTGTGTTGTATCCCCTCATCTGAGATACGTCAGACACCATCAAGCATTTTCCTCCACTGCTCTCTTCTTTCGCCACATAAGCCTTTCCATGAGAAGGCTTCCTTACTTCATCATCTTCAGAGTCGGTTGACCAGACCTCCACACCACCGAACTCATCATTAGCTACCAAACCCTACACAATTAAAGTGTTAATAGAAGGGTTAGCAGTAGATTTCTTCTTCCTGATTTCATCCAGCCTTTTCTGCAACACAACTTCTTCATCCTTATCATCATCCTTTTCTGCCATCTTCTTGAGGACACAGTCCTTTGCATAGTGGTTCTTTCCTCCACAATAATAGCAGCTTACTCTAGAATCACCCTCATCTTTCGGTTCCTTCTTTGATTCTTCAGCCTTCGGTTCATTTTTGACCTTTTCAGAACTATAACTCCCCTGCCAATTTCGGTTTTTGTTGGTGGGAAATCTCTTCTTGATGAACCTCTTGGAGGTTGACACCATCATAGCATAGTCCTCAGAAGTGAGGTCATAATCCTCCAAGATGAGGTCTTCTTCATCCATCTCCGCTTTACTTTTGGACAGGAGGGCCAACGAACCCAGGCTAGAAACCACATTTTTCTCCTGTAGCACGATCTTTTCTTGAGATTTTAGGATGCCCACCAGTTTCGCCAAAGAGTAGGATTTGAATTGCTCATGGGCTTTTACTGTGGACACAACTGCTCTCCACTCTGATCTGAGACCGTTCAAAAACGTAACCTTCTGCTCAATAAGCTTCCTTTCGATGTCGTGTTTAATCATCTTGCTGAGAACATGATTGAAGCGATCGAACGTTTGAGTCATAGTTTCTTCGGCTCCCTGCTTGAATTCACCAAACTCAGACAAGAGTAAGGTTTGAATGGAGAATTCAAGATCTTCGTCCGTAGAGTATAATTCTGGTAGCCTGTCCCATATTTCTTTTGCGGTTGTGCATGAACTTACCAGCCTGAACGTATTGGATTGAAGAGCGAATCTGATCAATCTCAATGCTTTGATATTACACTGAAATTTATCTTTTTCATCTTGAGCAATGTCTTTAACGTCTTTCAAAAGATCATTATACTCCTTTTGAGTTTTAATAAACCTTGAAGTTGCTGAATGAGAAAAGGGTCCAGAAACGATTGCTTCCCAGATGAGGTATCCATTATCCTCAGATCCTATAACATAATCTTCGAAGTGATGTGCCCAGACTTCATAATCATGGGTGTACAGGATAGGAATCTTCGTTGTTGATCCAATGTTGTTCGAAATATTAATAGGATTGGATTGCGACTCGTCCATACTTGATCGAATAACCTGTTCAAAGATCAGACTTGTAATATATCAAATTAGGGCAAAACAATAAATATCGAGTTACGTCAGTTATGAGATGACGGCTCAATAAATATCAATAAATGCGGAATAACCCTAATCGAAACCTTTTTCACAGAAAAGAAGTGTATCGATTACACATCCTCCTGCTCTGATACCAATTGATAAGTTAAAAACTAACTTGAAGATCGATTAGATCTTTAAAACAGGTAAAGTAATAAACCAGAAAACAATATGAACACAAGAATGGATCAAAGATGTCGAATGATTAATCAACAATCCTCAGCAGAGCTCGATAAAGAACTTCTACTATAAAGGATTTAGGGTTTACAAGAACGATGAAGAAATAACTCTGTGATCTATCGTAATTTCTATCGTAATCTCTATCAAACGTTACTCTTAATCATTAACCTAATATGCATGCAAGCACATTAATTTATACTAAACCCTATCAGCTCACGGTTGGACAGGCCCAAACCAGAGTACAAGACTTGGACTAAAAGAAGAGCCCAATGACGCAATACAAAATAAATCCGCTACCCAACAGAATGTATACGTAGGGATGATATATAATCAAGGTTCTACAGGTTTAGAATTGACGATTCCACTTTAACTTCTTTTTCCTCGATGGGATGGGAGGTTAGAGAAGAATCAGTTATTCGACTACCTTTTCAATCTTAATTATATACAACTCGTATACACGAGATTATGATCGTTGAACCATGTATGAATTTCTAATATGAACTTCAGGACGGAGACTGCCTAAGACTACGAGTGATCGTGCTACCATACAAATAAACATAGAAGCGCAACACATGCCCCTTTCTGTCGATTGGTACAAAAGAGACAGATAGAACAAAAATACCCATCCTTTTTCCTTAATTCGGGAATAATCATACTTTCTTTTAGATCTTCATGAAATCTAATCCACTTCCAAGATTTTGACATCATAATCAGTATGATTTGGTTGTGTTCTCATGCAAAATGAAAGGTCACTGTCTATACCTCAAGACAGCTTAAGACACAGGAAGTTAACTATACAACACATGATCTTGAGTCAGGAGCATCGGTAATTACTTCGAAGATCTGGAGGCACTACTTGTAGGGTACAAGATGTACTAATCTCACAGTCCACAAAAACATTCAACATACGTTCGACCAAGAAGGATTATCATGCCATTGAAGTCAAACGAAGGAAGCAAAGTCGTATCCTGAAAGTGAAAGGTTCGCTGGAATGCCAAGCGAGGAACCGAGTTCAATTAAGAACATGAGGAGCAAATAAAACTTCTATCCGTAGCATGAACTCTAATTTTGGGACGAAATTCCCTCTAACGGGGGGATGATGTAACAACCCGTCATTTCAGGTCCTTGAAATTCGAGTCTTGTAACCTCTTTGAAAAAGTAATTAGAATATCATCGAAAAATGAAGTATTCAAAGGCTCTGTTTGGAGTACGCTACGTAATAGATATCGTCTTAAGGTTTCCAAGCATATAAAGAACACTAAAATCTGAGTTATAACGAAGAAGTTATGACCATTCTAAGTTTTCCGACAAAAACCGGCAAGACGAAGTTACGTAAAAACTCGAATCGGAGATCGAGCGACTTTTGGCTGGATTGACCTAAACGAGAATCGAAGGTCTCGACAATGGTATTTCAGCGGTAAAAAGTCTGGCAAAAACCGACGTCAGATAAAGAAGTTATGAATTTTTAAAGAAATTCCTTAATCATGTCATTTTAATAAATAAATAATAAAAATAATTTCATAATTTGCCATCGGAGTCTAAACGAAAGTTGTAGTGCATAGTCTCACCTATGCATGGATATAAACACCATCGAAAACGGAGTTCGTATGAAGAAGATATGATTTTTTGAAGTTTATTAAATAAATTATATATAAAAATAAATCAAAAATCCAGTAATATCCGAGGGAGGAGTCAGCGTCCTCATCCGAGTTACGCGCTGCGTAACCCACTACGCCCCGCATACCCGAGGGCCTTGGTCTCGATCCGTCCACGTCGCCCCTATGCGAGCCTACCCGTCCCGTCCCATCCGAAGCGAAGCAGTCGAGGACTCGGTCACGGGTGACGCACGAGTACGTGCTGCGTACAAGCGTACGCCCCGCGTACCGAGGGCTCTCAGCCCCTATAAAAGGGATGCGAGGGTTTCCGGAAAACTTGCTCATTTCTTCTCATTTCTCTTGAATTTTGCCTCGTTTTCTGTGCCCGTTCAAACCCGAAGCCCTGGTTATATTTCTCAAGTCCCGAAGGTCGATTTCACTCCCGAGATTCCCGAGAATCCCGAGAAAAATCCGTTTCCCGCGACGAAACTATGCTCGGTTTTCCATCTCACTATCTTCAAACTTTCAAGTGAGTTCATACCCCTACAACCACACTTTAAATGCTTTTTAAACACTTTTAAGGGGGGGGGGGGGGGGGGAATACAAGTAAACACACGACTAAAATCATGTGAAACATCGATCTTTTGCTATACTTTTCATACCGTTGTTTTAACTATCTTCTGAAGTCATTATCATGCAAAACACCTCACAACATAGCTTTACCCTCTTGGGATACAATGTTTTATAAATAGAAATATGTTTTATTTATACATTTACATACAAATACATCATATCAAGGGTAACCATCGTTACTAAACCATTTTATACATTCAAAGAACTTATGATTTATGCTTTTTCAAACATTGTGAAAAGGATAAACTTTGCATACAAAACTATTACTTTAATACAGACTTAGTTGAGAATCCGTGAGACATGTACATCTTCAAATACTGCCTTTTTACTAAAAGGTACCGCTTCAAGTCCTGTCTATATCCAGAGTCTCCCATTCGGAGAACGTGTCAAATGTGTATAGATCTATACGGGAAGTCATTATCTGACGCCCTGACTATTAGCTACAGTCCGTCCTTTGGGGTGACAGTTTGTCATAACGCTACGACGCTTGAAGAACGTCGCTACAGGCATATTATGTTTAGTATGGTTATAAAACTCATCGGATATACAATTATTATGGTGTTATGTTTTTATGAACGAGTAGCTATTAAATCTATTCTTCATCTAACAAGTGCGATCTTCGTATAGCTTTATTATATAAAACTATGCCACAACTTTTAAGCATGTCGGTTGCTTGCGATTTTCGGTCTTAGAGGCTGCCAGTTATGTTAGGAAAATAAGGGTTTTTCCTGGATACAAACCAAACAACTAATAGGAAAATAAGGGATTTTCCTGGAGCAAATTACTTACAACTTATAACACGAACATTCATATGCATTTCATACTTTTATAAGAAAATAAGGGTTTTTCTTGGAAAACACAACAATTCATATCTCAACCATTAGGGAAAATATGAGATTTTTTGGATCTAATACATTCATGTTCAACACAACAAATCATAACTCTTTACATTTGAAACACTGCGTTTTCTGGAAAACATACACGAACTTTCGAATGGCGTACATTTTCTCAAAACACTACTCATGAACTCACCAACTTAATTGTTGACACTTTTTCTTTGAAATAACTTGTATTCTCAGGGAACCGCTAAGCAGATTTGGAAATCAACTTTTGGAGATTAACATGCTGACGTTAATTACTTCTTTTGAAAGATGTTTATGTATTTAACTTTTGAACATGTAACGAATACAATTATGTAAACATTTTGGAAACTTTAATATATATCGTGGTGTGTACTTTCCTTTCTATGAACTGTTATGATACTGAATATGACGTCCTCCGCCCCCGAACGTTTCCGCCGTTCTAGTTTGGGGGTGTGACATAATTTAACTCCAGAGACATATCCATGTCTTTTTCAGTGGTTGGATCATGTTATTCCCCAACTAATGATACCTCGGGTTGAACGACAAACGTCTTGAGACGATTCTACGAACTTACTTCTACCCATTACTAGGACTGCATCATACGGATGTAGTTCAAACCTTCGCGAACATACCTCTAATCCGTACTAGGACTACATCATAGAGATGTAGGTCAAGCTGTCGAAAACATACTCTTACTCTTTACATGAACAATCGAAGTACATCTAGGGTCACCCAGAATCGCTCACAAAATCCTTATCTTTCGTGTTACAGAATCATGTTGTCATCCGCAAACAATCAGCCGAGCAACGAAACCTCTACCTTTCCTATGGACGCCGCTACCTTCCAAACCGCAGTTATAGCTGCCGTGATGGCTGCCGTAACCGCTGTCCTTACGCACCGTAGCGCTATCATCACAATCAATGCTGATGATGGGGTTGAAGATTCCGATCGTAGTATCCATCCAGGAAGTCGTCAAACGGTAATAGTCATAAGCTCGCAAAGCCGAAAAACAGAGAACAAGAAACGAAAGTGTCAAGCCCAGAAAGAACGCAAGAAATCCCAAAGGATGGCCATGCAACAGTAGCAAGTGGAAACCCTTCCATCCCCGTACCGAGCAGGCCATAGGAGGGAAAACTCCTGAAGTGTGATATGTGTAGTTTCCATCATGATGGGGCTTGCCATGAGATGCAATGTTGCAATTGCCTTAAAATAAGGCACCATGCTCGTAGCTGTGGAGCACCAGCATGACCCATCACTCAAGTCCCTAACATCAGAGTCAACCAGGCTTATGATGGTGGTGTTAAAACTAGACCCTATGAAAGGAAAATTTCAATGTGGATAAACAAGGAGAACACTCGTGTCCACATATCACTGGCTAAACACTGCACTCCCGCCACCAAAACTAGTACTAGCCAGTCATGCCACTAATGTGGTGAGATAGGGCACTTCAAGAAGGATTGCCCTATAGCAAAGAACTCTGGCGCAGATGGGAAGATTCTCAGGATCACAGCTACAGGAGAACCTGCTTCGGAACCACGTTAATGTAATTTAGGCGTGTTGTTGTAACAGACTTATAAACTATCCAGAACTAGTGCAACTAGAGTCTTACCTTTTTGCGAAATCCCGTCGGTATAAGGATGCTCGTGCTGCGTGTACTTGTCTTTTGTAGCATACCTCATTCGCAGCAATGGTCTTGTTGTAAGTCTAAAGTATTGTAACTCTGTTCATGGTTGCATGGTTGTGTTTTGTCTATAAACGTCTTATGTTCAAATCTAATGTCTTTAAGTTTCCGTATGATTCCGACATTATCATACCACTAGATTCAATTTGATCCACACCATACCAGCTTCTTAAGTACATCTCTTTATCAGTAAACGTCTTTTTAGCGAAACCGTCATTTCAGAACGCCGGAGTACTCATGTGTGGAGTACCTCATAGTTCTTCTCTTTTCCGAAGAAATCCCCAAAGTACCACTCGTGCAGTACGTCAAGTTTAATCCAAGGATTCATGTGGTTGATCTATCACTGAGGAATGTATACATAAGAGTGATATATAATCAAGGTTCTACAAGTTTAGAATTGATGATTCCACTTTAACTTCTTTTTCCTCGATGGGATGTGAGCTTAAAGATGAATCAGTTATTCGACAAACTTTTCAATCTTAATTATATACGACTCGTATACACGAGATTGTGATTGTGAAACCATGTATGAATTCTAATATGAACATCAGGATGGAGAACTGCCCAAGCCTACGAGTAATCGCATTGTCATGTGAACAAACCTAGAACCCAGTATGACACCTGTAAACAGATCGCCCTATAGTCTAAACTCCTACGGAGATACAAGAATAGCCCGGACAACTTAGCGAACTACACAAAAATAGAATTAGAAGACTAGGCTTCTCACCAAGGAGAACTCTGGTCTTATTCTTCCAGAGGTCGACGAATTGCATCGTATGTAACTCGGCTATCGAGGACCCCATCCAGAATTTTTCCATTAGAAACTGTTGTCTTTGTCTCACATAGATGAATTGGTTGAGCAAACGCAAGGAAAGAATTACTTTTAGAAATGGACCTGAGATCCGAATATCACTAGTTTGAGTGTGAGGGAAGGATGTCCGGAAGACTACCTTCCGAACTCGATGCGGACACTTCGAGTCCGTAGTGATACCCTTCGGATAGGGCCAATACGCCTGAAGCATTCACGAGTTTAATGAATAGAGTCCGTCTTTCTTACTTGGATCAGTTCGACATTCTCCATGTAATGACTTACTTATCTACCCTCGTAGTAAGAAGGAACCCGCGGAAACATTACCCTCGGAGATACTTTTCGCAAAGTTCTCTGAACACCAGTTTTGGAATTGAAGAGTCAAAATTTCCTAAGACACACTATTAGTGATGTGGAAATTCTTGTGTACTCTGTCAATTCATCAAAACCGTTGAAGAATTTGTCGACATCAGGGACGCCGACAGGAATTCACCAAATTCTAGGTCTTACAGACCTACTGTCATAGTTCATCCAGAACTCCTTGCAAATCAGAGAAACCTTTACGACTTTGACCCAGCAGGGGGTGGCCCTTGACTGGGAAGATAAACAATAAAAAGAAACCTTGGAGATTCCAAGTGAGAGACCAAGTTTTTTCGGAAAACTCACTCTGGGAATGGCTTAATGCGCTTTGTAAAGCGTGGAAAGCTAAATCCAAGATAGTTAGGACCTCCGAGATTCTTACTAGAATCGGTCTTGTACCTCACAAACTAAACCTACTCCGCGAACTCAATAGCATACATTTTACCCTTCGCGTCTTGATTTTGAAACCATACATTTCTGTTAGGACTCTTGTAAGTCAACTCGTCGAGATCCTGGCCTTCGTATTAGAACCGTAGTGACCCTCGACAGAGAGGTCAAGCGGACAAACCAACGTCGTCGCCATTTAGTGAAGGTTCGTTGGGATACCAACCGAGGACCCGATTTCACTTTCGAGCGCGAGAACCAATCGACTAGAAAGTTTCCACCTCATGACTCGATCATTCATGGCTACTTCCTTACCGAAATTCTAATTTCGGGATGAAATTCCCTTTAACAGGGGGATGATGTGACAACACGAAATTTTCATTCGGTCACACCCTAGCAGTCAATCACTTCATATTATAAGTCAAGTTCAGTTTTACTTGTTTTTAGCAAAAATAAGTTCATTTGATTATTTTAATAATTAATCTTTAAACGAACGGGTGAAAGAAAGTGTCGTCTCGGGTTTTGAAATGTAAAAACCGCAAACACCTCGTGTCTTAGAAGTTCACGACCAAACTTTTATGTTTGGGTCGAAAAATCATCCAAAAACGTAAACTCATGCCTTAAGCATGAGTTTACTCCCAAAAACTAGTCATTTTGTGTTTACTCCCCATTTACCAAAAGGGTAAACTCCAAAAATCCTCTCAAGTATCATCCAAGTTTTCTTCAAATATCTTCAATCTAGTAAGCGTTTCTAGCCCTTTCAAGTTAGTATATCACTTAATCTAGCGATTGTACATCCTTTAATCCATCCATTTATGGGTTTTGACTAGTTTTTCCAAAACACCAAGAACACCAAGAACACACACTAGGGTTCTTGGACTACAAGTTCATTTCAAGCATTCACAGTGTAAGTACTTCTATCCTATAGTCATTTAAAGCTAGCTATACATGTTTATACCAAGGAAAAGTACCCAGAACACCAAGATAAAGGTGTTCACGGTTTTGGGAGGTCCCAAAACCGTAAACACCAAGAATAGGGCCAAAGTGGTGTGTTAGGGTGCCTAGATGCTTCACCATGCCTTAGGGACTTGTCTATATTCATCATTGATGCGTTTATCACACAAAAAGCACCAAAATCTTACACTTTTATGTGCTTACGATTTGGGGATCTCCCAAAACCGTAAACACCCCAAAAGGTGTGTAAAAGTCCCATAAATGTCCCATAGTTGTTCCTTATGTCTAAATCCAACCTAGACTAGTGCCATGATTGAGCTAAGGACTTGAAAACCCCCAAAATACCAAACTTATGAGTTTAAGGTAGTAAACTCATGAGTTTAAGGTAGTAAACTCATGAGTTTAAGGTAGTAAACTCATGAGTTTAAGGTAGTAACTCATGGAGAAATGGTCCTTAGACCGTAAACTCGATTTAGGAGTGTTTTGATGCCACACAACACTTCCTAAGGCTTAAACATGTTGTAGGAATGTTTGGAATATCTTAGAAGACTTCAAAACAGCAAATGGTCAAAAGGTTAGGAGTTTATGACCATAAACTCAAGATTTTATGACCGTAAACTCATGGGCTGTTGGTCTTTAGGGAGTAAACTCATTTTAGGAGTGTTCCTTGAACCCCAAGCAGACTAGCCTTTCCTTACAACACTTAGATGCACTCCTTAGCACTTACAACACTTATACAAAGTGTCTTTCATGTCCTAGAGTGTCGTTACCTGTTTGTTAGTTGTTGAAAGACTAACTGTTTATATACATATATCCTTATATGTAATTAGGATCTTTGTGCGTGTCTAAGTCTTCACTTGACACCAAGCACTTATCCGACACTTCCATCCGATCCACTCGTAACAGGTGAGTTCATACCCCTTAATCAACCTTTTAAATGTTTTTAAATACTTTATGGAGGGATAAAACTAGAATCATGCTACTTATTATATCAATCACATGTGATTAATAATCAGCATTCAAATGATTGGCTACTCATTAGCCGTTTTACCAAACAGTTTCCTTCAAATGTTTTTCATATACACTTTATATGTTTAAAACTACTTATTAAACTGTACATTTTACTCTATATATTTCATTTCAAACTCATTTACAATTGTGTTTCAAACAAATGTTTCTTTATACTTAATTTGTTTTATCAAACCCATGCTTCCAACCCGTTTTATAGATTAACATCAAGTCGATCTTTTCTTAGATAATAATTATGATCAAAGATTTTACAAAACTTATTTTATGCTTTTATATTCTCGATTGCATGCCTATATATGTATAGTTATATAAGAAATGTTTAAAAGACTTAGGAAAGCTATCCACCCTATTTCCTTTTTGCGCTTGAGATGTGTTCTGGTGGGACATCGGGTATCCGTCCGAAGGTTGTTTGAATACTAGTGATATATCATATGTACGTATATAGTCATAAAGGTCCTTCCAATTCATCCAATGCCCTTGGGTAGCAAGGGTATACATCCTTGTTCATACGTACCAGTTAAATTACTAGTAATCTACCATATGGGTAGTTTAGGAAGATACTAGAACGCGATATCATACAATGAGTTAGTTCATTCATGAGTCAATACTTGCTAGATAGAGAGAACATACATTACAGCTAGTACACACAGTTGATTACTATACATGCTAGATATAGAGAGAACACACATTATAGCTAGCATACGTAGAACATTAGAGTACATTACTATACATGCTAGATAGAGAGAGAACACACATTACAACTAGCACACGTAGAACATTATAGTACATTACTATACTATTACATAGACATGTTTACATGATTACACTTACATGAGTACGTTTACATATACGATGATAGGATAGACATCACTAGGTGCTATAGCACAGAACAAGTTCAGGATCTAACTATACCGATGAATCAGAAAGGATTATGATAGTTACATCGGGTATACATGATCATAGTAATGTGGATGTTCACAGCGTGCATATATGCATGGGCGTGTAAAGGTCTCAAAATCCCTTTGACAGGGGAGCGTCTAGCCTGGGATCTAGCCATCACATTATACCTTATCCCTCAAATAAGGCAATAGGAGTACAGAAGTAGTTATTTATTACAAATACTACAGTACTTAGAAGAATTACCCTAGACTTAAGGTAATTGGTACGGTTGTAGTTCGACACTACACCATAGTACTATTTCATTTTCCCATTACATTCACTTCGTGAACATTCACATGACGCACAGTAATGTAGAAACTATATTTTTGGTTAATGATAGTCAGACTTGGGAAAATACACACTCTTACAAGAGCCACACACACATACACTAGATGCCTTCGAATAAGGATACGATTATTAGGAAACATAGGGCTTCCTAGGATCATACAAAACATTTTCATAATTACAATTCATATACATTTTCAATACTTACAGTTCATATATATTTTCAATACTTACAATTCATATACATTTTCAATACTTACAGTTCATATACATACAAATACTTACATACAAATTAAGACACTAAAATACTTATGATCTCACCAGCTTTAAAGCTGATACTCTATTTCAAAATAACTTGTATCCTCAGGTCAACCATAGACAGGCACCGATGCAAGGTTTAGAGAAGATGAAGCTCGTTCATGACTCATCTTTCATTTTGTTTATACTTTAGTGTCTATTATAATTTAACAGAACACTTGTATTAAAATTATATTATTAATGCAATGGATGATGTTGTTGCTTGATTACTAATTTTCATTTTTGTGATACTGTACATGATGTCCTCCGCCCCAGAACGTTTCTGCCGTTCTGGGGCGAAGGACGTAATGTAAGTGTCACAACAATGCAATGTAGTAAACAAGCAACAACATCATCCGTTGAATTAATAGTATATTTTTAATTACAAGTGTGTTCTTTCATAGTATACAATCAATAATATGAGTAATCAAAATAAAAGACGAGTCTGAACTGCTCCGTCTTCACAAAACCTGGTCATCGTACCTGTCTATTTGTGACCTGAGAATACAAGTTATTTTGAAAGCGAGTATGAGCCAAAAAGCTGGTGTATTCATAAGTATTAATGTGTCTTTAATTTGTAAAACTTGTAATGAAAGACTTGAAATTGTTTTGAAAGAAAGTTCGTATAAGTATGACAATGTTTGTAAAACAACTGTAAATGTTTGAAAAACCCTAGAAATCCCTATGATTCCTACTAGTATAAAAGGGAGTCTTCTACCAAGACCTAACTGTTTTGAATGTGGCCTTCTACCAAGACCTAACTGTTCTGAATGTAGCCTTCTACCAAGACCTAACTGTTCTACTATTATTATTATTATAAGAATTTGTATCCTTTGGTACTAGGATACTAAAATATAATTTACCTCATCGGTTATGTGAATGAGTCACAAGATAAAGTTAATAATGTAAACAACCTAAGTATTATCCTTTTGTACTAGGAAAACTAACAGTGTTAACTGAAGACATCCGTAGATGTACATTTACCTTTGTTGCTAACAGCTGGGTGTAGGAATAGTCAGTCCCTTAAAGTATACCTGTAATGGTATCAACTGTTGACATCTGTGGATGAGCTTTTACCTCGATAGCTAACAGAGATTCTAGGAATGGTTAATCCCGCAAAGTATCCTTGGTAGTAGGATAATAAATCCAATCTATCTCGTCGATTATGTGAATGTATCACAAAATAAAGATAAGAAGGAGAATTTTATGTAACAGTATCCATGTAAAAGTATTTATGTAAATGTACTCATGTAAGTGTATATATTTAAACGTACTCATGTAAACGTAAATATGTAAACGTAGTCATGTAAGTGTACTCATGTAAATGTAATCATGTAAACATATCTATGTAATAGTATAGTAATGTACTGTAATGGTCTGTGTGTGCTAGCTGTAATGTGTGTTCTCTCTCTATCTAGCAAGTATTGACTCATGAATGAACTGACTCATTGTATGATATCGCATACTAGTAATAGTTCTAGTATCTTCCTAAACTACTTATATGGTAGCTTACTAGTAATGTAACTGGTACGTATGAACATGGAAGTGTACCCTTGCTACCCAAGGGTATTGAATGAACTGGAAGAACCTTTATGACTATATATGTACACAAAATATATAACTAATATTTAAACGACCTACGGACGGATACCCGATACCCCACGAGACCACATCTCAAAGGCGAAAAGGAAATTGGGCAGGCAGGCCTTCCTAAGCCTTTTAAACATTGCTTATATAACTATATATACATAGACATGTAATTGATAATATAAAATCATAAAGTAAGTTTTGTAAAACCTTTGAAAAGGATTAATATCTAAGAAAAGATCGACTTGATGTCAGTTTATAAAACGGTTTGAAAGTATTTGTCTGATAAAACAGTTTAAGTATAAGGAAAACTTTGTTTGAAACACAATTGTAAAGTGTTTGAAATGAAACATACAGTGTATAATAAACAGTTTAATAAAGTGCTTTAAATATATAAAACGTGTATGAAAATCATTTGAAGAAATTCGTTTGGTAAAATGGGTGACGTATAGTAAATCCATTTGCATGTTAGTTATTAATCACATGTGATTGATGTAATAACTAGCATGTTTCAACTTGTATAACCCCCATAAAGTGTTTTAAAAAGATTTTGAAACATTTAAAAGGTTAATTCAAGGGGTATGAACTCACGTGCAGTGAACAGATCGGAATTAACTATCAGACAAGTGCTTGGTGTCAAGTGAAGACTTTAGACACACACAATGATCCTAATTACATATGAAGACATATGTATATAAACAATTAGTGATTATAACACTAATTAAACATATATAAACATCCTAATGCAAGGAAAACACTTTGGTCAAGTGCTAGGAGGCTAACGGGTTGCAACAAACGAGTGCAAGGCCTCATACGGGAGTTTATGGTCCAAAGACCATATGTGTTGGAGTTTACGGCCCAAGGGAGTAAACTCTTGGCCTTAAACACTCAATTGGGTCACTAAATAATGCTTAAAGCTATTAAAACTTAAGTGGTTAAGTGCTTCAAATCTTAAACAAGTGTTTGGGGTGGCTTTAAGGCCCTAAAATGGCTTTGCTTAATGTTCACGGCCCTGGGACCACTCCCCCATGATTTTATGGCCGTGAACTCATGGTAAGGAGTACCATTTCGTGAATCTCGGTCCTTAGGTCCATGGTGTAATGTTCTATGCTAAAATTCAAGGTTTACTAGAGTGTTAGGGTGTCATTTGCACCCTTAAAAGGGGTTTACGACCCAAGAACATGTCTTGGCCGTAAACTCCTTGATTCTCTTGATGTCTTATGTTTTCTAAGTCCTAAACATGATAAACCTAGTGTACAATGAGTTGGATCAAGAGTACTTACGATCTAGGAGCTTGAATGGTCGTTTCTGGCCAAGAACACGAGTGTGTGTTCTTGGTGAAACTATAAATCTAGAAAATGGAATGATTTCATGGATGAAATCATGTAAGATTACTAGTTCATGCAAGATATCAACTAGTTAAGACAATAAGCTTACGAGATTTGAAGATCGGGGACGAAGATCTGGATGATACTTGAGAGGATTTGGGCCAAATGGAAGGAAGGAATGAACAAATGGCCGCCATTTCACCATATAGGAAAGAGTTTACGGCCCACATGGAGTTTACAGCCATAAACTCCCATGTGGTGGCCGTGAACTCCTTGCAATGGTGTTTAAGGTCATTTCCTTGAGTTATAACTTCAGTCGATAAACCCCGACACTTATTCCTTAAGTGTACAAGGCTCAGAATGCTCAAATAAACTCTTAATAGTGCTAAAACATAACAACAATGAGTTTGACTTTCAATGAACTGTTAGACATAACTGGATGGAAAATTTTGGGTTGTCACATTATCACCCTATTAGAGGGAAGTTCGTCCCGAAATTAGAATTTAGGTAAGGAAGTAGGTACGAATGATCGAGTCAAGAGGTGGGGAAACTTCCTAATCGACTGGTTCTCACGCTCATAAGTGAATCCGGGTTCTCAGTTGGTATCCCAATGAACCTTCACTAATGGGAGGTGGTGTTGCTTCGTCCGCTTGACCACTCGGTCGAGGGTCACTACGGTTCTTCCATGAAGGCGAGGATCTCGTTGATCTCGATCTCGTCGAGTGGAATTACGAGAGTCCTGACGGAAAGGTACATTTTCAATGTTCGAGATGTGAAGGGTAAGATGTACGTTACTGAGCTTGCAGTGTAGGTTGGGTTTGTGAGTTACAGGACCGATTCTGGCAAGAATCTCGGATGTCCTATTATTTTGGATTTAGCTTACCACGCTTTCCGAAGCGTATCAAGCCTTCCTAGAGTGAGACTTCAAAAAGGATTTGGCCTCTCACTTGGAATTCCAAGGTTTTCTTCCTCTTCCTTGTCTTCCCAATCAAGGGCTACTCCCTTCCGAGTCAAAGTCATAAGAGGTTGCATGATTCGCGAGGAGTTCTGGATGAACTCTCGACAATAGGTCAGCAAGACCCAGAATTTGGCGAACCCTCGTCGGTGTCTTCGGTGCTGACAAATTCTCAACGGTTTTGATCTTTGGAAGGGTCTTCAAGAATTCCCACATCACCAATAGTGTGTCTTAGGAATTCGACTCTTCCATTCTAAAACTCGTATTTGGAGAACTTCACGTAAAGCTTTTCTGATCGTAATGTTTCCATGGTTTGTCGTAGATGCTCTTTATGATTTCCTTCTTACTACAAGGGTGGATAAGTAGGTCATTTATAAGGACAATGAAGAACTGATCCAAGTAAGAATGGCTTACCCTATTCATTAAGTTCATGAATACTACGAGCGTATTGGTCGTATCCGAGGGGTATCACTACGGCTCGTAGTGTCCGTAACAAGTTTGAAAGATTGTCCTAAGAACATCCTTCACTAACACTCGCAACTGGTGATATTCGGATCACAGTTCTATCTCTGAAAGGTAAATGGTTCTTTGCAGTTGGTCAACCGACTCATCTATGCAAGGCAGAGGGTAATGATTTCTAATGGAAGTCCTGTTGAGATCTGCACCGCGAGGACTTCCCAAATGTTTCCCATACTAGTACTACTCTCGCCCAAGCACGCTTAACTGCGGAGTTCTAATGGGATCCGGTGCATTAGTGCTGGTATGATCACACCCCTGAATTTTTTCTTCTTGAAGAATAAGACCAGAGCTCCCAAAGGGGAGAAACTTGGTCTTTTCATTATGTTGCTTGAGTAGTCGTTAAACTATCCGAACGGTTCTTGTATCATTTTGATTCTGGATAAGAACTGGGTTATTATACATGAAAACTTAGCTTATACACGTTATAAAATAATCAAGAATGGGCGGATAATAAAATGTGTGATTCTACTCTAGTCCCATATCCCAATGGGGAAGTGAAGCTAAGTTAGAAATCTTACATTCTATTGTCTACCAGGTCTTCGTTATATATAACTCGGGAATGTATAAGCGATGGAAAGTCATAATAATAATCTTCTTATTAATCTCTTTCGATGAACTAAGATTTCCTAGTAAAGGCTACTATTGATTCTGGATGTACGTTGATCGTTCAATGAAGAAGTAAGAGTATGATCTCTAAGGTCTGACCTACATCCCTATGATGCAGTCCTTGTACGGAATGGAAATATTTTTGCGAAGGTCCGACCTACATCCTTATGATGCAGTCCTTAGAAGGAGTAGAAGTAAGTTCGTAGAATGATCTCAAAACGTTTGTCGTCAAGCCGAGGTATCGTTGGTTGGTGAATAATATGATCCAACCACTGAAAGAGACATGGAAATGTCTCCAGAGTTAAATTACTGCAGTCCAATGACTTGACTAAATCATATTTCAGATAGACTCAAATGAAGGTATGATGAAAGTATTTGAACCAAAAGAGTGACACATAAGTTAGTCGGCTGCCACTATCGTCAATGTTTATGATGTAATAAGATCGGGAAGATTGACCCTGCAGAAGGTCTTACATCACATTTGAAGTAGAAAAAGTCCCTTACAGCATAAAGGTCTAACTAACAGTACTTACAGTTGTGACAACCCGAAGTTTTTCCATCGCTGCAACCCATTCCGTAAAACTCGTCTTAAGCGAATTGTTCCGATTTCTTTTTTGAACTAGGTCAATTAAGTTAAGACTTTTATTTTGACCTTGTAAGTATCCAAACATGTTGGAAACATGTGAAAACGTCCCAAACTAGTAATTAGAAAAAATTTAGTTTCGACCATATTGGGTAACGACAACTTAATCGGGTGCGACCAAAAGCCTCGGTTAACATTAGTATCGGGTAGAATTCCACCGTGTATCAAATTCAAACCATATCTAAGGTGAATTAAGAATCATTTGGAGCCTTTTCACTCTATCTCTAACCTCTCTCCTCAATGAAAGATATAGGTCCAAAAATCATCCATTTCAAGCTTCAAAACACCAAGGTAATCGTCCTCGCTCCTAGTATAACATCCTTAGCCTTCAGTTTCATGTTCAAATCATGAAATAGGACCATAAACATGTGTTTATGGCCCTGGTTCAGTCTTAGGCCGTGAACACAAGTAAATGGGGTTTTTGAGCCTTAAAACCCTTCCAAATCACCATTAGAGCTTAGATATGGCTTAAGGACTTATTGGATTGGACTTAGGACACCTTAAACTCAACATTTGAGGAGTAAACATGAGTTTACTGCCCAAGAACAAGCTTGGGCCGTAAACACCATTTCATGGGGAGTAAACTCCTTTTTGGGTGTTAAAATGCAACTTACACACCTCATAAGCCCTGGAATAAAATCTAGAAGAAACCACAAACAAGTTAGGGACCATAAACTTGATGAAAACAACTCCATAAGGAGTTCACGGCCATAAACCCCCCAAGAATGGGTTCCTGGGCCATCAACTCCTATAAATTGGTTGTTTGATGCCCTAAAATCACCCCTTGGCTTGTAAAATTAAGTAGAATCACTTGTGATAAATCATTGACCCTCAAAACACTTAAGAATGATGTGGGTGAGAGTTTACAGCCGTAAACACTTAGTTTACTGCCGTGTACTCATCAATTAGTCCATATGTTTGATTTAGTCCCTTTCAAATGCCCTATAACCAAACCTAGCAACACCCCTCATTTGATTTAAGGCCATTTAGTACATAAGAACACCTCACCATGAGTTTACGGCTGTAACCTTATGGGGATGTGGTGTATAGGGTCGTGAACACTCCTTAGAGTTTACTCTTGAAGAGTAAACTCTAAACACTTATTTTGAAGTGTTTTCGGATCTTGGAGTATATAATCGTATCTTATTAGTGTTTTAAAGTCTAATTAGATACATTTGCGTATCATTTAACATTACATAGGAACCTCGCACATTTTCAAGCCTTGATCCGACGTTTACCATCCCAGTCGACACATTTCCTCGTCCGGTGAGTTCATACCCCTACCTTTTTCAATGTTTTTTCAATGTTTTCAGGGGGGAAGACAAGCAAAAGTACAAGAATATCTTGTACTTAAATTCATTATCTCATTTAAATGGTTTCATAGTCCACACACTTTTAAGAATTGAAAACATATTAACAAACAGTTTAACTTATAAAATTGTTCTTCAAACCTACTTTAATTCTTATTATATAGTGTTATACTTGATACTTAACAATTGATTGTTCACACTTTTACTGATAGAGATCATAGAACATTGTATTGTCCTTAATAAAACACCCCTTAGGATCGAGTGTGAAGGACAGGTATCATTAGAACTTAGTCAGTTATAGATACTATTTCCCTAGACACGAGAGTAAAGAGTAATCTTAAAGATTGGAGACACGTCCTTTATAACACTTCCCTTGGCACGAGAGAGTGGAGGACTATCCCTGTAACCAGAATCTCCAAAAGGGAGAACGTGACTTGAGTGTATAGATCTATGCAGGACTGACTATCCCGCACCTGGCTGCTAGCTACAGCCGAACCGCAAGGTTCAAGAGTGACAAAAGTCATAAAAAGATACTGACCACGACCCGAGTCATATCTAGTCTGAAGTATGGTTAAGGACACGCAATCAAGATTATGAACACTTTGCACTTATTTATTAGTTTTATCTATGTGTTAGAACTAATGTACATTTAAAGGTAATCAGACTTTCTGGAGACTCCACACTCACATTTTAAGTATGGTAGATACTTGTACATTACTTTCAGATTCGGTAACAATTCACACACATTTAGGAAAATATGGGATTTTCCTGGGATAACATTTGTACATAATCAAAACCGTGTAATAACCCAGATAACTAAACTTTACAATTCACGAGGGTAAACATGTTTTTCAGAGTACATCTTTTACATTATATTTTGGAATCGATAACATTACTTTTAAGAAAATATGGGATTTTCTTGGTGGGAAACTTTTACAAAAAAACAAAAAGGAACTTGTACATTTTTAGAAAACAAAACCGCTTATGAACTCACCAGCTTTATGCTGATTTTTAAAATGCTTGTATTCTCAGGTTCTACTTATACAGGTACCCTGCATCCTTTTGCAGAAGACGGAGCGAATAGAAGTCACGTCTTTCCTTTGTTAAACTTATGTATTTATGAAACTCATATCACTTTACTTTTAAACAAATGTAATGAAATCTATGTAACGTAATGTTTTGTGTTTTACTTCGCTTACTATGTACATTGGTTATGATAATCACATGAAGTCACCTCCGCCTCGAGACATTTCCGCCTTCTGTTTCGGGGTGTGACAACAATACAAAGTAGTCACATAGGAAAGTGGTAAACAGAACATAGGCAGGAGTATAGTTCTTTAAAACAAGGAAGGAAAGTAAAGTATCTCTTAACGGCGACGGTCACCCCTATGGTGAAACCTCAGTTCAGTTAGTTGATGTTCCATATCGAGTAGGTATCTTTCGCACATCCTCTGACGTACTCAGAGCTTTATGACTTCGGCTCGAGTTTCAGCCAGGGCTTGCAGCAGGGTTTCATGGTTTCTCTCAAATCTCTCGTGAGTGTGTTCAAGGTGATTGGTACGGAGAGTATGCATTCTCGCATTGGCATCAACCTCTGTGATATGTTGGAGAGTCGTCATGCCCTGAATTTCGCTTCGGGCAACTTTACGGATCAGGATTGGTAGAACTTTGTTTACTGAGCTCCCTTCGTGTACGTTGTAGAAGCTTCGGCCTCCATTAAATGGCATGGTTTGATCTTGTCCTTGGCTCCATGTTTCTAAGCATTCCACCCATGGAGGCGTCGGGCCATGAAAAGCCGGACGAGGGTTAAGAATTGGAACAAAAACTACCTAAGCAGGTTCTCAACTTCGGGTTCGGATTTAACACCATCCGAAAGTTCTTCATCATGTGATGATTCAAAGGGATAGGATGATCATTCTCTGGTTTTTCTCCAAACCATCCAGCATTGACTTCGTTCGGAAGGTACGGGTTGTTGTGGGGATGGAGTCCAGTCATGTTATCTACGCGAGAATTGGGGTCAAGAAGTATTTCCTTAGATGAACTATCTAGATAATTATAAGAAGACCTTTATTAGTTACGCCACTATTTGTAAAGTGCACACCGATTATATGTAATCAACAGGATAGGCCTTCGAATAAGTGAGCTTAACTCCAAATTCACGAGGAACAGGGGTAAAGCAGAATTTCATGGATTCTGAGTCTACATCATCCTAGTTACATATAACTTAATGTATCCACTTAGCAACTATTGACATATACTGAAGATCCTCTTTTCTTTTAGTTCTCAAGTATAAAGTACTTATAGTAAGACCAAATACCCCTATGGTATTTCATTGTGGTGGTGTTGGTAAGTTTTTAGACTTGTTGCAATGTCACAGCCATTCTTGGGCATATGCTAATCACTCCTCAGACCAGCATAGTTGATCAGGCTATGCCACTCCCAAGACAGACCATACATCCCCGAGCTTACCTGTGATATTCAACAACCGTAATACTTTTGTTCTTGTCATTGTGACACGGATTTTAGTATGAATGCAGGCACATATACTTAATTAAATATTTTATTATTTAAAGTATAAACTCTTGGTCAGAGTATTTTTAATCCCTATGTATTTATAGTTAGTATATCTTTTATGGGTTGATATACTTAATTCGCTATAAACAATGCTCTGATACCAATCTGTCACACCCTAAAACCTAGAACGGCGGAAACGTTCTGGGGCGGAGGACGTCATGTAAGTATCACAACAATACAATGTAGTAAACAAGCAACAACATCATCCATTGCTTTATTAGTATATTTTTAATTACAAGTGTGTTCTTTCATAGTATACAATCAATAATATGAGTAATCAAAATAAAAGACTAGTCTGAACTGCTTTGTCTTCACAAAACCTGGTCGTCGTACCTGTCTATTTGTGACCTGAGAATACAAGTTATTTTGAAAGCGAGTATGAACCAAAAAGATGGTGAATTCATAAGTATTAATATGTCTTTAATTTGTAAAACTTGTAATGAAAGACTTGAAATTGTTTTGAAAGAAAGTTCGTATAAGTATGAAAATGTTTGTAAAACAACTGTAAATGTTTGAAAAACCCTAGAAATCCCTATGATTCCTACTACTATAAAAGGGAGTCTTCTACTAAGACCTAACTGTTCTGAATGTAGCCTTCTACCAAGACCTAACTGTTCTACTGTTATTATTATTATAAGTATTTGTATCCTTTAGTACTAGGATACTCAAATATAATTCACCTCATCGGTTATGTGAATGACTCACTAGATAAAGGTAATAGTATAAACAGCCTAAGTATTATCCTTTTGTACTAGGATAACTAACAGTGTTAACTGAAGACATCCGTAGATGTACATTTACCTCTGTTGCTAACAGTTGGGTGTAGGAATAGTTAATCCCTTAAACTATACCTATAATGGTATCAATCGTTGACATCTGTGGATGTGCTTTTACCTCTGTAGCTAACAGAGATTCTAGCAATGGTTAATCCCGCAAAGTATCCTTGGTACTAGGATAATAAATCCAATATATCTCGTCGATTATGTGAATGTATCACAAAATAAAGATAATAAGGAGAATTTTATGTAATAGTATCCATGTAAAAGTATTTATGTAAACATACTATTGTAAGTGTATATATGTAGACGTACTCACGTAAGCGTATATATGTAAACGTATTCATGTAAGTGTACTCATGTAAATGTGTGACAACCCGATATTTAAAGACGATATGATGAAACGCAAGTCAAATTTAGGTCAAAATTTAACTTTCCTAAAATCTTATTTAGGTTAAATAAAGTTGAAGGAATTGTATCAAGGTTTCCATGCATATAAAGAACACTAAAATCCGAGTTATAACGAAGAAGTTATGACCATTCTAAGTTTTTCCAACAGAAAAACGGCAATACGAAGTTACGTAAAAACTCGAATCGGAGATCGGGCAAATTTTGGCCGGAATGACCTAAACGAGAATTGAAGGTCTCGTCAATGGTATTTCAGCAGTAAAAAGTCTGGCAAAAACCGACGTCAGATAAAGATGTTATGAATTTTTAAAGAAATTCCTTAATCACGTCATTTTAATAAATAAATAATAAAAATTATTTCATAATTTGCCAACGGAATCTAAACGAAAGTTGTAGATCTTAGTCTCACCTTCGCGTGGATATAAAGAACGTCGAAAACGGAGTTCATATGAAGGAGATATGAATTTTTGAAGTTTATTTAAAATAAATATAAATTTAAATAAAAACTCCCGGTATTATCCGAAGGGGAGTCATCGGATAGGACCGGAGTACGCCCTGCGTACCCTCGTACGCCCCGCGTACTCAGATCAAAGGCCTCGGATCGTCCACGTCGCCCCTATGCGAAGCTATCCGACCCATCCGACCCGTCGTCCCATCCGACCCGCCCCATCCGAAATACGTAAGCGATGACGTCTCGTACGCGCTGCGTACCCTCGTACGCCCAGCGTACCGAGGCGGTTCAGCACCACTATAAATAGTGATGCGAGGGTCTCCGGGAAATTTGCTCAATTCTCCTCTTTTCTCTTGCGTTTTGCCTCGTTTTCCGTGCCCGTTCAAACCCGAAGCTCTGGCCTTTTTGCTCAAGTCCCGAGGGTCGATTTTACTCCCGAGATTCCCGAGAATCCCGAGAAAAATCCGTTTCCCGAGATGAAACTCTGCCCGGTTTTCCATCTCGCTATCTTCAAACTTTCAGGTGAGTTCATACCCCTATAATCCACACTTTTAAATGTCTTATAAATGTTTTTATGTGCTTTTAAGGGGGGGAATACAAGTAAAACACACGATGATTATCGTATGTTATATAAAGTTTCATTATACACTTTTTATCAACGGAATCACATGTGATTTATAACTATTATAAATAAACTGTCGTATGCAAAATGTATCACGATAACATCATATCTTTTGAAATGAAAAGTGTTGCTATTTATATACAAATCAAACACTCTGCTTATAATGTAGGTATATGTGTCCACCTTCGATACTATAAACATACGATTATTTTGGCACGAAAAACATCAATATTTTGGGATACTCGTTGTTAATAAATCAATCATATGGGATTTATAACTAGTATACAAATGGATTTACTACAAGTTTAACAGTTTTACTAAACATATTACGTCAAATGACTTTCTTAAACATTTTACATGATTATTGCTCGTTATTAAACTGTCTTACACACTGTAAGCTTCCTTTCAAACTCGGTTACAAAGGTGTTTTCAAACAATGGTTTTCCGTGTACGTAAACTATCTTGTCAAACAAAATACTTTCAATCATTTTATAAACTGACATCAAGTCACAAATGCTTTATTAGACTTTTCAACGGATTTACAAAACTTCCTTATGCTTTTATATTATAAATTGCATGCCTCTATATGTATAGTTATATAAGAAATGTTTAAAAGACTTAGAAAGGCTATCCACCCTATTTTCTTTTCGCGCCTTGAGATGTGGTCTGGTGGGATATTGGGTATTCGTCCGAAAGTCGTTTAAATATTAGTTATATATCATGTATACATATATGCTCATAAATGTTCCATCAGTTAATTTAGTTCCGATACTCTTGGGTAGCAAGAGTGTATAAACCTACTTAAACACTCATCAATTACATTCTAGTAAACTATTATAGGAATAGTTTAGAGTAAACAAAACATTATCCCTACTACAAGAAATTACACCAGAGTCAGTTCATTCATGAGTCCAGACTACATGTTATATGAAAGAATACTCTTACATGAATACTTATACATGAATACTTTTACATAGACATTATATGGCAAATTACTACTACATGTTATATAAAAGAATACTCTTACATGAATACTTTTACATAGACATTATATGGCAAATTGCTACTACATGTTATATAAAAGAATACTCTTACATGAATACTTATACATGAATACTTTTACATAGACATTATATGGCAAATTACTATTACATGTTATATGTCTAGATACGGTTATAACGTTCGCCTTTCTATCTTTACCTTGTGATTTAATCACATCATCGACGAGATAGATTGGGACTTTATCTCCTAGTACCACATGATACTTTGAGGGACTAACCATTCCGACAACCACTGTTAGCAACAGAGGTAAATGAACAATCAACGGATGTTTTAGGTTGATACCATCGTGGGTATACATAAGGGACTAACTATTCCTAAACCCGGCTGTTAGCAACAGAGGTAAATGAACAATCTACGGATGTTTTAGGTTGATACTATTTCAGGTATACTTAAGGGACTACTATTAAGGGTTAAACAAGAAAAGACCGTCATATTTTCAAGAGATGCGTACTTTCAAAACAGTCAGGTCTAGGTAAAAGACTACTTTCAAAACATTCGAGTCTTGGTAGAAGACTACTTTTATACTAGTAGGAAATATGGGATTTTCTAGAGCTTTTCATACTTATACTAAATGTCTCATAATTCATTCACCAGTCTTTCATATCAACTAATCAAAACAATGACATTAAATACTTATGAATTCACCAGCTTAAATGCTGATCTACTCTTTCAATATAACTTGTATTCTCAGGTTATAAATAGACAGGTGTCGATGCAAGGTTTAGAGAAGACGGAGAAGTCAAGACTCGTCTTTTATTTTGATCAGTTATCATGCTGTCTTGTACTATGAAAGAAAACACTTGTAACTAAAATTATACTATTAATGAAATGGATGATGTTGTTGCTTGTTTACTACTTTACATTTGTTGTGATGCATACATGACGTCCTCCGCCCCAGAACGTTTCCGCCGTTCTCGGTTTTGGGGTGTGACAGATTGGTATCAGAGCATTGTTTATTGTGAATTGAGTATATCAACTCATAAAAGATATACTAACTATAAATACAATGTGTCACACCACAAAACCGATAACGGCGGAATACGTTTCGGGGTGGATGACATAGTGAACAGTATCATCACAATTGCATAATAGTAAAAACAAGAAACATACAACCATTGCATTTACATAGTGAATTTAATTACAAGTGTGTTTTGTAATGTTTAACAATCACTCAAAAGTAAATCAAAAATAAGAGATGGGTCTTGTGTGCTCCACCTTCTCCAAAAATGCTGCGTCTGTACCTATCTATCTTTGACCTGAAGATACAAGTTATTTTGAAAACGATTATCAGCATAAAGCTGGTGAGTTCATAAGAATTTAGTGTGAGTTTTGTATACAAAGTATTAGTACGAATAATGCGTCATTTAAATTCTTAAGCAGTAGAAACTTAGAAAAATCCCATGTTTTCCAGAAAATACATTGTGAGTGACAATTTGTAAGAAATATGCATTCTTCATTTCTTTGAAACAGTTTATTGTAAACGTATATTGAGAAATCTCCAAACAATAATTGTTATAGAATAGGTTAAGCCTGTAATCAGTGATAGAGGTACAAGCTTCTTTTAGTGATAGATCCTTACTTACTTCGAGATGTGGTTTAGCATTTAGTGTAGTATTTTAGAGTAGTTGTATAGTATTCCTTGTATATTACTAATAGTGAGGATAATAGAGGATCCCATGACCTTCCCAGTCATGCACAGTATAGTGAAGTAGTGGCATCCCTGGGCCTGCACGGCGCGGACTGAGATTAACAGTCGGGATGTAATAGCGTCTGCCCCGTATAGATCTATACATGTAGAGTCGTCTCCCTGCTGGAAAACTCCGGGCGTAGTGGGTAGCGAATAGAGTATCTCGTAGCGGGTTACTGTGTTATTGTTTGTCTAGTGTTTTCTCTATTGTTATAGTGTAGTAATCTTTTAATATTGATCATAGTGTATTCTCTTACTAGTGTATCGTCTAGTAATAGTGAGTATTATAGTGTAGATAGTAATGACTTTAGCGAGTAGTAACTGTAGCAATCGTAACCATACCTATGATGGTTATCTTAGTGGGGATGGTTCTTAGCACGTTAGTGACTTTATTGTTAAGTGAAAGCAGTAACATTTGTACCCCATACTGATATACAGATATATAACTAAGAAATCAACGACAGTCGGACGGATAACCACTACCCTAAGCCCACAATCAAACAAGAACAGGAAATAGGGCGAGATATCGGTCCTAAGTCCTCCAAGTCTTACTTATATAAATGTATCAGAGTGGTTACATTTTATAAGGAAATTGATTTAATAAAAATATTTTTCCAAAAGAATATTTAAATTCTGATTCACTATTTAAAAATAGTTTGAAAAGGGTGAAACCCGTTTATACGACATATGGACAAATCACATGTGATTTGGACTAAGAGTAGTGAATCACATGTGATTAATCCTCGTAATGCGGAATTTGTTCTGTAAAACTTTACATAAACATTTGTAAGCAACTTGTATCTCCCCCCTAAAACATTTAAAACATTTGAAAGGTTCATTAAGGGGTATGAACTCACCTGAAATCGCGGAAATCGGGTGAATCGGGTAGATCAGGTAAAAGTGTCGATTGAGCGTTTGGTACCAGTTAACCACTTGAGCACCTTTTAGGACCCTAATGTCACATGAAATATGTATTCTACAAGAAGTTAATCATCTTATGCTTTTCATTATAGTATTTGGACATTTTAGCATCGTTTTCGGGGTTTTAAGGCCTAGAAAGGGTTCCCGGGAGTGGTACAAGGCCATGGATGATTTACGGGAGGGTCCATGAGCTCACTCTCTTATAGTTTGTAGCCTAAAAGCCATCCTTTGGGAGTTTACGGCCGTAAGCCCCCTAGGCTTGGCCGTAAACTCTTGTGACACTCCAAAATGTGTGTTTAGGGCCTTACTCACTTCCTTAATTTAGTGGTGTGTGTTTTGGACCAAAAGGGGAGGATTAAACATCACAATTTGTGACATTTTTGGGGAGTTTATGGCCAAGACTTGTTCTTGGGCCGTAAACTCCTATAGATCCTTCAAGATGTAGGTTTTACTTGTACAACATGGTCTCATATGTCTTAGATAAATCCTAGAAGGCCCTATAGTGAGTTTGGAACAATTTGGCATGAATTTTTGGGGAGTTTACGGCCCAAGAACATCCTTGGCCGTAAACTCTTCATTTGGTATCAAAATGAGATGTTTAATGGTACAACACACTTCCAAAGGCCTTAGATAAATTCCTTTCATGCATTAGGGTAGTTTAGGGACTTATTTGACACAAAAGTTTGGGTGTTTACGGCCCAAGCTTAGCCTTGGCCGTAAACTCCTCTTTTTGTGTTCAAATGATGATGTTTAATGCACTTAAGCCTTCCTTGTTGTCATGTCTAAATTACCAAACACCCTAATTGATCTTTTGGGACTTAAATCATGGATTTGTGGGGTGTTTGAGGTGTTTACGGCCTAAGCACAAGCTTGGGCCGTAAACTCCTTTTTAAGCATCATTTTCTTGTGTTTTAATGTCCAAACTCTTCTAGTTATAAACCTTAATTAGTATACTAACTTACAAGAAGGAAAAACTTGGTCTTTGGCATGGTTTTGGGGGTTTACGGCCTAAGGAGCTTCTTAGGCCGTAAACTCCTCTTTGGACCTTGATTCCTATGATTTTGGCCCCCAAATTCAATGAAGCATGACTAGAATAAGATAGAGGATGAGTACTTACGTTTGGAAGTCGGAAAGCAGCGGAATCGGGGTCGATTTCGAGTCTAGAGAGAGAAAGTAGAGAGAGAGTGGATGTGTGGTAAATGAGTGTTCAAATGTTGTGCACACCCATTGCATATGTCTCGGGTATCGCACCCGTTACACGGCTACCCGATGTTTAAAGTTAACTGGGTTAAAACTTTTTACCCGGGTGAAGTGGTTGAAAAGGTAAAACAACTCTTATTAGGTTAAACGGGGTTAACACACACGAGTTATATTTCTTATGATAATATTAAGCCATGCATAAATTTAGATATTCGGATATTGATGATTCCAAATATTACATAAAATAACGTATAGTGACACGTTCCGTTAGTGAAAATGGGATTTGTAACGGAAATAGGTTTGGCGTTGTCACATCATCCCCCCGTTAGGGGAATTTCGTCCCAAAATTTAGAATACAATAGACACGTTACTACAATATTACTAAGCAAAGAGATGAGGATATTTGTGTTTCATTTGATCCTCGCGCTCCCAAGTGAATTCCGGTCCCCGCTTGGCGTTCCACCGAACCTTCACAATTGGGATGCGACTTTGTTTCGTCCGTTTTACTTCACGATCCAAAATCTCCGCAGGTTCTTCCACGAAGTTGAGGCTCTCATTGATCTCGATCTCGTCGAGGGGGATCACGAGAGTCTCATCAGACAGACATTTCTTCAAGTTTGAGACGTGAAAGGTAGGATGTATGTTACTTAGCTCGTGGGGTAAGTTTAGTTTGTAAGCTACAGGGCCGATTCTGGCAAGAATCTCAAAAGGCCCTATGTACCGTGGGTTTAACTTTCCACGCTTCCCGAAGCGTATCGTGCCTTTCCAGGGCGAGACCTTCAGGAGGACTCGGTCTCCAACCTGGAATTCCAAGGGTTTCCTTCGTTTGTCGGCGTAGCTTTTCTGTCGATCCCTAGCGGCTTTTAGTCGTTCACGTATCTGTACAATCTTCTCGGTCGTCTCTCGAATGATCTCTGGACCAGTGAGGGCACTGTCAGGAACTCGTCCTTTAGCTAACTGAGTGTCTCCCACCTCGGCCCAGCATAAAGGGGATCTGCACTTCCGGCCATAGAGGGCTTCGAATGGAGCTGCCTTGATGCTCGTATGATAACTATTATTGTAGGAAAACTCCACAAGAGGTAAGTGTGTATCCCACGATTTCCCAAACTCGATCACACAAGCTCGCAGCATGTCTTCTAAGGTTTGGATCGTCCTCTCACTTTGTCCGTCAGTCTGCGGATGGTAGGCTGTACTCATATCCAGCCTCGTCCCTAGTGCCTTTTGTAATGATTGCCAAAATCTAGAGGTGAATCTACTATCTCTGTCTGATATAATAGATATAGGGACGCCATGCAATCGCACTATTTCTCTTATATAAGTCCTAGTAAGCTTTTCCATCTTGTCCGTCTCCTTGATGGGTAGAAAGTGGGCAGACTTGGTCAACCTGTCAACGATGACCCAAATGGTATCTAATCCACCTGCTGTCTTGGGCAGCTTGGTGATAAAGTCCATTGTGATTCGCTCCCACTTCCATTCTGGTATTTCCGGTTGTTGGAGGAGTCCTGATGGCTTTTGACATTCTACTTTGACCTTCGCGCAAGTAAGGCACTTACTTACAAAGGTAGTGATCTCCGCTTTCATGTTCGGCCACTAGTATAGCTTTTTGAGATCCAAGTACATCTTATCTGAACCCGGGTGGACGGAGTAACGAGTGTTGTGTGCTTCCCTCATAACCAAATCTCTGAAACCTCCATGGCGTGGAGTCCAGATTCGGTCCATAAAGTAATAGGCTCCGTCACTCTTAACCTCCAGATTTTTATCCATTCCGCGTAGGGATTCCCCCGTCACGTTTCCAGGCTTTAAAGCTTCCAGCTGAGCCTCTTTGATCTGCGTGGATAGATGTGAATGTATAGTCATTGTCAACGACTTGGTCCTTCGTCCGGAATATTCTTTTCTACTCAGGGCGTCCACTACTACGTTGGCTTTCCCCGGATGATATCTAATTTCACAGTCGTAATCGTTAAGTAATTCGACCCATCGACGCTGTCTCATGTTGAGTTCTTTTTGGTTTAGTATATGTTGGAGGCTCTTATGATCAGTGTACACCACGCTCTTCGTCCCATACAAGTAGTGTCTCCAGATTTTTAATGCGAAAACGACCGCTCCTAACTCGAGGTCGTGAGTAGTGTAGTTCACTTCATGGTTCTTTAGCTGTCTCGAGGCATAGGCGATAACCTTGCCTCGTTGCATCAAGACATAACCGAGCCCCTGATTGGATGCATCACAGTATACGACGAATTTCCGTAGGCGTCTTTGGTGCTGACCAGTTCTCAATAGCTTTGATTTTGGAGGGGTCCACGTGGATTCCGTCTTTACTGACCACGTGCCCTAAGAATTCAACCCTCCGGATCCAAAACTCGCACTTAGAGAACTTCGCATACAACTTCTCGGATCGCAGAGTTTCCAGGACCAATCGTAAATGATTTCTGTGCTCTTCCTCGCTTCGAGAGTAGACGAGTATGTCGTCAATAAAGACGATGACGAACTGATCTAAATATGGACGACATACCCTATTCATCAAGTCCATGAATACTGCGGGGGCGTTAGCCAGTCCAAAGGGAACCACTACGAACTCAAAATGCCCGTAGCGGGTTCGGAAGGCTGTCTTTGGAACATCTTCCTCAAGCACCCGTAACTGATGGTACCCCGATCTAAGATCAATCTTGGAGAAGTAACTTGCTCCTTGGAGTTGGTCGAATAGGTCGTCGATACGAGGGAGAGGATAGCGATTTTTGATCGTGAGTTTATTGAGTTCCCTATAATCGATGCACATCCGAAACGACCCATCCTTTTTCTTCACGAACAAGACCGGAGCTCCCCAAGGTGAGAAGCTCGGTCTTATAAAGCCCTTGCTGAGAAGTTCGTTGAGTTGACCGGATAGTTCTTGCATTTTGGCGGGCGCTAGACGGTAGGGCGACTTAGCTACGGGGGTAGCTCCTGGGATTAGGTCGATTCTGAATTCAACCTGTCGTTTGGGAGGTAGGCCTGGAAGATCCTCCGGAAAGACATCAGGAAAATCGCATACTACAGGAATGTCTTTTGGATCTTTCGATTTCTGGTTAGTGTCGACAACGTGAGCAAGAAAGGCGCGATATTCCTTGCGCAAGTATTTCTGAGTCTGAATACTAGAGATGATACGAATGTTTGTACTTGGCTTATCTCCGTATATCAATAGGGTCTCTCGATTCGGAAAGTTCAGGCGAATGGCTTTCTCGGAGCATAGGATGTCGGCGTAGTGAAGGCTTAGCCAATCCATACCAACAATGACATCGAAATTTTTGATTGAGACTGGTATAAGATCGATTAAAAAGGGGTGATCATCTAACGTGAGAGTGCAACCTATATAGATTTTATTAGAGCTTTCTGTCTTCCAATTAGCCATCTCTACGACGAATGTTTCTTTTAGTGGTTGAGGGGTTTGTTTGAGTAAGTCTTTAAAGTTTTGATTTAAGAAGCTTCGTTCTGCACCACTATCGAATAAGACACAGGCATAAGAGTTGTTGAGAAGCAACGTACACGTGACTACCGTGGGATCAGCTACCGCTTCATTGTGACCGATAGCAAGTAACCTTCCAGTTGCCCCAGCATTTGCAGCCTTCGGACAGTTCTTCTTAAAATGGCCCGCTTCACCGCAGCCATAACAAGTCGGGGTCACTCCCGTACCAAGAACCTGTGTGATAGGTTTGGGAGGGGCCTTGCAAAATCGGACAGTATGGCCCTTCCGTCCGCAGTTGGAACACTGCACTTCACGGCATGGACCGTTGTGGTGAAAAGGGCACTTGGGACACTTAGGCAAGTTCCCACTGTAAGCCTTTGGTGGGACTGGAGCAGCTGGTGCGGCTGGGATGGTGACAGCATGAACCGCCACAATTTGCTGATCCTTGGAGGCGGTTTGAGTTTTCTTGCCTTTCTTCTTATCCCATCGTTTCCTTTTTCTGTCAGATGATCCGGATGGTGCAGTGATTGTTGTGGTTGTTGTTGCTGGAGTGGAGGAGATTTCATGGTTGATCAGACTCTGGGCCAATTCCTTGGCGCTGTCGAAAGTGGTAGGGCGTAAAGCCAGAACATTTCCTCGATACGGGGGCACTAAACCCCAGATGTAACGCTCAATCTTCTTGCTTTCAGAGGGGATCATGTTAGGACTCATAGCCGCCAAGTCGCAAAGTCTGGCCGTATAAGCCGTTATGTCGGTCCCTTTCATCTTGAGGTTCCAGAGTTCTTCCTCAAGCTTCTGAACTTCGCCCCTAGGGCAGTACTCCCCTCTCATAAGATCTTTTAGAGTGTCCCAGCCCATGGCATTGGCTGTGACCAAGGAGAGTGCGTTGACATGGCCATTCCACCATGACAAAGCTCTGTTAGTGAGGGTAGCAGTAGCGAACTTGATTTTGCTCTCTTCGGGACAAGAGCACATCTCGAACACAGCTTCGGTTCTTTCGAACCATTGGGACAATGCCAGAATTCCCCCGGTACCATCAAAGAAAGCAGGTTTACAATTCATGAAGTCCTTATAAGTGCATCCCTGCACTCGTTGGTGGACTTCACCAAATCTAGAATTTCCACCACTCGCATCGCCCGAGTTCATTTGGGCCATGGCTGCTGTTACAGCCGCAGTCACAGCCGTTTGGAACAACACCGGATCGAACTGAGGAGGAGGAGGTGGTGGAGGAGGGGTTTGAGTTTCAGGTCTTCCTCTGTTGGGACGCTTTCGTGGAGGCATCCTTCACTGGAAGATCATAGAAATGATAGCAATAGTAAGAGCCTATTGCGAATATGAATAGAGTGTTTCATGGATTAAGTCAACATAATCCAAGATCAGGGTAAGAGTTATAGTAATAGAGAAATCATCTGCCAATATACTGGTATTAATGATGCAACAAAAGTTCATGAAAATTGACCTAGTAGTAGGTCTTACATCATACCATAGAGAAAATGTTGGCAGCTTAGAGGTTCGACTAGAGTACTTTTAAACTAGGAATGTTTACAGACAAGAGACCTACGGAGCATAGAGATAAAAGGCTTGTCCTTTAAACAAAAGAGTGAGGTAATTAGATGTCTTCTACTGGCGACGGTTGCTTGTTGGGCGAATCCTCAGATCCGCTAGTTGACGCATAACTTCTTGAAGGTGTCGATCATGAGTCCTTTGGCGTGCTCGGAGTTCCCTAACTTCAGCTCGGGATGCAGCCAGCTGATGCTGCAGAGCCTCGTTGGTCCTCCTTGTCCTGTCCATGGCTTCTTCGAGTTGGCGGATGCGAACAGTGTTGAGGTTTGAGTTGGCATCCACTTCTACAACTCGACCAATGGCAGCTTGACTTTGCTCAATATTCCTGGCAATTCTTCTGATCATGATGGGCAGAACCCGATCTGCAGATCCTCCTTCGCTTATGTTGTAGAAACTTCGGTCTCCATTGTAAGGTAAAGGCTGACCCTGCTCCTCGCTCCATCGACGCAAGGATATTGCCCACATAGGAGTGGGGCCCTGAAATGCCGGTCGGGGGTTAGGGTTTGGGGCTTCAGGAGGTTGGTTGTTGACTTCTGGCTCGGAGCTCGAGCTATCCGAGAAGCCTTCAGCATGATGATCATCCAAAGGAATAGGGTGATCGTCATCTGACTCCTCTTCGAGCCACCCTCCATTGCCCTGGTTTGGAAAGTACGGATCACCGGGTAGGTGGAAGCCAGCCATGCTATCTACGCGAGAAAAGGGGGAAAAGAAGATTAATAGACGTACTACCCTAAGATACTTATAGGATGAATCATTACTAGTTGACCCAATACTTGCATAGTGCATACCGATTACATGTAACCGAAGCAAGATAGTCCTTCGAATAAACCACCCTAACTTCAGACCCCCAATCAAACAAGAACAGGGAATGAAGCAAAGGCTGCAGATTCTGAGTCTATAGCGCCCTAATCACATGTAATCGTGGTGTATACACTTAGCAACTATTGTCCTACTAGTAACGACCGTTTTTGTTAACACATACGTATAATCTAGAGATACAGAATACTCCTATAGTATTCTTATGGTAGCGTTATTGTGGTATTGTTGGTAAGTTTTAGACTTGTTGCAACATCACAACCAAACTTAGGCACATGCTAGTCATTCCCAGGAAAACGTAGTTGATCAGGCTACATCATCCTGAATGTGACTATATGTCTCTAAACCCAATTGCGCTGTCCAACAATCTTAATACTTCCGTTTTGTTCTAGGATAATACGGATTCCTGTGTTTTATAGTGATGTGAGTATATATATACTTAGTTAGATCTTTTAGATACTTAACAGTATATATTCTTGGTCAGAGTGTTTTAGTCCCGTAGTGTTTATAGTTCGTATATCTTTTATAGGTTGATATACTTGATTCACTATAAACAATGCTCTGATACCAATCTGTCACACCCCAAAACCGATAACGGCGGAATACGTTTCGGGGTGGATGACGTAGTGAACAGTATCATCACAATTGCATAATAATAAAAACAAGAAACATACAACCATTGCATTTACATAGTGAATTTAATTACAAGTGTGTTTTGTAATGTTTAACAATCACTCAAAAGTAAATCAAAAATAAGAGATGGGTCTTGTGTGCTCCACCTTCTCCAAAAATGCTGCGTCTGTACCTGTCTATCTTTGACCTGAAGATACAAGTTATTTTGAAAACGATTATCAGCATAAAGCTGGTGAGTTCATAAGAATTTAGTGTGAGTTTTGTATACAAAGTATTAGTACGAATAATGCGTCATTTAAATTCTTAAGCAGTAGAAACTTAGAAAAATCCCATGTTTTCCAGAAAATACATTGTGAGTGACAATTTGTAAGAAATATGCATTCTTCATTTCTTTGAAACAGTTTATTGTAAACATATATTGAGAAATCTCCAAACAATAATTGTGATAGAATAGGTTAAGCCTGTAATCAGTGATAGAGGTACAAGCTTCTTTTAGTGATAGATCCTTACTTACTTCGAGATGTGGTTTAGCATTTAGTGTAGTATTTTAGAGTAGTTGTAGAGTATTCCTTGTATATTACTAATAGTGAGGATAATAGAGGATCCCATGACCTTCCCAGTCATGCACAGTATAGTGAAGTAGTGGCATCCCTGGGCCTGCACGGCGCAGACTGAGATTAACAGTCGGCATGTAATAGCGTCTGCCCCGTATAGATCTATACATGTAGAGTCGTCTCCCTGCTGGAAAACTCCGGGCGTAGTGGGTAGCGAATAGAGTATCTCGTAGCGGGTTAGTGTGTTATTGTTTGTCTAGTGTTTTCTCTATTGTTGTAGTGTAGTAATCTTTTAATATTGATCATAGTGTATTCTCTTACTAGTGTATCGTCTAGTAATAGTGAGTATTATAGTGTAGATAGTAATGACATTAGCGAATAGTAACTGTACCTATTATGGTTATCTTAGTGGGGATGGTTCATAGCACGTTAGTGACTTTATTGTTAAGTGAAAGCAGTAACATTTGTACCCCATACTGATATACAGATATATAACTAAGAAATCAACGACAGTCGGACGGATAACCACTACCCTAAGCCCACAATCAAACAAGAACAGGAAATAGGGCGAGATATCGGTCCTAAGTCCTCAAAGTCTTACTTATATAAATATATCAGAGTGGTTACATTTTATAAGGAAATTGATTTAATAAAAATATTTTTCCAAAAGAATATTTAAATTCTGATTCACTGTTTAAAAATAGTTTGAAAAGGGTGAAACCCGTTTATAAGGCATAGGGACAAATCACATGTGATTTGGACTAAGAGTAGTGAATCACATGTGATTAATCCTAGTAATGCGGAATTTGTTCTGTAAAACTTTACATAAACATTTGTAAGCAACTTGTATCTCCCCCCTAAAACATTTAAAACATTTGAAAGGTTCATTAAGGGGTATGAACTCACCTGAAATCGCGGAAATCGGGTGAATCGGGTAAATCGGGTAAAAGTGTCGATTGAGCGTTTGGTACCAGTTAACCACTTGAGCACCTTTTAGGACCCTAATGTCACATGAAATATGTATTTTACAAGAAGTTAATCATCTTATGCTTTTCATTATAGTATTTGGACATTTTAGCATCGTTTTCGGGGTTTTAAGGCCTAGAAAGGGTTCCCGGGAGTGGTACAAGGCCATGGATGATTTACGGGAGGGTCCATGAGCTCACTCTCTTATAGTTTGTAGCCTAAAAGCCATCCTTTGGGAGTTTACGTCCGTAAGCCCCCTAGGCTTGGCCGTAAACTCTTGTGACACTCCAAAATGTGTGTTTAGGGCCTTACTCACTTCCTTAATTTAGTGGTGTGTGTTTTGGACCAAAAGGGGAGGATTAAACATCACAATTTGTGACATTTTTGGGGAGTTTACGGCCAAGACTTGTTCTTGGGCCGTAAACTCCTATAGATCCTTCAAGATGTAGGTTTTACTTGTACAACATGGTCTCATATGTCTTAGATAAATCCTAGAAGGCCCTATAGTGAGTTTGGAACAATTTGGCATGAATTTTTGGGGAGTTTACGGCCCAAGAACATCCTTGGCCGTAAACTCTTCATTTGGTATCAAAATGAGATGTTTAATGGTACAACACACTTCCAAAGGCCTTAAATAAATTCCTTTCATGCATTAGGGTAGTTTAGGGACTTATTTGACACAAAAGTTTGGGTGTTTACGGCCCAAGCTTAGCCTTGGCCGTAAACTCCTCTTTTTGTGTTCAAATGATGATGTTTAATGCACTTAAGCCTTCCTTGTTGTCATGTCTAAATTACCAAACACCCTAATTGATCTTTTGGGACTTAAATCATGGATTTGTGGGGTGTTTGAGGTGTTTACGGCCTAAGCACAAGCTTGGGCCGTAAACTCCTTTTTAAGCATCATTTTCTTGTGTTTTAATGTCCAAACTCTTCTAGTTATAAACCTTAATTAGTATACTAACTTACAAGAAGGAAAAACTTGGTCTTTGGCATGGTTTTGGGGGTTTACGGCCTAAGGAGCTTCTTAGGCCGTAAACTCCTCTTTGGACCTTGATTCCTATGATTTTGGCCCCCAAATTCAATGAAGCATCACTAGAATAAGATATAGGATGAGTACTTACGTTTGGAAGTCGGAAAGCAGCGGAATCGGGGTCGATTTCGAGTCTAGAGAGAGAAAGTAGAGAGAGAGAGAGTGGATGTGTGGTAAATGAGTGTTCAAATGTTGTGCACACCCATTGCATATGTCTCGGGTATCGCACCCATTACACGGCTACCCGATGTTTAAAGTTAACTCGGTTAAAACTTTTTACCCTGGTGAAGTGGTTGAAAAGGTAAAACAACTCTTATTAGGTTAAACGGGGTTAACACACACGAGTTATATTTCTTATGATAATATTAATCCATGCATAAATTTAGATATTCGGATATTGATGATTCCAAATATTACATAAAATAACGTATAGTGACACGTTCCGTTAGTGAAAATGGGATTTGTAACGGAAATAGGTTTGGGGTTGTCACACAATGGGATTAAAAATACTCTGATTTAGAGTTTATACTTTAAATAATAAAATATTTAGGTAAGTATACGTTCCTGCATTCATACTAAAATCAGTGTCACTAGGATAGTACAAAAGAATTACGATTGTTGGGCAACACAAGTGGGCTTAGAGACATATGGTCAAAACTGGGAAGATATAGCCTGATCGCCTATATTATCCGAGGGTTGACTAGCATGTGCCTAAGTCTAAGTGTGTGGTCGCAACAATGCTAAAATCTTACCAACCCTACCACAATGAGAACAGTAGAACATAACATTAAAATTAAAATACTATAGGAGTATTTGGTGTTACTATAAGTACTTTATACTTGAAAAATAAAACGGGATCCTCATTACTAAGTTGATAGTTGCTAAGTGGATACACTAAGGCTACATGTAATTAGGATGTTATAGACTTAGAATCAGTGATAATTTTGCCTTACCCCTATTCTGTGTGAATTTGGAAATAAGGTCACTTATTCGAAGGTCTATCCTGTTTAGATTACACATAGCGGGTATGCACTTCACAAATAGCGATGTAACTAATGAGGGTTTTCTAAATAATTATCTAGATAGTTCGTCTAATAATTATCCACTTACTCTAAATTCTCGCATAGAAATCATAGTTGGACTCCATACCCTTGACAACCAGTATCTTCTGAATGAAGTCATAGCTGGTTGGTTTGGAGAAGAACTAGAGAATGATCATCCTATCCCCTTGGATGATCATCGTGATGAAGACTTTTCGTGTGATGCTAACTCCGAAACAGAGGTTGAGAACCTACCCCGAGCAACTCCCTTTCCAATTCTTAACCCTCGTCTTGCTTTTCATGGCCCGATGCCGGTGTCGGTGGAATGCTTGGAAACATGGAGCCAAGAACAAGATCAGCCCATGCCATTTATTGGCGACCGGAACTTTTACAACCTTAGCAATGGGGGCTCAGCATGCAGAATCTTGCCAATCTTGGTCTGCGGAGTGGCCCAAAATGAGATTCAAGGCAGGACAGCCCTACATCAGATTGCCGAAGTTGTCACCGATGCGAGAATGCATACCCTCCGCACCATTCATCTAGAAGATGCTCACGAGAGATCAAAGAGAAACCATGAGAACCTGCTGCAAGCAGTAACTGAAAACCCAAGCCAAAGTCATAGAGCTCCAAGTACGCCAAAGAGTGTACGAGAGACACCTACTTGACATGGAACGTCGATTGGTTGAACTAAGAGCTCACCAGAGGAATCGTATTTTTCTGTCTATGCCTGATGTGGCATTTTCTATGAAATTATCTTGTACCGTAAGTACTTTAGTTAGGTCTTTATGCTGTCAGGAACTATCTCCTGTGGATATGATGTAAGACCTTTACAAGGTCATTTCCTTCCTTCAAGTACTCTTATCATACTCTCATTTGAGTCTATCTGAAACCTGCTTTAGTTAAGTCATTGGACCATAGCAAGTTAGATACGGAGACATTTCCATGTCTCTTTTAGTGGTTGGATTTTTGTTATTCACCAACCCACGATACCTCAACTTGTACAACAAACGTCTTGAGACCATTCTACGAACTTACCTCTATTCATTACTAGGACTGCATCATAGGGATGTAGGTCAAACCTTCGCGACCATACTTTCATTCTGTGCTAGGACTGCATCATAGGGATGTAGGTCAAACTTTCGAGAACATCGTCGTACTCTTTACATGAACAATCTAAGTACATCAGGGTCAACCAAAATCGCTCACAAAATCCTTACTTTTCGTGTTATAGAATCATGTCGTCATCCAGAAGCAATAAGTCGATCAGCAAAACCCCCACTTTTCCAATGGACGCTGCTACCTTTCAAACAACAGTTACAGCTGCCATGGTGGCTGTCGTAACCGCGGTCCTTGCACACCGTAGCACTAATAGCACAGTCAATACAACTAATGGGAACGAAGTTTCCAATTGTGGTATCCATCCAGGAAGTCGTCAAACAGTAACAGTCACAGGCTCGCAAAGCCGGAAAACAGAAATCAAGAAACGAAAGCGTCAAGCCCGAAAGGAACGCAAGAGATCCCAAAAGCTGGCTATACAACAGTAGCAAGTGGAAACCTCTGCCATCCAGTACCGAGCAGGCCATACGAGGGAAAACTCTCGAAGTGTGATAAGTGTAGTTTCCATCATCATGGGGCTTGCCATGAGATGCAGTGTTGCAATTGCCTAAACATAGGGTACCATGCTCGTAACTGTGGAGCACCGGCGTGACCTATCACTCAAGTCCCTTTCATCGGGACTAAACCTGCACACAACATTTGTTATAGCACCGAACGATTTAAGAAGCAGTTTTCAAAGTGGAGTAACGAGGAAGGCACTCGTGTCCACATAACATTGGCTAAACACCGCAATCCCGTCTCCAAGGCTAGTACTAGCCAGTCATGCCACCAATACGGTGAGGTAGGACACTTCAAGAAAGATTGCCCGATAACAAAGAACTCTGGCGTAGATGGGAAAATTCTCAGGATCACAGCTGCAGGAGAGCCTACTCCGGAACCACGTTAAATGTAATTTGGGCGTTTCGTTGTAACAGACTTATAAACTATCTAGAACTAGTGCAACTAGAGTCTTACCTTTTGCGAGATCCTGACTGTATAGGAATTCTCGTGCTGCGTATACTTGTCTTTTGTAGTATATCTTATTCGCAGCAATAGTCGTGTGGTAAATCTAAAGTACTGTAACTCTGTCCATGGTTTCATAGTTGTGTTTTTTGTCTGTAATCGTCTATGTTTAATTCTAATGTCTTTAAAGTTTCTGTATGATTCCGACATTATCATACTACTTGATTTAATTCTATTCTCACAAGATGCAGCTTCATACGTACATCTATTCCTCCGAAATCGTCTTTCTAGCAAAACCTTCACTCCAGAACAACAAAGTACTCGTACATAGAGCACCTCATTTTTCTCATCCTCTCCAAAGAGAAACTTAGCAAACCGCCCGAAGTACCACTTGTGCAACACGTCAAGTTCAATCCAAAGACCCGCAGTTTCAAGTTTATTTATATAGGACTCGTATACCCGAGACTGCGATTGGTGAACCTGGTATAGGTTCTACTATGAACTTCAGGACGGAGACTGCCCGAGATTTACGAGTGATTATGCTACCATGCGAATAAACTTAGAAGCCAACACGTGCCCTTTCTGTTGATTGGGACAAGAAAGTCAGATAGAACAAAAGTACCTATCCTTTTTCCTTAATTCATGAGTAATCATACTTCATTTTAGATCTTCACGACATCTAATCAACCACAAGGTTCTGACTTCATAATCAGTATGAATTGGTTTTGTTCTTATACAAGAGGAAAGGTCACTGCCTATACCTCGAGTCAGCTTAAGACGCAGGAAGTTAGCTATACAGCACATAATCTTGAGTCAGGGACAGCGGTAATTGTATGGAAGATTTGGAGGCACTACTTGTAGGATACAAGATGTACTATCCTCACAGTCCACAAAAACATTCAACATACGTTCGACCAAGAAGAGTTGTCATGACAGTAAAGTCAAACAAAAGAAGCAGAGTCGTGCCCCGATAGGGACAGGTTAGCTAAAATGCCAAGCAAGGGACTGAGGTCACTTAAGAACATGAGAAACAAATAAAACTTCTATCTGTGGCATGTTTACCGGTTCTATTTAAACTCTAATTTCGGGATGAAATTCCCTCTAACGGGGGGATGATGTGACAACCCGATATTTCAAGACGATATGATGAAACGCAAGTCAAATTTAGGTCAAAATTTAACTTTCCTAAAATCTTATTTGGGTTAAATAAAGTTGAAGGAATTGTATCAAGGTTTCCATGCATATAAAGAACACTAAAATCCAAGTTATAACGAAGAAGTTATGACCATTCTAAGTTTTTCCAACAGAAAAACGGCAATACGAAGTTACGTAAAAACTCGAATTGGAGATCGGGCGACTTTTGGCCGGAATGACCTAAACGAGAATTGAAGGTCTCGTCAATGGTATTTCAGCGGTAAAAAGTCTGGCAAAAACCGATGTCAGATAAAGATGTTATGAATTTTTAAAGATATTCCTTAATCACATCATTTTACTAAATAAATAATAAAAATTATTTCATAATTTGCCAACGGAATCTAAACGAAAGTTGTAGATCTTAGTCTCACCTTCGCGTGGATATAAAGAACGTCGAAAACGGAGTTCGTATGAAGGAGATTTGAATTTTTGAAGTTTATTTAAAATAAATATAAATTTAAATAAAAACTCCCGGTATTATCCGAAGGGGAGTCATCGGATAGGACCGGAGTACGTTCTGCGTACCCTCGTACGCCCCGCGTACTCAGATCAAAGGCCTCGGATCGTCCACGTCGCCCCTATGCGAAGCTATCCGACCCATTCGACCCGCCGTCCCATCCGACCCGCCCCATCCAAAATACGTAAGCGATGACGTCTCGTACACGCTGCGTACCCTCGTACGCCCAGCGTACCGAGGCGGTTTAGCACCACTATAAATAGTGATGCGAGGGTCTCCAGGAAATTTGCTCAAGTCTCCTCTTTTATCTTGCGTTTTGCCTCGTTTTCCGTTCCCGTTCAAACCCGAAGCTCTGGCCTTTTTGCTCAAGTCCCGAGGGTCGATTTTACTCCCGAGATTCCCGAGAATCCCGAGAAAAATCCGTTTCCCGAGACGAAACTTTGCCCGGTTTTCCATCTCGCTATCTTCAAACTTTCAGGTGAGTTCATACCCCTATAATCCACACTTTTAAATGTCTTATAAATGTTTTTATATGCTTTTAAGGGGGGGAATATAAGTAAAACACACGATGATTATCGTATGTTATATAAAGTTTCATTATACACTTTTTATCAACGGAATCACATGTGATTTATAACTATTATAAATAAACTGTCGTATGCAAAATGTATCACGATAACATCATATCTTTTGAAATCAAAAGTGTTGCTATTTATATACAAATCAAACACTCTGCTTATACTGTAGGTATATGTGTCCACCTTCGATACTATAAACATACGATTATTTTGGCACGAAAAACATCAATATTTTGGGATACTCGTTGTTAATAAATCAATCATATGGGATTTATAACTAGTATACAAATGGATTTACTACAAGTTTAACAGTTTTACTAAACATATTACTTCAAATGACTTTCTTAAACATTTTACATGATTATTGCTCGTTATTAAACTGTCTTACACACTGTAAGCTTCCTTTCAAACTCGGTTACAAAGGTGTTTTCAAACAATGGTTTTCCGTGTACGTAAACTATCTTGTCAAACAAAATACTTTCAATCATTTTATAAACTGACATCAAGTCACAAATGCTTTATTAGACTTTTAAACGGATTTACAAAACTTCCTTATGCTTTTATATTATAAATTGCATGCCTCTATATGTATAGTTATATAAGAAATGTTTAAAAGACTTAGAAAGGCTATCCACCCTATTTCCTTTTCGCGCCTTCAGATGTGGTCTGGTGGGATATTAGGTATTCGTCCGAAAGTCGTTTAAATATTAGTTATATATCTTGTATACATATATGGTCATAAATGTTCCATCAGTTAATTTAGTTCCGATACTCTTGGGTAGCAAGAGTGTATAAACCTACTTGAACACTCATCAATTACATTTTAGTAAACTATTATAGGATTAGTTTAGAGTAAACAAAACATTATCCCTACTACAAGAAATTACACTAGAGTCAGTTCATTCATGAGTCCAGACTACATGTTATATGAAAGAATACTCTTACATGAATACTTATACATGAATACTTTTACATAGACATTATATGGCAAATTACTACTACATGTTATATAAAAGAATACTCTTACATGAATACTTTTACATAGACATTATATGGCAAATTACTACTACATGTTATATAAAAGAATACTCTTACATGAATACTTATACATGAATACTTTTACATAGACATTATATGGCAAATTACTATTACATGTTATATGTCTAGATACGGTTATAACGTTCGCCATTCTATCTTTACCTTGTGATTTAATCACATCATCGACGAGATAGATTGGGACTTTATCTCCTAGTACCACATGATACTTTGAGGGACTAACCATTCCGACAACCACTGTTAGCAACAAAGGTAAATGAACAATCTACGGATGTTTTAGGTTGATACCATCGTGGGTATACATAAGGGACTAACTATTCCTAAACCCGGCTGTTAGCAACAGAGGTAAATGAACAATCTACGGATGTTTTAGGTTGATACTATTTCAGGTATACTTAAGGGACTACTCATAAGGGTTAAATAGGGAAAAACCATCACATTTTCAAGAGATGCGTACTTTCAAAACAGTCAGGTCTAGGTAAAAGACTACTTTCAAAACATTCGAGTCTTGGTAGAAGACTACTTTTATACTAGTAGGAAATATGGGATTTTCTAGAGCTTTTCATACTTATACTAAATGTCTCATCATTCATTCACTAGTCTTTCATATCAACTAATCAAAACAATGACATTAAATACTTATGAACTCACCAGCTTAAATGCTGATCTACTCTTTCAAAATAACTTGTATTCTTAGGTTACAAATAGACAGGTGTTGATGCAAGGTTTAGAGAAGACGGAGAAGTCAAGACTCGTCTTTTATTTTGATCAGTTATCATGCTGTCTTGTACTATGAAAGAAAACACTTGTAACTAAAATTATACTATTAATGAAATGGATGATGTTGTTGCTTCTTTACTACTTTACATTTGTTGTGATGCATACATGACGTCCTATGCCCCAGAACGTTTCCGCCGTTCTCGGTTTTGGGGTGTGACAAAATGTAATCATGTAAACATATCTATGTAATAGTATAGTAATGTACTGTAATGGTCTGTGTGTGCTAGCTGTAACCTGTGTTCTCTCTCTATCTAGCAAGTATTGACTCATGAATGAACTGACTCATTGTATGATATCACGTTCTAGTATCTTCCTAAACTACCCATATGGTAGCTTATTAGTAATATAACTGGTGCGTATCAACATGGAAGTATACCCTTGATACCCAAGGGTATTGAATGAACTGGAAGAACCTTTATGACTATATATGTACACATAATATATAACTAATACTTAAACGACCTTCGGACAGATACCCGATACCCCACCAGACCACATCTCAACGGCAAAAAGGAAATAGGGCGGGCAGGCCTTCCTAAGCCTTTTAAACATTGCTTATATAACTATACATACATAGACATGCAATTGATAATATAAAATCATAAAATAAGTTTTGTAAAACCTTTGAAAATGATTAACATTTACGAAAAGATCGACTTGATGTCAGTTTATAAAACGGTTTGAAAGTATTTGTCTGATAAAACAGTTTAAGTATAAGGAAAGCTTTGTTTGAAACACAATTGTAAAGAGTTTGAAATGAAATATACAGTGTATAATAAACAGATTAATAAAGAGTTTTAAACATATAAAACGTTTATGAAAATCATTTAAAGAAATCCGTTTGGTAAAATGGGTAACGTATAGTAAATCCATTTGCACGTTAGTTATTAATCGCATGTGATTGATATAATAACTAGCATGTTTCAAATTGTATCCCCCCATAAAGCGTTTTAAAAAATTTAGAAACGTTTAAAAGGTTAATTGAATGGGTATGAACTCACCTGCAGTGAAAAGATCGGAAGGAACTATCGGACAAGTGCTTGGTGTCAAGTGAAGACTTTAGACACACACAATGATCCTAATTACATATGAAGACATATGTATATAAACAATTAGTGATTATAACAATAATTAAACATGTATAAAAATCCTAATGCAAGGAAAACACTTTGGTCAAGTGCTAGGAGGCTAACGGGTTGCAACAAAGGAGTGCAAGGTCTCATACGGGAGTTTATGGTCCAAAGACCATGTGTGTTGGAGTTTATGGCCCAGGGGGTAAACTCTTGGCCGTAAACTCTCAATTGGGTCACTAAATGATGCCCAAAGCTTTTACAACTTAAGTGGTTAAGTGCTTCAAAGCTTAAACAAGTGTTTGGGGTGGGTTTAAGGCCCTAAAATGGCCTTGCTTAATGTTCACGGCCCTGGGACAACTCCCCCATGAGTTTATGTCCGTAAACTCATGGTAAGGAGTACCATTTCTTGAATCTTGGTCCTTAGGTCCATGGTGTAGTGTTGTATGCTAAAAATCAAGGCTTACTAGAGTGTTAGGGTGTCATTTGCACCCTTAAAAGGGGTTTACGGCCCAAGAACATGTCTTGGCCGTAAACTCCTTGATTCTCTTGATTTCTTATGTTTTCCAAGTCCTAAACATGATAAACCTAGTGTACAATGAGTTAGATCAAGAGTACTTACGATTTAGGAGCTTGAATGGTCATTTTTGGCCAAGAACACGAGTGTGTGTTCTTGGTGTTCTTGGTGAAACTAAAAATCTACAAAATGGAATGATTTCACGGATGAAATCATGTAAGATTACTAGTTCATGCAAAATATAAACTAGTTAAGACAATAAGCTTACAAGATTTGATGATCGGGGACGAAGATCGAGATGATACTTGAGAGGCTTTGGGCCAAATGGAAGGAAGGAATGAACAAATGGCCACCATTTCACCGTATAGGCAATATTTTACGGCCCACATGGAGTTTACGGCCGTAAACTCCCATGTGTTGGCCGTGAACTCCTTGCAATGGTGTTTAAGGTCATTTCCTTGAGTTATAACTTCAGCCGATAAACCACGACACTTATTCCTTAAGTGTACAAGGCTCAGAATGCTCAAATAAACTCTTAATTGTGCTAAAAGATAACAGTAATGAGTTTGACTTTCAATGAATTGTTAGACTGAACTGGATGGAAAATTTCAGGTTGTCACACTTATGCAGTCAAATGAGAACCATAAAACTCATAAGCATTGCCAACTCAACTGGAAGGTGCATAGAAACAAGAATATGTCAACTTTAACAAAATAGGTTATTAACCTCAAGTCGTGTGCAACTAATGAATAAAAGGTTTATTCTTGATTGAATCCTAAAACTTTTAAAGACCCATAAGACTCTCACTGACTTCATGACATATAATTTTCTATCTCTAGGAACATTTCTTGACGAGCAAAAAACGAATTTTCAAAAATTAGTGTGGATTCCCGAAAAGAAAACACTTCATGAATTGGTCTAGTTCATCCTTTGTTTTTAACCAAAACATCACAACTTCCAATTCCAAATGTGCTAGAGTATGAAACATTATTACTCCACATTTCATGAGGTGTTATAAACCTACTTAGTATAGAACAAGTTTCCTAAGATACGAACTTTAGTAACTAGAGCATGGCTCTAAAACTTGATTGAAAATGAAGTGTGACTCATCTCTCGATTGAAGCATTTCAATAATATTTAGTTCTTCTTCTTAGTCAACCAATTACACTAAGAAGTTCTTCGAGGATCAATTGTGATATAGTTCCAAAATCATTCAGATGATCACAAAACATGATACTAAAGTACTCTCCTTTCCTTTCAGATTGGAGAAACTTTTATCTTTCAACCTAATTGATTCTTTTTATTCTTTCAGCTACTCTTTGAATCTTTTTAAAGTGTTAGAATTATGCTTAATCTTATAAACACAACCATATTTAATGAAATATCAGTAAATCATGATGAATAGGCTTACTGTCCTTTGTGGTGGATCTGAATAGTCTGTATCACTCAATTCAAATTGCATGACTCGAAGTTTATATCCAATTGGAACTTGGGTGATGAGAATTCTTTATCAGTTAGTCAATTATGAAATTTACCATAAGTGAAATAATAAGAATCAAATCCACAATTAATATTGCAAAAGAAATGTAACCAACACTTTCATAAATGCCTTTGCAAGGAAATACAAAGTAAACCAACTAGATAAACAAAATTTTCACTTTTATTGATAATAAACGAAAATTTGGAACTTATCCGTACAATGCAAAATGAAAACTATGTATCTAGACATTTCCTAAGCAATCTATTAATTTATCATACCTCTCAAGTAGAAGCTTCCAAAATCTGATCATCATGCCATGCGATCGAAATCTCATGATTAGATTCAGCTCACTCTTCTTAAGATTCCTTGTTTCTCTTAGATCCTATAAAACATCAAAATGTGATCATCACATAGTGTATTAAGAATCTACAAATAGGAACTTAATAAAACAATGGAGTTGGATAATGGATGCACCGGAAGTGGAGTCATACGATTTGACTTTCCCATCTCTGAGATCTTTTATGTAGTCAGGATAGCTTCGTAACCAATGCCCCTCTAATTGGAAAAAGAAACATATGGACCTCTTAGATTTGCACATGGAACTATCTCAGAACTAGCCTTTATCTTTACCATACGATCAAATGGTTTGACCTTGGCGATCCCTTTCCATTTGGAAGAGAAATCTTTCTGGACCACCATTGTCAATATCCATGGAATTTTTCAAGAATGATCCTTCAGGGAGTTTTGTTTCACTTGTTCTCTGAAACATTTATGCCTCATCATTAATCAACATATGTGTCAGATCATTTAGGCTCACGTCGTGGTCGCTCATAGAATAATCTTTAATGAACTGACTATATGAATCCGGAAACGAAAGAATAACCAAGTCAATGGCTAGCTCCCTTGGGAAAATGACACCCAACATATCCAATCTGTCAATGTACGATTTCATTTCCAAAACATGCGCACACACAAACTTCATATCTTGATGTTTACATGTCAATAGGGCTTGAGTAATTTCATATTTTTCAACTTGAAGAAAGCATGACTTAGGGAGAGTCGTTGGAGGAGGAGGAGGAAGAAGACTTGAAGAAGCATGACCTCCATTCCCACCATTACTTAAAGAAGGGAACACACTTTCACCTTGACCAAAATGTGGAAGATCAGCTTTAGAAGGTAGAGGAAAAACATTTCCAGAAGAACGAGGAAGACCATTGTTGTCTTAACTTGATATCTATAATAGGATAAAATAGAATTCAAGTTAGTTGATATCTAATTTCTTAATTATTTACCCATAAATTCAAATTCAGGTTGGGATCCATATTTTTGATTCAAACATTGAAAGGAATGTCGTAATCAAATTTAAATCTATTTTAGTTAGGTAAGGATTTTACCAGTTTCAATCTTATGAAACTCCCAGATCTTTTGAGATATATTGAATCTAATCAATGAAATGTTTAATCTCGATTATACTCTCACTTTTGTGATTGGGATGTCAAGGATCACAAAAAAGATGTAAATAACCATATAAATTAGATTGGAACTCTCGATTTCATTTATCATATTGTTTTAATGTGTCGGTTAACCACATGCGCTCCATTAATCCACAATAATTTTCGAGACAACCATTTTCACCCTTTATTAGTCCCCCATTAGTGTGTCGGTTAACCATACACGCTCCACTAACGACTTATAAAATGTAATATGCAATTTCATGGATTAGCATACAAATTCATATTTTCCTAAAGTAACTAAAAGTGGTATTTGAAAATAGTTTAGTTATTTTTTATCATTATACCTTTAATGAGGTTACTTCCTATCAAATGCGTTCGGCTAACTATTCTCCACCATACAAGAGAGTGGTGGGTAAAAATGGATACCCAATGACGGTCATTTTATAGGACACATATTTAAACTCCCATTATAGTTTGGCTTCATGAATGAGGCGTACTAGCGGTTCGACTGACTTTTCTTATAAATATAATTTGTAATTAAACTTTTAATTATATACATAGTATAAGATGTATTTTAAAACATGTTAAATTCTAAGGGTTTAATCTTTTAATAAATTAAACTTTTTATTTAATTAAATTTAAAACATTTATGTACTTATTAATTATCTTTTAATTTATCACTTAATTAAATTAATATAAGATCCATAATGATGTATTTTAATTTTTTTTTCAAAATACTAGGGTTTATATTTTAAATTTCGAAAATTGATTAATAATAAATGAATTAATTTTAAACTTAAAAATTAAACCAATCATGAATTATATATATGGATATCAAATTACCAACTAAAATATCCGGTTTTAAACAATTAAAAGTCATTAAGGTAATTATCCTAATCAATGCAAGAGATAATTAATAAAACCGAATTTTAAGGATATGAAAGCTCAACACGTCGTGGTGGATGAACACCGCGCCGTGCTAGCTGAACAAAATGACGATTTTGTTTGCTTCTCCTTCTTCAAGTTCAACTATTTCATGAATTCAATAGAAAACTAAGCCTATTCTCTTATACCATTGATGGGTATTATGCATAACATATAATTCCTATGTGTGCATGCAACCCAAAAAAATGATCTATGTTTTCTCTAATTGCACATACAACTTGACAACAATATAGAAAACCCTAGCATACTAGCATATTTTTAAAATACACAAATTAGGGTTAGAAAATTCATACCTTGATTGCTATATTGTAATAACAATGCAAACCCTTATGAAGTTGAAGCCTTGAGAGCAAGCGTCACAAATGCCACGCCTCTAACGATTCACACCCAACACTAGGAAACAAGCAGCTTTAAGAGAGAGGACGGAGAGAAGGAAAATTCGACCTAACCTTAAAAAAAAGGCATGGCTGAATATCCTTAGTATAAGGGTCCATGTATAGTGTAACAAGGAAACCCTAGATAACCATAAAAAGAATAAAATAATATAATTTATTTTGATAATTATCCAGCTTCTTAATTATCATCCAAGGATAATTCTAGATCATCTAGAACCATATCAAAACCATCCAAGGCTTATGGATGGTTCTAGAATGCTCCTTGTTCAACTATTAAACAATTACACTTTAACCTCTGTACTTTTAATTAATCCAATTCATCCCAAAATTAATTCCAATTAACTTTTGATTAATTCTTAATTAAATATTACTTTTTCCTAATTAATATCTTATTCTCATAATATATCAACAAATCATTTGTTTTGATTTCTAACTAATTTATTAACCAAGTAATAAATTAATAAACCAATCTCTCTCTCTCTCTCTCTCTCTCTCTCTCTCTCTCTCTGAATACCATTCTATTTAATTGTTAGGTTTGAGGGCAACCCAAAAGGATTGTACTACTATTAATTCAAGTATATATCAATTATAGTTTTGGGCTTAGACACCTAATCCAACAATTAAAGGCCTTTATTCTATTAGTTAGGTTGACCCAGGAAAAACTTTCTAAAGATTTTTTAAAAGTTGAACAAAATGTTGAAAAAAAACTGGTAGCATTGTTCTTAAGGCCTTTTTGTTTGATGCGTAATTTTTAATGGTTGAAGAAAAACCGATGTTAGTCCACTAATAATAGTTGTCGATCAGGAAAGCTTCCAAAGACTAAATTGGTTTTGTGAGTTGTAACTTCCCAAAAACCAGAATAAAAATTTGAATTTTAAATATACACTAGTGTTACAATCATTACATTGTTTCAAAACCAACCCATAATAATAATGTCAAATCATCAGAGTATAATATCAAAAATGTGGAAGATCCTGAGGAGTAAATCCTACGCCATCAAGTGGGGCCCTTCCCTTTAGTACCTAAAACCACAAATATAAATTGTAAGCAAAAGCTTAATGAGTTTCCTAACTATACCACATACTTAAAAGCTATAAGTGTCATGGGCTACCCCTATGGTCTTTTTCAAGCAATGTCGTGGGCCGAATCCCGATCTTACATATCAATGCCAGGGGCTACTCCCATGGTCTTTCCTTGCGATGCCGAGGACCAAATCCCGGTCTTACACACAAGTGTCATGGGATACCCCCATGGTCTTCAATACAATTACCACATAAAGGCAACAACATTGCACATAATAAGAAATCGGCCAACATTAGTTCCTTTGACCCATGAACATAGTGAGAAAACACACCTTGTCACAACTAGCATTTTTAGCTAGGAAATTCTATTCTCATATAAACATCATCCATTGTAAGAGCATGTACTCTAAGTGAATACCATACTCTATCCTCATTCAAAATACACCTCATATGTTCAACTAAGGATTGGAAACCTTAGTAATCCCGGTCCAAGTTCCTTATGAACTAAAATTCTCCTATTGGGCCTAGAAGCCCTACGTGGGCTCTATATAGACCACATTCATAAAACTTTAGCAATTTGGGCCATGTGGGCCTAAAATAATCCATCTTACCTCTAATGAGCCTTGTTGGGCCATAAAAGATTTCGTTTGTCCCAATGGGCCGAAAATTTACTTTTGGGCTTCATAAATTTGAGTATGGGCCCCAAGATGATTCCTTTCCTTTCTCCTTAGCCCAAATCAGCCCATGTTTAATAAAAAAAAAAGGAGAAAAGAATGGATAAATGAAGACTAGACATGCATGTGACAACTCATGTTTAACCACCATGTATCTATGGTAGCATCTCATGTTTCAAGGCAAACTATTACCTCACAAATAACAAGGCTATGATCTCTCTCTCCTCTCTCTCCATATTCTTGGCCAACCCTCTCACCACCTTCATTTTTCATTCAAAAACTCTCTTAAACACTCTCAAATACCTCTTCCATCCTCCATCAAAAATCTCGAGTTGGTGTGTGCTTTCAAGAGGATTCTCCACCAAAAATCACCATCCTAGGTAAGTTTTTACTTATATCCATGGTTTATCTTCTTGATTTCTTCAAAATCTCCTCTTAACCCTTTCCATTTCGTGAATCATACATCCTAGAGCCATCTAAGTTGTAAAGCTCCTCAAGAAGCTTGCTAGTGCCGAAATCTTCTCTCAAATCTTCATCAAAAACCAAATCCAAATCTCAAGGTGAGCTTCATACCCCCTATTTTCTGTTTTTATGAGTTTTGTGGGGGGGGGGAATACAAGTGAAAGTGTAGATCTATATGTGTTTTGTATGCCTTGTATGATTTCCATGCTTACATGTATGCTTTTGTGTGCTATAATGTTGGATCTAGCAATAAAACCCCTCAAAACCGAGATATATCTTATGTTAAATGATTTTAGCATCAAATGTATTTCTACATACAAAGTGTTTCAAGAAAAATAGCTAAGTGGTTTAGTAACAATTTTCTTTGGGCTAAAAACACAAATTTTGGGCCTAAAATGTGAAAAATACAAAATTAAGGGCCCAAATTGACATATCACGAATTCTGATGGATGAAGTGTGTCAAAACAGTTTCAATAAAACAATTTCTGGAAATATACTCATTTAGAGGATTAAAAACATAAATTTCAAGCTTAATGGGCTAAAAATGACAATTTCGGCCCAATGAGGCCCATTATGCGAATTTTTCTGTTTTGGAGGGCCAAAACTGTGATTTTCTGTAAAACAGTGGACCATGAGTGATCCAAGTCCATTTCAAAGGTTTAAAATGCTTTTTAAATTTAAAAAGGACCAAAGTTGCAAAAATTTTACAATTTGGGCCAAAATTGTCAAAATTGCGAAAAGAAGGGTTATAACTGAGAAAACTGAAATTTCAGGGACTTAAGCTGTTTTCTATGAAAAATATGCTGGAAAATATTTATTTCAATAATTTTTGGTGTTAAAATGTCAAGAAAATTGATTTAAGGACCAAACCGGAAAGTATTTAAATAAAGGGTCGAAAAAGTAAATTTTACAAACAAGGAGGGGCTGAAAACAGAAAATTTTCAAGACTAATTCAATACATGCAATTTGACCAAATAATGGTACCACGACTATCGACAAAATACAATACATTACAACACCAAAAGTCGTTGTTAAACGAATTGGTTCGGTCTCGAACCAATAAAAATCTGAAACTACTAACACGACGACACTACGATACTACAACACTACGATTCATACAAATAACGATTTGGAATTCATTATACATGCGAATGTGCACAGACGTCTACGCACTATCTTTGGGCCCCACAAGTGTAAAATCTTGTTCGTTGAGCCTAGCTAGCCCAACGACCTATTCTTAAGGCCCGAAGACTTCAATCTTACGAAGTGTTGGGTTTTACCGATCCGACACGACGTAACCGGACTTTCAATCGCTTGTATGCTACTGGTCCCCAAGGGTCCTTTGGTGTCGCTAGCAGAGTCTACCTTTTATGCGAGGCGGGTCTGGGACCCCTCGTACCTTTTTATCCCCAACCGGCTAATGGAGTCATCGAGGCCTTCGTGTCCTCTTTCTCTTCGGATGTGGGACTACACGTAGTCAGGGCGGTTGGATAACGTGATTAGTACGGATGACGCCTACGGGATCGTTAGTATTGCTATAGACTAGTCGTTTGTGTAACGCGTGTTTGTAGCAGATAATCATGCTCAAAAATAATCCAATGTTGTCTGGTAATGATAACTTCATGCGTTGCAATGGTTTCAATGTAAAATTCATGGAATTCAAAGAATTAGGAAAACATCGGGTTTTCCTAGGGTTTTCAATACATACAGATTCGAAATACATACAATTTCAATAAACAATTTTTACAAGTATAGAAAACAAACAAGCATACCTATGGATCTTCACACCTTTTTGACTATACTATTTTCAGAAAATATCGGATTTTCTGGTGGTTTTCAAACAATACAAAACATTGGATTTCAAACACTACTTATGAATTCACCAACATTTCATATGTTGACGTTTTTCAAAATACTTGTATTCTCAGGGAACCAGTGAATCAAAGGAAATCATATTCAATGATGGCTTGCAGTTTATTTATGTACGGATCGAACAATTTATTTTGGGAATGTAATGTTTAAATAATGTACTTCATGTAAACTCTACTGGTTGTACTATATTAATGCATGGTGACGAATGTTGTTACGTTTCATATATATTCAATGTTATGGTATTCAATTGAGTCACGACAGCCCCCGAACGTTTCCGCCGCCTGGTTTGGGGGTGTGACAGGTTGGTATCAGAGCTTTGTTTATAGTGAACTAGCATGTCGAGCCACACATTGATATGCAACTATAAACCAAAAAGAGGGACTAACATAACTCTGAACAAAACAAGTAAATAAAACACCCTTGCTTGCATTAGGAATAGGAACATAACGCCGAACCAAACAAGATAATGCTAGTATCTCGGTTAATCCAGGACTGTTCTTAGTTGTATCAAGGAGCGGATGTAGCCTGATCAACTACATTCCCTCCAAGGTACAACCATCACATGTCGTGAAGAAATCGTGATAGCTAGGAACCTAAAATCATACCCCTAAATCTCCAAGAAAGGAACCTCAACTGAATCTATGCAATAGTCGTAGAGTTATAGGAGTGATTGGTATGCTATTTGTTTCTAGTATTCATAGCCCTTCGTGCAATCCGCTACAGATGAGTATCATTAGCCAGGAAATCCTACCTCCCTAGTCAAGGAATAGTCGGGTGGCACGACCCAGAGAAAGAACCACAGGAGGAACACGAAGTAGAACTCGTAGGCGAATCCGCTGAGTCAGTAAGTGGACCTCGAAGAGGAAGAGCCAGAGGGCAATGACGATGACGACACGAATGTAGAATCCAATGGCATCAATCCTCCATGTAAAGCCAGGGCACCCGATATTTGGAGATAAAGTCACCAGTAGGGAATACGACCACACTACAGTAAGAGCTGAGGTCTCTTTAATTTTAGCCACAGAGGACCAGCTGACCAGGCCCTCCCAGTCTTGGTCTGACACACTCGAGGTATCGATAACCAAGCTCAAGACACCCCAATTCGAACGAAACAAATGTGGGTTGCTATTAAGAGGGATGAGAGGCAAAAACGGGAAGTGAATGGAGACTCTCGAGCGAGACGGTTAGTTTGGGAGGTACGCCTACGAGATACCGAGCAACAAGTAGCTCGTCTCCGAGGTGCATCCACTTCATCAGCATCACCACCAGACACTTCCCGCCACGACTAGGATCAGCCTTTTCTAGTTTCCCCTACTATCCGACATGACTCTCTTTCGTGTACTAAGATGGTACTTACCCCTGAAACAATTATGTGTTATATTTATTTCATATTGCTACAAAGACTCAATTATATGAACACGCGAACCCTCGAGACCACTAGATACTTAAGGATCTCGAAACTAAAACAACCCATACAATTTAAGGATAGATGTAACAATCGTGCCAAACCTGTGATCACCTACTACCGCGAATACATCATAGGGATGTAGATGGAGCCAGTAAGAATTATACAACAAGATGCAAAATTTATAGAGTACAACCAGGAATGACGATCATTACTTACGATCTGGGTTATCAACGTGCATCAGGAAAATGCCATCCCGCAAGAATAACAAGCGCACCCGCGAGACACCACTCCTGCAGATGGACTCTGCTACATTTCAAGCTGCTGTAATGGCAGCAGTAACCGCTGCTATGGCACAGATCAATGCAAATAACCCTAATGGAGGCAGGAATAGCATTGACAACTCCAGCCAAAGGAACAAACATGGAAACCAACAAGTGACAACCTGTCAAGGAACTCCAAACCCCAAGCTTAAGAGCAGGAAGCTGAGGTCTGGAGGTAAGAGAAAGGGACAACACACTCAAGGGTTCTCAAGGGAGCAACGTGTTGTTGCTGTTCATGCGACCACGACCCCTATTACACCAGCAACCAGGAGACCATATGCTGGAAACCTTCCAAAATGCAACCAGTGCAAATTCCATCATAATGGAGCCTGCAGGGAGAAGTATTATAACAAATGCAACCGAAAGAATCACATCGCTAAATTCTGTAGGACTTATCCATGCCAGAATCGTCAGCCAAATGAAAACGACAACAATCGCAACAACCCTAACAACAACACCAATGATGAGACCAGTCGCACCTGCTATAGGTGTGGAGGAACTGGTCACATTAGGCGCAATTGCCCTAGGGATAACAATCGAGTAGCAGAAGGATCAGAAATGGTCCTGACCTTGGGTCAAGGCGAAGTAATCCAAAACCCAACGGTTGTTACTGTTACGTTCCCACTTGACAACTCTTTCGCTTACCTCTTATTCAATGGTAAATCCGAGCGAAATTTCGATTAGTAACATATTCAAACACTTACTAAAATCACATTCCCAAAGCTAAGCTAAACCTTTTCAATGGACATGGCCAATGGGGAAAAACTGATTTAACCTAGGGTACTTATGTGGAGTACACCTTAGCACTAAACAACCATTCATTACAAATAGAATTTATGCCAGTAAATATTAGGAGTTTTAATGTGATAATCGTCATGGTTGGGTTAAGCCCCCACCGTGCTGATACTATGTGTCGCGAGAAGGCCGTTTGCCTTCACCTTCCTAATCACGGAAACTCTAATAATCCATGGTGATAAACCTGGCGCAAATCCTCTTCCTATCTCGTGCATCAAGGCACATAAGTGCCTGCACCAGACGAACTATGTTTTCCTTGCTCAGGTTGTGGACAAGGCCAAGGAAGAAGTAAGCAAACAAGGTATTCCAGTAGCATATGATTTTTTTTTTCAAATGTGTTTCCCAAGGAACTTTCGAGAATATCCTAGAGAGACAGGTCGAATTTCGAATCGACCTCATACCGGGAACCACTTCAATTGCCAATTCACCCTATAGGTTGACCCCCACCGAAAATTCACAAGTTATCCAGTCAACTAAGTAGAATTTTTGCGCAAAGGATTCATCGGACCAAGCTTCTCACCCTGGAGAGCTATGGTCTCGTTCTTCAAGAAGACGGATCCTTCAGAAGGTACATCGATTTTAGGAAATTAAATAAGATCCCTATCAAAAATCGATACCCACTCCCTCGGACTGACGATCTATTTGGCCAGCTCCAAGGAGCTAGTTACTTCTCTAAAAATAGATCTAAGAACCGGTTATCATCAACTTCGAGCCTGAGAAGAGGACATTCCAAAACTGCCTTCTGAACTCGTCACGACCATTTCAAATTCATTGTGAAACCCTTCGGTCTAACGAATGCTCCCATGGTTTTCATGAATCTTACGAACCAAGTTTCCCAACCATTCCTAGTTAGCCCTTTCACTATTTTCATCGATAACATACTCATCTGCTCATGAAGCGAGAACGAAACACTATCAACATCTACGACCAGCCTTGAAAGCATCAAAGCTGGGAATGTAGCGACGAAAGCACTGCATGGATGGATAAAACTCTCAAAGTTGAAAGACGAAGCTTTATGTTATAAGAGTTGAGTTGGGCGTTATCTGGGTGATCGTCGATAGGTTAACCCAATCTACCCATTTCCTGCCAATACAGAAATCAAACAAGATGGAAGGATTAGCATTGGATCCATATCCAGGAGATCGTGAGACTCCATGAAATGTCGGTAGTCACTATCTCGGATCGAGATAACAGATTTTCTTCAAGACTATGGCAGTCATTTCAGAGGGCTATGGGAACATAACTAGACATAAGCGTTGCTTACCACCTTCAAACCAATAGCCAAAGTGAACGAAATATTTGACCACTCAAATTCATGCTACAAGTCTAGGTGTGGGAATTCAACAAGTCAGGGGATACCCGGTTTCCCTTGACTTAATTCTCATACAATAACAACTATCGCACGAGCATCAAGGATGCTCCTTTCGAAAACTCATTATAGTCATAAATGTATATCACTCGGTGGTACTCTCATGAGACCGGAAACCACTAACGAAACAACAGAAGAAGATAATCCAAATCAAAGCTGGATTTCAAGCATCGCGAGACCGACAGAAGAGCTATTCTGAAAAGCGGCGTAAGCCATTAGGATGTCAAGTCGGGGATCGCGTGTTATCAAAAGAATCTCCTTGGAAAAGAATGATTTGCTTTAGGAAACGAGAAAACTAAACCCACGATACATCGGACTGTTCGAGCTTCTTGCTCGGATTGAAGACATATAGACTGTAGCTGCCTGTAGAGCTCAGCAACGTGAACCCTGTGTTCTGTGTCTTGAATCTGAAAAGATGCATATAAGATGAGTCTCTTATCATTCCATTACGAGAAATCGGAGTAAGCGAGGATCGCATGTTCATCAAAGAACCAGTCAAGGTATTGAATAGGGAAGTAGAACATACAAAACAAAGCCCCATTATGAATGCGAAGATTCCATGGAATGCTAAGCTTGGACCGAAATGCACATGGGAAACGTGAAGATCAGATGAAGTGCCTATTCTCTCATTCACGAACCTATCCTTAGAAAGAATTTCGGGACGAAATTCCCTCTAACGGGGGGATGATGTCACAACTAGCATTTTTAGCTAGGAAATTCTATTCTCATATAAACATCATCCATTGTAAGAGCATGTACTCTAAGTGAATACCATACTCTATCCTCATTCAAAATACACCTCATATGTTCAACTAAGGATTGGAAACCTTAGTAATCCCGGTCCAAGTTCCTTATGAACTAAAATTCTCCTATTGGGCCTAGAAGCCCTACGTGGGCTCTATATAGACCACATTCATAAAACTTTAGCAATTTGGGCCATGTGGGCCTAAAATAATCCATCTTACCTCTAATGAGCCTTGTTGGGCCATAAAAGATTTCGTTTGTCCCAATGGGCCGAAAATTTACTTTTGGGCTTCATAAACTTGAGTATGGGCCCCAAGATGATTCCTTTCCTTTCTCCTTAGCCCAAATCAGCCCATGTTTAATAAAAAAAAGGAGAAAAGAATGGATAAATGAAGACTAGACATGCATGTGACAACTCATGTTTAACCACCATGTATCTATGGTAGCATCTCATGTTTCAAGGCAAACTATTACCTCACAAATAACAAGGCTATGATCTCTCTCTCCTCTCTCTCCATATTCTTGGCCAACCCTCTCACCACCTTCATTTTTCATTCAAAAACTCTCTTAAACACTCTCAAATACCTCTTCCATCCTCCATCAAAAATCTCGAGTTGGTGTGTGCTTTCAAGAGGATTCTCCACCAAAAATCACCATCCTAGGTAAGTTTTTACTTATATCCATGGTTTAGCTTCTTGATTTCTTCAAAATCTCCTCTTAACCCTTTCCATTTCGTGAATCATACATCCTAGAGCCATCTAAGTTGTAAAGCTCCTCAAGAAGCTTGCTAGTGCCGAAATCTTCTCTCAAATCTTCATCAAAAACCAAATCCAAATCTCAAGGTGAGCTTCATACCCCCTATTTTCTGTTTTTATGAGTTTTGTGGGGGGGGGGGGAATACAAGTGAAAGTGTAGATCTATATGTGTTTTGTATGCCTTGTATGATTTCCATGCTTACATGTATGCTTTTGTGTGCTATAATGTTGGATCTAGCAATAAAACCCCTCAAAACCGAGATATATCTTATGTTAAATGATTTTAGCATCAAATGTATTTCTACATACAAAGTGTTTCAAGAAAAATAGCTAAGTGGTTTAGTAACAATTTTCTTTGGGCTAAAAACACAAATTTTGGGCCTAAAATGTGAAAAATACAAAATTAAGGGCCCAAATTGACATATCACGAATTCTGATGGATGAAGTGTGTCAAAACAATTTCAATAAAACAATTTCTGGAAATATACTCATTTAGAGGATTAAAAACATAAATTTCAAGCTTAATGGGCTAAAAATGACAATTTCGGCCCAATGAGGCCCATTATGCGAATTTTTCTGTTTTGGAGGGCCAAAACTGTGATTTTCTGTAAAACAGTGGACCATGAGTGATCCAAGTCCATTTCAAAGGTTTAAAATGCTTTTTAAATTTAAAAAGGACCAAAGTTGCAAAAATTTTACAATTTGGGCCAAAATTGTCAAAATTGCGAAAAGAAGGGTTATAACTGAGAAAACTGAAATTTCAGGGACTTAAGCTGTTTTCTATGAAAAATATGCTGGAAAATATTTATTTCAATAATTTTTGGTGTTAAAATGTCAAGAAAATTGATTTAAGGACCAAACCGGAAAGTATTTAAATAAAGGGTTGAAAAAGTAAATTTTACAAACAAGGAGGGGCTGAAAACAGAAAATTTTCAAGACTAATTCAATACATGCAATTTGACCAAATAATGGTACCACGACTATCGACAAAATACAATACATTACAACACCAAAAGTCGTTGTTAAACGAATTGGTTCGGTCTCGAACCAATAAAAATCTGAAACTACTAACACGACGACACTATGATACTACAACACTACGATTCATACAAATAACGATTTGGAATTCATTATACATGCGAATGTGCACAGACGTCTACGCACTATCTTTGGGCCCCACAAGTTTAAAATCTTGTTCGTTGAGCCTAGCTAGCCCAACGACCTGATCTTAAGGCCCGAAGACTTCAATCTTACGAAGTGTTGGGTTTTACCGATCCGACACGACGTAACCGGACTTTCAATGGCTTGTATGCTACTGGTCCCCAAGGGTCCTTTGGTGTCGCTAGCAGAGTCTACCTTTTATGCGAGGCGGGTCTGGGACCCCTCGTACCTTTTTATCCCCAACCGGCTAATGGAGTCATCGAGGCCTTCGTGTCCTCTTTCTCTTCGGATGTGGGACTACACGTAGTCAGGGTGGTTGGATAACGTGATTATTACGAACGACGCCTACGGGATCGTTAGTATTGCTATAGACTAGTCGTTTGCGTAACGCGTGTTTGTAGCAGATAATCATGCTCAAAAGTAATCCAATGTCGTCTGGTAATGATAACTTCATGCGTTGCAATGGTTTCAATGTCAAATTCATGGAATTCAAAGAATTAGGAAAACATCGGGTTTTCCTAGGGTTTTCAATACATACAGATTCGAAATACATAAAATTTCAATAAACAATTTTTACAAGTATAGAAAACAAACAAGCATACCTATGGATCTTCACACCTTTTTGACTATACTATTTTCAGAAAATATCGGATTTTCTGGTGGTTTTCAAACAATACAAAACATTGGATTTCAAACACTACTTATGAACTCACCAACATTTCATATGTTGACGTTTTTCAAAATACTTGTATTCTCAGGGAACCAGTGAATCAAAGGAAATCATATTCAGTGATGGCTTACAGTTTATTTATGTACGGATCGAACAATTTATTTTGGGAATGTAATGTTTAAACAATGTACTTCATGTAAACTCTACTGGTTGTACTATATTAATGCATGGTGACGAATGTTGTTACGTTTCATATATATTCAATGTTATGGTATTCAATTGAGTCACCACAGCCCCCGAACGTTTCCGCCGCCTGGTTTGGGGGTGTGACACACCTCAATAGCTGAAATACCTGACAAACACTCGGGCTGCTAAACTGGATATATTCTCGTGCTAACTAAACAATAAGGTCCTAAAAACATTTGGGTAAAAATCCAAACTTGGACCTACATCACTTAACTAATGTCCAAGGTGAGATGGGACAAACTAGACTTCAAGCCCAATAAAATCCTAGGCCCAAGCCCAAGGATCATCCAAGATCCAATAGGAATCCATCAGTTGATGCGGCCCAACAGAAGGAAGTCCAAGGCCCAACCCTAACAAGCAAGCCCATTTTTTTGGGCCCAAACCACCCAAAAGCTGAATTGGGCCATACGCTCGGTGTACACAATGGTATGCACAGCGTACTAGGTCGAAGCGGAAAGTCGTCATTACTGAGGCAGTACATGCGGTGTACAGGAAGTACGCACAGTGTACACGGCCCCCATGAAAACCATGCAAAAAAGTATTAAAACCTTAATACCAAGCAACTAAAACTCAAATCTAGAACCATTAAGAACATTAGCGCCATAAAGTTTCAAACTTTATGCCTTTAGGTGGTTACAAGGAGCCCAAAGTTTCTGACTTGCGTATGGTGGATTCAGAGACATTGTCATGAATGAGGCTCACAAGACTCGATACTCCATGCATCCCGGTTCAGACAAGATGTATTTAGACCTCAAGAAATTGTATTGGTAGCAGAACATGAAAGCCGAAATTGCAGCCTATGTAGGCAAGTGTCTGACTTGCGCCAAAGTCAAAGTAGAGTACTAAAAGCCCTCGGGATTGTTACAAAAACCTGAAAGTCCCATACTTTCCTGAATTTTGGTTATCAATGTAAAAGATGTATAAAGTTATTCATTATTACTATAAGTAAATCTCTGTTATCCTAATTGCGAGTTCCATAACCATACTAAAGACTGAACCTGTGGTAATAAGTAGTCCACAACCTTATGACTTTCGTCACCCTTGAACCATTTCGGTTCGGCTGTAGCTAGTAGCCAGGTGTGGGGTAGTCAGCCCCGTATAGATCTATACACTCAAGTCACGCTCTCTAAATCCCAGAGATTCTGGTTACGGGTGTAGTCCTCCACTCGCGTATCTCTGTGGAGTGTTCGCCGAGGACGTGTCTCCAATCATACAGAAATAACAAATTTACTAGTAATAATATGATAATCCTCCATTCGCGTATCTATGTGGAATGTTATCGAGGACGAGATAGTGTACAAATTATATTGTTCATGTGTTCTAATGTCATGCTTTTAACTGATAAAAATGTGGAAAACCATTTGTGAAATATATAAAACATAATTGTTTATAAAACCCATTTCACAAATAAATCTTTAAGTGATCTGCATGTTCTACTGGTTATCAGTTGTGTATATCAGTATTAAAAGCATATGAAATGTGAAACACACACACACAAAAATAAGTTTTGAGTACAAGAAAACCCTTGTACTTTGTTTGTGTTCCCCCCCTGAAAACATTGAAAATTAGTGAAAAAGGGTAGGGGTATGAACTCACCGGACTCGGAAATGCGTCGGTTTTGGATACTAGACGTTGGTTCGGGGATTGTTTACTCGCGATGTCCCTACGTAAAATGTAATAATGTACATATATAACTAATTAGATTTACAATTACTAATTATATGGAACATTACACTCCAACGAGGTTAAACACCTCAATACGAGCGTTTGGAGCAACCCGGGTGACATCTTCAGACGTAATATGGCACTAGGGACTAGGGACTTGAGTTTACTCTCCAAAAGTAAACATATAAAGGAGTTTACAGCCACAAAACACACACACACATGAGTTTACGGCCGTGAACTCATGTTGGTGTGATTTTGAGAGTTTAAAGGCTTGAATGGACATGGGGATTGTTGGAATGGACTTCTAGAATGCCTTGGATTAATTTGTTTGGATTTATAACATTTAAAAAGGGAGTTTACGGCCTTAAACATGGAGTTTACGGCCGTAAACTCTATTATGGTCAAAAACAATTCATTTTAGGTACAAAGAACAATCACATGTGATTCTAGTTAATTTTCCAAGCCTTGTTATGAATTTAGAGCACCATTTAACATACTTTTAGGAGTTTACAGCCTAGAAGCATGTTCTATGGCCGTAAACTCTCCTATGCTCTTGAAAAATTAGTTTTTGATGCTTAAAACAATCAGATGTGATTCTAGAAATTTATGCAAGCCATTAGAGTGAATTTGATGCATCTTTTGACCAAGTTTCATGAGTTTACGGCCAAGGGTATGCTCCTAGGCTGTAAACTCCTATATGTGGCATTTTTGATGTGTTACAAACCCTTAAACTATTTTTAAATGGATCTAGGATTTACCACAAAGCTATTTGTTGAGTTTCAAGGCATTCTAACATGATTTAGGGTGTTAAATCCCCATTTTTGAGGAGTTTACGGCCCAAGAGCAAACCTTGGCCGTTAACTCTCTTTTGTCCCATAAAATTCATCTTTTAATTGTTTTAAGTCTCGATTTGCAAGCCTTAAGGTCTTATCTAAGCCCCATCTATGATTTGGAAGGGTTAAATGGCTCAAAAACCCTCATTTTTAGGTGTTTACGGCCCAAGCTTGATCCTTGGCCGTAAACACATGTTCTAGGTCCTAAAACATAGATTATACTCAAATTTGAAGGCTAAAGAGGTTGTATAGCATTCTAGGGAAGTTACCTCAAAGATTTGAAGCCTTAAACTTGAGATTTGGACCTTTAATTCTAGTTTGAGGAGGGAGGTTGGAAATGTTTATGGAAGAAATGGCCAAAAGCTTCAAGTGAAAGCTTTGAATCACTTATATAGTGCTCGGGAATTGGACACGACGAAATTCTACCCGATACCGGTGTTAGGCGGGGCTTTTGGTCGCACCCGACCAAGTTGCCGTAACCCGATATGATCGATTCTAGAATTATCCCTATAACTATAATGGGGTGTTAGAACGATTCCTAATGGCATTAAGACACCCAGTAAGTCATTTTAAATCAATATAAGTTAATGAGTTAATAAAATGGCGAAATCGGAAACGAATTTGGAAACGACGTTTGGTTGATCAAATTGGATTACAAGTTGCGTTACAAGAAGTGATACGAAATTTCGGGTTGTTACAGTTCTGGGGCAGAGGACGTCATGTAATGTATCACAACAATGTAAAGTTGTAAACAAGCAACAACATCATCCATTGCATTAATAGTATAATTTTAATTACAAGTGTGTTCTTTCATAATATAAGACAACATAATGAATCACCCAAATAATACACGAGTCTGAACTGCTCCGTCTTCACAAAACCTGATCATCGTACCTGTCTATTTGTGACCTGAGAATACAAGTTATTTTGAAAGCGAGTATCATCCAAAAAGCTGGTGAATTCATAAGTATTAATGTGTCTTTGATTTGTAAAACTTGTAATGAAAGTCTTGACATTGTTTTTGAAGGTTTGTAAGTAATGGAAAGCGTTTGAATAACCCTAGAAATCCCTATGATCCCTATAAAAGAAGTCTTCTACCAAGACCCTACTGTTTTGAAAGTAAGCATCTTTGTAAATGTGATAGTTTTTCCTTGTTTAACTATTAGTATAAAACTATAGTATACCTCCTCGTTTATGTGTATGAGTCACAATATAAAGGTAATAAGGAAAATAGTTATCTATATCAAATATATCCTACCTCGTCGATCATGTGAATGTGTCACAAAGTAAAGGAAGAAATAATATAATGAACTAAGTATTATCCTTTTGTACTAGGATAACTAACAGTGTTAACCTAGTACATCCGTAGATGTACATTTACCTCTGTTGCTAACAGCTAGGTGTAGGAATAGTTAGTCCCTTAAAGTATACCTGTAATGGTATCAACCAAAGACATCCGTAGATGTGCATTTACCTCTGTAGCTAACAGTGGTGATATTAATCGTTAATCCCACAAATTATCCTTTGGTACTAGGATATAAAGTCCAATCTAACTCGTCGATGATGTGATTGTATCACAAGGTAAAGATAAGAAGGACAACTATATAATAGTATCTAGACATATAATATATAATAGTAACTCATCATATATTATCTACATAAACGTACTCATCTAAGTGTATCTATGTAAACGTATTCATGTAAGCGTATCTATGTAAACGTATTCATATAACACGTAATATACTAGTATAGACTCATGAATGAACTGACTCTTGTGTGATTCCCTGTACTTGGAATGGTAAGTGGTATCTCCTAACTATACCTATAATAGTTACGAACCATGTAGATGTATACCCTGAAGTATGCCTTTGTTACCCAAAGGTACTGAACTGACCGAGGAAACTTTTACGTCTCTATATGTATACATGATACATAACTGATAGTGAAACGACCTTCAGACGGATACCTGATACCCTTCCAGACCACATCCCAACGGGGAAAAGGAAATAAAGCGGGTTAGCCTTCCTAAGTGCTTTAAACATTATTTATATAACTATACATATACAGGCATGCAATTGACAATATAAAAGTATATAAGGAGTTTTTATAAAACCTTTGAAAAAGATTACTACCTAAGAAAAGATCGACTTGATGTCAGTTTATAAAACGGTTTGGAAATATTTGTTTGACAAAAACAGTTTAAGTATAAAGGAACCTTTGTTGGAAGCACAACTATAATAGATTCAAAAAGGAAACATACAGTTTGTAAGACACTTTCTAAAAGTGTTTTAACATGTAAAAACGTTTGAGAAAGCTATTTGAAGTACTCTATTTGGTGAAATGGCTAAAAGTGTAGCAAGTCCAATTATATGTTAGTTGTAAGTCACATGTGATTGATTTCATAACCAAAAAGTATAACAAAGGTTTATGTCTTTCACACGGGGATAACCGTGTGTTTACTTGTATTCTCCCCCTTCAAAGTGTATAAAAAGCATTTATAAAGCATTTGAAAGTGTAGATTAAAAGGGGTAAGAACTCACTTTATTGATCGAAGAAAGCGAGACGAAAACCTAGCAGAACTTCTACTCGAGAAAGCGGATTTCTCGGGTTTCTCGGGGATCTCGGGAGCGTAAAAATTCCTTCCCAACTTGGATATGAAAACCGGAACTTTGGGATGGCTCTGAGGATTGAAACGCAGAGCTTCGGCGCGAGAAATGAAGGAAATGAGCAAAAATGGCCAGCACCCTCGCATCCCTTTTATAGGGGCTTAAAGCCTCACGTACGCGGGGCGTACTAACGAGGGTACACTGGGCGTACGCAACGTCATGGCTTACCGCATCCTCGAACGAAGCATCGAAGTGACATGGAAAGATTAAGGGCGACCATCCGAGTACGCTGGGCGTAACTTGGATTGGTCCGATGACTCCTCCTTCGGATAATACCGGATTTTGAATTAAATTTATATATTAATTGTTATTAAACGTCAAAAATTCATATCTTCCTCATACGAACCCCATTTTTGACGTTCTTTATATCCACGCGTAGGTGAGACTACGATCTACAACTTTCCTTTAAACTCCATCGGCAATTTTTGACTTTATTATTAATATTATATTTTTAATAGGTCGGGACAGGTAAAGTCCGTAAAAGTTCCATAACTTCTTCATCCGACGTCCGTTTTCGTCAGACTTTTTACCGTTGTGCTACTGTTGTTGAGACCTTCGTTTCTCATTTAGTTTGTGTCGGCCGAAAGTCCCTCGATCTCTATTTCGAGTTTTTAGCTGTCTACTGCTATATTCGTAACTTAGAAAAATCATAACTTCCTCATACGAAGTCAGATTTGGACGTTCTTTTTATGTACTTTTACGTTTATCAGTGTTGCCGGTTCTGCCTAGAATCTTCGGTTGGTCATAACTTCTTCGTTATAACTCGGATTTTAGGGTTCTTTATATGTATGAAAACCTTGATACGATTCCTACTACTTTACTTAACCCAAATAAGATTTTAGGAAAGTTAAATTTTGACCTAAATTTGACTTGTGTTCCATCATATTGTCTCGAAATATCGGGTTGTCACAATAAAGTAATAGATATCGTAACAAGGTTTTCAGAAATGTAAAGATTACAAAAATCCAAGTTATAACGAAGAAGTTATCACTAATTGGAAATCCGCAGTGAAACCGGTAAAACACTATTAAGCGTAAAACGAGAAATTTCAACAAAATATTTTAGCATTAGGTATCTAAATGAAAGTCATAGATATCTTTAAAACATAAAAATATATAAAAAGAACGTCCTAATCTGACTTTGTATGAGGAACTTATGATTTTTCTATGTTTCATGGTAGCGGTAGACTGCTAAAAACTCAAAATAGAGATCGACTGACTTTTAGCCGATGCAACTTAAACGAGAATTGAAGATCTCGACAATAGTAGTACAACGATAGAAAGATAGACGAAAACGGACGTCGCATGAAGAAGTTATAAAATTTTAACAGACTTTTCCTGTCCCGGCCTACTAAGAATAATATAATAAAATTTAATGTCAAAATTAGCTGACGGAGTCTAAACGAGAGTTATAGAGCATGATCTCACCTTCGTATGCGAAAGATATGAATTTCTGAAGTTTGGGGCACGCACACTGAGGCCCCATGTTCAATTGGGGAACGCCCCGCATTTGGAGCCCAGATCATGTCCCGTTGCATGTCAAGTCCGAAGTTCGTAAGCCATGACGTACGGTGGAACGCTCTGCGTTCGTCCAAGGAATGCGTTCTGTGCGTTCAAGGAACGCGTTGCGTTCGGAGGCCAGCCTCACCCTATAAATAGAATGTGAGGCCAGCCAAAGTTTTTTGCTAATTTCTTTCCTTTCGCCCCCTCCCCATTTAAACTTTCTTTGGCTTGCCAAGTTATACCCCCGAAGCCCCGGTATCACCGCTAGCATATGACACAAGTCCCGACGCACCCGAGACTTTTGAGAAATTGACATTCTCCAGTCGAAGTGCTGTCCGGGTTTTGTCTTGTCTTCAACAAACTGCCACTTCTACCAACTGAGTTCATACCCATATATTTTCACGTTTTTACTATGTTTTAGGGGGAGAAATAAAAGTGAAATGCAAGAAAAACTTATGTTAAAATGCAAATCGTTACATACAGTTTCAAATGCTTTATCTACATTTTATGTATAAATGTTAAATACGTAAAATAACGTTATTACAAATGTTATAGTTTACATGAAAAGTTGGTAGCACACTAAGGTTTATCATTCAAATGAAACACACTTTTGAAAAACTATAATAGGTATAGTTTAAGAGATATTCATGATATTTTACACTCTATAAACACTATAGAAAGGAAACACTTACATTTACAAGAAAAATGGACTTTTCATAAGTATATCTAATTGATACAAACTTTTGTAAGACATTTATCTTCACATACTTTCAAGTATGCATTTCAAGTCCTATGATATAAACCTTAATCTCCTGTAGGGAGAGTGTGATACTTATGTATAGATCTATATGGGATTGATAATCTCGCACCTAAACTGTTAGATACAGTTGGACCGGCAGATCTGGGGTGACAAACGTCATATCATTCCAACGCCTGAAGAACGTTGTGACAGACAGTCTGGGTCAATAGTACAGTTATAAAAGTCACATGAAGTATTAAAACATTTGATTTACGGGGCTACCAAGCGCCTTAGTTATTATATATACATATATAAATCTACTTACACTATTTTAGGTATGGAAAATACTTATGCATTTCGGTTTTTGGAACTTTTAAAAACTACCATTCATTTATAGAAAATATTGGATTTTCTAGAAACGAACTCGGTTACTTTATACAAAAAGGCATATAGTTCTTATACAAAAACACTTATGACCTCACCAACTTAATTGTTGACACTTTTTCAAAACTATTAGTATTTCTCAGGGATTCAGTAATATAGGTAAACCATAACTTTTGGGGAAGGAACGCTAAGGCGTCAAATTTCAAACTTATTATATCATCATAATGTAATTTCTTTTGAAACATGTATTACAATCAACAATGTAACTTTTTAAATTATATTTATGATGGTTTTGTTTGCTTTCTTTACTATTAACTCAACTGTTATGATACTACATGAAGTCATCCGCCCTCGAATGATTCTGCCGTTCTTGTTTGGGGGTGTGACAGATTGATATCAGAGCATTGTTTATAGTGAACTAAGTATATCGAACCACATAAGATATACAAAATATAAATTCAAAAGGACTAAAACTCTCTGACAAAACGCTTTCACACCAACCATACTTCATTAAATTAAAATGTTAGTTTTCATAAATGTACAAATACATGAATGCAAACGGTTTAATGTCATAGTTAAAACTATACAAAAGTATTAAGACAAGTTGGACACTATGACTAAGCCTCAGAATATGTAATCAGATTTGGGATAAATATATTCTGATCATCTATATTTATCCGAGATATGACCGACGTATGTCGGGGAATAGTCATAGTGAGCAACAAGTCAAAAACTTTCCAAAGTAACACTAGAATCAAAATTACAAATTTGAATGCTATAGGAGTATTTATGACACAATAAAAACTGTAACAAGCGAGTATACCCCGACATTTCGTTAGGACTAGGATAGTCAATTAAATAAAAATTTAGCCTATAAAAACTAAAAACCTTCACTGACTGGCCTATAATTGCAAAGTGCATACTTTAAGGTTACACATGAGTGAGGTTGCATGGGCTTAGGATTTATGATTTCTCTTTAGGTCCTTTTCCTTGTTTGGATGTGGGCTAAGAGTGAAGCTACTTATCCAACGGTCCATTCAATCTCAATTGTATGTAATTCGTATGCACTAGGTAATTATAGCAGGACTGGGTGTAGGTCTTATCAAAAATTTTCTCCTTACCCTCAAGTTTTATATATAATTCTCTTATCTCTATTATCGATCAGACAAAATGGCAGGATTTCATATCCCTGGGGATCCCTACTACCCAAACCAGGGCAATGGAGGTTGGATTGAGGAGGATCCAGAAGAGGATCCCGAAGAGGTTCCCGAGGAAGATCCATAAGAGGATCCCGAAGAGGTTTCTAAGGAAGATCCATAAGAGGATCCCTACGAAGAGGAAGAGGAAGCGAATGTTGAGGGCACTGACTCAGAACCTGAGGTCTTCAATCCTCCCCAGAAGGCACCAAACCCCCGATGGAACTTTCAGGGTCTGACACCCCTCTATGTTGTAGATCTGAAACGATGGAGCAGGGAACAAGGACACTGTCCATCCTACGGCATGGGACAAGGCTTTTATAACCTTAGTAATGGAGGTTTGGCTGACAGAGCACTCCCTATCATGGTTTGTCGCATCGCCAATCAAGGCGAGCAAGCATGGGTAAACCCCAACCAAATCATGGACGTTGATGCCACTGCCCAAATCACGGTGGTACGTCCTCGTCGCCTGCACGAAGAACATGATCGAACAATAGAGCAGATCTTTTCCCTTTAGAAGGACATTACCTCTACTAGAGCCGAGGTAAGGGAGTTCCGGAAAAACCAAGCCGCAATGGAGAGGCGCGTCATCGACGCTGAATGTCAAGTAGCTTGAACTCAGACTTCCACAAAAACATACCATGGTCCGCATCGTACCACTCGCTTGGAGTAGAGTGCTTACTTCATGCGCTATGTATATACTTATCGAGTGAGCGTTCGTGCTACTCTTTCCTTTTTTTATATAAACCCGACGGATTGTGAGTACACAATTTCAGGGTCTGAATGCTGTCAAATTTTCCGTTTTCATTGATGTACTCTAGACCTGTGTTAAGGTCAAATTTTCCCGATTGATGTATCAAATATTAATATCAATGAGATTGACATGAATTTATTATTTCATTGAGTATTTCATTAAGTTCTTAAAGAACTAAGGAAATGATAAACTTCTTATTGTAAGTTTCCATTTCACAATTAACTTACCAATTCGGTAATGTTCGAAACGTAAAGCATATAATACTAAGACTTTCCATAATCATTTTTGAAGACTTATCAATAATTCGTCTTTTAACTTATGGCAGAATCATGTTGCCAAGAAGGAATCCCGAACGCTTCAATACTACAGGAACACCAACACCACCTCCACCACCACCCCCATCAATGGACAATGTTGTTTTCCAGGTTGTTGTAACAATTGTTGTTACAGAAGCAATGGCACAAATGAGTAACAGTAGGTCAAGAGGATGAATAAATAGCTCCACTAATGGCAACCACCAAGGTTGTTTCGAGGAATGCACATACAACGATGTCACCAACAGCAAACCCATATCCTTCAATGGGACAAGAGGAGTTATGGCTCTATCCCAATGGATAGAGAAAACGGAAGCAGTATTCGAGATCTGCTCGTGCCAAGAAGGGAGCAAAATAATAATTTGCTGCCTGTACTTTCTCCGAACGATCCCTAACGTGGTGGAATGGCCACGTCAAGTCACTAAATCTGGTAGTGGCTAACTCCATGGGATGGGAAAACCTGAAACAAATGCTTACGCAAGAGTACTGCCCGAGAGGCGAAGTACAGAAGCTCGAACAAGAGCTTTGGGGCCTTATGATGGTAGGCTCAGACATCACAACCTATACCAATAGGTTCAGTGACTTGGCAATACTTTGCCAAGGAATGGTTGCTCTAGAGAGCAAGAAGATCGAGAGATATATCCGGGGACTGTCACCCCAGATTCAAGGAAGTGTACTAGCTTCCAAGCCAGTTACTTCCGATAGTGCGAAACAGCCGGCACAGTCCCTCGTTGACCATGGTGCCTGCCAAGGATTCATGACTACAGTTCTGAAGCAACCCATATAGAGCAACAACAACAACAACAACAACAACAATAACAACAACAATACCAACAACAACAACAACAACAACAACAACAACAACAACAACAACAACAACAACAACAACAACAACAAGTTTTGGAACAAAAGGAAGGGTCAATCTTCGCAAGAACCTTCCAAGAAACAGCAGATAGTGGTTGTTCATGCCGCTACTACTTTGACCGTTGTTCCTGTCACACCTACACCAGCAAAGTAATATGCTGGAAACCTACCGATGTGCAGCAAATGCAATTACCATCACAACGGAAACTGTCGGGTGATACACTGTAATAACTACAACAGGAAAGGGCGCACTTCCCATTTCTGTAAGGCACCGACACAACCAATCACCCAAGTTACTAGAGTCGGGGTGGGCCAGGCGTGTTATGGGTGTGGCGAAGCTGGGCACTACAAGAAAGATTGCCCTAAGTCAAGGAATGTTGGCGGTGTAGGAAGCGTGCAGGCAATAGGGCAGAACGAAGCAATAGATGATCCCACGGTGGTTACTGGTACGTTTCTCCTCAATAGCGTTTATGCATGCATACTTTTTAATTGTGGTGTGGAGAGGAGTTCCATGAGCCATGAATTCAAACACTTACTTAAGCAAAATCCCCAATCACTTAATAAGATATTTACAATAGAAATGGCAAACGGTAAAATAGAAAGCACAAACGATATGTACATAGGTTGCACACTAGATTTAAATGAACACTCGTTCCAAATCGATCTAATGCTGATCACTATCAGGAGCTTTGATGTCATTATCGGTATAGATTGGTTAAGCCTTCACAATGCCGATATACCTTGCCACAAAAGGGTCGTTCGCCTTAATCTGCCAAATAGTGAAACTCATATCATTTATGGTGATAAACCCGCTACAAATTTACAAATCATTTCTTGCGTCAAAGCCCAAAAATACATGCACAAAGAATACCATGCTTTCCTAGCCCACGTGGTAGATTAGGAAAAAGAAACGAAAGATATCAAAGACATTCCAGAAGTCTGCGATTTCCCAACGTCTTCCCTGAAGATCTTCCAGGAGTTCCACCAGAACGTCAAGTCGAGTTCAGAATCGACTTGATTCCCGGAGCTATCCCATTAGCAAAATCGACGTATCGTCTAGCCCCAGTAGAGATGCAGTAATTATCCAGCCAACCAAATGAGTTACTCAATAAAGGATTTATCAGGCCGAGCTTCTCACCTTGGGGAGCACCAGTCCTATTCGTAAAGAAGAAGGATGGATCTCTTTGCATGTGCATTGACTACCGAGAACTAAACAAGATCACAATCAAGAACCGATATCCCCTACCGCGCATAGACGATCTGTTCAACCAGCTCCAAGGAGAAAAGTACTTCTCAAATATCGATTTAAGATCCGGTTACCATCAGATGCGATTCCTGGAAGGAGATGTTCCCAAGACGGCATTTTGAACTCGTTATGGTCACTACGAGTTTGTAGTGATGCCCTTTGGATTAACAAATGCATCGGTGGTATTCATGGACTTATGAACCTAGTATATCGTTCCTTCCTGGAAAAATTTGTGATCGTGTTCATAGATGACATACTCATCTACTCCTGAAGTAAAGAAGAACATAGTCAACACCTCCGGCAGATCTTGGAAACACTAAGGAAAGAGAAGCTATACGCAAAATTCTCAAAGTGCGAATTTTGGATTCGGAAAGTAAATTTCATGGGTCATGTGGTCAACAAACAAGGGATACACGTGGACCCTTCCAAAATCAAGGTAATCGAGAATGGGTCAGCTCCAAGAACTCCAACGGTAATCCGACAATTCTTGGGCCTTGCTGCTATTCTCGAAGATTCATACAAAACTTCTCAAAGATTGCCAAACCACTTACCGCTTTAACTCAGAAGGGCATAACCTACAAATGGGGAGAAAATCAAGACGTTGTGTTCCAAACACTGAAACAAGCCCTATGAGCGTACCTAAATTATCCCTGCCCGAAGGAACAGAAGATTTTGTGGTCTACTGCGACGCATAAAACCAAGGTCTGGGATATGTTCTAATGCAACGAGGAAAGGTCATCGCATATGCCTCAAGACAACTCAAGATGCACGAAGTCAACTACACTACCCACAACCTGGAACTGGGAGCAGTCATTTTCAACCTAAAGATCTGGAGACACTATCTCTACGGCACAAAATGCACAATCTTCACCGATCATAAGATCCTTCAGCACATTCTCAACCAAAAAGAACTCAACATGAGACAGAGACGATGGGTTGAACTACTGAGCGATTACGAATGCGAGATTTGTTATCATCCGGGAAAAGATAATGTAGTAGCTGATGCTCTCAGTCGAAAGGAATACTCGGGACGTGGAGTAGAGTCCTTAACCATGACGATCCATTCACACATGTTCGCGCAAATCAAGGAAGCTCAAATGGAAGCCTTGAAAACAAAAAACGTGGCTGGCGAATCCTTAAGAGGAATGGATGAGAATCTTGTAGTCAAGGGTGACGGAGTTTGTTACTTCATGAATTGAATCTGGACACCAAATGTTTGGTGGTTTCAGAGACATTGTCATGAATGAGGCTCATAAGACTCGATACTCCGTGCATCCCGGTTCAGACAAGATGTATCTAGACCTCAAGAAATTGTATTGGTGGTCGAACATGAAAGCCAAAATTGCTGCCTATGTAGGCAAGTGTCTGAATTGTGCCAAGGTCAAAGTAGAGTACCAAAAGCCCTCGGGATTGTTACAACAACCTGAAATACCCAAGTCGAACTGGGAGCAGATAACCATGGATTTCATAACCAAGTTACCTAAAATAGCAGGTGGACTTGACACCATCTGGGTGATCGTCGATAGATTAACCAAATACGCGCACTTCCTACCAATAAAGGAAACTGACAAGATGGAGAAACTAGCTCGAACATACATCATAGAGATTGTGCAACTGCATGGTGTACCAATATCCATTATCTCCGACAGAGATAGTAGATTCACCTCACAGTTCTGGCATTCACTAAAAAATCTCTAGGGATGAGACTAGACATGAGTACTACTTACCATCCACAAACTGACGGTCAGAGTGAGAGGATCATTCAAACCTTGGAAGATTTTGGTAAGACATTGGATACCCATTTACCACTAGTCGAGTTCTCGTACAACAATAGTCATCACACTAGCATCAAGGTTGCTCCATTTGAATCCCTCTACAGTCGCAAGTGCAGGTCACCTATGTGCTGGGCTGAAGTGGGTGAAATGAAACTAGCTAGAGGATAAGTACCTGATAGCACTCTCACTAACCCGGAAATCATAAGAGAAATGACCGAGAGGATTGTCCAAATCCAGGAATGACTAAAAGCTTCAAGCGACGGACAAAAGAGTTATGCGGACAAAAGATGGAAACCCTTAGAATTTCAGGTTGGGGACCGAGTGCTATTGAAGGTCTCTCCTTGGAAAGGATTAGTATGTTTTAGAAAATGTGGGAAACTAAATCCAAGGTATATCAGACCAGTTGAGATCCTTGCCAGGATCGGTCTGGTAGCATACAAGCTTCGATTACTGTATGAAGTCAATAACGTACATCCTACCTTTCATTTGTCAAACTTAAAGAAGTGCATGTCCGATGAGACCCTTTTCGTCCCTTTGTGTCACACCCCAAAACCAAGAACAGCGGAATCGTTCTAGGGCGGAGGACGTCATGTACCGTATCACAACACAGTATAACAGTAAATAAGAAAACAACATCATCCATTGCATTAAATGTATAATTTTAATACAAGTGTGTTCCATATAGTTATAGACACCAAAAAGAAAATCAAAAAAATAAGATGAGTCTTGGATGCGCTCCATCTTCTCAAAAGCTGGCCTCGGTACCTGTCTACTGACGACCTGAGAATACAAGTTATTTTGAAAGAATTTATCAGCATTAAGCTGGTGAGTTCATAAGTATTTTAGTGTCGGTGTTTGTTATCAAAACGTTTGAACGTGGTTATAAGTATGAGTTTGTATACATTGGTGATAAAAGTATGTGAATGTTTGTAAGTGTTTGTAAAAGTTTGAATCTCTCAGAAAAACCTATATTTTCTATTAAAAGTAGCCTTCTAACAAGGCGTAACTGTTTTGTATGTTCATTTATCGTAAAAGTGTGTAATTTTCCCAAGTGTAACTATCATTAACAAAATATAGTTTGTACATTAATGTTTAAGTGAAATGATCACTAAATGTATGTAAAGGGTAAATTATTCTAGTACTGTAGTGTTGTATTATAGGAACTACTGCTCTACTAACTACCTTAAACCGGATTTATATTAAGGTATCATGTGATTAATTGTACCATACTATCGACTAGGTAACAACGAAAAATGTAGGTCGTAAAAAGGTATGACGTTTGGCACCCGCAGACCTGCAGGTCCGGCTGTAGCTAGCAACAAGGTGTAGGATAGTCAATCCAGTATAGATCTATACGCAAACTCACGCTCTCCCTCCAAGAGACTCTGGCTACAACTCGGGCCATGACATTGAAGGCATGCTCCGATATAGTGGATCATAATTATGTTAACGTATTCATGTATATGTAATGTATTGTTACTCCTTCTAGTATAGTTGTATATGTTCTTCTTCTAGTATAGTTGTATATGTTCTCATAGTAATGTAATGTATATGTTCTCATAGTAATAAGTACTAACTCATGAATGAACTGACTCATTGATCTAGCAATAGTATAAGTATTATCCTGTGCTACCCCGATGGTAACTTACTAATGATGTAACTAGTACACATGAATATGGAAGAACTTTTATGACTATATATGTACACATGGTATATAATGAATAGTTAAACGACTTTCGAACGGATACCCGATACCCCACCAGACTACATCTCAAGCACGAAAAGGAAATAGGGTGGGCGGCCTTCCTAAGCCTTTTAAACATTGCTTATATAATTATACATATATGGGCATGCAATTTATAATAAGTATAAAATAGTTTAAGTAAAAATAATTGATAAGTAAAAGAGTTGGTAAAGCAGTTTGAAGTAAAAGAGTTTGAACAGTAATAAAATCATTGGTTTTGTAGATATTAATCACATGTGATTGACGTAATAACTATAAGTATTCAACTTGTATTCCCCCCCCCCCCCATTAAAGCTTTTAAAACACGTAAAAGTAGTTCAAAGGTTAGTTAAAGGGGTATGAACTCACTTGCGGTGAGTGGATTGGATTGGAGTGTCGGGTACGGTGCTAGGTGACAAATGGAGACTTGTACACACGCACGAGCCTAGTTATTATATAATGAACATATATATAACTAATTAGCCAATTTACAACTAATAAACTAAGTTAGGACACTCTATAACATGAAAACACTTTGTTTCAAGTGTTAAAGATCACAAGGATTGCATCCGACTGTTGGTAGGGCAAAGCTAGGGTGTTTGGAGTTCAAGGGTAAACTCCCTCGGAGTTTACGGTTTTGATGGTCATAAACCAAGGAGTTTAAGGCAATAAACTCTATGGTTTACGTTCGTAAACTCTACTCCTATTGACCATGTGTTGTTTTGTGGTTTAACAAGCCTTGTGAAGCATTTCTACTAGGTGATTTGGGCTTTGGAAGGGACTAGGGCAACAAAAACACTCCTTAGAGGAGTTTATGGCCTCATGGTCATTTCCCTTTGGGTTTACTACCGTAAACCCTTATGGAAAAGGGAATTGCCATGTTTTCAAGTCCTTAACACAACTAGGTAATACTCTAAGTTAGTTTTCAGGCCTAAGGAAGGAAAATGACCCACTTAAACACACTTTAGGGTGTTTACGGTTTTAGGAGATCCCCAAACCGTAAACACCTATAAATGTTGGTCTTTGATGTTTTTCAAGGCTTAAACACAATAAGGGAAGGTTTAAACTTGTCAAGGATGGATTATACATCAAACTATGACTTAGATTAGGGACTTAGGCACACTTTGGTGACATTTTTGGTGTTTACGGCCCAAGAACATTCTTGGACCATGAACACCTCAAACCTTGTGTTCTTGGCATATTTTCTTGATGTTTAAATGTAATATTAGCTTAATAACACTCAAGGATGGAAGTACTTACTATTAGGAGGCTTGATTTGAGCTAAAAGTCCAAGAACACTTAGTGTGTGTTCTTGGTGTTTTGGAAATCTAGATAAAATACATTAATGAATGGATGAATAGATGCACAAACACTAGATTAATTGTTTTACTAACTTGAAATGGTTAGAACACTTACTAGTTTGAAATTTTGGAAATCAAATCTAGGATGATACTTGAAAGCCTTTTTGGAGTTTACTCTTTTGGGTATTTGGGGAGTAAACACATAATGGCTAGTCTTGGGGAGTAAACTCATACATAGGTATGAGTTCACAGTTTTTGGGATGAATTTTCAACCCAAATATAATAGTTTGGCCGGGAACTTCTAAGACGCGAGGTGCTTGCGGTTTCTAAAAACCAATACCCAAGACGGCACTTTCTTTCACCCGATCGTTTAAAAATAATATTAAAATAATCAAACGAACATTAAATTTCTTAAAAATAAGAAATAATGACATTAACTTATGATACAAAGTGGTTGATTTTTAGGGTTTGACCGAATGGAAATTTCGGGTTGTCACATCATCCCCCTGTTAAAGGGAATTTCGTCCCGAAATTAAAGTCTAAACAAATAAAGTAGTTACAAATAACTAAGGAAAAAGATGAGGATATTTCAGTTTCATCTGATCCTCATGCTCCCAAGTGAATTCCGGTCCTCACTTGGCGTTGCAGCGAACCTTCACAATCGGGATACGGCTTTGCTTCGTCTGCTTGACTTCTCGGTGCATGATCTCTACTGGTTCTTCCACGAAGTTGAGGCTGTCATTGATCTCGATCTCGTCGTGTGGGATTACAAGAGTCTCGTTGGACAGACATTTTTTCAAGTTAGATACATGGAATGTAGAATGTACGTTACGAAGTGCGTCGGGTAGATTGAGTTTGTAAGCTATAGGGCCGATTCTTGTGAGAATCACGAAGGGCCCTATATATCTCGGATTAAGCTTCCCACGCTTACCGAAGCGTATCAAGCCCTTCCATGGTGAGACTTTAAGAAGGACTCGGTCTCCCACCTGGATTTCCAAAGGTTTCCTTCGTTTATCAGCATAGCTTTTCTGTCGGTCTCTAGAGGCTTTCAATCGTTCACGTATCTGAACGATCTTCTCTGTCGTTTCCCGAATGATTTTTGGGCCTGTGAGAGTACTGTCAGAAACTTGCCCCCAAGCTAATTGGGTATCACCCACTTCAGCCCAGCACAGAGGGGATCTGCAATTTCGGCCATAGAGGGCTTCAAATGGAGTAGCCTTGATGCTCGTGTGATAACTATTATTGTAGGAAAATTCGACAAGGGGTAAATGAGTATCCCATGTCTTTCCAAAGTCAATCACACAGGCTCTCAACATATCTTCCAGTGTTTGGATGGTCCTCTCACTTTGTTCGTCGGTCTGTGGATGGTAGGCTGTGCTCATGTCCAGCCTTGTTCCCAGGGAATGTTGTAGCGATTGCCAAAATCTTGAGGTGAACCTACTATCTCTATCGGAGATAATGGATATAGGTACACCATGTAGTCGTACTATTTCCCTAATGTATGTCCTCAAAAGCTTCTCCATCTTGTCAGTTTCTTTGATAGGCAGGAAGTATGCAGACTTGGTCAATCTATCGACGATGACCCATATGGTATCAAGTCCACCCATTGTCTTGGGCAACTTGGTTATGAAATCCATAGTGATCCGCTCCCACTTCCATTCTGGAATCTCTTGTTGTTGTAGTAAACCGGAGGGCTTCTGGTACTCGACCTTAACCTTTGCGCAAGTAAGGCATTTACTTACGAAGGTAGCAATCTCTGCTTTCATATTAGGCCACCAGTATAGCTTTTTAAGATCCATATACATCTTATTTGAACCTAGGTGGACGGAATACTGAGTGTTGTGCGCCTCAGTCACGACTAAGTCTCGGAAACCACCGTGCTTCGGTGTCCAGAACCGGCTCATGAAGTATAAGGCTTCGCCACCCTTGGCTTCTAAATTTTTATCCATTCCTCTAAGGGATTCACTCGTCAAGTTTTTAGGTTTCATGGCTTCAAGCTGGGCCGCCTAAATTTGCTTAGACAAGTGTGAATGGATAGTCATTGTCAATGACTTCATTCTTCGACTAGAATATTCTTTCCGACTGAGGGTGTCTGCTACTACGTTGGCTTTACCCAGATGATAACGAATATCGCATTCATAGTCGTTGAGTAGTTCGACCCACCGTCGTTGTCGCATGCTGAGCTCCTTCTGATCGAATATGTGTTGTAAACTCTTGTGGTCGGTAAAGATAGTGCTTTTCGTTCCATACAAGTAATGTCTCCAGATCTTCAGGGCAAACAAAACTGCCCCCAGCTCAAGATCATGTGTGGTGTAGTTAACTTCGTGTGTCTTCAACTATCTCGAGGCGTAAGCGATGACCTTACCTCGCTGCATCAGAACACACCCAAGCCCTTGATTTGACGCGTCACAATAGACAACGAAGTGTTCTATCCCTTCGGGGAGGGATAGTATTGGTGCGGTGCACAAGGCTCGCTTGAGCGTTTGGAACGCTCTCTCCTGTTTCTCTTCCCAGTCAAAGCCACGCCTTTCTGGGTCAGTGTTGTAAGAGGTTTCGCAATTTGGGAGAAGTTCTGTATGAACCTTCGGTAGTAGCCAGCGAGACCTAGAAATTGACGAATTTCTATAGGCGTCTTCGGTGCTGACCAGTTCTCAATGGCCTTAATTTTGGATGGGTCCACGTGGATTCCCTCTTTGCTTACTACGTGTCCTAAGAATACGACTCTTCGGATCCAAAATTCACATTTAGAGAACTTCGCATAGAGCTTCTCCGTTCGTATAGTTGCTAGAACTTGACACAGGTGATAGTCATGCTCTTCCTTACTTCGGGAGTAGATCAGGATGTCATCGATGAAGACAATGACGAACTGATCCAAGTAAGGTTGGCATACTTTGTTCATCGGATCCATGAAAACTGTGGGCACATTGGTCAATCCGAGTGGCATCACCATGAACTCGTAGTGTCCGTAACGAGTTCGGAAGGCTGTCTTCGGAACAACCTCCTCTAGCACTCGTAACTGGTGATATCCGGATCTTAGATCAATTTTGGAAAAGTAGTTCGCCCCTTGCAGTTTCTCAAATAGATTGTCTATGCGAGGCAGAGGGTAACGATTCTTGACCGTTACTTTGTTGAGTTCTCTGTAGTCGATACACATACGGAATGATCCGTCTTTCTTCTTAGCGAACAAGACCGGTGCTCCCCAAGGCAAGAAACTTGGTCTTATAAAGCCCTTGCTGAGCGGTTCGTTAAGTTGACCAGATAGTTCCTGCATCTCTGTTGGTGCTAATCGGTAGGGCGACTTGGCTACTGGGGTAGCTCCTGGGACTAAGTCGATTCTGAACTCGACCTGTCATTGCGGAGGTAATCCTGGTAGCTCTTCTAGGAAGATGTCGGGAAAGTTGCTCACTACTAGAATGTTCTTTAGTTCTTTTGTTTCGAGGCTTGTATCGACAACGTGAGCAAGGAATGCATGGTATTCTTTACGTAGATACTTCTGTGCTTGAATACTTGATATACTATGAAGACTCGCACTGGGTTTGTCGCCGTACACGATAATATTTTCGTTAGTCGGGAGGTTTAGACGGACTGCTTTCTGATAGCACATGATGTCGGGGCGATGAAGACTCAACCAATCCATGCCGATGATAACGTCGAAGCTTTTAATCGAGACCGGCATAAGGTCGATTGGAAATGAATGGTTATCTAGAGTTAGGGTACATCCTAAGTATATGCTATTTGTGCTTTCTGTTTTTCCATTAGCCATTTCTACTGTGAATTGTTCTTTAAGTGTGTGTGGTTGTTGTTTAAGCATGCGAGCAAATTTATGGTTCACGAAGCTTCGCTCCGTTCCAATATCGAACAGAATTCATGCACAGGAGTTATCGAGGAGGAACGTACCAGTCACCACCATCGGGTCAGCAACTGCTTCCCCATGCCCTATCGCTAGTACTCTCCCTGCTCCGCCAGCATTATTTGTTTTGGGGCAGTCCCTCTTATAGTGGCCCGCCTCGCCACATCCATAGCAGGTCTGGCTCACGCCAGGGTCGGGGACTTGGGTGATCAGCCTCGCCGGATATTTACAGAAACAGACTGTATGTCTATTCTTGTTGCAGTTAGAGCACTGCATTTCACGGCAAGGGCCGTTGTGGTGGTAGTTGCATTTGTTGCACTTAGGCAATCTTCCAGCATACTGCTCCACCGGAGCAGTAGCAGGGGTTATCGTGGCATGCACTGCCACAATTTGCTGCTTTTTTGCAGCTCGCTGTTTCTTCTTCTCCTCCCAGAACTTCCGCTTAGTGTCAGCGGGTTTGGAGGGTTCTGAGATGGCTAGGGATGTTGTTGCTGATGGGGCTTTGACTCCATGGTCAATGAGTCGCTGTGCCAATCGCTTGGCACTGTCGAAGGTAGCAAGGTTTGATGAGAGGACATGCCCCTGATAGGGAGGCACTAGCCCCCATATGTACCTCTCGATCTTTTTCCCTTCAGTGGGAACCATATTGGGGAAGAGGGACACCAGTTCGCTGAATCTGGCGGTATACAACTATGTTGGTGCCCGTCATGGTTAGGCTCCACAACTCCTGCTCTAATTTCTGGATTTCGCCCCTCGGGCTATATTCCTCAATCATGAGGTCCTTCATGGTTTCCCAACCCATGTCATTCGCTACTACAAGATTTAGCGCTATAACGTGACCGTTCCACCACGTCGGGGCTTTTCCTTCAAAGGTGCATGCGGCATATTTGACTTTGCTCGCAGCAGGGCACGAACACATTTTGAAAACTGATTCATTCTTCTAGAACCATTGCGAGAGGGCAATGACTCCGCCGGTTCCTTGGAAGGACTCTGGCTTGCAGTTGGTGAAATCCTTGTAGGAGCACTCCCTCGAGCGCACAGGGATTTCAGCAGGAATAGAGTCAACAGGGGTTCCACCTCTCCTGGCATCAGTAGAGTGATACTGAGCCATGGCAGTTGCCACTGCTGCAGCTACGTCAGCATTCAGGGCTGCAGTATCAATGACCGGAGGAGGAGGAGGTGGTGGAGGTGGAGGGTTATTCCTGAGAGATTTGCGAGGAGGCATCTTTCAGCTATAAGTTTATAAAGATAAACACAATGGTAAGAATCAATTATAAATGGAGTGAGGGTGACACATGGACTAACTAAACATAGCCCAACAGTTAAATGAGTGTTTCAGATCACAACAAAGAAGATTAGTAGGAAAACACAACTGTACAGATTTTTCCCACAGATTAGGTAAATGTCAATAATATTGGTATTATTGATGTAACAAGTTCAGGGAAAATCGACCTAACAGTAGGTCTTACATCATACCATACGGAAAGTTTGACAGTTCCTAGATTCTTAGTTAGAGTATTGAAAGTTAGGAATATTTTACAGACAAGTACTACTTAGAGCATAGATACTAAAGGCTATTCCTTAACCAAAAGACAAAGACGTACTAGACATCTTCTAACGGTGATGGGAATTCCTCGGGCGAACCCTGAGGTCTACCACTTGACGAACCACCTCTTGAAAGTGTCGTTCATGAGCCCTTTGACTAACTCGAAGTTCTATGACTTCGGCTCGGGAGGCAGCCAGTTATTGCTGCAGGGTCTCATTGGTTCTCCTGGTCCTTTCCATTTCCTCTTCAAGATAGCGGATGCGGACTATGTTGACACCAGAGTTGGCATCAATCTCCATGACTCGGTCGATGGTTGCTCGACCTTGTTCACCATTACGAGCTATTCTGCAGATAATGACGGGCAGAGCTCGATTCGTAGAGCCACCTTCGCTGAGATTGTAAAAGCTTCAGTCCCCAAAGTAAGGTAAGGGTTGACTCTTTTTGTCACTCCAGCGATTCAAGTTGGTTGCCACAAGGGAGTGGGACCTGGGAATGCTGGTCGGAGATTGTTATTTGGGGCTTGACCTACTGGCGGTAGCTTGTTGACTTCAGGCTTAGAGTCAGATCCATCAGAAAAGCCTTCTGCAAGGTGATCATCCAAAGGGATTGGATGCTCATCTTCGGGCTCTTCTTCAATCCACCTAGCATTGCCTTCATTTGGAAAGTACGGGTCGCCATGATGGAATCCAGCCATTTAAATCTACGCGAGAAGAGAGGTATAAGAATCTAGTGTATAAATAGCTTGTAGTAGCACAAAATACCCCTATAGTATTTTAAGTTTAGGTTCTACTATTCTCCTTGTGGTATTGTTGGTAAGTGTTTAGACTTGTTAACATATCACAAACATTCTAGGGCATATGCTAATCACTCCTCGGACCAGCATAGTTGATCAGGCTATGCCATTCCCAGGACTGACCATACATCCCCAAGCTCACTTGTGATATTTAACAATCGTAATACTTTTGTTCTTGTCATTGTGACACTGATTTTAGTATGAATGTAGACTTGTATACTTAATTAAACATTTTAGTATTTAAAGTATAGACTCTTGGTCAGAGTGTTTTAATCTCAAATGGGTTTATAGTTAGTATATCTTTTATGGGTTGATATACTCAATTCACTAAAAACAATGCTCTGATACCAATCTGTCACACCCCAAAACCAAGAACGGCGGAATCGTTCTGGGGCGGAGGACGTCATGTACAGTATCACAACACAGGATAACAATAAATAAGCAAACAACATCATCCACTACATTAAATATATAATTTCAATACAAGTGTGTTCTGTACAGTTAGAGACACCAAAAAGTAAATCAAAATAATAAGATGAGTCTTGGATGCGCTCCATGTTCTCAAAATCTGGCCTCAGTACCAGTCTACTGACGACCTGAGAATACAAGTTATTTTGAAAGAGTTTATCAGCATTAAGTTGGTGAGTTCATAAGTATTTTAGTGTCGGTGTTTGTTATCAAAACATTTGAACGTGGTTTTAAGTATGACTTTTTAAACATTGGTGATAAAAGTATGTGAATGTTTGTAAGTGTTTGTTTAAGTGAAATGATCACTAAATGTATGTAAAGGGTAAATTATTCTAGTATTGTAGTGTTGTATTATAGGAACTACTGCTCTACTAACTACCTTAAACCGGATTTATATTAAGGTATCATGTGATTAATTGTACCATACTATCGACTAGGTAACAACGAAAAATGTAGGTCGTAAAAAGGTATGACGTTTGGCACCCGTAGACCTGCAGGTCCAGCTGTAGCTAGCAGCAAGGTGTAGGATAGTCAATCCAGTATAGATCTATACGCAAACTCACGCTCTCCCTCCAAGAGACTCTGGCTACAACTCGGGCCATGACACTGAAGGCATAATCCGATACAGTGGATCACAATTATGTTAACGTATTCATGTATATGTAATGTATTGTTACTCCTTCTAGTATAGTTGTATATGTTCTTCTTCTAGTATAGTTGTATATGTTCTCATAGTAATATAATGTATATCTTCTCATAGTAATAAGTACTGACTCATTGATCTAGCAATAGTATAAGTATTATCCTGTGCTACCCCGATGGTAACTTACTAATGATGTAACTAGTACACATTAATATGGAAGAACTTTTATGACTATATATGTACACATGATATATAATTAATAGTTAAACGACCTTCGGACGGATACCCGATACCCCACCAGACCACATCTCAAGTGTGAAAAGGAAATAGGGCGGGCGGCCTTCCTAAGCCTTTTAAACATTGCTTATATAATTATACATATACGGGCATGCAATTTATAATAAGCATAAAAGAGTTTAAGTAAAAGTAATTGATAAGTAAAAGAGTTAGTAAAGCAGTTTCAAGTAAAACAGTTTGAACAGTAATAAAATCATTGGTTTTATACTTATTAATCACATGTGATTGATGTAATAACTATAAGTATTCAACTTGTATTCCCCCCATTAAAGCATTTAAAACACTTAAAAGTATTTCAAAGGTTAGTTAAAGGGGTATGAACTCACTTGCGGTGAGTGGATTGGATTGGAGTGTCAGGTAGGGTGCTAGGTGACAAATGGAGACTTGTACACACGCACGAGCCTAGTTATTATATAATGAACATATATATAACTAATTAGCCAATTTATAACTAATAAATTAAGTTGGGACACTCTATAACATGCAAACACTTTGTTTCAAGTGTTAAAGATCACAAGGATTGCATCTGAGTGTTGGTAGGGCAAAGCTAGGGTGTTTGGAGTTCAAGGGTAAACTCCCTTGGAGTTTACGGTTTTGATGGTCATAACCCAAGGAGTTTATGGCAGTAAAAGGGTTTACGGTCGTAAACTCTACTCCTATTGACCATGTGTTCTTTTGTGGTTTAACTAGCCTTTTGAAGCATATCTACTAGGTGATTTGGCCTTTGGAAGGGTCTAGGGCAACAAAAACACTCCTTAGATGAGTTTATGGCCTCATGTTCATTTCCCTTTGGGTTTACTACCGTAAACACTTATGGAAAAGGCTATTGCCATGTTTTCAAGTCCTTAACACAACTAGGTAATACTCTAAGTTAGTTTTTAGGCCTAAGGAAGGAAAATGACCCACTTAAACACACTTTAGGGTGTTTACGGTTTTGGGAGATCCCCAAACCGTAAACACCTATGAATGTTGGTCTTTGATGTTTTTCAAGGCTTAAACACAATAAGGGATGGGTTAAACAAGTCAAGGATGGCTTATACATCAAACTAGGACTTAGATTAGGGACTTAGGCACACTTTGGTGGCATTTTTGCTGTTTACGGCCCAAGAACATTCTTGGACCGTTAACACCTCAAACCTTGTGTTCTTGGCATATTTTCTTGATGTTTATATGTAATACTAGCTTAGTAACACTCAAGGATGGAAGTACTTACTATTAGGAGGCTTGATTTGTGCTAAAAGTCCAAGAACACTTAGTGTGTGTTTTTGGTGTTCTTGGTGTTTTGGAAATCTAGATAAATTACATAAATGAATGGATGAATAGATGCACAAACACTAGATTAAGTGTTTTACTAACTTGAAATGGTTAGAACACTTACTAGTTTGAAGATTTGGAAATCAAATCTAGGATGATACTTGAAAGCCTTTTTGGAGTTTACTCTTTTGGGTATTTGGGGAGTAAACACATAATGGCTAGTCTTGGGGAGTAAACTCATACATAGGTATGAGTTCACGGTTTTTGGGATGATTTTTCAACCCAAACATAATACTTTAGCCGGGAACTTCTAAGATGCGAGGTGTTTGTGGTTTCTAAAAACCAAAACCCGAGATGACACTTTCTTTCACCCGATCGTTTAAAAATAATATTAAAATAATCAAACAAACATTAAATTTTTTAAAAATAAGAAATAATGACATTAACTTATGATACAAAGTTGTTGACTTTTAGGGTTTGACCGAATGGAAATTTCGGGTTGTCACACTTTGGACGAAATCAAAATCAACGAGAGTCTTCACTTTATAGAAGAACTAGTAGAAATCATGGATATGGAAATTAAAAGAACAAAATAAAGTCGCATACCCATTGTGAAGGTCCGCTAGAATGTAAAGCGAGGGCCTGAATACACCTGAGACCGCGAAGATCAGATGAAACAAAAATACCCGCATCTTTTCCCTAGTCCATAAATACTTATCATAGAATAAATTTCAAGACAAATTCTCTCTAACGGCGGGATGATGTGACAACCCGATATTTCAAATCAATGTAATGACCGAAGTCAAGTTTTGTAATCTATTTTTGAATAAATAAATAAAAATAACGTCAAAAATGAAATGTACAAAAGTCTCCATTGGGATACATAAAGTAATAGATATCGTAACAAGGTTTTCATAAATGTAAAGAATACAAAATTCCAAGTTATAACGAAGAAGTTATGAGAAATTGAAAATCTGCAGCGAAAGTGGTAAAACACTGTCAAGCGTAAAATGAGAAAATTTAATAAAATACTTTATAGCGTTAGGTATCTAAATGAAAGTCATAGATATCTTTAAACCGTAAACATATATAAATAGAACATCCAAATCTGACTTTGTATGAGAAAGTTATGATTTTTCTAAGTTTCGAAGTAGCGGTAGAAAGCTAAAAACTCGAAATAGAGATCGAGCGACTTTCAGCCAATGCAACTTAAACGAGAATTGAAGATCTCGACAATAGTAGTACAACGGTAAGAAGATAGACGAAAACGGACGTCACATGAAAAAGTTATAAATTTTTAATGGACTTTTCCTCTCTCGGTCTACTAAAAATAATATAATACAATTAAAATGAAATTATCCAACGGAGTCTAAACGAGAGTTATAGAGAATAATCTCACCTTTGCATGGATATAAAGAACGTCGAAAATGGAGCTCGTATGTGAAAGATATGAATTTCTGAAGTTTGAGGCACACACACCGAGGGGGGATGCCTCACGTTCAGTTGGGGAACGCCCCACATTCGGACCCAAACCCTGTCCCGTCGCATGTCAAGTACGAAGTTCATAAGCCATGAAGCATGGTAAAATGCGCTGCGTTCGTCCAAGGAATGCGTTACATTCGGGAACGCGCTGCGTTTGGAAACAAGCCTCATGCTATAAATAGAATGCGAAGCCAGCCAAAGTTGTTTGCTAATTTCTTTCCTTTCACCCCCCCCCCCCCCCCCACCATAAACTTTCTTTTTCTTGGCAAGTTATACCCCCAAAGCCCCGTTATCACTACTAGCATATGACACAAGTCCCAACGCCCCCGAGATTTCCAAGAAATCGACTTTTTCCAGTCGAAATGCTGCTCGAGTTTAGTCTCGTCTTCATCAAACTGCCACTTCTACCAAGTGAGTTCATACCCCTATATTTTCACGTTTTTACTATATTTTAGGGGGAAAATAGAAGTGAAACGCAAGAAAAACTCATGTTAAAATGCAAATCGTTACATATAGTTTCAAATGCTTTATCTACATTTTGTGTATAAATGTTAAATACGTAAAATAACGTTATTACAAATGTTATACTTCACATGAAAAGTTGGTAGCACACTAAGGTTTATCATTCAAATGAAACACACTTTTGAAAAACTATAATAGGTATAGTTTCTGAGATATTCATGATATTTTACACTCTATAAACACTATAGAAAGCAAACACTTGCATTTACAAGAAAAATGGATTTTTCATACGTACATCTAATTGATACAACTTTTGTGAGACATTTAACTTCACGTACTTTCAATTACGCATTTCAAGTCCTGTGTTATAAACCATAATCTCATGTAGGGAGAGCGTGATACTTGTGTATAGATCTATACGGGATTGACAATCTCGCACCTAAACTGTTAGCTACAGTTGCACCGGCACATCTGGGGTGACAAACATCATGTCATTCCAACGCCTGAAGAACGTTGTGACAGGCAGTCTGGGTCAATAGTACGGTTATAAAACTCACATGAAGTGTTAAAACATTTGATTTACGGGGCTACCAAGCACCTTAGTGATTATATATACATATATAAATCTAATTACACTATTTTAGGTATGGAAAATACTTATGCATTCCGATTTTTGGAACTTTTAAAAACTACCATTCATTTATATAAAATACTAGATTTTCTAGAAACAAACTTGGTTACTTTATACAAAAAGGCATATAATTTTTATACAAAAATGCTTATGAACTCACCAACTTAATTGTTGACACTTTTTCAACACTACTAGTATTTCTCAGGGATTTAGTAATACAGATATACGGGATTGAAAATCTCACACCTAAACTGTTAGCTACAGTTAGACCGGCAGGTGTGGGGTGAAAAACGTCATATCATTCCAATGCCTGAAGAACGTTGTGACAGGCAATCTGGGTCAATAGTACGGTTATATAACTCACATGAAGTATTAAAACATTTGATTTACGGGGCTACCAAGCGCCTAAGTGATTATATATATATATATATATATATATATATATATATATATATATATATATATATATATATATATATATATATATATATATATCTAATTACACTATTTTAGGCATGGAAAATACTTATGCATTCTGGTTTTTGGAACTTTTAAAAACTACCATTCACTTATAGAAAATATTGGATTTTCTAGAAACAAACTCGGTTACTTTATACCAAAAGACATATAATTTTTATACAAAAACGCTTATGAACTCACCAACTTAATTATTGATACTTTTTCAAAACTGCTAGTATTTCTCAAGGATTCAGTAATACTGGTAAACCACAGCTTTTGGGGAAGGAACGCTAAGGCATCAAAATTCAAACTTATTATATCATCATAATGTAATTTCTTTTGAAACATGTATTACAATCAACAATGTAACTTTTTAAATTATATTTATGATGGTTGTGTTTGCTTTCTTTACTATTTACTCAAATGTTATGATACAACATGAAGTCATCTGCCCTCGAATGATTCCGTCGTTCTGGTTTGTGGGGTCCTGAACCAGATGACACCCTTCCAAGGTGACACCTTCAGCAGCACAAAGTTTCCCACCTAAAACTCAAGGTCCGAACGACATCAGTCAGCATAACTCTTATGTCGACTCTGTGCGACCTGCAACCTATCGTGCACCTGGTAAATCAACTTTATGGTCTTAAGCACTACCTCAATGCTTCCCATGACCCGATGACTAACCTCATCCCAACAAACTGGGATCCTACACCTTCTTCCATACAACAACTCAAATGATGGTCGGTAATTACTAGCATTGTAACTGTTATTGTAGGGGAACTCGGCTAGAGGAAGGTAAGTATCCCAACTCCCTCTGAAATCCAACACATACGCTCGAAGCATATTCTCGAGTTTCTAAATCATCCTCTCACTCTGGCCATCGGTTTGCGAGTGGTATGATGTACTGAAATGCAACTAGGTTCCCAACTACTCATGAAACTTCATCCAAAATCAGGAAGTGAAACGAAAATATGAATCCAAGACCACTAAAACTCGCACCCTGTTCCTAACTACCACCTCCCGAACATAAATATCAACTAGCTTTTCTGCGGATATGCTCTCAGCAATCGGGATAAAATGTGCACTCTTGGTCAACCTGTCCATGACGGCCCTTATAGAATCAACACCCCATGTCAGTGTAGGTAATTTTGTGACAAAATCCATAGTGATCTCCTCCCACTTCCACTTAGAGATGGGTAACGGCTACACCTTGTCATGGGGTCTCTCATGCTCGGCCTTGACCTTTCTACAAGTCAAGCACCGCTCAACAAACAAAGCAACTTCTCTTTTCGTACAGGGCCACCAGTAACATAACCTCAAATCTTGATACATCTTCTTAGCCCCTAGATGGATAGAAAACTTAGATTTATGCGCCTCCTCTAAAATCATCTACCTCACCCCACGTGACGCTGGAACCCAAACTCTACCATACTACATCAACAACACTCGGTTATCTCTAATAAATAAATTAATATGCCCTCTAATCCGCTCCATCTACCAATTTTTATTTTTCAATCCCTCCACTCGAGCCTCCTTCATCAAATCCATCAGAGGCAACGTGACAGTTAACTTCAAACAAAAGTCTCAGATAGATGAGCTTATCGCCTTACGGCTCAAAGCATCGTCCACAACCTTGGCCTTCCCGAGGTGGTATAGGATCTCGTAATCATAATCTTTCACCACATCCAACCAACCCCGCTACTGCATATTCAAATTTGGATGATCCATCAATTATTTCAAACTCTTATGGTCGATGTAGATAGTACACCGAACCCCGTACAGATAGTGTCTCTGATCTTGAGATCAAACACCACAGCCCCCAATTCCAAATCATGTGTGGGATAATTCAACTTATGAGGCTTCAGTTGCCTTGAAACGTAAGCAATCATGTTACATCTTTGCATAAGAACAGATCCCAAACCCAAAATAGAGGCGTCGTAGTAAACCATGAAATCATCCAAACCCTCGGGTAGCATGAGAATCGGGGTTTCGCACAAGCACTGCCTTAGAGTCTCGAAGGCAAACTATTGATCAGGCCCCCACCCGAAGGTCACATTCTTCTTTATCAGGCGGGTCAGGAGCACAACAATATTGGAGAAATCCTGAATAAATCTCTAATAATACCCCACAAGACCCAAGAAACTCGGAAGCGTCGATGTGGTTCTAGGGACCTCCCAATGCATCAAACCCTTATCTTGACCGGGTCCACCAAGATTCCCTTCTGGTTGATGATATTCCCCAAAAACTGAACCCCACGCAACCAAAACTCGCATTTGGAGAATTTGGCATAAAGTCTCTCCCTTCTAAAGATCTCCAACGCCTCTCACAAGTGTTGCTCATGCTGCTTCTTGGTCTTGGAATAGATCAGAATATCCTCAATGAAAACAATTACATACTGATCCAACATCATCCTATAGACCCAGTTCATGAGATCCATGAACATTGTTGGGGCATTGGTGAGCCCGAATAGCATCACCACAAACTTGTAATGACCATAACTAGTTCTAAAGGCTTTCTTTACTACATCTTCATCACTGACTCTCATCTGATGGTATCCTGACCATAGATCAATCTTGGAAAACCAAGATACACCCTGAAGCTAGTCAAACAGATCGTCAATCCTCAGGAGTGGGTAACGGTTCTTAAATATTAGCTTGTTCAACTGTGGATAGTCGATACACATCTTGTGAGACCCGTCATTCTTCATAAACAGGATCGGTGCTCCTCACGGAGAACTACTCGGACAAATAAAATCCTTGTCTAGCAGCTCTTTTGGCTGCATAGACAACTCCTGCATCTCAGGTGGTGCTAGGAGATATGGCGCCTAGGCTATCGAAGCCGAACCATGCATCAAATCAATCTGAAACTTGACCTGCCTCTCGAGAGGCACTCCAGGCAAGTCCTCGTGAAAAACATTCGAACAATTCTGCACAATAGGTACCCTAATCAATTCTGTAGTGGCCTCAACACGCATATCCGAAACATAAGCCAAAAACCCAGAACATCCCTCTTATAGAAATCTCCTGGCCCTCGCAGCTAAAAAGAGAGATAGTCCATGTGAAGCTCCCTCACCAATAATAACCAGTGCTCCACACTTGGGGTTCAAACTCTCACCAACTGCCACTCATAGTCAATCATGGGCCCATTGGGGCCTAACCAATCCATCACGATGATCACCTTCGATCCCCTCAAGGGAATCATTACTAAATAAATAGGAAACCTATAACTGAACATGTTCAAGACACACCCTCGGAAGACCCTCGAATCACTCGTGGTATGGTCATCCACAATCTCCACCTCTAGAGGGGAACTGGAAGTTCCTGGAGCATCACGAAAATTCTTGATGAGCGCAAGAGACACGAAGGATCTGGTAGCCCCCGAATCAAACACGATATGAGCAGACAAATCATTGACCAGAAAGGTCCCTATACAACACCATAATTAACATAAACATAAATAAAGGAAACAATAAAATATAAGTCTAGAACACATACTGGTCACAACATCTGGTGCTGCTCGGGCCTCGTCGGTGGTCAACTAGAAAGTCCTTCTCTTCACCACAGGGGCCTCTGCCTTGACCTGGCGGCTGTCGGTAATCCTCAAGGTGGCTGGTGCGGGTGCCACCACTACTCCTCCAAAAAATCTTGGACAATCGGCCTTTTTATGTCTGGTTTGATTACAATTAAAACAAATCAAACCCTTCTTAGGGTAATCCCTTCTCATGTGACCGATTGGCCATAATTGTAACATATTGAGCGTGCTGCTCGACAAACTCCACTCTGTGGCTTTCCACACTTAGCACAACGAACCCGGCCTTGCTGGCCTCTGGTGTAGGTACCGGAGGTCTTGGACCTCTTAGCCTGACCCACAACTGTCTGAACCTGCTCCGAATTTCGCTTTTCTCGGAGCTCCAACTCAATCCCCCACTCGCGAGCCTTCTCGATCATGTCATTCAAGGTCTTACACCCCAAGAAACTCACGAACTCCTTAATGTCATCCCTCATCACAACATAATATCTCATCTTCCTCATCTCCTCGTCCGCAACATACTATGCAACCAGCAATGCCCTCTCCCTGAATTTGGCGGTGATCTCTGCCATAGTCTCTGTAGTTTGGCGATGCTCCTGAAACTCCCTCGCTGGCTGTTTCACCTCTATAGCTAGTACATACTCCCTTTGGAATCTCTGAACAAAATCCTCCATTGTCATCTCAACCACCCCTGTTATCCCTACGACTCGAGTAACCTCCTGCCACCAATCTTGCACTCTTTCCCTCAACAAGCAGGATGTGAATCCCACGTTTTCCCCATCATGGAAAAAGCTCGTTCGTGGAGCATTCTCCATGTCAACGATCAAACGTCAGCAAGCGATGGGGTCCTTAACCCCAAAGAACTAAGGCACTCCACACGCCTTGAACTCCCAGAAAGAGGGAATTCCAACCCCGAACTAACCCGTAACTATCTCGACTCGAAATGACCTGAGCCACTCCTCCATGATCTCTAATATCCCCTCCTCGACGGTACCTGAAATCATAGGGGCAGCGTCAAGTGTGCTTCGAGTAACCTTAGCTACGATAAGCTCACGTAGCCTTTCATCAATCGGTTCAGTGCATGAACCTGAACCCGAACACGAGCTCGAACCTAAACGTGAAACTGAACCTGAACCCCCGCAAGTAGCCATCACCATCCTCAAACTGAAAATACAACATAAAAGTAATCAATCAAAGAGATTTTAAGGGATTCCTCAACACTAGCCTCCTTAGATATTCCAGATATGAACTCGTCTCAGGTACAGATCTCTTAGGGTTTCTCACTGGGGGTTGGTGGCCGCAAATGACGGCCTTAAGGGCCTTTAAATAGGTCTAAAACCTTGGAAATTAGGGTTTCATTAAACAGTGTGGACTTGCCGAGTCCACTCATGATTCGCGGAGTCCAGCTGTGAACTCGCATACGAATCCGCGACCATACTTGGCGAGTTTAGACGCCAACTCGCCGAGTCTCCTCACGCATCCCAAAAATAAAATAACAAATTAGGATACCTGGGAATCCGGGTGTTACAATTCTCCCCCACTAGAATCAGACTTCACCCTCGAAGTCTCATTCTGCAAACAAGTTTGGATGTTGCTCCCTCATCTCACACTCCGGTTCCCAAGTCAACTCTGACCCTTTCCGATGCTGCCACTAGACCTGAAAGTGTCATGAATCTGACCCAACTCTACTGGTAACTCCAAACGGTAGGCTACCCTGCCTACCCTCACGATCACCCTGAAAGGACCAATATATCGGGGCCTTAACTTGCCCTTCTTCCTAAAGCGAATCACTCCTTTCCAAGGAGAGACCTTCAGGAGCACGAAGTCGCCGACCTGAAACTCGAGCACAGACTGGCGTGTGTCCGCATAACTCTTCTGACGACTCTGAGCGGTCAACAACCTCTGTCTGACCTGCTGGATCTACTCTGTCGTCTGGAGCACAATCTCGGTACTACCTATCACATGCTGCCCTACTTCTCCCCAGCAAATGGGGGTCCAACATCTCCTCCCATACAACAGCTCAAAGGGCGACATCCCAATGCTCGAATGATGGTTGTTGTTATAATAAAACTCCGTCAAGGGAAAATACGTGTCCCAACTTCCGCCGAAATCCAACACACATGCTCGGAGCATGTCCTCGAGCGTCTGAATCGTCCGCTCACTCTGCCCGTCAGTCTGTGGGTGGTATGCGGTACTAAAATGTAGTTTCATACCCAATTCCTCATGAAACTTCTTCCAAAACCTGGAAGTGAAACGTACATCTCGATCTGAGACAATCAAGATTCGCACTCCATGCCGCGATACCACCTCTCTCACGTACAATTCTGCCAACCTCTCCACGGAAGAGCTCTCACTAATGGCCAGGAAGTGAGCACTCTTCGTCAACCTGTCCACAATTACCCAAATTGCATCAACACCCCTCGCGGTCCTTGGCAATTTGGTGCAGAAATCCGTGGTAATTTGTTCCCATTTCCACTCAGGAATCTCTAATGGCTGCAACTTACCATGTGGACGCTGGTGCTCGGCCTTAACCCTGCGACAAGTTAAGCATCTCTCTACAAACCATGCGACGTCTCTCTTCATACAGGGCCATAAATATTCCTTTTTCAGATCCAAATACATCTTAGTGGCCCCGAGATGGATCGAGAATTTCGATCGATGAGCCTCTTCTATTAAAATGGTATGCGTTCCGCCCACGGACGGTACCCATATCCGTCCCTGAAATGTCATAAGCCCCCGGCTATCGGTAACGAATTCCGATACCAGCCCGACAACTCGCTCTCTCTTCTGTCTTTCTGGCCTCACAGCCTCATCCTGGGCCCCACAGATAGCATCCAACACCGAGGTCATCACTGACAATCTCAAACAAACATCCCGCAATAGGGCGCCCTCCGCCCTTCGGCTCAGTGCATCAGCTACAACATTAGTGAAGAGGCCTTTAGATCAATCAAAATATCAAACAATGACTATGAATAAGAACAAGAGAAATTCACGAAGAAAAACTTTCACTAAGAAAGATAATCTCACAAAGAGATTATCGTGTGCACAAAGCGACGATTAGGGTTTGTGAAAGGCGTAACCATTCACAAACCTATACAAAATAATATATACTGCTATTCTAGACGATCCCTACAATTCAGGGATACGCCAGCTAATAAATCAAGATAACTAAGGAACCAGGATAAATACAAGATTTGTTACAAAGCACTGAATAAACTAAACTATTACAAACTGAGCTGCTGAAGTGTTGGCGCTGATGCTGAGATACGTGCTGATGCTGAGTCTGTTTTAAACATTATCATATTTCAAGGCTTGACCTTTCAATCTCCCCCAATATGATGATGTTCAAAACAAACTAAATTAAGACACCTCTGGAGAATTCTTCATACTCAGCTTCAACTTCAATTTTAACTGGCCAGTAAGGACTGTCCAGCAACTCCTGCCTTCTGTTCAGCAGCTCCATTGCGATAAGAATGTGAAATTCTCCTGATAGATCTTGATGACTCATGCACATTGCCTTAAGCCAACAAGGTGAGTGGTCGGAGCTTTTGGGATCTCAATAGTGCGCTGAAAGCACATCCTCTTGTTTTTATCAAGGTAGAACATTCCGTGTTCGGGAGCTGAGATGAATTGATGCTGAACCGGATCAACACCGAAAGGAAGAGAATTATTAATTACATCAGCACCGAAGTCTAGAACCAATACATCTTCATCATCAACGTGAAACTTGGTTCTTCGAGATCTAGGAACTGACGACCTTGGGCCTTGATGTTGAGGTCGTTCTTTAGGAACAAGATCCAAATGTTGAACCTTCTTGATCAGTAGATGAAGAGCACAAGTCAGTTCGGAAGAGTGAGCTGAGGTTTGCTTGGATGCTAGATCGAGCAGTTCCATCCATTCCGAATACCCATATCTGATCAGCTCATCCCTCTTGACAACTTCAGTATAAAAATGCTGAGAACCTTGACGAGTGATCAGCAACGTAAGGATTTTCTCGTTTCGAGGTTTAGAAGCTTTGACTTTAATGATCTTGTCTCCACACATTCGCCGATTCAAAATATCTTCAAATCTCTTTCGATCAATCCGGTCAAGAACGCTGTCAGTCTTAGACTTGCTAGAGCTAGGAGGAGGTTGAGAAGACTGAGCCTTGGACTGAAATTCCAGGAACTTCTGCATCTGAGCTTCAAAAGATCCCTTGGCCTGAAGTTTGTGCTGAATAAGAGATTCATCAGCTTGAGCAATGTTCTTTAGAAGCTGAGCTCGATTGGCTTCATCAAGAATTTGCTTGACTTGATCAGGGGACATGTTCCATTCAGTGGCAACGTTTGAAATACTAACAATGGACTTGGGTTTCTTTACAGTTGAAAAAGTATCAGTTTGAGAATGATCCAAGTCAATATCTGCTACCTTCCGCTTTCGAGACAACGGATGACATTCTTCACTGGCAACGTCCGAATCCTCTCCTTGGACCGGAATGATGGGATCAGCAATATCATCAGCTAGTATCGGATGAGATTCTTCAAGATCATCTGAGCTTTCTTGCTGAACTGGAATGACAGGATCAATGAAGTTCATGCAAGAATTTGACATTCGTCATCAGGTTCATCATGCTCTTCATCATGCTCACTGTCTTCAAACAATTTTTCAGTAGCTGTTGGACTATTATGCCCCGCAGAATCAGATTCACGAATGGGGTTTGGAGATTCATGCTGAATGGTAGTGTTGTCAGCAGCAGGTTCTGTGTCTTTCTCATTTGGTTCACCATCAGCATGAGCATTTGGTTCACCATTAGCATCATCATCAGCATCAGCATCATCATCAGTATCTCCCCCTTTTTGAACATCATCAGAGTTGGGACTAGCGGGAGGAGTAAGTAAGAGAACCTCCTTGATTTGTTGAACATCAGCCTCAATTCGAAGCAGACGCTGACTTATGTCCCGAGTCAGTGACATCAGTTCAGAAAATGCTGAAGCGGGAATTTGAACCATTCAGGTACCTGGGGCAACTGGAGAGCTAGAAGGCATCCTTGTAGAGAAGTGGTGAACTGTTGGTGACGGATGCTCCCCCTGAGACTGATGCTCCCCCTGTGAGGGATGCTCCCCCTGAGATGGTTGCTCCCCCAGAGGCATGGAATCCTGTGGTGCTGAGGAGGCTTTGCCAGAGTTCGAGATGAGGTGATGAGACAGTTGAGGGGAGAAATGACCGCCATCATGATGTTCCACCTCTTGATCAGCATGATCCATATGATTACCATCAGCACCTCCTTCATCATTGTCAGCTTTTGCATCCTATCGGAGATTCCAATGTCAGTATCCAAAGGATCATCCTGATACATACGAACTGACATTCGAGGGCATTGGATTGGATTCCTAGAGTGAGAAAAGTAGTCAGCAGCGAAGAATTTATCGAACACCAGGGCAATCCAGCATGGAAAGGGAACATGATCAGCACGCACATTTTCACGTAGAAGCTGAACAAGCTGATCAAAGAATAGTGCCCCATAATCTAGCCTTTTGTTGAGAAGAAGAGAGCAGACAACTTGTTGCTCATAATTGCTCAGTTGGTCACCACTGCGAGACTTGTGACCCACACACTTGCATAAGGCACCAGTGAAAAACTTCCAGCCTGGGGTCATGCACTGACACAAAATAAGAGTTGAGCGAGTTCCAGCCTTTGAATGATCATAGCCTAGTTGATCAAACATGCGTTTACATCTTTCAATAGTAGGAGGTTCAGAAAAGGGTTCGAAAATCGGTAACCTTAACGCAGCGCTGAGTAGTTCTGGGGTGATGAAGACAGAGAGTCTGCCATGGCCAATGGTTCCGATGATGGCATTGTTTTCTTCATTAACTATTGCAGTATAGTAGAACTCACATACTTGTTCTGGGAAGAACTCGGACGGTACATCACTGATTGCATATCGAAGGCGGCAGGAAGCCAAGAAATTGACGAAATCATCGAGTCCAAGACCTCGATGAACCTCTGGAATGTCAGGGTTGAAGACGACATTGGTTGCCTTGATGTGAATTGGAAGTGGGGGAGAGTTTGGGGCAGGAATGACTCTTCGAGAGGTTGAGGAGTATGTGAACAGAGATGCCGCCATTGGAGAGTATTTGAGAATTCTAGGGTTTTAGAGAAAAGTTCAAGGTTTTGGAAGGAAAAATTAAACCAAGGGAGAAAGAGGTTTAACTATGGAATGAAAAAGGGGTTTTTAAAAGGTAATGATTATCTTCATTAAAAAGGTGATGATTATCTTCTGACCTGCTTGATTATCGTCATTAAGGATAACAGCGCATCGTAACAACCTGTCAGAGTAGAATATAGCCGTTGGATAAAAGAGCCGTTGACTGAAGGTGAAACGTCAATCAGTGTTTGCAGAAGCGCTGAGCTCAGTGTCACAAAAGTTACATGCTGAAGATATTTCTCCATCAATTCAAAGTACAGCTTGCTTATTCAGGGCTAGCAAGGAGATTGGTGCGTGTGATAGATACTAGTTACATTATCTAACCATCGGCACAGAGTGTTGTGACTTCATCAGTGAGTGGTTTATCTTACTGAATCATTAGACACTGAATAATAGGAGGGTAAAGAATGGATTGTTGCGTGTGATAAACCTTGGTGTTTTGGTCTAACCATCGGCAAAGATTTTTAGACTCTCATCAGCGTGTGTTTTGGCACACTGAATCACAGAATCAGTGTAAGATTGGTAAGAAGGGGTAGTTGCGTGTGATAGATCTTGGTGTTTTGATCTAACCATCAGCAAAGATTTTAGATTCTCATCAGTGTGTGTTTTGGCACACTGAATCACAGAGTCAGTGTAAGATTGGTGAGAAGGGGTAGTTGCATGTGATAGATCTTGGTGTTTTGATCTAACCATCGGCAAAGAGTTTCAAGTCGTTATCAGTGTATGGTTTAATACAGTGAATCATTCAACTTTTATTTAGAAGACTTGAAGAAGAGATAAAGATAAGAAATCAAACCAAAGTGCTCAGAGGCAAATATCATCAGTATGTCATCATCAGCACAATGTACATCAGCTTATAAGACAAAATCAAACATTAGCACAATTGTACATCAAAATTAATTACAAGGAAATCATTCCCAGTTCTCCAATAATGTAAGCAGTTGATTGAGAATCCAGTGCCTTTGTGAAGATGTCAGCGAGTTGCTCCGAAGTCTTGACATGTTCAAGAACAACTTTTCCTTTTTCAACATTATCTCTGATGAAGTGATGTCTGATCTCGATATGCTTTGTTTTTGAGTGCTGAATAGGATTTTGTGTGATCTGAATGGCACTGGTGTTGTCACAATAGATGGGAGTCTTTGAGAACTTGAACCCATAGTCGAGAAGCTGATTTTGAATCCATAAGAGCTGAGCACAACATCTCCCAGCGGAAACATACTCAGCTTCTGCAGTTGAGATGGCAACTGATGTTTGCTTCTTGCTAGACCAGCTGATGAGACGGTTGCCAAGGAAGTGACATCCACCAGATGTACTCTTTTTGTCTAAATTGCATCCTGCATAATCTGAGTCAGTGTATCCATAAAGTTCAAATGCTGAGTCGCGAGGATACCACAGTGCAAGGTTTTGAGTTCCCTTTAAGTATCGAAAAATACGTTTGACAGCCATGAGGTGAGATTCTTTGGGATTAGCTTGGAATCGATCACAGAGAATGGTTCCAAACATGATATCAGGATGACTTGCTGTGAGATATAAGAGGGATCCAATCATTCCTCGATATAGAGAGTGATTGACATCAGTTCCAGTTGGATCAGCGTGTATCTTATCAGTCTTAGATACTGGGGTAGATGCTGGTTTGCAGTCACTGAGAGAATACTTAGCAAGCAGGTCAGAAATATATTTACTTTGGCAAATGGAAATACCTGTCTTTTGTTGCTGAACCTCAAGGCCTAAGAAAAAGGTCATCTTCCCCATCATGCTCATTTCGAACCTTTGAGACATGATCTCTGCAAATTCCTTGCTCAGTGTCTCATTTGGAGAGCCAAAAATAATGTCATCGACATAAATTTGAACAAGAACCATGTCTGAGCCTTTGTTTTTGATGAAGAGAGTATTGTCGATTGCTCCTCGTCTGTACCCATTTTCAAGCAGATACGATGTCAGCGTCTCATACCAAGCCCTGGGAGCTTGCTTCAGTCCATAAACAGCTTTGTCTAACCGGTACACGTAATCAGGATGATCTTTGTCCACAAAGCCTGGGGGCTGATTTAGGAACACTTCTTCTTCTAACACACCATGAAGGAATGCTGTTTTCACATCCATCTGATAGACAATGAAGTTCATGTAGGATGCGTATGCGAGAAACAGCCTGATAGCTTCAATGCGAGCAACTGGGGCAAAAGTTTCCCCGTAGTCGATAGATTCAATCTGAGTAAACCCTTGAGCTACAAGCCTTACCTTGTTGCGAGTGATGATTCCATCTTTATCAACCTTGTTACGATAGACCCAGCGAGTTCCAGTGATAGTCTTCCCGGATGGTCTTGGGACAAGAGTCCAAACTTTGTGCCTTTCAAACTCATTCAGTTCTTTGCATGGCTTTGATCCAATCAGCATCTTGAAGAGCTGTGTGTACTTTATCAGGTAAGATCATTGAAACAAAGTTAACATACATGCAAAAGTTATTAAGTACACTAGATCTGGTTCAGACACCATCATGAATATTCCCTATAATTCGATCAATAGGATGATCTCGATGTTCAATGACTGATGCTGATTCCGGAGAGATAGACACTGACACATTATCAGTTTCAGGAGAGTCTTCAGCTTCAAGGGTTTCATCAGCACCTAATGAGTTATCTGTTGTTGTGGCTGCAGTATCTTGATTCAAGGGACATGGAACTGGAATGATAGGATCAGAAGAATCGGTCATCTCTTCAGCACAAGGTGCTTCATCGAATGGACAAGAGAGAAGCTCTTGAAAGATAGAAGGAGAATGAGTGACTTTTTCATCAGTGTATGATTCCTCATCAAACTTCATAGGAATGGATTCTTCAACACATTGCCTGTTCACATGAAAAACACGAAAAGCCTTCGAAATAGATGAGTACCCAACAAAAATACCTTTATCAGCTCTAGGTTCAAACTTGGATCTTGGGTCACGCTGATTTAGAATATAACAAATGCATCCGAACACATGAAAAAAGGATACATCTGGTTTTCGATCTTTCAGCATTTCATATGGAGTCTTCTTGTGAATCCTGTGAATTAGAGATCGATTCTAAGTAAAACATGCTGTATTGACAGCTTCAGCCCAAAACGACATAGGAAGACCAGCATGGATCATCAAGGTCCTTCCTGCCTCAATCAGTGTTCTATTTCTTCGTTCAGCAACACCATTTTGCTGAGGAGTACGAGGAGCTAAGAAGTTTTGTCTAATTCCTTTATGATCACAAAATTCTTCAAGAGTTGAGTTTCGGAACTCAGTGCCATGATCACTTCTTAGTTGCTTAACTTTAAGACCTGTCAGTGTCTCATTTTTACGAATCAGTGAGATAATTTCCTGTGCAGCATGACTTTTCTTCTTCAAGAAAACTACCCATGTAAATCGAGTGAACTCATCCACAACCACTAGAGTATACTTATTTCCACCTAGTGAACGAACAGGAATAGGTCCAAACAAGTCCATGTGGAGTAGATGAAGAGGGACTGATATACTGGAACATGACTTGGGTTTGAATGAGGACTTGGTTTGTTTTCCTTGTTCACAAGCTGAACACATCTTCTCTTTCACAACGCTGAATTTTGGGAGCCCTCTAACTAGGTCTTGATTGGATATCTTGGATAGATTCTTGAAGTTCAGATGAGAAAACCTTTTGTGCCAAATCCAGCTAAGATTCGTCTGAGACTTTGTAAAGAAACATTGCATCAGTGCCTTATCACTTGAGAACATGTCAAGAACATATATATATATATATATATATATATATATATATATATATATATATATATATATATATATATCATCTTTTCTACTTGCTGAGAGAACGATGTTCTTGTCAGTGTTTACAACTCTTCCTTCTTTCTTTGTAAAGTGAACTTCATAGTCAGCATCACACAATTGACTGACAGACATAAGGTTGTGTTTGAGACCCTTAACATATGAAACATTTTGAAAAACCACGTTATTGCATTTGATGTTTCCATATCCCTTAGTGAACCCCTTTCCATTGTCTCCATAAGTAACTGCAGGACCAGTTTTCTTAACATAATCTTCCAGGAGAGACTTTGATCCTGTCATATGCCTTGAGCAACCACTGTCTAAGTACCAAAGATGATCCTGACCCTGCAGTGCTGAGAAACTAGTTAGAACACACTGACCCATTCAAAGATGGGTCATTCACAAAGTTATTTGATAATAAATTATAACACTCCTTAGGAAGACAGTTTAAAGAGTTTGACTTAAGAGTCCATTTTTCATTCCTAACTTTAATATTTTCAGCTCTTGAGGATGATTTATCAAAAGAACATTCACTGATCTTGTGAGAGGATTCACCACATCTGTAACAAACTCTAGTTCCAAAGTTCTTCTTGGTGAGCAAATTTTTTGATTTAACACATTTTGATATGTAAGATTCACCAATAGAGCTTTGAGTCCTTTTGTTTATCATTGAGTCGTGACTGAGTTCAGTGTCAGAAGGAATTTGATCAGTGTTAGGAGATGAACTATCAATATCTGATTTTGACTCATTCACAGATGGGTTGCAATCAGGGAAGTGCTTGAGTTGTTCCTGAACAGCATGAAACACTCCATTAGAGATAGGAAAAGCAATAATATTCTCAGTTAGAGGGGTTGGTCTAACAAGATGTGCAGGATAAGAGGTAGGATCAATTCCGGTAATTTCAACATTACACTCAATAATACCATCAGGATTAATAGTACAATATTCATCAATTAAACTTTGATTAATAAAAGAGTTACTGACAAACTTATTTTTGAAATTATTTTTCATCTCATTCATGGAATAGACCTCAGATTCCTTTTCTTGTGATTTAAAAACTTTTTCAGCTTCTGCAAAATTACCCCCAAGAATTTTCTCACAAGAATGTGGAATTTGAGTTGAAATAATATAATTGGCATTCTTATGAGATTTTGCCCAAGTGTGAAGTACAGTTTGTTCTTTGATCAAAAGATTTTTAACATCGTCAATTTCAGCAGACAAGGATGAATTTGACAAACTAGTAATTCTAAGATTTTCCTGAGTGGATTCAATAATGCTATTTTTCATGGATATATCAGTTTCAAGAAGATCAATTTGATTTTGCAAATTTCTTATGGTTTGATTCTTCTTAGAATTAATGACACCCAAATACTCAAACATTTTGATTTTTTCATTCATTGAATAGGAAACAAAGTTTTTAACCTGGTACATTGAAGAAGAGTCAGTGTTGTGCTTCCTGGAATTTTCAACATCAGACATATCAGTGTCAAAAGTACTTTTGTCTTTATCAGGAATATCCGGGTCCTCTATTTTGACCATGAGACACTTGACTTCATCATCTGATGACTCTTCATCAGTTTTCCATTTTTCTTCTTCAGCTACAAGCACTTTATGTTCCAGGTTTTCAGCTTTCAGCTTCTCAATCAGCTTGTTGTACTTCTGCTTCCAGTATTCATCTGAGCCTTGTTTCTTTTGTTTACAATCCTTTGCAAAATGATCAGTGCTCCCACAGTTAAAGCACTGAGCCTTCTCTTTCTTATCAGCACCATGCCTTTTATCAGCTCCTGACCCTTTTGAGAATTTTCCTCCAATCTTCTTTTGAAACTTTGAGAAGTTTCGACCTGATTTTTCAAAGGTCTTCACAATCAAAGCTGCACTGGCTACAACCTTTTCAAGATCATCAGTGTTAGTTTTAGATGAATCAGTGTCTGAATCACTTTCAGTGTCTGAATTTGACACCAGCTTTTTGTTGGAGAACAGGGCTACAGAAGATTCACGCTGAGAATCTTTCATCAGTTCCTTTCTTTGTAGCTTGGATTCTTCATAGTATCGAAGATTTCCATAGAGACTTTGTAAGTCCATAGAGTGGATCTTCTCACTATTTTTCAGCACATCAACATGATTCTCCCAACCTGCACCTAGAGAATCCAAGAACTTTTGCACTAGAACAGTTCTATGCTTCAACTGATCTAGTCTCCGAAGATCATTAACAAGAGTATTGAATCTGTTAAAAGTTTGAGTCAAGGTTTCACCTTTCTTAGCAAAAAAATGTTCATACCTTCGGTTAAGATCATTTATTTGAGTAGCCTTGACTTCTTCAGTTCCTTCAAAAGATACAGTCAGCGTATCCATCATCTCTTTTGCTGAGATGCAATTTTGAACCAGCCCAAAGATGTTGTATGGCAATGAGTAGCTGATAGCGGCACGAGCACGAACATCCAAACCATGTTTTCTCTTGTCGTCTGTCGTCCAGTTTTCTTTTGGAGTTTTCTTCATAGTGCCATCAGGAACATTATTTTTAAGAGGCTGATACATCGGAACATAAGGACCTTTTTCAACAATGTCCAGCATCAACAGACTCCAAGGCATATAGAGCCTTTATTTTCCACATAGCAAAGTTAGTTTCATCGCAAGGAGGGATTTTAGCAGAAGGATGATTTGACGAGTTTGATGAAAAAGAAGATGAAGCCATTTGTTTGATAAAAGAAACCTGCTCTGATACCAATTGAAGAGGCCTTTAGATCAATCGAAATATCAAACAATGACTATGAATAAGAACAAGAGAAATTCACGAAGAAAAACTTTCACTAAGAAAGATAATCTCACAAAGAGATTATCGTGTGCACAAAGCGACGATTAGGGTTTGTGAAAGGTGTAACCATTCACAAACCTATACAAAATAATATATACTGCTATTCTAGACGATCCCTACAATTCAGGGATACGCCAGCTAATAAATCAAGATAACTAAGGAAACAGGATAAATACAAGATTTGTTACAAAGCACTGAATAAACTAAACTATTACAAACTGAGCTGCTGAAGTGCTGGCGCTGATGCTGAGATACGTGCTGACGCTGAGTCTGTTTTAAACATTATCATATTTCAAGGCTTGACCTTTCAATTAGCCTTGCCCGGGTGGTACAGGATCTCACAATCATAATCCTTGACCACGTCCAACCACCTCCTCTAGCGCATATTTAGGTTGGGATGATCCATCAAATACTTCAAGCTCTTATGGTCCGTGTATATCGTACACCGAACCCTATACAGATAATGTCGCCAGATCTTGAGGGCAAACACTACCACTCCCAGTTCCAATTCATGAGTGGGATATCTCGACTTATAAAGCTTAAGCTGCCTTGATGCATACGCTATCACATGCCACCTCTGTATAAGCACCGCTCCCAATCCGGATATCGATGCATCACAATATACCACAAAATCCTCCACCCCTTCCGGAATGGCTAAAACTGGGGCCTCGCATAATTTTCGGCGAAGTGTCTCGAACGAGGTCTGTTGCTCCAGACCCCAAGAAAACGCAGCACCCTTCCGGGTCAACTTGTTGAGTGGCACAGCGATCATGGAGAAATCCTTAATAAATCTCCGATAATAGCCGGTCAATCCCAAAAAACTCCTGATCTCGGTGGGTGATCTTGGCACCTCCCACCTCATGACTGCCTCAATCTTGGCCGGATCAACCAATATCCCATTCTGGTTAATGAGATACCCCAAAAATTAAACCTCTCGTAGACAGAACTCGCATTTGGAGAACTTGGCATAAAGCCTCTCCGATCTCAGAACTCCGAGGATCTCCCTCAAATGCTCCTCATGTTGCTCTCTTGATCTCGAATACACCAATATATCGTCGATGAACGCGATCACTGAGCGATCCAACATCGGTCTGCATACTCTGTTCATGAGATCCATGAACACCGCCGGTGTGTTGGTGAGTCCGAAAGGCATCACCACGAACTCGTAATGCCCATAATGAGTCCGGAATGTTGTCTTCTGGACGTCCTCCTCTCGCACCCCCACCTGATGATACCCAGACCTCAAATCGATCTTGGAGAACCAAGATGCTCCCTGCAACTGATCGAACAAATCTTCGATCCTCGGCAATGGGTAATGGTTCTTGACCATTAGCTTGTTCAACTCCCGGTAATCAATGCACATCTAGTGTGAACCATCCTTCTTCTTGACAAAAAGAATAGGCACTCCCCATGGCGAACTGCTCGGCCGAATAAACCCCTTCCCCAGCAGCTCCTGGAGCTGTGAGGATAACTCCTGCATCTCTGGAGGCGCAAGGCGATAAGGCGCCTTGGCGATAGGCGTAGCTCCTGGAACCAATTCAATACCGAACTCTACTTGCCTCTCCGGAGGCACACCCGGCAACTCCTTTGAAAACACATCCGGAAACTCACACACTATCGGAACCTCATCAACTGTCCTCGGTCTCTATGAATCGACCCTCGCATCCATCACATATGCCACAAATCCCTTACAGCCCTGCTGTAGACTCTTTCTCGCTCTGGCGGCCAAGCAAAATGTTGAACCCGTACGTGTACCCTCGATGTACACCGTAAGGAATCCCCCACTAGGGTCTCAAATTGTCACCAAATGACGCTCGCAGTCTATCACAGCTCCATAACAGCTCAACCAATCCATACCCACTATACCACACACGTCTCCCATCGCGATCGGAACCAGATCTATTGGAAACTCCACACTGAACATCTCAAGAACACATCCTCGAATCACATCTAAAGCATACATTGCTCGCTCATCAGCTATAGAAACTCACAGAGGTCAATCAAATGCCTCTCGACGGATACTAATGTGCTGACTAAAAGCTACTGAAACGAACGACCGACTCGCACCCGAGTCAAATAATACCAAAGCAGGCACAGAACTCACAAGAAAAGTACCTACGCACATCATCATATAAGCATAAAAACTCAACTCAAATAAAAGATTAAAAGAGAATACATACCAGCCACAACATCGGGCGCCGCGCGGACCTCCTCCGCGGTCAACTGAAATGCTCTCCTACGAACCTTCGGGGTCTCGGCCTTCATCGGCCGAACCTCGGTAGCCCTAGCAGTAGGTGCAGATCCCTGCGCTGACCCCTGAAGAAGTTGAGGGCAGTCGGCCTTCCGATGGCTGGTCTGGTTGCAATGAAAGCAAACCGAAAATCCCTTGGGGCAATGCCTTGCGATATGCCCCTCCTTCCCACACTTGTAGCATACTCCATGTCACACCCCAAAACCAAGAACGGCGGAAACGTTCTGGGGCGGAGGACGTCATGTAAAGTATCACAACACTGTAAATGTAAATAAGCAAACGACATCATCCATTGCATTAAATATATAATTTTAATACAAGCGTGTTCTGTACAGTTTTAGACACCAAAAATATAAGGTAAATCAAAATAATAATATGATGAGTCTTGAATGCGCTCCATCCTCTCAAAAGCTGGCATCGGTACCTGTCTACTGATGACCTGAGAATACAAGTTATTTTGAAAGAGTTTATTAGCATTAAGTTGGTGAGTTCATAAGTATTTTAGTGTCGGTGTTTTATATAAGAAAAACGTTTGAACGTGTCTCACGTATAAGTTTGTAAAATGTATGTAAGTGTTTGTAAAAGTTTGAATCTCTCATAAAAACCTATATTTTCTATTAAAGTAGCCTTCTACCAAGGCTTAACTTGTTTTGTATGTTCGTTTGTTGTAAAGGTGCGAAATTTCCCAAGTGCAACTATCTTTTAACAAAATATAGTTTGTACATTAAAGTTCAAGTGAGGTTATCACTAAAAATATGTAATGGGTAAATCGTTGTAGTACTGTAGCTTAGTTTTATAGTAACTACTGTTGTACTAACTACCTTAAACCGGATTTATATTAAGGTATAATGTGATAATTGCACCATACTATCGACTGATAACAACGACATAAAGAACGGTCGTAATAACGGAATGACGTTTGGCACCCGCAGACCTGCAGGTCCGGCTGTAGCTAGCAGCAAGGTGTCGGATAGTCAATCCAGTATAGATCTATACGCAAAATCACGCTCTCCCTCCAAGAGAATTCTGGCTACAACTCGGGCCATGACATTTAAGGCATGCTCCGATATAGTGGATCACAATTGTTATGGTATTCTTGTATATGTAATGAAATGTTTCTCGTTCTAGTATAGTTGTATACGTTCTCATAGTATAGTTGTATATATTCTCTTCCTAGTATAGACTCATGAATGCACTGACTCATGGATCTAGCAGTTGTAATAGTATGATCCTGTGTTACCCTGATGGTAGCTTACTAATGGTGTGTCTAGTACGTATGAATATGGAAGTACTTTTATGTCTATATATGTATATTTGATATATATAATTAATATGGAAACGACCTTCGGATGGTCACCCGAAATTCCACCAGACCACATCCAAATCGAGGAAAAGGAAATAGGGCGGGTGGCTTTCCTAAGCCCTTTAAACACTATTTATACATCTATACATATATGGGCATGCAATTTATAAGTAGTAAAACAAAGTTTAAATAAAAGCAATTGATAAATAAAAGGGTTTGTAAAACATTTTGAAGTAAAACAGTTTGATAAACAGTTTAAACGGTGATAAAATCATTGGTTTCCTAGTTATTAATCACATGTGATTAATGCAATCACATGCGATTGAAGCAATAACTATAAGTATTTAACTTGTATCCCCCCCCCCCATAAAGTATTTAAACATTTAAAATCATTTCAAAGGTTGATTTAAGGGAGTATGAACTCACTTGATTGATTAAAGAAAGCGAGATGGAAAACTGGGCAGAGTTTCGTCTCGGGAAACAGATTTTTCTCGAGATTCTCGGGAATAAAATCGACCCTCGGGACTTGAGCAAAAAGACCAGAGCTTCGGGTTTGAACGAGCACGGAAATCGAGGCAAGATCGTGAGAAAAACGAGAGAAATGAGCCATTTTTCCGGAAGCCTTCGCATGCTATTTATAGGGGGTCTGATGAGCCTCGTTACGCGGGGCGTACGCTAGTACGCAGCGCGTACTCGTACGTCATGCATGACCGAGTCCTCAGCTGCCTCGGCTTCGGATGGCACGGCGGGTCGGATGGGCGGGTCGGTAGCTTCGCATAGGGGCGACGTGGATGATCCGAGGCCCTTGATTCGAGTACGCGGGGCGTACGAGGGTACGCAGGGCGTACTCCGGTCCTATCTGCTGACTCCCCTTCGGATATTACCAAGAATTTATATTTAAATTTATATTTATTTTAAATAAACTTCTAAAATTCATATCTCCTTCATACGAACTCCGTTTTCGACGTTCTTTATATCCACGCGTAGGTGAGACTAAGATCTACAACTTTCGTTTAGATTCCGCTGGCAAATTATGAAATTATTTTTATTATTTATTTATTAAAATGACGTGATTAAGGAATTTCTTCAAAAATTCATAACTTCTTTATCTGACGTCGGTTTTTGCCAGACTTTTTACCGCTGAAATACCATTGTCGAGACCTTCGATTCTCGTTTAGGTCATTCTGGCCAAAAGTCGTTCGATCTCTAATTCGAGTTTTTAGCTGTCTGTTGCTAAGCTGAACTTGGAAAAATCATAACTTCCATATACGAAGTCGGATTTGGGCGTTCTTTTCACGTACGATCATGGTTTAATGATATTTAAACATAGAAGGAATTTAAATAGAAATTTTTGGACATTTTATTATCAAAGTTAATTTTATTAACTCAAAAGTGGTTACAATACTTGACTTTTTAGGTCATTACAAAGAATTGAAATATCGGGTTGTCTTACTCCAGCCCTACACGACCCCTCATGACTCTTACCGCACTTCCCACAAGTGCGGCGCTTCGCGCCCCCAGATCTCGAATCAACGGTTCTAGCCCGCTTGGCTGCCGGCTGAGACTGAGTTGGTCGCCGATCCGCCCTCTGTGACTCGACCTCCTCCCTGATCTGAGTCTCCAACTCAATCTCCCTCTTCCGAGCATTTGCCTGGAGCTCAGAAAATGTCCGGTAAGTCGAGTTCGCCACGAACTCCCGAATGTCTCTCCTCAGCACACTCAGATAACGACTCATACGAGCCTGCTCAGACGACACCTACTCAGGGCAAAACATCGCCCTCTCATGAAACTTCTTGGTGATCACTACCACAGAATCAGTACCCTGTTTGAGGGTCAAGAACTCCTGAATCAACCGTTCCCTCTCCACCAGGGGAACATACTCCTCTCTAAACATAGCGGTGAACCTCTCCCAGGTCACCTCGTAAATCTCAGCTAAAGTGAAGCTCGCCGTCACGAACTTCCACTAATCCTTCGCTCCCAAGCGGAGCTGGTTCAGGGCGAACTGAACCCTCAAGTGCTCTAGACAAGAACAGATATAGAAACATCCCTCAATGTCATAGATCTATCTCATAGCAGTAATCAGGTCCTGCGTCCCATCAAACTCTAGTGGCTTCTTGTTGCTGAACTCCTGAAACAACAACGAGTCACCTCCCTGAGGTCTGGCAGTAGCTGCAACTACAGCAGCCTTAGTCAGCGCTGCATACCGCTCATCAAAAGTCTCAATCAATGTAGTCTTCACGTCCCCAAACATCTCAAGAATCTCATCCCGAATGGCAACAGCCACCTCCTCGTGAATCAATCGTCGGATCTCCTCATCACTGACACCACTACTCTCCGGTGTGTGTCGAGTCCCAACCATGATGCCTCTGAAATACAACAATAATTATCAGAGACCCGATCAAGCATACCCATACCTGATAATGCAACCCTACTCATCCTCCGTTGTCTAAAAGATTCTTACTTGGAATGCCCACTGATCCGGTGTCTTCAGTAGTGTCACACCCCAAAACCAAGAACGGCGGAAACGTACTGGTGCGGAGGACGTCATGTACAGTATCACAACAATGAAAAGTAGTAAACAAGCAACAACATCATCCATTGCATTAATAATATAATTTTTTGTACAAGTGTTCTGTCAAATTATAATAGACACTAAAGTATAAACAAAATGAAAGATGAGTCTTGAACTAGCTCCATCTTCTCTAAACCTTGCATCGGTACCTGTCTACTGTTGACCTGAGGATACAAGTTATTTTGAAAGAGAGTATCAGTATAAAGCTGGTGACTTCAAAAGTATTTTAGCGTCGGTGTTTGTATCAAAACGTTAGAACGTGGTTTAAAGTATAAGTTTGTAATCACTGGTGATAAAAGTATGTGAATGTTTGTAAGTGTTTGTACAAGTTTAAATCTATTAGAAAACCCTATATTTTCTATTAGAAGTAGCCTTTTAGCAAGGCGTAACTATTTTGTATGTTCGTTTCTTGTAAAAGTGTGTAATTTTCCCAAGTGTAACTATCCTTAACATAATATAGTTTGTGTAACGCCCGGGTTGTCACAAGTAGTACGGGCCCAATACTACTGACCACACGGCATCAACATTCACTCCAAGTCCTCCTCCTTGGATCCTGGATTATGAGTACTCTACTCTCATGAGCTCCTAACTGCCATCTACTCGCTCTCAAAGCATCTCAGCAGCAGAAATCTCCTAGGCTAAGGCATCACAAATCTGGACACTATAGTCCTAATATGTATACCTAGCCTACTCTAGCATGCATAATGTAACATAACATATCTCATAACACATAATGTAAGGGTACTTTTGGGGATTCACCGTTCGGGCGCTGGCTGATCGTACACACGGCTCTACTCTGTTTGTCTCAAAACTCTTTTTACTATTTTATAAAATTTTACTTCATTATCAAAATTTTCCTCAAATCCTCAGTTTGAGTTCAGATAAGCCCGAAGGTGCATCCGAATCCCTCAAACCAAGGGTCTGATACCAACTTGTAATACCGTAAAAATTTGAAACAATTTTTCACTTTTGAAAACCATAAAATATCATTCACATTCATCTAAAAAAAACATTGTATCAACATTGTATCAGTACAAAACCCCAAGATCAGAATATATATAAACTCCAATGTGTGTGTGTACGAATCATGTCGGCGCCTTCCCGCGCTCATCACTGGTACCTGAAACACATAACACAACAACTGTAAGCATAAATGCTTAGTGAGTTCCCCAAAATACCGCATACAACACATACGCCACTCGAGGCTATAATACGACCCTCCGGTCAATGTATCTGAGTGGGACCCTCTAGTCACGTAGCTCGTTGGACCCTCTGGTCCGGTCAAAGCTTGTTGGACCCTCCGGTCCGGTCTATATCATCATAAAACATACATATATCACATAGCATATAATATCATACATAACATATAAGACCCTCTGGTCATCGCATAATACCACTCTAGGTAACGTATAGTGAGAAGACTCACCTCGATGTCTCGGTAAATATCTGACTCAGAAGAAATGTGATCTAGCCTCCGCCTAATCACATAAAGTAATACTCTCATAAATACAACTGTACTCAACCCTAAAAGTCAACAAGGTCAATTGTCAAACTTTGACCTGACTCGTCGAGTGCACTAGGGCGACTCGGTGAGTCTACACGTGTCCACTGACTCTCTTAGTCCCTCTCTTGGCACGTCGAGTACTTCCCCTAACTCGACGAGTTCCACCTGGCATGAATCGCGGGGCCACCCCGAATCAACTCGCCGAGTCTCAGGAACAACTCGGCGAGTTCCGCCTTAAACTCTAGTCCCCCTGACTCTCCCTGACTCACCGAGTTATTTCCCAACTCGGCAAGTCTACTCACTAAGTGATTTACGAGAAACCTTCATGCTACTCGTCGAGTCTGTTCTTCGGACTCGGCGAGTTCATGCTATGCACAAACTCTATAGGCCTCTTGAGGTCAGATCTGGTCCATACATTCATAGATCTGGCCTTCCCAAGCATGATAATCACGTAAAGTTCATACCTTGACACTCATATAACATCTAAATGGTCTAACTTGGTGATTTAGCCCCAAAAATGACATCCTACGCTCATGGCTCCCAAAATAACTCATAAAGCTCCAAGGGTTAAGTTCTCTGAAGCTCTTTGGGTCCAGATCCAGAACATAGACTCGAGAAGGGACCAAATGCTCCACTTATTCATCCTCTAAAAGGGTTATAAAACCCTAACACTAAGAATCAACATCAAAACTGAAGAAGGTCTGAGCAAAATACCTCAATATGATCTCTAATAACTCAAAAATCACCATAATCGGTCCTCCTTCACCCTCCTCTTGCCTTGGTCACCTCCTTCTTGCAAAAACACCAACAAAAGGATCAAAAATGACCTCTCCTTCCTCACAAACGCTCTAGATCTCTTAGGGTTTCTCTCTGGAGATTGGTGGCCGCAAATGACGGCCCTAAGGACCTTTAAATAGGTCTTAAACCCTGGAAATTAGGGTTTCATTAAACAGCGTGGACTCGCCGAGTCCACTCATGAACTCGCCGAGTCCAGCTGTGAACTCGCATACGAATCCGCGACCATACTCGGCGAGTTTAGACGCCAACTCGCCGAGTCTTCTCACCCATCCCAAAAATAAAAGAACAAATTAGGATACCTGGGAATCCGGATGTTACAAGTTACTCAAAATTCCATGTTCTATTGCCTTGCTTTAACCGTTGGGAAGTGAAAATCAGGTATTATTTTCCTTTTAATCAATATTTATATGTCTTAATCAGATCATGGTCAACTGAACTGAATTTGTTGAAGGGGCATAAAGATTAACATTGCAACTGCTCTTTCATGGCAATTGTATTTCAAATTCTTGATTCCATAATTACTCTCATAGGTATGCTTTTAGTTTTAGACTATATTTTTAATTTCCAATTAATATTTTTAAAATTTTTATAGTTATTTGCTTTTTGTTATGTATTCCTTTGATACATGTGTGTGGTTGTTGAACGATATAATTACTTTTTATTTGTAATTTACCTTTATATATGTTACACAACGACTATTTTTGTAATATTGAAAAAGTTTCCCATTTATAGCATTGTATTTTAAAACTAAAATGACTTAATGTGTTTCTCGGTGCTTGAGTGTAAAATAAATGTCTTAACGACTATATCAATGTATTTTTAAAGTACAATGCTATAATTAGGAATCGTCTGCAAATGTAAAAAAAGATTGAACTAAATAGTATGGCAACAAAAGATGTCTTTGTGTGTTAAAGAAACAAAAAAAATATATATTCAATGTGTGCTATTGTGTAAAACAATAGTTGAGATGATGCATGAACCTATCTTCTAACTCCTAACGGTTAGCTTAATTTCACCGATCCTTAAATATAATTTTATTTTTTTACATAGATTTCTCAATGCAATCATTAATGATAAAAAAAGTTGAATATCGTCATTCATCTCTTTATCAAACAATTTATTGTCAAAACACAAAAATAAATATTTATTGATGTTGTTTCTCGGCGTCAAATAACTATCTTTTATAATTTGTTTTACTTATTTTATATATTTTATAAATACATAATTTTATGTATAAAGAAATTTTTAGAAATTTATAAATAATTGGTATGGTTTTCAATTTGTAATTTATTATGTTATATGTGTATTTATTTTTATTATATTTCTATTGTATTTAATTTTTCATATATCAATATTATTTCAATGATTGATTGTGTTTTTTACGCTCTATTCAAATTTATATGATGATCTAGAAAACATAATTATATTAAATGTCTTCACATACATAACATATATTAGATATTCTAATAAAAATATATATTAATTTTAAATAATCAATACAAAAGTTTAAACAAAACTTATATTTTATTAATTTAATAAAATTTAATAAATCGTATTACTTATTTTACACGGGTTGTAACCTAATAAAAAAAATTGAACACCAAATAATTAGGAAAATATTGTGTTTCTCCCTAAATCGTGGTTCCACTTGGTGAGTGATACATATGACTAGGCAACCGAGGCTCTAATACAGCAACTAACGGGAACTTCCTTTTTGTAGAGAGTCCATACACCTCCTCCATTTTTATATCATCACATCTCATATTTTCAGGCAACTTCCAGTTAAACCCATGCAACATGTTTCCCAATAGTGACCTCATCATCTTTAATCCTAGTCTATAGCCAGGGCACATCCTTCTACCCGAACTAAACGGCAATAACTCAAAATGTTGCCCTTTTACATCTATATCACTACCCAAAAATCTCTCTGGTCTGAAACTGTCCACGTCATCCCAAACAACCGAGTCCCTTCCAATACTCCATGTGTTGACAAAAACTATTGTGCCTTTTACGATGTCGTATCTGTCCACTTTGCAATCTTCAAGTGCTAAATGCGGTGCTAGTAACACCCCCGGTGGGTGTAGCCTCATGGTTTCCTTTAGAATTAAATCGATGAAAGGTAGGTTTGTGAAGTCAGTCTCTTGGAGCCATCTCTCTTTACCAATCACCCTATCGAGCTCTTCGGTTGCCTTCTTTATTAGATGAGGTTGTTTAATCAGCTCGCTCATTGCCCATTCTATAGTTGTTGTAGTTGTATCAGTTGCACCCACAATCAAATCCTGTAGCGATTAAAAAGTTTCATGTTACCTTAAGATTTTACTTAAACAGGCTATGATCTAAAATATATTAATATATTAATATCTATGTACGTTCTTATCTATTAATAATGATTTCAATACATGAAATTCATCGATTTATTGTAGTCCAATAGACGAAATTTATACAATATACGGTATATATACCTGCGTAAGCCCCTTGACAGCATCAATATTGAGCTTGACTTCAAGATTAGGATCCTCTGCCAACTTCAAAAGCACATCAACCACATCTCTCGCTACAAAACCCTCCTTTTCATCTTTCATCCTAGCTCTATGCTCGTTAAAAACATGTTCATATAACCTATCAAATCTCTTGCTTAAAGCCTTCATCCTCTTCACATACCCTTGCAAATCCATAAACCCCATCCAAGGGATCCAATCCCCAAGATTAAAAACTGCGTTCAACACGGAGAACTCATCCAACATTTCTTGAAATTCTTCAAGTGTCAAGCTTTCCTTTTTGTCTTTTGATTCGCTGAAGTATTTACGACCCAATACAGTCCTGCTAATCTGACATAGAATCGTGCGCAATACATGTTCTTTTAGAATGATCGGATCTCCAGACAATGCGTGTAAACAGGATAGGAAATCATGTGTTTCTTGAACACGAATGTATTCGGAGGAATCAAGTCTTTTTGGGCTAAAAACCTCGTTAAGGTAGATTTTCCTACCTTGCTTCCAGTGATCCGTAGATGGAGCGAATAAAATGTCTTGGTAGTTATAGCTTGTATACTTTCCGGCTGCAGTCAACGGCCGGGAAGCAAAAATATGGTCATGGGTTTTCAAGAACAGTTTAGCCATATCTGGAGACGATGCTATTACAACTGGGAATGATCCAAACTTGAGGTACATTAGTTTGCCATATGTTTGGGATAAATTGTGGAGAGAGTGGTGGGGGAGAGGGCCGATTAGATTAAGGTTTCCGATGAGAGGCCATGGTCGAGGACCTGGTGGAAGGTTTTTTGTACTTCCATGGGGGTAGTTCAAGAGTTTAAAAATAAGTACGAAGATTGCAGTAGCTAAAAGAATCCAAGAAAGAGACTCCATATGTAGATGAAGGTGGATATTGGATAATGTGTTTTGGGCTTTTGGCATCGCGGTATTTATAACGCAATATTCGCACTTGTGGCAATATCTGCTTTTTATTTTCGATATTTTACACAGAAGAAAAGTAATATGAATTGAATTCCTGCCGGTGGCGGCCCTGGGTGGTCCCGGCGGTGCGGTCGCACCGGGCCTCTGATTTTGGGGCCTCCGATTTTTGGAATAATTTATAGTTATAGTATTAGTATTTTTGTGAAATCTATTGTTATTGTTTTATCAATAAATAAAATTAGCTCGGTAATATTTTGTTCCAATTTTAAATGCATTTTAATTATGAAAAAAAATTCAACCAAAATCAAAATCTAATCATAAATTTAAAATTTATCAACAATCGAAGGAAAATATTTATATCCAAAAAAAAATGCAAATCTGTTTTTCTTTATAAATTTTAGACAACATTTTTATTTTTTATAAACTCACCAAATAGTAAGAAAAAATCTCATAGATTAAAGTCTCATTGATAAATTTTCATCTAAAAATGCTACAACGTCGATGTTTAGAAAATAGTAATGTGTTACTTTTTTTTTAAAGTTGTTTATAATAGTTTTACAGATTTATTTGATTACCAATGAGTGAAGACATTATTTTGTGGTAGTAAATTTATGAGATGTTTTTTACCAACTTTATGTTTTAAATTAGTGGCAACAAATATAGTTAATAATATTTAAAAGAATTTTTTTTATGGGGCTTCATTTTAGTTTTTGCACAAGGTCTCCGAAATGTCAGGGCCGGACCTGATTCCTGCATAACAGCAGTCGAAGTGATGAGGCTTGAGGCATAACGGGTTTGTACTGTTGCACATACACTATAACAAATATATTAATGTTTCCGATTATAAACGTATAATATTCATGTTTATAAACCGAAAAGAAAGACAAATTCGATTAATGTTCATAACCTTTTCGAAGGACTCCAACAAAAATTAAGGATTTTCAGAATCAGCAATAAATTCTGCACGTCGACATACCTGGAAAATGGGTTTCTCGCAATGTGAAATGGACTTTCGATATGAGAAGTGTTCACTTAATTAGGCCGAAAAAAAATACAAAAAGCCTAAAATCAAACCCAGCTGTTAACTTATATGAATTTACCTACGAAAGTTCATTTTGCAGCCAAAAATCATGTCATTACCAGGGCCGGCCCAATAGGGTGGGCTGGGTGATGGCCCAGGGCCTCACAATTGTTTGGGCCCCAAATTTAAACCTGTAAGATATTTTGTGTATATATATATGGTTCGATGATCGGGGTTCGAATCCTTTGTTAAGCATATTTTTTTATAACCATCGAAAATAGATAGAGTGCAGAGACTATTCGTAGTAATTTAAAAAAGTTTTTGTAGCTTGACATGGGTGATTATGTTTCTTATCGATCTCCAGGCCCAATTCATAGTCTTTTTAAACAATTAAATTTGAAGGAAAATATATAAAGAGTTCGGAGCTTTTAAAGCATTTTTTTAATTTAACTCTGAAGGAAAAATATATAAAAACTTTTATATTAGTTGGTTTATTTTTAATAAAGAGTCTCATTTTTAAGTCTTCAGTTTTCATGGTTCATACTTTACAAAACAATAAACTCAATAAATAAATTTCTGTAAATTTCATTTAAAAAACAATATAAACTTAATAAATAGTTTTTATATAGTATAGAAACATAAATTTATTCGGTCTGAGTAGTTACTTGTTACCTAACAAACATATATTGAAGTCATTTTAAATAATTTTTTTTTTTAGCTTTAACTCAAATAAAATGTCGTATTTTGTGTTATATATAGAATAAAATAGTATTAATTTTTTTTCTAATTAATAAATTTTTTCGTAGGTGCCGCCTAGGGGTGAGCAAAAACCGAACCGACAAAACCGCAAAAAACCGCAACCGAAAAACCGAAACCGATGCAAAAACCAATGGTGTGGATTTAATTTTTGAAAAAACCGAAGGTCAATGGTGCGGTGCGGTTACTATCCTAAAAACCGGTCCACCAAAACCGAACCGCACCGCAAGCGTGTATAGTAATAAATCAATCAATGTATATTATATAATGCCATTTAAAATAGTTATAAACGATAATATATTTATTATATGTTTATTTTGTGTTTGTATAAGACTATATGGGGTGCAAAAGAAATGTTCCAAACGTACTAATCGATTACATGTAATAAGCTTGTAACAAATTAAGTCAAAATCAACCAACCTTCAATTATTATAATTAGTTTGTGAGAGTGGTCACAAGTTGTATTTTAAACAACTTACAATTTTTGATTATGTAATTTTGTTTTGAGCTGAAAATGAATGTATTAAAAAAACAGCACAATACAAGCTTATATGCACATGGTTTTCAGTTCTTATAGTTTTAAAAAACTGCACCAAAAAACATAAAAAAAAATTGCACCAAATTCTTAACACGGTTTAAAAACTGAAACCGCACCGATACAAACCGAAACCGCATTTAAAAACCGAAAAACCGAACCATTGCAAAACCGCACCCAACAATTTTAAGAATGCAAAAACCGCACCATGCGGTTTGCGGTTCGGTTTGGTCTGTAAACCGCACCAAACCTCACCATGCTCACCCCTAGTGTCGCCCTTCTATCATTAAGGGTCTCTTTTTTTATTTTGCTCCAAGGCTCAAACTATCTTGGGACGGTCCTGGTCATTACGACATTCATAGAGCGTCTTGGATAGAAGTTTTTTAATTTTAGAAATGACAACTTAACATCATTTGTTTAAACAAATTTTTTCTTTTTTCTTATTTTGATCGGTATACTATCATAAGTTGTATATTTAACCTTTTTCACTTTAAATATATTTCATTTGATACTACTACATAATATTTTCAATGTTTGTATTGTACTTTTTATAACTAAAACATAATAATTTTTTCATATTTTAGGTATATAAATAAAAACATGATATATTTATATTTTATATTTTCATATTAAGATATGATTTATGTTTAGAAAAAATATTAATTAAATAAGAGTTTTTATAAAACATTTTAGGCATATGATGATAAATTATTTAAAGTTATTTAAAAAAAATTATTAGAATAAGCTTAATTATTGGAGAATTTATTTAGAGTTAAAATTAATAGTATGATGAGATGTCAATAACTTCAAACTATAGCATATGTTAATCATTGGAGATGCTCTTGGTAATCTAACAATCGCACTGTGAAATCCGACAATTGTATTGCGAAATTAAGTTTAAGGTTTTTTAAATATTTATAAATTCTTCTTTTTTGTTTGTTAAATAATATGAAAAAACTCATTTTCTCACACAAGAATTATGAATTAGTTTTCCAGCAGATTTTTGGTTCTTAGTTATGTTGTGCGTTATGGCAGAGAATTAATGGCTAAATTGAATATGTTAGACTTTTGTTAAGAATTATTGTATATAATTTCCTGTAAATATAAACCTTCCTGAGTTATTAAATTTGCTGAAATTCAGATTTAATAATTTAATCAAATATTAGTTTGACTTTTCATCATCATCGCTTGTACTATGTTTTAGATATTGTTGATAAGGGTGATATTTTGCACTTGAAAAAATATTATTCGCAACGTTTTAAGTGGTTTACAAATGTAACTGGTAAATGGTGGTGATGGTTTGGTGGAAAAGACGCCAACAATTCCATGTAATTTAGTGAACTGATCAATTTTTTTGGGGAAAATTGGTGTAGTGGAAGATGTTCCATTGAGAATCAATCTGTTGGAAGAGGGTTTAGCTGCTAGAATACTATAACTGGTGAGAAGCAAAAATCAAGTAGGCATTCTTATCTCTCATGTGATGCTAAACATATTGTATATGAAAAAACCAGTACAACCATATAGTCCTTATGATCCTTAAACTTAGAAGTATAAGTATGTTTATAATGATGAGGATGCTACCACATGTGATGATGATGTTGCTAAAAATATATGTACATAAATGTTAGCAATCCTTAAAGAACAAACTTTAAACTCCAAGGGAAAGTCTAGTAACACCTCAAGAAAAACGGTCAATAGCGGCGACGTTATTAGCAGCGACAAACACTATTATCAGCGACATGAGTTTATGTCGCCGGTAATAGTGGTTGTCGCCGCTAATACCGTTGCCGCTAAAAGTATTTGGTATCGATCCGTGTGACTTTTGATCTCGTAACCATAACTGTTGATTGGTCCTTACATCCAACGACTGCATGTCGTTAAGTATTAGTACCGGCAACATTAATAGTGGTAACACTTGTCGCCGCTAATGCTCGAAAATAAGGACCGCAAAAAAGTTCCCTCCAAAGCGTCACTGCTAATAACTAATTATCGACGCTATTTCTTTCGTGTTGCTGGTAACAAGTGTCGCGGTAAAAGTCATCACAGACCTACTCTTTTGCAGCTTTCTTTCTTTCCTTTTCTCTTTTCTGCTTTCATTCTCTCTCGATCGATTCCATATTCCCTCTTCTGATTCCGGCAATCTGCGACGCCTTTCCATCACTGGTTCGACTTTGGATTTCCACCTGTTCCATCTCCATTTACAGGTGGCGCCTTTCATCCTCGACGACGTATCTTATCCAGCGACAAAGGTTCAATTTGGACGACTAAAGTGAAATTCCTTGCTAATTTCTCTTCCTCTTTCTCTTGTAATTTCGATTGCCACCTTATACTTGAGTTAATTGCAAAAATACATTGATTTCAGTTTTATTTAAGCTGTTGCTGTCACTAGATCGATTACCCCCACCACTACACAACCTTGTTGATTTTTTGGCCATCACATATTCATTTCTCCCTTAATTTCGAGACTATTTGAGAAATTTATATATTTGTGTCTATTATGTGAAATTAGCAATATATGTGTATATTTGGTACATATTTGTGTATTTGCATGATATATGTATGTGAATGTATATATATAATATGTATTTGTATTTATGAAAAAATGAATGTGGAATATTGTATGTGTGTATTGTGCATGTATATGTGTTTATATGTGTATTTGTATGTATGTGTGTATAATGTATATTTCTACGTATGAAATGTGGATTGTATGTTTGTATGAACACTACTAGAAAAACAGCCTTTTACGACAGGCAATGCGTGTCGTAAAACGCTCAGACGACGCGCAAATGCGTGTCAAGGTAGGCCCTGTCATAACGAGAGACCACACGCTTTTGCGCGTCGTCTATTTACGAAGCGCATTTACAACACGCATTTATGACACGCAATTACGACGCGCAGTTATGACACGCAATGCGTATCAAGGAAAGTCCTGTCATAAAGGAAGACGACACGCATTTACATGTCGTAACCTTACAACTCGCGTGTTTATGACACGCAATGCGTATCAAGGAAGCCCCTGTCCTAAATGAAGATGACACACATTTGCATGTCGTAAACTTCAACAACCATTTACGATATGCATTTACGACGCGTCTTTACGATACTCATTTACGCATAATACAAAAATATGTAAACAAATATATACCAAAACACTCAATTTCATCCAATAACATCATGTCAAAAAATTATAATACATTGATATTAAAGGGATCTAATTGTAGATTGTTATTAAGAGGTTTTCTCTAACTATATAACCTAATACTACATTGCTATTAAGGGACACCTTGTTTTAGATATTGACGATCTTGGAATACTCTCTCTATGGTGCTTCGTTTTCTTCCGCAGTTTCCTTCAATTGGATAGCATTCACCTGTACATTGAATGGAATGGAATAATGAAATAAGCAATGGAATGGAATGAGTCATTCCATTCCAATTTCATATGAACTTCACATTATATATTTGTATAAAAAAATTAATTGATCTCACCTTTATACGATAAAGAGGAGCAGTAAACACATCATTAAACATGAAGGTATCATTGTCATCCACTTCCGCCCCTTTTGGAATCTGAGAAAAACATCAACAATATGTATCTCTTTTTCCATAAAGATAAACACAATAACAACATGACTCATATATGTCTATGGTTTTGGAGTCAGAGGGAGTACTGAAAGCATATATATTGCTAATAACAAATTCCATTTGACACAACCCACTAAATAATCTGATCAGAGAACTGAAGTCTCTAGTAACCTGATTATTCAACAAATAAGTCGATTAAGTGATGAATCTCTAGATCTTAATAGCAAGTTACAGAGGTAATAAGTTTTTACTTAAAATTGATAGATTTACCTGTGGAGATGATTTCTTTGGTGTTCAACCATCCTTCTTAATTTTGGTCCAAGTTGGACCGTTTTACCCTTGGTACCTGGAGATTCAATGTAATCATGTGTGTGTGTATACCTGCATATATATTGTCATTTTGAATAGCACACACAAAAAAGTAACATGAACTACCTTGTGTTACTGTCAAAGAAACCAGCAGCTCTGATTAGCAAATCCAAGTTTGTGTTCAGCTGAACCTCTAACTTGTTCTTCAACTGATTTAACCTTACATCAACGCATTTTTAATGAGTTGAAATGTACTTTTAAAGCAGACATGTTAACCTAAAAGATTCCCAAGTAGTGATGTGAATGTGAGGTGAACATTTTGTTTCTAACCGATGAACAAGTACCTCCTTCTTCTGACCAATTCTGTGAGATCTAGCTTGTGCTTGCAAATCAAACTAACCACACACATGGACATAAAACCATTAAGAATAAGTGAAAAATCAAATTACTACTAAAATATAATTCTTTTTTTTAAGTGTATATGTATTTAATTATTGCCTGTGGGTTCCAGCCCGTGTAAAAAATGATAATTGTATCAGCAGCTTGAAGATTGACTCCAACGACTCCAGCACATATACTATGAAATAAAAAAGGCTATATGGAAAAATAAATGAAATTTTAAAAAAATAGAATAAAACCAAAATGTTGATTACCTGAGATGGAATATGAAAAACGGAGATCCATGTTTGTTAAACTGGTCAATTAAGGACCTACGATCACCACCACTTGTATCCCCATCTAGGGCAAAGGTACATGTACTGTTTATAATATAAATAATCCTCCATCACACCAAGCAGCCTAGTCAATAAAAGCATCTAAACAAAAAATGATAACTGATATTACAAGATAACTGACATATTACAAGTTTTTTAATTCTATAAACAAAAAGATAATTACAAAGGGAAAATTAAGGCAAATTACTCGACTCGAAAAAATTCAGTGGGAATATTATAATATTATACCCAATGATCTGTAGCTTTTAGCTTGGGTAGTAGTCGATCTAACATCTCAAACTTGCCTCCACTCCTTTGACTTGTAACACTGTCTTTCTGATTGGTTCCAAATGATGAGATGGTATTGCAGCATCCACCAGCTCCAAAAGACTGGACAAACGATTCGACTCTTATAAATAATAGTTTTGACTCTTGACTTGAGTACAATTTGTTAAATATTACCTCTGGTAGCCAGTTTGGAGCCCAACCTTTAGTATCATGCCAGAGACAACAAGCCTAGCAAGGGGATCAAGAAACCTCACCCCAAGAATAGATCCACTTGAATCATGAATGAACGAATGAATACCCATTTTCATATGTAAAATCAAGTGCTTAATGTTTCTTACCAACCCTATAAGAGCAACAAGTGATGAAACAACATCGATGATGCCAAGCATTTGCTTTCATCAATCCACTGCCAGACCTTTCTCCTGCCCTCTTTGTTATCCAGTATAACCTGCATTGCATCCATAAACCTATACAAAACTGAAAACATCTCTCAAGGGATCTCATCTATTAGTCATTAGAATTAGAGTACAAGTATAGACCCTTCTTTAACAGCAATTGCAACAATAGCAGTATTTAAAGCTAGCACAAGATGATTCATGTCAATCCCATGATCATGCCCATGCCCATGCCCCCCACCTACATGCTGATCAGAAGCTGCTAACAGTACCCACCACAAAGATTTGCAGCAGAGCTGCACATTCCTCTTCAGTTACAATTTGCAATTTGAAAGCCTCCTGCATCTTGGAATCAATGGCATCACAGTCGGCTTTAGCATCTCTCAAGGCAACAGAAAGAAGCTCCTTGTTCCTCTCAGTTGATGCAAGACTATCACTGACCCTTTCTACAGTCTCAAAATCCTCAGACTCCACAGCTTCCTCCAGTTCCTTCTCCATTTTACCAACATGTATAGAAGCTGTTATAGAAGCTGTAATATTCAAGTAGAGTATTAAACAGAACATAAATTAAACTACACCAACATGTATAGATAAGTTTACTCACTTGAACATACCTTGGTGAAGTAACCAGCCAACAAAGCACTATGGGAACGGGTTGGCTCCAGGAATGAGAAAAGTAGATCGATTAGCTCAAAGTTTTGGGTCTGATGAAGGAAATCATGTGAGAGAATGTCATAGAGAATATATTTAAGTAAAGATAGGGAAGAGTGCTCAGATCGCCAATTACTCATTCTCTTCCATCTGATCCCTAACTCTTTTAATCTCTTCTGAAACTGTCTCACGCAAAGGAACAAAATGAATAATAACTCTGTTATTCAGAACTCTTCAGCTATCTTTAACTTTCTACAATGCAAGTACAAAAGTGTAATAATTATCAAAAACTTAACAACAAACACTGAGAGGGAGTTCACCATTGTCCCTTTCAATGATTTAGTGCTTGAAAATAACATTGTTTATGACTTTTTGTTTAGTCTTATCATACAGGAACATATGTAATTTTTAAGAATGTATTGATCTTTACAAAATCAGTGGATCCAAAACAGGCTTCAAATGACCATGAACTGCAAACCTGCAAGTTGTGAAAATAAAGTGCAATCTGAACTAAATCTTAATGTCATATAAGTCAGATATGAAAAAAAGTATTGCATCTACACATAATGAGATGTCAATAACAGAAGAATTTAGAGGAAAATGTGCCTAAAGCTACACAAACCTGTCCTGATTTCCCTAAACAACATGGTTGACGTATGTATCACTACTTGAACTCCAGCACATGAAAACCAATTGAGTCGATCAGCCGTTACAATTTCTTGTCAATGTCTGGACAACAAAAAACACATTTTAGATGGAATTTACGACCAAAGTGGCAGACATGCATCAAATACCAAAGTTTTAAAATCCACACTCATCTTTACATGTTTAACCATTTTAAGCTTGAAAGTGACATAAAATCTATAATTTTGGGATAAAAATAAGCATTTAAATATATTCAGTGATATTAATTCTATTCAGTGAATAAAGATACAAAACAATCATATTAAAATCATCAAGTTTTAATATTTTATCATAATCCATGAACATAAAGAAGGTAGCACTTTAGGGGAAAAAAATTAGAAATCTAAAATAAAATATGAGAATCTTGGAGACAAACACTAATACCATCACTTCTTTATAACGATGCCATTTGCAAATACATTTTTTCCAAAAAAAAGGAAGTAAATACCTTTGTGGAGCATTGTTCCAGGGACGTAGGTAATAATAGTAAGGGTCATCACCAAAAATATAAATACATGATCAGTCATACAACAATTTAACAAGGCATGTTTATTATCTTAAGTAATCCAACTGAGTAAATAAACATGCCTTTAGTCAATCCAATTGATCAAATATATTCATCTTTTTTCTCCAATTAAAGAAGCATTTCAGCATGACATGTACTGTAAGTAATCTATCACCAAATGTTTTTAGTCAAATGTCACTGTTGTTTGTCAAATTTTACTATTCAGATAACAATAACTTTTAATTTTTCATAATTAATATAATTAAGAACATAAGGGGGATAAAACAAAGGAAAAAAAGAAAAAGAAGACGAATAACATGAAGGATTACCAGGTGAATTCAATGTACTCTGATCACGGCCTACCTAGTCTTTATTCACTTATTTGTTGGTTCCGACAAGCATATTCTCTAGAATTGAGGATAATTTTGAGCATAAATAAACGTAAAGAACTTACGGTTCTTATAAGAGTTATGATTTCCCTTCTTTACCAAGTTCTCTATAATTTTGGGCATAAAAAAGTTTTCCCTAGTACAAACAGCAGTGCAGAGAAGATGACCAATCCCTCTAAATCCTTTCACTACTGTATATGTACTTGAAAACACATACACAATATACGATATACATAGATATACACCTGGATATAAGCGTAATAGGTATAATAGCTAAAGACATGAGTAAACAAGAATCACGTAAAACCTAATTGAAGAAAAACATAATTCAAAGTCAAACTCACCTAACCTAGTAACAAGTGTGTAGCAAGGGGCTTCCACCATGAAACAATCACTTAGATCTCGCACCTGAAATTATCGTTCTGAAAGGATGGTTAAATGAGAAGAAGGTGGGCTTAGAAGTGTATCTAAAGGGCTGAAGCACCCATCACTCCCATCTTCGTTAAAGGTCTATTTTTGGTAGCTTCGATGGATGGTTGATGAGTCGTACTTGTCGATCAGTGCTACAATCGACATTCACATAGGGGTGGTGACGAGAGAGAAGAAGGCGGGGGTTTAAAAAATTTGGGGATTACATTTTCCCTCTAGGAGACGCGCGTTTCTTTAAAAAAAATATATAAAATGACATTCACAGACGACGCACATTTTAGATAAAGTGTCCTCCGTGTTTTTATTTTTTTTACATGAGACACTAGTTTAAGGGCACGCAATAATGCGTAACCTAAATGCTTAAATTTTTTGACGAGATGACACTTTTTTAATGTCACTCTATTTTGCGTAACGTAAATAAATGAGTGTCATGGTTTGCGTTTCGTAAAAGGGTCTTTTTCTTGTAGTGGAAATATGGATTGTATGTAATGTGTATATTGGAATGTTATAGTAGAAAAAGAACAAATAAAGTAGGATGTTATTTTGATAATGATATTTAAAGTATATGTGTATTTGTATGTAGTGTGGATTGTAATGTGTATTTTTTGTAGGATGCTATATATTATTGAGAATGTTATTATTGTAAGATGCTATTATTGAAATAAAAAACAAATAAAGTAGGATGCTACTATTGAGAATGCTAATTTTTGTAAAAAAAGAATATGAATTCTAAAAAATTAAATAAAATAGGATGCTATTACTGAGAATGCTATTTTTTTTAAATGTAGATTGTAAATAGGTACAATAGTAAGTTGCTATAAAAGTACAATGTTATAAATAAAATTTGTATATATATATATATATATATATATATATATATATATATATGTGTGTGTGTGTGTGTGTGTGTTATAATTTTTCAGAAATGATGTCGATATGGCTTTTGTTTGTGTACACCATGGTTGTTGTTATGGGCCGTGGACATGGGGGAGATGGCGCTGAGGATCCACCCTTCCCGGGTGGTGGATGTGTTAGTCATCATGAGGAGGACTGTAAGTATTATTTGAATTTTTATTTACTATTTTTATTAAGTTATTATAAATTAAATATTGTTTCTAATAATTTTTAATTATATTTGTAGTTGAGCAACATAGGAAAGTCCGAGGAAAAGCCAAAAATATTAAGCTTGAAAGAGCACTCTTACAAAATAAGGGCAAACCAATTTACATGGATTATGACAGGGATATGACATATGATCCCATAGGAGAGCCAAAACATATGCTTGCACGAGAAGTTGGGAAAATAATAGGGCGGGTGGTCCCTTTTGATAAATGGACTTGGAAAAAAGTTTACCCTGCAATATAGGATATAGTAAAACAACATTTAGGGGTAAGTTATTTATGTATAAAAAATTTATATGGTTAATTATGACTGGTTTTTACTTGCTTAATTTGTTTTTGTAGACAAAGTTTGATTTAGATCAGATATACCGGGATCTAGACGCTTCTATGTTGTCAGAAAGTTTTGATACAACTTTGTTAAAAGGTTATCACGAGTGTAAAGTTGATGCAAAAGAATATTTTTTCGAAATTCGGAGGATATGAGGATATCCCAAGAGCATTGCCCCCCCCCCCCCCCACCCCCAGATGATATAGATGTTGATAATTAGAGGTAACTAGAGGAAAGAAGTCGAGTATTTTCAAACAAACGAACACATAATTGCTTCAGAAAGGAAAAAAAAAGTTAGTGAAATGCAAAAGATAGTGAACCGTGGGGGGTCAAGTTCGTATAGCAGTACTTGCTATAAGAAGGTAACGTACGATATACGCAATTATTTATTTAAAATATAATTTGATTTTTTAATGTTAACAGAACCTTAAGAGAGTGGAAATGTATAGCAGTACTTGCTATAAGAAGGTAACATATGATACACATAATTATTTATTTATACTTAATTGTTAATCGCTTTTGGAAAACATAAAATCAGTTAATGGAAGAGATCTTAGAACAAACTCAAGGGCCAAAATGGGGAACATAATTAACACCCGCTCAAGAAAGAGCTACTTTCGAGAAAGTGTTGGGAGAACGACATGGCCATATCAAAGGCATCGGCCAAAAATCTTTGCTATCCCATCGATTTCACAGCCATTGCAACCAATACCACAGCCGTCACAGCCATCACAGGTAAAATAAGATTATTTAATTTCAATAAATGCATGATGAGTTTGTAATTTTTGTTTGTGGTGATTATTTGCTAAAAGCTTTGGTAATTGGCTTTTTGTCCCAAGTGCAAGAAATAGCAATGTACTTTGGTTTTTTGTCTTACTTTAAAAATAGCAATGTACTTTGGCATCATTAAATGCATCTTGATTTGGTATTTTTGGTTTGTAGTGATTATTTGCTAAAAGTTTTGGTAATTGGTTTTTTGTCCCAAGTGCAATGAATAGCAATGTACTTTCGTTTTTTGTCTAAGTTTAAAAGTAGAATGTACTTTGGTATCCATAAATGCATTTTTATTTGATAATTATGTTTTTGTCCCAAGTACAAGAAATAGCAATGTAATTTTGGTGTTTCTTGTATTTTAACTACAAGAAATAGCAATGTACTTTGTTATTTCTTGTATTTTTGTTTGTGCTGATTATTTGCTAAAAGCTTTGGTAATTGGTTTTTTGTCCCATGTGCAAGAAAGAACAATTTACTTTGGTTTTTGGTTTTAGATTAAAAATGGAAATGTACTTTGGCCTCATTAAATGCATGTTGATTTGGTAATTTTGGTTTGGGGTGATTATTTGCTAAAAGCTTTGGTAATTGGTTTTTTTGTCCCAAGTATAATGAATAGCAATGTACTTTGGTTTTTCATCTTAGTTTAAATGTAGCAATGTACGTACGTATCGATAAATGCATGTTGATTTGATAATTATGTTTTTGTCCAAAGTACAAGAAATCGCAATGTACTTTTGGTATTTCTTGTATTCTAAGTGAAAGAAATAGCAATGTATTTTGGTATTTCTTGTATTTGTATTTGTGGTGAGTATTTTTGAAAAGCTTTGGTAATTGGTTTTTTGTTCCAAGTGCAAGAAATAGCAATGTACTAATGAGTTTTGAGCATAATAAACAATCTTATGTGTGCATGAAACCCTAAATAAGATCTATGTCTTCTCTAACTAAACATACAATATAAACAACATCATATAAACCCTAGATCTATGATCAATAATCGAAATTCACATAATAAAGAGATAAGATACATACCTTTGATTGTTATGTAGTAATAACAATCCAAAGCCTTGTAGATCTTGAAGCTTAAGAGCAAGTGACACAAGTGTAACACATCAAATGAATCACAAACACATAATAAAGAGGAGGATGCTTCAAATTTTCGACTACAACTCTCTAGGGTTTCCAGTGGCTAGAAATTAACAATGGTATGGGTCTTTATATAGTGAGGTGACTTAAAGCCAAAGCTAGGGTTAGAAGTAGGAAACACTAATTGCTTTACTTAAGAACCAAGCAAACCCTAAACCTTCCATCCATAAGCCCTTGGACGAAACATCTAGGGCTTTCCTAGAAGATTCTGTCCAAGCCTCTTTAGGATGGTTCTAGAGCTTCTTTCCTCAACTATCAATAAATTGCCAAACTGCCCCTACACTTTTAATCAATTCAATTAATCCCAAAATTAATTCCAATTAATTTCTGATTAACTATTACTTAAATAATATGATTTCTAATTAATATATTATTTCCATAATACATTAATAAATAAACATTTCAATTTATTAATCAAATAATAAATTATCCCTATTCCTCAATAGGTAATCATGTCTAGTTGCTAGTATGAAGGCAACCCAAAACGACTATGCTACTATCAATTCAAGTATATACCAATTATACTTATGGGCTTAGACACCTAATCCAACAGTCTCCCACTTGGATAAGTCTAATAACTATAGTTGTCAGTATAACTTCAAATTTTGATTGGGAAATTATAGCTCTAAAAGCCTCTGTCGTCGAACTCTGACACAGTCAGTTACGTGTTCTAAGATAAGTGATCAAATCTTCCTCTATTCTACAATATATCGTATGTACATGAGACATGGATTATAATCAATCTCTCTTTCCAAAAAAAATTCTCGATTTCTAATTTATGACGATTAAAATCATACTACTAATTGAACACATAAATTCGTTCTAGGCTTGGCCAAATTATTTAGGTGTCGATATCAAATCATCGAGGGGCACACATGTATCGCTTTTCTTGTTAGGGCAAAAGGAACACATAAACATCGACTTATATGCTTGTACCATCCACTAATCAAATCACGCATAACAATACGTTTTATAACATCAAGTTACTGATGCGTTTACCTATTATCAATGCACAACTGACTCGTAAACAACAACTCATATGTCTCCATGTCAAGAATATAAGATATTATCGTCTCAGAATTACTTGTGATATAATCCTCGAAGTAATTCTCTAAGTTTGGGTTTATGCAATACTCAAATTCCCCATTTTCTAACTACTCATGAATATTGCAGCAAACAATTGCTATGTCTAATCCCCATAGACAATCTAGAATTCAATTTATGATAGTCTTGATTCACTACTTACTTCCAAAATTATGATCGACTATGGATGCATGTTTTGAATAATCCAATTATTCGGGAAGTAAAAGATGCAATGCAAAACACAATAATAACATAATTAACTATGGTCTCAAAACTATTGAACATAAATAAAACTCTTATTATTTAATCTCAATATTAATTAGACTTTATTCATTATATAATGTTTCAATTAATCAACTAAATACCTGAATTAAATATCATTCATGCCATGTTATAAACATGCATACGATGTTTCTCTATGGTCCTTCCTTTGTGAACAGATCAATTGGACATTCGTCCAATGATGCTCATTTCATAATTTCAAATTCTCGTTACAACTAGAATGTGCTAGAGTTCAACCTTACATGAAATATCATTTTTGTGATGTTGATGCTTCAAAGTCACAGAGACTTTCCCAATGATATTACAAAATGTTTCGTTGAAACAATTCCATGGTAATGAAGTCTCAAATTCAAGGTACACACCTTGAACACCTTCTTTGCATTAAAGTTTCCAACTTACATGTAGATTCTAATCATCAAATCCCATTATGGAAGCATTTCCATATTCCCATATGACTATCAATTCTAAATAAGAGTCACCTCCACTGAGAATTTTGTCAATATGGTTCGTCTAAATTAATACTATACTTCCAACTGTCCACAAGCAACCAACCTTCAGTAAACCTCAAAGTGTTTTTGATAGTTGTTTAACAACTTTAGTCATACCAAGTTCTAGCCCCTTTTCCCTCTCAATACATAAGGCATTTGGAAAAATTAGAACAAATGAATATTATAGCATATGTAAACGATCTTATATCCGAAGCATATGAGACTCGATACATAACGTCTTACATAAAGGCATGATATCTGATCAGTCTCTTGCTATAATATTTCTATATATCAAATTTCATATGTTAATTCATTTCAACATGATATTCATATATGTTCAAGACTAATTTCCATTAAAACTTTAATCTAAACTTTTAGATTTATAATGAAGTATGAGTGGCCTCTCCCCTAAATCGTTTCTATAGCGAAACAATTCCCAAAATTTTTAATTTGCAAATTCGAAATCTTTATTGCCTACAATTAGTATTGCCAACTTGCAACACTTAGCATAACAATTATGCTCCTACTAGCTTTGACATGTACCCAGAAAATCAACTGGACCTCTAGAAATCAATAATTTATTACTTCCTTACTGAAGTGCAGATTTTTGATACGTGATGCTTCGATAAGTGTTTATATAGACTTCTCAAGCTTATACACATTCATTAGATAGTATATGTATGTGTTTAAACCCTTTCAGGACTTATAACTATAAATCCTGAACGTTCGAACAGTTCCATGCCATTTCTGACAATTCAGAATATGAAAACGGATGTCGTAATCATATTGCAAATTTTGAGAAAGCTATTAACACAACCACTAGCCAAAATGATATTTATCAATCTTTAAAATCTACTAGCGAAACTATTTCCTCATAATCATTTTCATAAATTAGAGTGAAACCTTTTTCCACCTAGATTTTGTGGTGTACATGTTCCTATCCATGTAAATCCATCATATCCAACCTACAGTCCTAAGACAAGGTTTATGATAAAAAACAAATTCAAATTTATCTTTCATGGACTGAACTTGTTCTTAATTTCTTGTCTTCTGGTAGCACAAAGTCCCACCAGTTCTTCCATGTTAAGCAGCTCACCCATATTGATCAATGTACTATCAATAACTAATGTGCTTTGACTTTTGTAGTTAAATGAGAACCATAGAGCTCATAAGCATTACCAACCCAACCGGAAGGTGCACATAAACACAAATGTGTCAACTTTAGCACTATATGTTATTAACCTCAAGTCATGTCCTAATGATAACTAAAAGGTTTATTCTTAAATGAATCCTGAAACTTTTCAAGATCAATAAGACTCCCACTAACTTCTTGACATATAAGTTCCTCTCTCAAGGAACATTCCTTGACTAGAAAAAACAAATATTCAAAAGTTAGTGTGGATTCCCGACAAGAAAACACTTCATGGAATTGGTCTTAGTTCATCCTTTGTTTTTAACCAAAACATGACAACTTCAAAATCTAAATGTGCTAGAGTAAGAAAAACATTATTACTCCACATTTTATGCGGTGTCATAAACCTACATAGTATGAAATAAATTTGCAAAATACGACTCAATGTAACTAGGGTATAACTTTAATACTTGATTGGAAACGAAGTGTAGCTCATCCTTTTGATTTGAACCATTTCAATAATATTTGATTCCTTTTCTTAAGTCAACCAAATTATACTAAGATGTTCTACGAGGATCAATTGAGATATAGTTCAAAAATCATTAAGATGATTATAAAACATGATACCTTTGTGAAGACTTCTGGTGGGTTCTTCATTAGGAAAATAAGTCACATCGTGAATGTTTGATAGTTGATGGGTGGCATCTGAGTTCTCCAATCATCATCATCAGCATCCAAAGGGAAGAATTCAGTAGAGGAACTGGTAACCCGTGGCGATGTGGATGCGATGGTGGAAACAACGAAACCAACCGACCTCAAGACTTTTAGTGGGTTCTTCGTCGTGAAAAGGATAGTCATCGCACAACCACACCACATCCGAACACCACCATCATCACTCAATTCCATGTTTTCTTTTCAAACAAAATCGCACAACCACACCTCCACACTTCAACCACTATCTTCTAATCACCACAAGACCACCAACATCCAATCTCATACCCAACACCACCACCAAATCAGAATCGAGGAATCAAAAGAAAGGTAGGAATTGTAGGGTTTTAAACAGAATCAGAAAAGGTGTGGTAGAACTTCTGATCGATTTTTGTGGTTGACCGCCAAGATATAGTTTTCAGAGAAAGAGGGGAATGGAGAGATAAAGGGGGAACGGTTGTAGATATAAATGGGGATAAATTAAGTTAAAAGTCTATCTAACTATAGCATAATTATAGGGAGTATTTGTGGAAGTTATTAATCAAATTACTAAATTACCCTTAATTATTTATTTATTTAATTTTGATTGGCCCACAATCATTCCTACATCCATACAATAATTAGTTAGAATACTTGAACCTACCTCTACACACACACACACACACACACACATATATATATATATATATATATATATATATATATATATATATATATATATATACACACTAGTAGGGTACCCGCGCGATGCAATGACGCCAAATAGTTTCTTTCGACAATTGATGTCCGACAGCGTTTAGTTTTCTTTCGGCACATTTTAGGACGACAATTATGTACCTTTTGATGGGTTGTTTTGGGTTAAAATAAGATTTTTTTACTGTTTTGTAGTGGTGAGCAAGGGTATCGATATTTCCGACATGAATCGAAAGAAATACAGGCACATTTGATATTAATATGGAACGGTAGTAGGTACCGTCTATGTAACATCCCAAAATTTAAGACCAAAAAATTTATGTTTACATAAACAATTATAAAATCATTTGTATGAAAACAACCATACAAATACTCATATCAAAAACCAATGTATCTGTAATCAAAACATGCCATGAGAAAATAATATCAGATTATATATCCCATAGATCTCATGTGTGGAAATCCTGGTGTGATGCGTTGCAGTCATGCCAACTCCTTTCCCTTCGAAGAGGAAGTACTTGAAACCAAAACTGAAAACTGTAAGCACAAAGCTTAGTGAGTTCCCCCACCATACCAAATAACATACTACCTAGCATATCCGGGTGCTGGCCTACACTTTCGGTCTCTTTCAACCGGTAATCGCCTAACATATATGGGTGTTGTCATACCCCTTCAGTCTCTTTCAACCGGTATCCAAGGACTATTTCACCCCTACCACTACTACATAATATCCTAGCATATACATATAATTCTCCTACTGCCTAGCATATCTGGGTGCTGGCCTACCCCTTCGGGCTCTTTCAACCGATAACTGCCTAGCATATATGGGTGTTGGCCTACCCCTTCGGTCTCTTTCAATCGGTAATTGGGGACTATCCTACGCCACCTACCACTATCACATAATATCATAGCATATTAGCACATAGAGCATAACATAGAGTGACATACCAAACAATTATCACAAAGACAATCATCTTAACTATCATCAGATACTAGTGGGCCGACATTGGTGCCTTCGACCCACTTCTACTGGAAGGTAACTTACCTTAATATCGTGAAGTAGCTGAACTGTCGTTGACTCTTAATCAGATCTACTCAAACTCCTACACATAAAAGATTTCCTTTAATTACCCCTTTCATACTTATAGCTCCCTTAAGGGTCAACTTTAGTCAAAGTCAAAGTCAAAGTCAACACTCTAGTCAAAGTCAACATCATGGTTGACTCAACTCGCCAAGTTCGTCCATCAACTCGTCAAGTTCCATGAATCATAAAACCTTGAAATCGCGATCCAAATCGTCGAGTTCTTTTATGAACTCGTCGGGTTTCTCCCTATAGCAGAGTCGGGACTTTTCCAATCAACTCGTCGAGTCATCCTTGAACTCATCGAGTTTTGCCCTTTATAGACTCGGTACATTTCAACCCAACTCATCGAGTTCCTCCTTGAAATCATCGAGTTCTTCAGTCTTCTAAACCCCAAAAACCATGGCCAACTTGTTGAGTCATCTCCTAGACTCGCCGAGTTTGCTCAGTAACAGAAAAGGTCGGGGGACGACGACCCAACTCGCTGAGTTGGATGAACAACTCAGCAAGTTCTCTTAGTCTAAATCCATTTAGTCACTTCCAATCGAGTTCAATGCTTCCAAACCATATATATGGTCCCCTAGGGCTGATATATCATGTAAAGTTGCTAACTTCACGTGCATGCATGGTGTCATGAAGCTAAAAACACCAAATGTAAGCTTTATAAGAGGTCTATGGCATGATGAAGGGCCAAGACATGATAAAGCTGGCAACTTTAAGTCTCTTTAGGCAATGGACGTCTAGATCTGAAGTCATAACTTTAAGACATGCTCATATCCAAGAATGGACCCTGAATAAGCTACTAAAGACCCTAAACTTCTCAAAGAAGAGATCTATCAAATATAAAACCAAATTCTCGACTTTATACCTTAATATGGCAGCATCAACAGAGAAATCCCTGGATCCAAAGCCTCTCCCTTGAACCAAGCACCTTCAACTTCAAATCCTTCAAGAAAGCACCAAGGAAACACTCTCTTTACACTTGCACACACTCCAAATGGTCTAAAATCACGTATTAGGGTTTTACTAGACTGAGGGGGCTATGAGGGAGGCCACAATGAAGCAATAAAGTCTTTAAATATGGTGCAAAACCCTGAAAATTACGGTATCATTCTGGCAGCCCTACTCGTTAAGTTAAGTCTATCAACTTGTCAAGTAGACTTTAAGATCCGCGTCCAAAATCCATTCCTACTCAACGAGTTTAGGACCTCCAACTCGCCGAGTTCCCCTATAAAAGTGAATAAATTTTTAATTTAATACATACCAGAGACTAGGCGTTACAGTCTATATCTGTGCTGGTAGCAAATATTATTATCATTCCAACCACCGGCATTGATACAATATAGGTCCATGCTAGTCCTTATTATGTATTTAAAATTATATATTGTAAAATTTTCTTGTATAAAATAAAATTATAAAAAGTTAATCATCAAATAAACTGAAATAAATAACCCTCGTGAAACAATTAGGCTGGAGGAAGTGGTGCCACCGAAACCGCACTCCCTCCCTTGCCACGTAAGCGTCACGTCACATTTTACCACTTAAGTGTGGTTTCTTGCCACACCAAGGGTGTGGTGCCACAGTTTTAGTTTTATTTTTTTTTCTTTTTTTTTTTTTGTTTTTTTTTTGTTAACTATTTTAATTTATTAAAACTTATTTTTTAATAAAAAAAAACATAATTTTAAAAACATAATAGTTCATTAATTAAAAATACAAATACCATACATTACTTAATTTTTTAAAAAAAAAAACCTAAAAATTTAGAAAAACAAAGTAGAAACAAAAAACCAACAACTTTAAAAAAAGACACACAAGAAACCATTAAAAACTTGAAAAAAAAACTAGAAATTAGCCACGATTCATGTAACGGTTTTTCACTTCCTCCTTCATCGCCAAAACCACTTCAAGCTTGGCCCCGGTCATATTCGACGTGTCCATTGCTAGTATTCGCATGTTGCTCTCCCTTTGTTTCCGAAGCTCTCTTTCAGAAGCAATTTTCAAAATCTTATCCATTCTCTCTTTTATATCCTTCATGTCGGTACCCATTTCTTTCAAATCATCTGAATCCGACGCTTTGCCTTTGCCTTTGCTTTTTGATTTGTCTCTTCCCAATGGTCGGGAAGGTGGTGAAACTGGAACAGGTTCATCTTCGTTCAGATCAAACTGAACACGAGCATCTAATGTAGTGTGGTCAGACTCAGATGTTCTGCTGCGTTTTGACCCACTGTCGATATGTTGGTCAGATGTTTTGCTACTCAACCATTTCCTGTTATCTTTCAAAAAATTCCAAACTTCAAGAAACTTGAAAGCCTTCAGATTTTCTTTTTGATACACTTTCAAGGCTTTCTTCAAAATGACTTCATCACTTTCTCCACTTTTCCATTGACGTTTCATGTTGTTCCACAAGTCATTAAACAACATGACTTCCTTGTTCATCTTCCCCCATTTGGAGTACACTTGATGTTTTGAACGGTATTCTCCACGGTTCATTCCTTTATGGAACCTGTGTAAAACGCGAATCCAAAAGCGGTCATGCTTTTGGTCTTTTCCAACCGTCGCGTCTTCTGAAATATCGATCCAAGATTGTGCCAACACCAACGCTTCCAAAGGTTCCCAACATCTAGCCTCAGCCTTCTCTTTTCTTTTATTCGTTGCTCGAGTGGGCTGAGTTTCTGTAACGAATTCCTGTTCAGAATCAGAAACGACCGTTTCTGGTTGTGTTTGTGTTTGTTGCACAAACTCGGGTTGGGACAAAAAATCAAATGGATTAAAATTCGGGTCGGGTTGTGGTAGTGGTGGTGTTTGTGGATGTGGTTGCTCTGGTCGTTGTGGAAAAGAAGGAAACATACCGCCATAGTGGTAATACGGAGGTGAGAAAATCGGTTGATCAAATGAAGGTATTGGGGTGTTGGTGTTTCTGACTGGTGTTTTTTCTTTTGCTAGGTCTTTTGGAAGACATTTTTTCAAAGAAAATTGGATAAAATGATTGTATTTATATGTGTTTAAAGGTTGTGTAAATGTAAAAATGATAACATATGTATATATAGATGGAGTAAAAGGTTAAAATAAATAAATAAATAAATAAATAAATAAATAAATGGAACGAATCTTTGAACGGTCAAGAAAGGAATAGCCAATCACAAAACGCGGTCTTCAAAGGCCGTAGTGCGGTCTCGACCGCCCCAAACCGCACCCTGAGGGCGGTGTTCCTGTCCCACGTGGCATGACGGCGGTTCCAAACCGCATACCACACCGTGCAGCCTTAATAATGAAAAAAAAAATAAATCAAACTTTTGATGTTGCCATATCATTAAAAATGTCTCAGAAGATAGGAAAAAATAATTGATATTCTCCTTATGTGATTTCCAATAACATGTTTAATTATATTTAATTAATTTCTTTACTTTTTAGTCGGAATGATATGGGGTTTTCAATACGAAAATTTAAGATTTAATGGGATGTACTAATATTAGTTTTAAATTGATTGATTGAAACAATAGGATATCGTATTAATTTTTTTTTTTTTATTAACTTTTAGATGTTGATGTTAATTATTTTAAACAGATAAAAGAACCTCGCTTGTTTATTATGATACATCTATAAATAATATGCAACATTAATATGTCATCCAAAATAATTATCTAGTCAAAGGATAGAAATATCTCAATCTAGAACACATAGTTATATTCAATTTTTTATATCAACTTTTTGTAGTTTCAATCTACCATCATTTCAGTTTTTATATTAACTTTTTGTAGTTTCAAGGCATGTATATTCATGTTTTTACTTTCAAGATTACGTACATTCAAATTTCTACACGGACCCGCTCACAGTTGGGGTAATGGGGATTACCGGCCGATAAGCCTCATTGGTTGCATGTACAAGATCATAGCAAAACTATTATCTAGTAGGTTAAAAAGGGTCATTGGTGGTTGTATCGGAGATGTACAATCGGCCTTCCTTGAAGGTCGGAATATTCTTGAAGGACCCTTAATAATCAATGAAATGTACTCATGGGCAAAAAAATCGAATGAAAAAATGCTGCTATTTAAGGTAGACTTTAATAAAGCCTTCGACTCGGTCAATTGGGAATATTTGGATCACATACAAATGCAACTGGGGTTTGGTGAAAATGGAGGAGATTGATACAAAGTTGCTTAAAAACCCCAACACTGTCGGTCTTAGTTAATAGGTCCCCAACTAAGGAATTTCGAATGGGACGTGGAATAAGGCAAGGGGATCCTTTATCTCCATTCCTATTTCTAATAGCGATAGAAAGGTTGCATATTGTAATGGAAGAGGCTTGTGCGAAAGGTATCTTAAGAGGGATACGAATCCCTAACAGTGAAGTATGCATCTCACATCTGCTATATGCAGATGATGCCCTATTTGTAAGAGAATGGAGTGATGACAATATTAAAAACCTTGCAAGAATACTTAGGTGCTTCCATGTTTCTTCGGGACTAAAAGTAAACTTCAATAAGTCAAGGATATTTGGAATCGGAGTGGATCGGCATGAAGTATTAAGATTGGTGGAGCTGCTAGGATGTAAACCGTCTGATTTTCCATTCACGTATCTTGGTGTACCTATAGGGGCAAACATGAAGTACAAAAAACATTGGATGCCGGTGATAGAAAGATTCCAATCCCGATTGAACCATATAGAAATCTAAGACCTTATCCCTCGGGGGTCGACTAACATTAGCGAAGGATGTTCTTGGCAGCCTGCGTACCTTTTATTTTCCGTTATTTGTTGCTCCTACAGGTGTTATCAAGAAATTGGAAAGCATAAGATGAAGATTTCTTTAGGGAGGTACGAATGAGAAGAAAAAGATCAATTGGGTGTCATGGCAATCTGTGACTGCTCCTAAGGAGACTGGTGGATTAGGAATGGGCTCTCTCAGGGCTCTCAACCTGTCACTAATTACGAAAAGGATATGGAGGCTTAAAGTAGACAATTCAGGTTTATGGAGCAAAGTTATTAAAGGAATTCACAATCTTTATGGCAAACCTGCACAACATATCTGTAAGAAAACACTACCTGGAGTATGGAGTCGAGTGGACGGAGTGCAAGATGAATTGAAAAAATTTGGAATTGACATTGATGAAGTAATAATAAAGAAAATTGGATCAGGAGATGAGACCATGTTTTGGCTTGACAGATGGATTGGTGGCTCAACGCTGAAGAATTCCTTCCCAGAGGCATACAAACTGGAATGCCGCAAGCATTGTAAAATAAGTAACCGTCTACAACATGGTACTATGAACTGGGAATGGAAATCATCGCCAAGAACGGTGGATCAGATTAGTGAGATTAATATGCTCACTACCACAGTCCCTGATTATCAAATTATAGAGGGAAGAGATAAGTGGAGGTGCACTTTATCTAGTGATGGGGTTTTCCATGTCGATGCTTTTAGGTTTAAAATTGATTGCTGGAACATACCGTCGATGGAGACTCACTTAAGATGGATTCATGAGATCCCATTGAAGGTGACATGCTTTATATGGAGGGCAAATTTAGACAGAATACCAACCGCAAGCGCTCTACTCAAATGAGGTATTCAACTGGAATCTCCCCTATGCACCTATTGCGGGGCTGAAGAAGAGGATGCATCCCATGTGATCCTTCGATGCCCAATGGTTGTGCAGGTTTGGGAATGGGTATTCCGTTGGTGTGACATTCCTAATATTCAATTCGCATATGTGGAGGAATTATTGAAGTTTTCATCGCAGTGGGGGACATGTACAAAGAAAAGAAAAAGCTTCATCAGTATCTGTTACAGGACGGCATGGCTTCTTTGGAAAGCAAGGTGTGATTGGGTCTTCAAAAAATCTAGAATCTCTCCTGTTAAGGTGGTTGACTTGGTGAAATCTCAGTGTTTATATGAATCAAATATAAGAGAGAGCATTGTAATTTTCAATGGATTGACTGGTGCATCAATCCTTTTTTGTGTCTGTAATTTCTTCTTCTTCTTTCTTGTACTCCTTTGCCCTCCCTAGTGTCTTACTAGGTTGTGGCCTTTTAATGATATTTGCCGTTTCCAAAAAAAATATATTATTGTATATATTTTTATTTTTGTATTTTTTTTAAACGGCAAAAATTTATTAATAACCCATAGCAAGTCGATTTTTTTAAATGTTCGAACAGGCTTTTACTTTACATTTCATGCGGCCTAGATTTCAAAAGCTATTAAAATTATTTAATTTATTAAAATTTTACAGAGAAAAAAAAATCAAAAAAACATTACAGCCATTTTATAATGTTGTATCATTTTTATCTTTAATAAGCATTTTCTACATTTGAAACCTTAAAGACAAAATTTAACCTAAATAGAATTTATTAAGTCACATTCAACTATTTTTCATTTCAAAGTAAAATAGAATAAGAAAGGATTACCGAATTTGCATAACTTTAGTTGTTGAACACTTGAGAAAGGGTTTGACATGCTCTATCATAAACCACCCAGTACTCCCTACTTTCACTACAAGGAAAAAGGCCATTACCGGCGACAAAAGTCGCCGGTAAAAGTCCCAAAAGTCGCCAGTAATACTAATAGCGGCGACGCGTCGCCGGTACTGAGTCGCCGGTACTGCCTCGTCGCTATTGATCAGTTGTCGCCGCTAATGATAAAAATCGCCGCTATTGACGCTGTTGCCGCTAATGAGTATTGTCGCCGCTAATGAGTATTGTCGCCGCTAATAAGCTAGTCGCCAGTAATGACACCTGTCGTCGGTAAAAGTGTCGCCGATAATAACTTTTGTCTCCAGTAAAAGTGTCGCCGGTAATTGTTTTTCAATTTTTTAATTTTTTTTTAATTAATGATGGTTGCCGGCGATAATATCGTAGGTAAAAGTGTCGCCGGTAATAACAATCTTCGATTAAATATCAAAACCAATAGTGTCGACGCTAATTACAAAACAAACATCCTATTAAATATCAAACATAATAGTGTCAATGCATACAAACAAACATCCAAATACAATTATATATCAAAAGTCATAATATCCGAGTAGCAAAACAACAAAATTTTTACAATCTACCAAGTAGCAAAACGTGACAACATATGCAAATAAAACCATCCTTACATACCATCATCGTCGTTCCCATCGTTTCCTTGATTATTTTGGGATTGAAAAAACGAATAAAGCTCATCCCTACATGCCGGGTCGGCGAGCATTGCACGAAGATTTTCCAACTACATAATTAATAACAATATATATAAACTTATAAGTTAGATCGTCAAACAAAAACTATCAAAATACATTGTTATTTTTAAACTAAGATAGAAAACCAAAGTACATTGCTATTTCTTGCACTTGGGACAAAAACCAAATTACCAAACTTTTTAGCAAATAATCACCACAAAACCAAAACTACCAAATCAACATGCATTTTACGATGCTAAAGTAGATTGTTATTTTTAAACAAAGATAGAAAACCAAAGTATATTGCTATATTTTGCACTTGGGACAAAAACCAAATTACCAAACTTTTTAGCAAATAACCACCACAAAACCAAAACTACCAAACCAACATGCATTTTACGATGCTAAAGTAGATTGTTATTTTTAAACTAAGATAGAAAACCAAAGTACATTGCTATATTTTGCACTTGGGACAAAAACCAAATTACCAAACTTTTTAGCAAATAACCACCACAAAACCAAAACTACCAAATTAACATGTATTTTACGATGCTAAAGTAGATTGCTATTTTACCTGTGATGGTTGTGATGGTGGTTGTGATGGTTGTGAAGGCTGTGGAATCGTCGGGAGACCAGAAGGTTTGCGGCCAATGCCTCTAATGGCCACGTCGCTCTCCTAATACTTTCTCGAAAGTCACTCTTTCTTGAGCGGGCGTTAACTCACTTTCACCTTGAGTTTGTTCTAACAGCTCTTCAACTAACCGATTATGTAACTCCCAAAAGTGAGTAACAATTAAGTATAACTAAACAATTAAATATATGATAAAATTATAATTAAATACTTACATATTGTTGTTCCGATTCAGCAGTAATAAATACACCATTCTTATCGGTATGAGCTTTTCGAAATGTTTCCACTCTCTTAAGGTTCTGTTTAACTTTAAAAATTAGATTATATTTTAAATAAATAATTACGTGTATCGTACGGTACCTTCTTATAGCTAGTACTGATATACGAGCTCGAACCCCCACGATTCACATTTGTTTGCTTTTTCACGGATTGTTTTGTTCCTTTCTGAAGCAATTATGTGTTCGTCAGTTTGAAAATACTCAACTGTCTCCGCCCAGTTATCAACAAGCATGTAACAACGTAAATTTTCAAACAAATTTTTCATTTCAAAATAAAGTATTTTCATTCAAAACAAGGCATAAACATTCCAAGTGTCATGTCAGAATACAAATCATATGAATCCCAAGATCACAAAACATCTATCAGTGTGTACAGATCACGCCGGCGCCTTCCCACGGTCCTCGCTAGTACCTGAAACACATACACAACAACTGTAAGCATAAATGCTTAGTGAGTTCCCCAAAATACAACTTACGCACATACGCCTTTCCAGGCCCTGACCTTCCGGTCCATGTGTCTCAGGGGACTTCTATCCCTGCTGGGTAAACCTTCCGGTCCTACCCACGCCAACCTTACGGTCCACAACACAACGCTTTCCGGCCCATAACATGATCGCCTTCCGGCCCTTAACATAATGCCTTCCGGCCCACATAACATACATAGCACGTATAACAATTAACTTATCACATATAGCACATATATCTCATATCATATCTGACCTTCCGGTCACACAGTCAAACCCTTCCGGGTACAGTATAGTGAGAAGACTCACCTCGCGAATATCGAAAGCTAGCAAATCCCGAAGTCACTCGTGCTCGATCCGCCGAGCTACAATCTCCCTATAATATCATACATCTCTTATTAACATTTTTATCTTCTAAGTTTGACTATCCTTAAGAAGTCAAACATAGGTCAACTCTGGTCAACGGTCAACGGTCAACTTGACCGGACTCGGCGAGTGCACAAGGGCAACTCGGCGAGTCTAGACGTATCCGCCGACTCCATAGGATTCCCTTCTTACTCGTCGAGTGCTTCCCCTGACTCGACGAGTTCCACCTAGGAGAGTCGCGGGGCCACCCCGAATCAACTCGCCGAGTTTCAAGAACAACTCGGCGAGTCCCAGCTTGACTCGACCACCTGCCAAAACCTTTTCAACTCTCTGCGACTCACTGAGTCGCCCATAACTCGGTCAGGACTACACACTGGGTGTCCTCAAAGACAATCTTCAAGCGACTCGTCGAGTCTGTTCATCAGACTCGGCGAGTCCATGCCATGCACCAGCTAAAACTGGCTTTTGCGGTCAGATCCGTTCCATCCATTCATAGATCTGGCCTTCCCAAGCTTATTTTTCACGTAAAGTCTCAGTCTTGGTTGCCATGCAATGCGTACAAGGCTTATTTTGGGGAAACAACCTCTAATATGACCACCTTAGCTTCTAACTCAAAAGGATGGACATAAAGCTAGCCATATGGGGTCTCCTGGACCTGCTAAGGCCCAGATCTAGGTTCCATATCTCCATGGAACCTCTCATACTTCCAATTTATGCCAAGAAATGCAAGAAGAAACCCTAGATTTGACACATCAACACAAAAAACGAAGTTTGGCTCTGAAAGTTACCTCAAGAAGACTCCCTTGATGAATTAGCAATAGATCCAAGCTCCCCAACTCCTCAAGTTTGATCCTCTCCCTCCTTTCTTGCAATATCACACAAAATGGTGAACAAATGGCCTCCAAATACACTCACAAGGGCTCACAGTCGTATGGGGGCTCTTAGGGTTCAAGGTGGCCGCAAATGAGGGCCATAAGGTCCTTTAAATAGGGCTTAGGACCGGGAAATTAGGGTTTCATTAAACAGCGCAGACTCGCCGAGTCCATATCCTGGACTCGCCGAGTCCAGACGAATCCCGTGTCCAGAATCGCGAACCTACTCGGCGAGTCTGAGCTCCAACTCGCCGAGTCCCCTCTCAAAACACAGAATAATCAAACAATAAAGATACCTGGAATTCCGGGCTGTTACAATTCTCCCCCACTAGAACTAGACTTCGCCCTCGAAGTCTCGCTCTGAAAATAGCTCCGGATGCTGCTCCCGCATCTCGCGCTCCGGCTCCCAGGTCATCTCCGATCCCTTCCGGTGTTGCCACTGAACCAACACCAGAGGTACCTCCTTGTTCCTCAGAACCCTGATCTTCCGATCCCTGATGGCTACAGGCCTCTCAGCATAATTCAGACTCGCATCCACATGAATATCCTTTAATGGAACCACTGCCGACTCATCGGCTAAACACTTCCTCAACTGCGACACATGAAAAGTGTCGTGGATCTGCCCCAACTCGGCTGACAACTCCAACCGATAGGCTACCCGGCCTACCCTTGCAATCACACGAAATGGCCCAATATACCGGGGCCCCAACTTGCCCCTCTTCCTGAATCGAATCACTCCTTTCCAAGGAGAGACCTTCAGGAGAACGAAGTCGCCGACCTGAAACTCAAGCTCGGACCGGCGTCTGTCTGCATAACTCTTCTGTCGGCTCTGGGCGGTCAACAACCTCTGTCTGACCTGCTGAATCTACTTTGCCGTCTGAAGCACGATCTCTGTACTGCCCATCACTCTCTGCCCAACCTCTCCCCAGCAAATGGGGGTCCGACATCTCCTACCATACAACAGCTCAAAGGGTGGCATACCAATGCTCGAATGATGGCTGTTGTTGTAGGAAAACTCTGCCAAGGGTAAATACGCATCTCAGCTACCCCCGAAATCTAACACACACGCTCGAAGCATGTCTTCCAGCGTCTAAATCGTCCGCTCGCTCTGGCCGTCTGTCTGGGGATGATATGCGGTACTAAAATGCAATTTAGTACCCAGCTCCTCATGGAATTTCTTCCAGAATCTGGAAGTGAAGCGCACATCACGGTCTGAAACAATCGAGATCGGCACCCCATGCCGAGATACCACTTCTCTCACATATATCTCCGCCAATTTCTCCGCTAAAGAACTCTCACTGATGGCAAGGAAGTGAGCGCTCTTCGTCAACCTATCCACAATCACCCAAATTGCATCAACTCCTCTGGCAGTCCTCGGCAATTTGGTGATGAAATCCATAGTGATCTGTTCCCACTTCCATTCGGGAACCTCCAATGGCTGCAACTTGCCATGCGGTCTCTGGTGCTCGGCCTTAACCCTGCGGCAGGTCAAGCACCTCTCAACGAACCATGCGATGTCCCTCTTCATACAGGGCCACCAATACTCTTTCCTTAAATCCAAATACATCTTCGTAGCCCCCGGATGGATCGAAAACTTCGACCGATGAGCCTCTTCCATCAAAGTAATACGCGTACCACCCACAAACGGTACCCAAATCCGACCTTGAAACGTCATAAGCCCTCGTCCATCCGTAACGAACTCTGAAACCAAAGTAACGACCCGCTCTCTCTTCTGCATCTCTGGTCGCACAGCCTCGGCCTGTGCCCCACGAATAGCATCCAATACTGGAGCTATCACGGTCAATCTCAAACATACATCTCGCAGTGGAGTGCTCTCCGCCCTGCGGCTCAACGCATCGGCTACCACATTAGCCTTGCCTGGGTGGTACATGATCTCACAATCATAATCCTTGACCACATCCAACCACCTCCTCTGACGCATATTTAGGTTGGGCTGATCCATCAAATACTTCAAGCTCTTATGGTCCGTGTATATCGTACATCAAACCCCATACAAGTAGTGACGCCAAATCTTGAGAGCGAACACTACTGCCCCCAACTCTAAATCATGCGTGGGATATCTCGCCTCATGAGGCTTCAGCTGCCTAGACGCATAAGCTATCACATGACCCCTCTGCATCAACACTGCACCCAACCCCAAAATCGATGCATCGCAATATACTACAAAATCCTCCATCCCTTCTGGGAGAGCTAATACCGGGGCTTCGCACAACCTTTGGCGAAGTGTCTCAAAGGAGGTCTGCTGCTCGGGACCCCATGAGAATGCAACACCCTTCCGGGTCAATCTGGTGAGCGGCACTGCGATCTTGGAGAAATCCTTAATAAATCTCCGATAATACCCTGCCAACCCAAGGAAGCTCCTGATCTCCGATGGTGACTTCGGCACCTCCCAGCTCATCACCGCCTTGACTTTGGCCAGATCGACCAGAATCCCTTCCTGGTTAACGAGATGTCCTAGGAACTGGACCTCCCACAACCAGAAATCACATTTGGAGAACTTTGCATAAAGCTTCTCCAATATCAATACCTCAAGGACCTCCCTCAAATGCTCCTCATGCTGCTCTCTAGATCTCGAATACACCAGAATATCATCGATAAATACAATCACTGACCGATCCAACATAGGCCTGCATACCCTGTTCATGAGATCCATGAACACAGCCGGGGCATTGGTGAGCCCGAAAGGCATCACCACAAACTCGTAATGCCCATATCGCGTCCTAAACGCTGTCTTCTGAACGTCCTCATCCCGCACTCTCACCTGATGGCACCCCGACCTCAGATCGATCTTGGAAAACCAAGATGCTCCCTGCAACTGATCGAATAAATCGTCGATCTTCGGTAACGGGTAACGGTTCTTGACCGTCAACTTGTTCAACTCCCGGTAATCAATGCACATCCGGTGTGAACCATCCTTCTTCTTGACGAACAGAATAGGTGCTCCCCACGGCGAGCTGCTCGGCCGAATGAATCCCTTCCCCAGCAACTCCTGAAGCTGCGAGGACAACTCTTGCATCTCTGGAGGAGCAAGACGATAAGGCACCTTAGCGATAGGCGCGGACCCCGAAACCAGATCGATACCAAACTCTACTTGCCTCACAGGAGGTACTCCCGGCAGCTCCTCGGGGAAAACATCTGGAAACTCACGCACCACTGGGACCTCCTCAACTGATCTCGGTCTCTCGGAAACCTCCCGCGTATCCATCACATACGCCACAAAACCCCTACAGCCCTGCTGTAGACACTGCCTCGCCCTAGCGGCCGAACAAAAAGCTGATCCTGAACGGGTACCCTCTCCGTACACCGAAAGAACTCCCCCACTAGGGTCTCGTATAGTCACCAGCTGACGCTCACAGTCGATGACGGCGCTGAAACGGCTCAACCAGTCCATGCCCACAATGACACAGACATCACCCATCGCAATAGGAATCAGATCAATCGAAAACTCGACCCCGAAAACCTCTAACACACACCCCCGAAGAACCTCCGTGGCACAAATCACCCTCTCGTCAGCTATAGAAACTCTCAGAGGCCGACTCAACGGCTCACGACTAACGCTGATATGCTGACTAAAGGCCAAAGATACAAAAGACCGACCCGCACCCGAGTCAAATAACACTAGAGTAGGCACAAAGTTCACAAGAAAAGTACCTACGCATATCATAATATAAGCATAACATCTCAACATCGAACTAAATACATGAAATAAGGCATACCTACCACAACATCGGGCGCAGCGCGGACCTCCTCCGCAGTCAGCTGAAAGGCTCTCCCACGAGCCCTCGGGGCCTCGGCCTTCACCGGTCGAGTCTCAGTAGTCCTGGCAGCAGGTGCAGATCCCTGAAGAAGCTGAGGGCACTCGGCCTTCCGATGGCCTGTCTGGTTACAATGAAAGCAAACCGTAAACCCCTTGGGGCAATCCCTAGCGATGTGCCCCTCCTTGCCACACTTGTAGCAAGCACCAGATCGACATGTCCCCTCATGACCCTTGCCACACTTTCCGCAAGTGCGGCCCTTCGGACCTCCCGTCCTCGAATCGGCGAACTTAGCCCGCTTGGCTGCCGGCTGAGACTGAGCCGGCCGCCGGTCCACCCGCTGAGACTCGGCCTCCTCCCTGGCCTGGGTCTCCAACTCGATCTCACGCTTCCTGGCATTCGCCTGAAGCTCAACAAAGGTATGATAGGTGGAGTTTGACACAAACTCCTGAATATCCCTCCACAAAACACCCAAGTACCGGCTCATCCGAGCCTGCTCTGTGGACACCAGCTCGGGGCAGAACATCGCCCTCTCATGAAACTTCCGCGTGATCACTGTAACCGAATCAGTACCCTGCTTGAGGCTCAAGAACTCCTGAACCAATCGTTCCCTCTCCACCAGGGGAACGTACTCGTCTCTGAACATAGAGGTAAACCTCTCCCATGACACTGCTGAAATCTCTGCCAAAGTGAAGTTCGCCGTCACGAACTTCCACCAATCCTTCGCTCCCAGACGGAGCTGGTTCAAAGCGAACCGTACCCTCAGATGCTCCGGACATGAACAAGTGTAGAAGCACCCCTCAATATTAGCGATCCACCTCATCGCAGCAATCGGATCCTGCGTCCCATAAAACTCAGGTGGCTTCGTGTTGCTGAACTCCCGAAATAGCAACGAGTCACCCCCCTGTGGCCTGGCAGTGGCCACAGCTGCGGTAGCTGCAGCGGCTGCAGCCTCAGTCAATGCGGCGTACCGCTCATCAAAAGTCTCCATCAAGGTGGTCTTAATAGACCCAAACATCTCCGGAATCTCAGCCCGGATCGCTGCAGCCACCTCCTCATGAATCATCTGACGAATCTCCTCGTCACTCACACCGCTCGTACTCAGTCTGTTGTGTGGTCCAACCATGATATCTCTGAAATACAACATAAAACTATCAGAGACTCCATCGAGTATAATCGCACTCGATAACGCAACCCTACTCAGTCTCCGATATCCAGGGATTCTTACTTGGGTCTCCCGCTGACCCGGTGTCTTCGGTAGAACGGGCCCAATACTACCGACCACACCGCATCAGCATTCATCCCAAATCTTCCTCCCCAAACCTCGGATAGTGAGTACTCTACTTTTGATATGCACTATCTATTTGCACGCTATCAAAGCATCTCATATCGGCAAACTTCCCTAGACTAAGGCATCACAAATCAGGCCACTCTAGTCCTATCATGAATACCTAGTCTTCTAGCATGCATAACAGTTCACATCATATCATATCTCTTAACATAACATTGTAAGGTATTTTGGGGATCTTTACCGTTCGGGCGCTGACTGATCGTACACACTGCTTCTTCCTTGTTTACCACAAAACTATTTACAAAAGTTTATTCCTTTATTTTAAAAGTTTTCCTCAAATCCTCGGTTTGAGTTCAGTTACACCCGAAGCTGCACCCGAATCCCTCAAACCAAGGCTCTGATACCAATTTGTAACAACGTAAATTTTCAAACAAATTTTTCATTTCAAAATAAAGTATTTTCATTCAAAACAAGGCATAAACATTCCAAGTGTCATGTCAGAATACAAATCATATGAATCCCAAGATCACAAAACATCTATCAGTGTGTACAGATCACGCCGGTGCCTTCCCACGGTCCTCGCTAGTACCTGAAACACATACACAACAATTGTAAGCATAAATGCTTAGTGAGTTCCCCAAAATACAACTTACGCACATACGCCTTTCCAGGCCCTGACCTTCCGGTCCATGTGTCTCAGGGGACTTCCGTCCCTGCTGGGTAAACCTTCCGGTCCTACCCACGCCAACCTTACGGTCCACAACACAACGCCTTCCGGCCCATAACATGATCGCCTTCCGGCCCTTAACATAATGCCTTCCGGCCCACATAACATACATAACACGTATAACAATTAACTTATCACATACAGCACATATATCTCATATCATATCTGACCTTCCGGTCACACAGTCAAACCCTTCCGGGTACAGTATAGTGAGAAGACTCACCTCGCGAATATCGAAAGCTAGCAAATCCCGAAGTCACTCGTGCTCGATCCGCCGAGCTACAATCTCCCTATAATATCATACATCTCTTATTAACACTTTTATCTTCTAAGTTTGACTATCCTTAAGAAGTCAAACATAGGTCAACTCTGGTCAACGATCAATGGTCAACTTGACCGGACTCGGCGAGTGCACAAGGGCAACTCGGCGAGTCTAGACGTATCCGCCGACTCCATAGTATTCCCTTCTTACTCGTGGAGTGCTTCCCCTGACTCGACGAGTTCCACCTGGGAGAGTCGCGGGGCCACCCCGACTCAACTCGCCGAGTTTCAAGAACAACTCGGCGAGTCCCAGCTTGCCTCGACCACCTGCCAAAACCTTTTCAACTCTCTACGACTCACTGAGTCGCCCATAACTCGGTCAGGACTACACACTGGGTGTCCTCAAGGACAATCTTCAAGCGACTCGTTGAGTCTGTTCATCAGACTCGGCGAGTCCATGCCATGCACCAGCTAAAACTGGCTTTTGCGATTAGATCCGTTCCATCCATTCATAGATCTGGCCTTCCTAAGCTTATTTGTCACGTAAAGTCTCAGTCTTGGTTGCCATGCAATGCGTACAAGGCTTATTTTGGGGAAACAACCTCTAATATGACCACCTTAGCTTCTAACTCAAAAGGATGGACATAAAGCTAGCCATATGGGGTCTCCTGGACCTGCTAAGGCCCAAATCTAGGTTCCATATCTCCATGGAACCTTTCATACTTCCAATTTAAGCCAAGAAATGCAAGAAGAAACCCTAGATTTGACACATCAACACAAAACACGAAGTTTGGCTCTGAAAGTTACCTCAAGAAGACTCCCTTGATGAATTAGCAACAGATCCAAGCTCCCCAACTCCTCAAGTTTGATCCTCTCCCTCCTTTCTTGCAATATCACACAAAACGGTGAACAAATGGCCTCCAAATACACTCACAAGGGCTCACAGTCGTATGGGGGCTCTTAGGGTTCAAGGTGGCCGCAAATGAGGGCCATAAGGTCCTTTAAATAGGGCTTAGGACCGGGAAATTAGGGTTTCATTAAACAGCGCAGACTCGCCGAGTCCATATCCTGGACTCGCCGAGTCCAGACGAATCCCGTGTCCAGAATCGCGAACCTACTCGGCGAGTCTGAGCTCCAACTCGCCGAGTCCCCTACCTGGAATTCCGGGCTGTTACAAAGCATACCATCTGGAGAATTTGCCAACGCTCTCGGGATATCTTCATACCCTTCGAACATCTTGAAATTTTCTTTTGCGTTGGCTTTACGCTCTCGAAAACCTTTTAACATGGCCGCTTTCAACAATTTTATAATAGACATTATGTTGTTGTGTTGTTCTTTTTTACCGTCGAGATTAAAATACATAGCATCCTTTAATCTATTTTTATGGTAACCGATTATTATTGGTTATATAAATATATATATATATATATATATATATATATATATATATATATATATATATATATATATATATATATATATATATTGCAAATAAAACATTTATAAACTCAAAACTTTATAGTATTTGTATATAAGTTTTTAAACAATTTTATAATTTTTTTTGTGTTTTTTCCAATTATAACAATAATTAATTTTTATTTTCTTTTCAGTTATAGCATCCTACTTATAAGAAAACCACATAATTTTACATAATATATAAGAACATGAAATTCACATACTTTTACATATATATATATATATATATATATATATATATATATATATATATATATATATATATATATATATATATTATGTTGTTGTGTTTTTCTTTTTTACCGTCGAGATTAATATATATATATATATATATATATATATATATATATATATATATATATATATATATATAATTTATAATATTATATAAATATGTTGCAAATAGAACATTTAAAAACTATAAACTTTCTAGTATTTGTATATAAGTTTTTAAACAATTTTATAATTTTTTTTGTGTTTTTTTTTTCCAATTATAACAATAATTAATTTTTATTTTCTTTTAAATTATAGCCTCCTACTTATAAGAAAACCACATAATTTTACATAATTGTTGTGTTGTTCTTTTATACCGTTGAGATTAATATATATATATATATATATATATATATATATATATATATATATATATATATATATATATATATATATATATATATATATATATATATATATATATATAATTCATAAAATTATATAAATATGTTGCAAATAAAACATTTAAAAACTAGAAACTTTTTAGCATTTGTATATAGGTTTTTAAACAATTTTATAATTTTTTTTGTGTTTTTTTTCCATTATAACAATAATTTATTTATTATGTTTTTTTTTTCAATTATAGCATCATTTAACCTATTTTTATGGTAACCGATTATTATTGGTTATAGAAATATAACCTTATAAATTAATTTGAAGATTATAAGTTAACTATATAACTTATTGGTTAATTAATTTGGAGTTAGCTTGGGTAAAAACTAGAAATTTTCTAGTTTTTTGTATATATGTTTTTAAACAATTTTATAATTTTTTTTTGTGTTTTTTTTCAAATTATAACAATAGTTTATTTTTTTTTTTCAATTATAGCATCCTACTTATACCAAAACCACATAGTTTTATATAATACATAAGAAGATGAAATTCACATACTTTTAAATACATATACCACATATACACCTAATACAAATACATACACATACACACAAAATAACATCCTACTTAAACCAAATACACATAATTTCACATATATACATAATAACATCCTATTTATACCAAATACAAAAGTTTCACAATCATATATCACATTTACAACAAACATACATACATTCACATACACACAATAACATTCTACTTATAACAAATACATATAATTTCTACCAAATACTAATATACCACATATACATCAAACACACATACATTGACATATATATACCAAATTCACATATATTCAAACAAATACGAAATATACAATCTAATTTTCACATCTCACAATTTTCACATAATTTCACATATAAATACAAAATTCACAAAAAAAAATGAAATAATAGTACTTGTAGTGGCGGAAATCAACGTATATGTAGCCGGAAAAACTAGTCTTCACTCGAAATTACCCTCACCGGAAAAACTGAACAACACCACCAAAATCACTGAAATTGAACAATTTATTGCAATTTAGTCATCAAAATTAGCTTTTAATAATCAACAAATGTCCCTAAATGCTAAACTACAACTAGAAGCTATACAACTAATTGCAATTCAATAACCACAAACAAGAAATTGAATAACTTGCTTCTAATCCAAAACAACACCACCAAAAACAAGAATATGAACAATTTATTACCATTCAATCACTAAATAAACCTACAAATCGAAATTAACATACAAAATAAAAATGAAATCACCAAATAAACTTACATTTCTTCAAGAAATGGAGGTAGAAATTGGTCCAAAGGCTTTAACCACACCAAGAGATATTTGCTTGGAACAATGTGGGGAGAAATTTGCTTGGAAGAAGCAAATTGAAGAGAAAATCAGCCAAATGGTGAAGGAAATTGGAAGCAAACAGAAAGCAAAATGAAGAATGAAAGGTTTCTGTGCGTTTTTTTTTTATCTGCGATAGGCAATAGCGGCGACACCTTTAACAGCGACACCAACCCTTTACCGGCGACAATGAGTAATAGCGGCGACAAACTGAAGGGAAGGGTACCGCGTCATTTTTAGCAGACTATTAGCGGCGACTTTTTTTAACCTTTAGCGGCGACTTTTGTGTCGCCGGTATTAGGTTAGACTGGATAACACACCCCACCCGTTGGTTTGGATATCTCATCGAACGGTTGAGATGCAACAGAAGGGGAAAGTGCGGATTCGGATGTCAACCCTTTAGCGGCGACACTATTATCGGCGACATTGGGCTTTACAGGCGACTTTATCTAAAGTCGCCGATAAAGCCCCATGTCGCTGGTAATAGTGTCGCCGCTAAAGAGTATATTTCTTGTAGCGTAATATATGCTCTCATTTTCTGAAACAACCAAGTACACACTAGTATATAAACCAAAATAAGTGCAATATATCCAAATTCAAAACCATTATCCAAAGTTACAGCTTCCAACTTCCAAGTCATAAACATTATATATATATATATATATATATATATATATATATATATATATATATATATATATATATATATATATATATATATATATATATATATATATCCTTGGACATCAGGATATAATAAAAACATCATATTCAAGAGTAAGCAAAACATGTTGTAATTAATGCTTATGGTGAGTCATTGATTCATGTTGTAATGCTTGAACCAACAACGGAATGTCAAACTCTCGTTCTTCCCATCTTTTTGTTCCTTTCTTGCAATGATTTTATCCCCTTCTTTTTCTTTTGTTTTTTTTTGCTTTTTCTTTTGCTGCGTGATGTTCCATTTGTTAATTCAGCAAAACTTTTTTGGAATCTGATCTGAATTTTTGTGTTGACCAACATCCTTTGGTGCTTAGTAGCATCAAATTTTCCTACTCCCAAGCTACATTCCAAAAAAATGACATAGAAAAGAGTTATAAATGTATGGATTTCTATTAACATGGATAAACAAAGTATGGATATAAACGGTCAGGATACCCATTGCCTTAATTATACTTCTAAATAGTAACTGCATGTTTTATGGATCAAGAACACCATCTTCTAGAACAAATACCTTGAATATGTCTGAATCATAAGAACAAAAATATAAAAGAAAAAGATAATCCCGAAATAGATTAAAATATAACCCGAGTAAGTTTGAATCGAATCATTGTACATTAAAGACAATCTGAAGGTCACAAACCAGCTGATATAGACCCTAAACAACTGTTTCTACTATGAAAAACTGTAGACCCTAAACATTAACAGAAGTAAATAAGCCTAAAGTACCCTTGCAACAACTATTAAAAAAGATAGTTCATAATTAAAAAAACAAATTTATTGTTGAAAATCATTACATATTACATAATTATTATTTTTTTATGTTACACACCACTTAAACTTGTCATAAAATTGGTCCACAATAACTACATTGTTCATGCCACAAACCAACCTGAGAAAAGAAAGCACAATTTAAAAAATTTGTTTGTGTTGTTAATAATAAAACATAAAGCTTTAAATTCTCTATTGCCATGTGGGGCAAATATTTTTTATAAACTCTCACTTGGAACAACTCTTTCTCACTCTTTTATAATTCCATGTGTTAGTTGGAATTGTCCTAAAATTGGCCCACAATAACTGCATTCTTTATGCCCAAACCAACCTGAGAAAAGAAAACCAAATTAAAAGTAAAAAAATAAAAATGTTTGTTGTTTATAACAGACCTTAAAGCTTTAAACTGTCATTTTTTTCACCATGTGGGGAAAATGTTTTCTATAAACTCGTTAGGAACAACAACTTCGCATTCTTTAGAAGTATAAAGACCCGGTCCTAAGGATTACAACATTCTATATAAGGAAAGAGAAAAACTCATGGAATTCATTTCCTGACATCTTTGCTAAAAACAATCAAATACGCTGTTACACCGGCCCACTTATAATGGAGATTTACAATTCTCACTTTTTTAACCATGTAGGGTAGCATGTTACAAACACAATCTATATCCTAGTCGCATACATAATTCTTTGTCATAAAAACATGAATTTCTAATCCGATCTTCTATTCATAGCTAAATTAAAGAAACAAATAAACCGACACGATGATTGCTCTCGACAGCTTTAAACAAAACATCGTTAAGTTTTCACATATATATATATATATATATATATATATATATATATATATATATATATATATATATATATATATATATATATATATATATATATATATATATAGTTAGGTTCAAATGTTTTCACTATCTATTGTGTGATTATGAACCAATCATTTTAGTTATTTTTAGAAAGTAATTAATGCTTATTAAATGCTGAAGATGTAGTTAATACCTATTATATATTCAACATATAATATGCATTAATTACTTTCTTAAAATAACTAAAATGATTGGTCCAGAATCAGTCATACATGCACACAATATATAGTAAAAACAAAAAAACCTAACCCTATATATATATATATATATATATATATATATATATATATATATATATATATATATATATATATATATATATATATATATATATATATATATTAAAAAAAGGTAATAGCAATATTAAAATCGTATTTGTTAAGTTTTAAAAAACATAAAATAACATTGTACTGTCATTTCTTTGTGTAATTTAATGTCCTACTTTCAAGTGAAAGTTGGTTCTCAGAGCCACAAAAAGTAACTTAGAAGGACACATGGTGATCTTTACCTTATCATCAACCCAAAAGAAATATAAGGCTTCAAATGAGGCATCCCCAATTATTTGAATAACATGTTTGCACAACATCAAAGATGCTTTGTTAGTGGTTTATATGATCGTAGCAACCCTAATTATTAAAGATTTACCAAATGAAAGACACATCCACACTAAAAAACGTCCACAACTTCACATACAAGTAGAATCAAAACCAAGAAATAAACTGTAAAAACTTGCATTTCAATCAAGTATTGTGACATTTCTACTAATGCAATGATTCAAAACAACAACATGAGAAATAAGGTTTCCGTAGTGCTTCATAAGACAACATAGAGAACATGTTTCAGATGTTTCTATAGTGCTTCCTAAGTCAACATCCAGCAAAAATGTTCGCAAATAAAAATTAATTTTAGAGTACTTGACAGAGAGGGTTTTATCTAAAAACAAATTAAATCGAGATTTTCATTTCTTACTGCTGTTCCCATCTTATACCACAACAAAAGAGCTCTGAAAAACAAAAGTCACATTTTAGGTTTCCATATACGTGGTAAAAAATAATAAATATATATTAAACATGTTGACCAAAAGTGACCGTAGAATGAGAGATGGAAACTAAACCTCTATTTTTAGGCAAGAACATAAAGTGGAGATGGAGCCAAATGAATAATTCCCCAACTTTCAAACAGACAGATGAAAAGGAGAAGAAAAAGTAGTTAAATTGAAGAATTTTCAAAAAAACAGTAGAGGAATTTCATAGAAAGATAAGTGTGGATTGAAACTAAAAAATTACCTTTGCATACTCCGTTTGAAACTCAAGATTCATATCCAACTTTGCAAAGAAAATTAGGAAGTTAATTGGTTATAACTTTTCCAAACCCTTTGAACTCGATTGATTTGAAAACTAGTGCTTATCTTAAATTTATGTAGTTATTTTAGAAATGGTATTGACAGCATTGAGAAGTAAAATAGAAAAACATAAAGATAACTACCCTGAGGACATCCTCTATAGAAACGACCAAAACCTCCTTCTCATAAAAAGCATTCACGACTGAAATTGGTAGTTGCAGCTGCAAGGTCACGAAATGTCAATGTTTGACCAACATTTTCACCATATGGACCTCGATCCTTTTGAACCTGATTATATGTACTTTTAGTTTTTAAAACAAAAAGTGAAGCCCAATTGAAAGAACATGCATATGTAGATAAATCTGGATCATCAAAGCTACATGCATTCTTACAACCCAAGTTGTGTAATTTATCCCATATATTCCACATCATGCACCCTGAACATGAGCAACTGTATTGGTAAGCCTTTCCTATACTATGAAAAGTAAATAAAAGTAAGTAAATTGTAATATATATATATATATATATATATATATATATATATATATATATATATATATATATATATATATATATATATATATATAAACATCATCACTTTTTTAATTCCACGACTGTAGATAGATCATGTACTTCCTAGTAAGTTAACCAAACATATTTACCAGCCTACACAAAATAAAAAACCAGTCAATGAGATTCATAGAGAAAAAAAACACTGCACAAATCCTAAGAAGCAGTAAGATTATGTCTATGATTAAGTAACTGCCATCAATAATCTCCCGCTGGCCAATCATGTGGCTGTTTGGATATTTCTTCACTGATAAACTGTATAAAAATAGAATATAACAGTTCAAATGACCATGATCATTAAGTTCTTTGCAGATCTTTTGTCAATTTTAGAGTGAATCATATTAAGAACAGACAAATAACACCTTTCTGTATAACTTCATGATGGAGTAAAATCAAAATTAGATTGTGTTTAGACATAATACTTAAAAGGAAGCAATACCCAGAAATCATATTTAACTGAAAATCATAATGAAACTCATTACCCCTTTTCCAAGTTAAAAACGTATAACCCAAATACGAAATAAACCAATGAACTGGTAAATTTCTATTGCACTTGAGAAAATAGAAAGAAAAATTGAGTTTTTTTTTTTTTTTTTTTTTTTTAAGAGTTATAATCATCCACGCCAAAATAATTACAAACCGCAAAACACATATCCAAATAAAAAATGAACGGCGACAGCAGAGTGATGTCGGAAGTCGCAAACCCAGAGAAACAACATCGTGAGTTGATTGGGATGTAGATGAAGAGACATCGAGAGCAGACGATTGATGCCACCTTGTTCGAGAGGGTCAATCTTCTCAGAAATGTTCACACAGAAAGGAAGAGAGTTACAGCAAATTTTCTGATAATCGCTTCCATTACAAATAAAATGACATTTAGTGGCATACATTTTCAATGACATAATTTTTTTTTGTCACTATATTACATTTAATAGATTTATTGGCACTTAATATTTTATGTGACTAATATTCACATATATTAGTTGCATAATGATTAGAATGCAACTAAAAAAATATATATTTTATGTCATATAAATGATAATGTATACCACTAAATCTTCTTTTATGAATTAACCAATTTTTGTTAAGCCACTAAGGATATTAAGGTATTAATTATTGTTTTCACTCTATTTCACCGCTTTACTTTACGTCCTAAAGAAGGAAAAGCAAAGCTGCTTATTTTTGTTTCCTTGTATTAATCTTTTTCCCTCTTTATATAAGTCGACAATCTATCATCTTCTCTCGGTGTATAAAAATTAGGTGTTTTTAAAGAGGGAAAAATCCACAACCTCTCTTTCCAATTCATCCATCATCGACATGCTCTTTCATTGGTGCTGCTGCGCCCTCATATTCCTTGCTCTTCCCTCATCTTCCCTGGTTTGAGAACGAGATACATTTCACAAGCTATACATGATTACCGAGAATATTACATGACATCATTGCAAGCTATATCGTAATCGTGAATGGAAGAGAGAGAATTGGAGAAGTAAAAATATCATAAAATTAGAAAGGAATGATATAGTTGAATGCTCTTCTGATTTGATTTTCGAACGGAGCTATGAGGAGGAGGATCTAATAGGATTGGACAAACAACTGATAATAATAGAAATTGCGGAAGATAATGAGCATATATCACCTCCTTTTGAACAACTGATACCATACTTCTCTCTAATGGTCGCCTCAGAAAGCTAGTGTCATGTTCCTTTTGAAGAACCATCCACCTCCCTGTGGCTACTCCACTTGCTTTTCTATAAAAAATCAGGCGTTACGAGACTCGATTGGTACTCTCTCAACCACTTATGCTTCATTTTTCTTAGACCTACTAATGTATTCGATTATGATTGTTAACAAGGTGTCCATTTGGATATACTACAAAATCTTCCTGAATATCCTATTATAGTTAATTGTATTCGTTTATGGTGGTTCTTAGATGACAAATTGGTAATTGTATTTCTTTAAACTATACTTTTCACTAACATTTGATTATTTTGGCATCTATTAAAACTGATAGCTTATTTTATTTCCTTATTTTATTAGTTTATTTTTAGATTTTTAGATCTTTTTATCATTAATGCATTGTAATTTATTTATTTTTCTTTAGTATGGATCATACTGGGTGCTTCTTATGTTGAATGAGATATTTTGTAGGTTTTTCGATGCTTGTTGCAGTTGCGGGTTGATTGGAGATGGGCTTAGTGGGCTCCCGAACCATTATTGGGCTTAGCGGAATCAAAGAAGAATAATTGGGCTTTGAAAGTTATTGGCTTGGATTATTTGGGCTTGTGAAGATGGAACATAAATTTCTAATTTTGGGTTTGGAGTATCCATTTGGTGGCTAAATGATGATTGGTGCAATTCAAATTACATGGACAAGGGGGGACCAAAGGAATCTTTGGTAGTGGAAGGGTGGAGTGGTGGCTTGGTGGACCAATGGCAACACAACAACATTTGCGCGGGTAGGATTTTCGCCGCGCGGGTACCCGCACAACTGCCCAGTTTGGGCATTTTGGTCATTTGGCTCACCATAACTCTTAGGGATCAGATCTAGAGGCTCATTCACGTTTTTCCACCATTGGAGACCTGCAAGAGGCGATTTTGGGAGCTAGAAATCATTTCCTTTCATCTTTCCAAATCTAAGGTAGTTTCTTTATGCAATTAGATTATTGTTCTTGTTACTTTGTTGCCATGAGTGGCTAATACTCTCATTTGGTTGACTTTGGCTGAAAACCAATGAATGTTTGTGGGTTTTGAAGGATTTATGTTGATTATCAATTTATTCCATGTTTATGATTCTAGTTTGCAATTCTTATGCTTATTTCATGCTTTGATCATGAGCTTAGTATTTAATTGAGCAATGGTTGATTTATTTCATTGATTTTGCATTGGATCATTGAATTTATCTAGAACAAAGGCTTTATGATGGTAGAAATCATCTCTAGCCTATGAATCATATCTCCTTTATGGATGTGTAAGCATTTGACATCCTCTAGGAATTGGGGATTCCTTCATTCTTAAGGCTAATTGATTTCTTGGGATTAATTGCTTCAATTGACCCTTGATCTTAATTAAGAAGGTGTGTTGTGGGCTTCCCCAACCTCCATACTACCTATGAGGAATCTTGGCATATCATGCTTCATGATTGCTATAACCAATTTGGGATGAAGGATAAGCTTTGTATTAGATCCTAATGATAAACACACAAATGTTTATTGTGTTGAATTGCCTTAGTTAACCAATTATTCCCAATCTTTGAGAATCTCATCAACTTGCTTAATTGCAAGGTTTTTAGTTATTCAAATATTTTAGTTTTCAAGTAATCAAACAACCCCCCTTTTAGTTTAACTGTAGTTAATTAGTTTAATTTCACTAGTTCTGATGAATTGCATTGGTGATTGAATACAACCATTTCTCCGAGGATCGATACCCCTTTTTACCATTATATTATGTTTATTTAGCAATCAAAAGGTGTAATTTTCTTGGTGGGCTTGACATCCCACCAAGTTTTGGTGCCTTTGCCAGGGAAATTGGTTATTGTTATTTGATTGTTTATGCCTAGGTCTACAAGAACCGGTGAACTACTCTACAATCCGGAATTGAAAGAGAAGCAAAAATGTTGAAAAAGTTAGCCAAACAAGCAAAGCAACAACAACTAGTTCAAGCTTCTTCCTCTTCTTCACTAATCAACATAGAAGATCAAGTTCATACTTCAAGTGATACCGACACCGAATCGAGTTCTCCAATTGTTGGTCATTCCTTTGAAGACATTCCGTTTGAAAACCACATAGCCATGAATCACACTCCACCTCACAATCCCAACCCAAACCCAATCAATCAAGATGCCAATACCCCACCCCATCAACCAAGACAACAACCACAAGAACCTCTCATTTATATGCCACCTTGGAATCAAGCCCCTCCTCAAGACCAACCCAATTATCAACCACCACCACAAGTACAAAACCAACACTTCCACCAAAACAATCAACCTCAAAACAATGATTTTCAAGTTCAAAAAGTGCATTACCCAAATCAACCCAATTACCAACACCCTCCAATGTACCAAAACCCAATGTACCCACAACAACAACCTCCTTACAACCAATACCCTAACTACCAACCTTATCCACCACCAATCTACAATCCCCAACAATACCCATATCCACCTTACCAACAACATCCCAATTACTTGCAACAAAATCCCAACAACCCCAATCCACCCAATCCCCCTCAAGAGTTGACATTTAGAAAAATGATGGAAACAGATGTTACTCATACACCTCTTGCTATTGTTTATCCCGCAAACCGCCGAGGAATTGAATTGAAGTCAAGTTTCATACATCAACTTTCCAAGTTCCATGGTTTGGATAGAGAAGATCCTCAGAGGCATTTGAAGTCCTTTCACATGATATGTGTTAGCATGTTGCCCGACAATGTGACATTAGATGATTTCAAGTTAACCGCATTCCCGCTCACCTTGGAAGATAAAGCTAGAGAGTGGTTATTCAACTTACCACCGGGATTTATTCACACATGGGAAGAGTTACTCAAGGCCTTCAATAGCAAATTCTATCCCACCTCCCGTATTTCAAGTCAAAGAAGTGACATTTTGGGGATTCGTCAAGGGGAAAATGAAACATTTCATGACTTTTGGGAGCGCTTCAACAATTTGTGTACAAGTTGTCCTCAACACAATATACCCGAACAACTACTTATTCAATAATTTTATAAGGGTATGAATGAAAAAGATCGGAGGATGATTGATGCTTCAAGTGGTGGTGACATCTTCAACAAAACCCCACACGAGATTCGATTACTTTTTGGTACCATTTCTCAAAATCAAAGGAATTTTGGGACTCGAAATGACATGAAGAGAAATTCTACACAAGTGGTTGGTGAAGTTAGAAACACTCAACACTTGGAATCAAATCTCTTGGATTTGACTAATGTGTTAAGTCAAATGGTGGTGGGAAGTGGTCAACAATTGATGGTATGTGGTATTTGTGCAATGACGAGCCATTATACGGATAAGTGTCTCACACTTGGAAGTGAACCGGAAGATGTGAATGCAATGGGTGGATATCAAGATCAACCAAGACCCATGGGATTTCAAAACAATTTCAACCCAAATTGGAGGAATAACCAAAACAACCCTTATCCACCAAAGCAAAATCCACAAAATCTTTTGATGAGACCTCAACATCCACAATACCCCTCTAAAAAACCTCCATATCCACAAACTTCTTATAACTCTCCAAATTACCAACAACCTCCACAAAAAGGCCAATCAAGTGGTAACCATCAAATGAGCCTTCAAGAACTCGTTACTTCTCTTGCTCAAAGCCAAAGCCAGTTTCAACAAGAGACAAAGAATATTTTCTCAAACATTCAAGCACAAATCGGAGACTTGGCCACCGCTCTCAACAAGATGGAACAAAGGGGAAAACTTCCATCTTAAACCGAGAAGAACCCCAATGTGAGTGCAATAACTTGAAGAAGTGGGAAAACACTTGGAGAAAACAACCTTAAAAGAGTTTCAAGAGAAGAAGAAGATGAAGTCATCATGGTTGAACCTTCAAAAGTTGTAGCTCCCCCAAAGGAACCAGTTGTGCCAAACGTTGATCAACCCGACTCTTCCAACAAACCCATCAAACTATTGGTCATACCACCTCCCTTCCCTTCCCGGTTGGCCTTTTCCAAGAAGATAGAGGAAGAAAATGAATTATTTGAAACTTTTCGCAAGGTCCAAATCAACATTCCACTATTGAATGCTATTAAGCAAATTCCAAGTTATGCAACATTCCACAAGGATTTATGCACCAAAAAGAGAAAACTCAAGGCAAATGAAAAGATTCAAGTCAATGCAAATGTGTCTGTAGTTATCCAAAAGAAGTTACCTCCCAAATGCAAGGATCCAGGAATATTTTCTATCCCTTGTACCATTGGTGATTTGCATGTCGAAAGTGCTATGTTAGATCTTGGAGCCTTGATCAATGTGATGCCATATTCGGTTTTTCAATCTCTTAATGTTGGACCTTTGGAAGAAACTGGAGTAATCATTCAATTAGCAGACAAGTCAAGTGTGTCTCTAAGAGGAGTGTTGGAGGATGTGTTAGTACAAGTTAATCAACTTGTTTTTCCGGCGGATTTTTATGTCATTGATCTTGAAGAGAAGACTCCTTCCAAATCATCTATGATCCTCCTTGGAAGACCTTTCATGCATACCGCTCACACAATCATTGATGTCCATAAAGGAAAGATAACTATGGAGTTTGATGGAGAAACCATTCACTTCAACATCTTTGAAGGAATGAGGTACCCTAGCAACATTCCTCCATTGTATCGGGTTGATGTGATTGAGCCAATTAACAGGATAAGCCCTAATGTATGCACAGACAAGATAATCATGCAAGATGATTGTAATCCTAAGTGGGAACCTTAAAGAAGATTGGATCCTCTAATGATGGAAGTGGTCAAGAAGAAGATAATTAAAAGGTTCAAAAGGTGCAAAGAGAAGAAAAAGACATTCCATGACAAGCACATAACCCAAAAACACTTTATTCCAGGTCGAAAAGTTCTTCTTTATCATTCGCAGTTAAAGTTATTCCCGGGAAAATTACAATCTCGATGGCATGGACCTTTCATTCTTATAAAAGTGTTTGATCCTAGTGTGGTTGAAATCAAGAGTTTGGAAACAAACCAAATCTTCAAAGTGAATGGGCACCATTTGAAAGTATTTTATGAAGGCTTTGACATGGGGGAATTCGACAACGTAACATTGGAAACACCGATTTACAAAGGTTGACGGAAGCGGGGCTATGTCTTGGCAAAGACGTTAAATAAATGCATTGTGAATAAATAATCTCCGCTTGAAATTTTGGGTGTTTCTAAACTTGAAGTTGGCCTAAAAATAAGCATATAGAAGTCTTCTAGTGATTTTTGGTGAAGTTTGAAAAATTCCAAAAATTTGACTTTTGCGCGGGTGCCCGCGCAGACTTTGCGCGATCGACCCCAGCCGCGCAGGTCCTGAGTTCCAAATTTCACCAACATGGGGTGCTCTCTGATTGTTGCGCGTGGGTGCCCGCGCAGCCGTTGCACGACCACACCCCAACCGTGCAGATTCCGAGTTCTAAATTACCCCCACATGGGATATATTCTGATGTGTGCGCGCGACTGCCCCCACCCGCGCAAAGTTTGCGAGGGTACCCGCGTAAATATGTCATTTCATAAGAAAATTTCGAGCCAGTTCATATGCGTCCTCTGTGCGACCAATCTTTCATCCATGTGTATTTAGGCGGCCAAGAACTCCATCCAAGCATCATTATGCGATCCATGTGTTGCTTCCATACCATCCTCACGGGCGTCCTCCACCTTGATTCCGGTATGATCCTTCTTTACTCTCATCCTAATCATTGAGGACAATGCTTAATTTTAAGCTTGGGGTGAGGTAATCTAATATTTTATTTTTATTGCATTTAGGTTGTATACTGTTGCATTTAGAGTAAGTCATTTAGGTTATTCATAAAAATTGCATAAAAATTTCAAAAAAATTCATATTTTGTTTCTTTCTTTTCTAATTTTGATACTTTTTAGATGCATTCTAGGTTAAGTTCATGCATTTTTGTTCTCTCTTGTCTTCTCATCCCTACAGATACCATAGCGCCGAGTCATAAGTATTGAATCATAGATTGGTCCTGGGTCTTGATATGAAATTCCTTGTATTTGATGAATGGGACACGTTTTGAGCCTCACAGACCACTTTGAGACCGCTTGTGTGGAGGTCAGATGCAGGTAGCTTGATTGGGTCTAGGTGCGGAGGGATGTGGTTGGTCATGCCAATGTGTGCGAGCAAAGACTAACCCGATAAGGTATTTTGAAGACATTGAAGATATTGAAGACTCACATCTTGGTTTTGGGGGGAGTACCCCTTAGTACTCCCGAGTCTCATCCGAACCTTGCTTAGTTAGATTCTCACCGCCTTTTTAGGATAGGTTATCATTTTTCTTGGGTCTAGAGCAGATAGTTAGATAGATTTTGTTTATCACACCTTGCATTGAGGTGCTTGATGAATTTTGAAGTGGGTCCCCCAATTCATATCTTTTGGGACCAAGTTTTTTCGGTAACACCCATTTTTGAGTCATATCCCACCTTTTTTAGTTGATCTTGGAACATTGTCAATGATCATTAGGTGTTCATGTTAGCCTCCATCCTATCTTACATGGTGAAATTCCTTAGACCTTCCAAGAAGAAAACACAAAAAAATGAAGAAATTTGAAAAAGTGAAGACAATAAGAGCCTATAAAAGATGATTCAAGAAAAGCAACAAAAGCAAAGAAAAAAAATGAAGAAAAAGAGCAACACAAAAAGAAGAACAAGATTCCAAGTTCAAGACTCATGTTATATATATATGATTCCAAAAAAAAAAATCTGAATGTTAAGCAACAAATGTGATTGAAGACCCAATAACAGAAGTTCAAGATTGAAGGTTTAGGTTGTTAGGTTTAGATTTAGGTTAAGTAGGGCTTTTATTATTTTATTTTTGATTTTTGGTGAGAAAAGGCCCCGACGATGAGACGGTAGACTGTAAAGGACAGTACAAGGGAGAAGCCTCTGAAACCGGACGTTTGCCCGGAGGCCGTGCTGCAAAACCCTATTTCGTTATTATACACTTTGGCCTGACAAATGTAGGAATCATAGTGTGTGAATAGGCGCCTTTCCTTCGTGCACTATGGTCTACATTGGTGATTTAAAGTGCCCCCACTGGGCGCATCTCAGTTTCCTTTGTCTTGCACACTACGACCGCATCCAGCCGTGATCTATTCGCCCATAAAGTGGTTAAGAATGTGGTTTATGGCTCTAAAGCGGTGAACATTTTGAAGATGCGTAGGGTCCATTGAAGGACTAATTCTGACCATGTTAACTAATGTTGACCATGTTCTATGGTATCTTTCTTTTTCCTTTTTAGATAGCTCATCCCGAGCTCATTTTTAGTCTTGTTCTAACTTGAGGACAAGTTAGTTTTAAGCTTGGAGTGACTTGATAGCTTATTTTATTTCCTTATTTTATTAGTTTATTTTTAGATTTTTAGATCTTTTTATCATTAATGCATTGTAATTTATTTATTTTTCTTTAGTATGGATCATACTGGGTGCTTCTTATGTTGCATGAGATATTTTGTAGGTTTTTCGATGCTTGTTGCGGTTGCGGGTTGATTGGAGACGGGCTTAGTGGGCTCCCGAACCATTATTGGGCTTAGCAGAATCAAAGAAGAATAATTGGGCTTTGAAAGTTATTGGCTTGGATTATTTGGGCTTGTGAAGATGGAACATAAATTTCTAATTTTGGGTTTGGAGTATCCATTTGGTGGCTAAATGATGATTGGTGCAATTCAAATTACATGGACAAGGGGGGACCAAAGGAATCTTTGGTAGTGGAAGGGTGGAGTGGTGGCTTGGTGGACCAATGGCAACACAACAACATTTGTGCGGGTGGGATTTTCGCCGCGCGGGTACCCGCGCAACTGCCCAGTTTGGGCATTTTGGTCATTTGGCTTACCATAACTCTTAGGGATCAGATCTAGAGGCTCATTCACGTTTTTCCACCATTGGAGACCAGCAAGAGGCGATTTTGGGAGCTTGAAATCATTTCCTTTCATCTTTCCATATCTTAGGTAGTTTCTTTATGCAATTAGATTATTGTTCTTGTTACTTTGTTGCCATGAGTGGCTAATACTCTCATTTGGTTGACTTTGGCTGAAAACCAATGAATGTTTGTGGGTTTTGAAGGATTTATGTTGATTATCAATTTATTCCATGTTTATGATTCTAGTTTGCAATTCTTATGCTTATTTCATGCTTTGATCATGAGCTTAGTATTTGATTGAGCAATGGTTGATTTATTTCATTGATTTTGCATTGGATCATTGAATTTATCTAGAACAAAGGCTTTATGATGGTAGAAATCATCTCTAGCTTATGAATCTGTAACGACCAAAATTTCAAAACAATTAAAACTTTTCAAAAACCACCCATTTTAATAACGTTGTTACAAAAAGATTTTCAATACATTATTTAACAGAGTATTTTCCCCAGGTTCAAATCATATAACACCAACGCGGGGAACGGTACGATCACGCCTTTTCCTTTCCACAGACTCTTGAGAACCTGAAAACATAAAACCACAACTCTAAGCCCGAAAGCTTAGTGAGATACCCCAAAAAATACCAACCACAAATGCACCTTTCCAGGCCACGACCTTCCGGTCCAAAACATATTGCCTTCCGGCCCATAGCATATTGCCTTTCGGCCCATAACACATCGCCTTCCGGCCCATAACATAAAATGGCCACATAACATAACAGATCATAGAACAGCCATACATATCGGGTCAAACCCCAGACCAAGCAACTGTGCACATAACATATAATCATACAACATATCACAATCAGCAATTCGATCAACAGATCACATAACATATCATTACCCTAACCAAGATACCGGCCTAACCGGTCACTAGCATAACATCACCCTACGAATCAGTCAACATACTAATTACGCACATACGCCTTTCCAGGCCATGACCTTCCGGTCCACATCGCATTGCCTTCCGGCCCACAACATGTAATGCCTTCCGGCCCACAACATATAATGCCTTCCGGCCCATAACATAATGCCTTCCGGCCCATATTCCGCAATATCATAACAACAGACACTACCCGGATTTCCATCCGATAAAGGGTCGGCCTTGGTGCCGTAAATCCCGTTGATATACTGAGGATAACTCACCTCGAAACTGCCGACTGAACAGACAACCCAAGCTACTCCGATCACTGATACGATCTCCACCTCTGGACAGCCACCAATGCACTGAACTCAAACAATAATCAACAATTACCAAAATACCCCTGGAAGCCACTGGTCAACCCTTGGTCAAAGACAAGGTCAAAGTCAACCCCTGACTGACCCTACTCACCGAGTCAACCTGATGACTCGCGGAGTTCCCATACTCAGAACTTCACTCAGTCTGCGACCTAACTCGCCGAGTCACCCCGATACTCGCCGAGTCCCACAACTTCTGAGTCCTCTCGCACACAACTCACCGAGTCATCCCTTGACTCACCGATTCTCGACTCAACCAGAGAATATCGGAACACTTCGACAAGACTCACCGTGTCCAGGAACAGACTCGTCGAGTCTATGGCTATCTTCAACCTACTCGCCGAGTTGTTCATACAACTCGCCGAGTTGTTCATACAACTCGCCGAGTTGTTCTTCCAACTCGCCGAGTCCCAGCTCATATTCAACCAACTCGTCGAGTACACCCATGTGACTCGCCGAGTACTACCGGTCTGAATCCATTCAGAAGCATTCCAGGCCATGCAATTGCTCCAAAACATAGATCTAGCTTCCTACAACCCCTTCATCACGTAAAGTGGCAAACTTTACGTGAATCCAACGAGATCTAGGCTCTTTGCACTTAAGTTTAGGGTTTGGGACATGAAAGCTTCACTAAACACTCCAACACAGGGACTTTCATGCTCTCTGATTCTTCTCCATTCTAGATCTGAGGTAGCAACCTCAGATCTAACTTCTAGACTTCCAATTACATCCATAGGCAAGTTCCCACAAACCCCAAAATGAAGAAACAACATAACAATAGCCCAAGAACGATATATTACCTCCAATGGATGCCCCAACTGCAATGTAATTCGAATCCAAGCAAAGCCCCTTGCTCCAAGCCTTCAATCTCCCAAAATTCCTGCAATAATTACTTCTCCAAGCTCCAATCCACTCAACAATGGTGCTTCTCCGTGATTTAGGGTTTTCTGGGGCTCCAGGGGTGATAAAAAGGTTGGGAGGAAAACATAATGTTCTTTATATAGGGCTCAACCCCGAGAATTAGGGTTTTCTCCAATTAGCGCCTACTCGCCGTGTCCTCCTCACCGACTCGCCGAGTCGGCTACTTTGTACGCGACCCAGTCACGACTCTACTTGCCGAGTCCATCCATGGACTCGCCGAGTCACTCTTTCACAACTTACTCTTTTATCCCTTCAACTCTACTCTTGATATTTCGGGATGTTACAATTCTCCCCCACTTAAATTAGGCTTCGTCCTCGAAGCTTACAGCAACTCAACTCCAAAAATTGTAACACCGTGAATTTCAAAATAATTTTTCGCAATATAAAAACATTTCCCATTTAATTTCATAAAAACATTAAGTTTCCAGTTCCAATCTGTATCATACAAATCCCAAGATCACATAAATATATCAAAAGTCCCCTGCGTGTGTACAGATCAAGCCGGCGCCTTCCCACGGTCATCACTAGTACCTAAAACAACAACACTAACACTGTAAGCATGAAGCTTAGTGAGTTCCCCAAAATACCACACATAAAACACATATTAGCCACTCAAGGCTATAACTCTATGGGTCCATGCACCCAACTCTGTGAACCCTCAGGTTCTAACTCTAGGAACCTTCCGGTTCCAACTCTGTAATCATGCACAACATAAATCACATAGAAATAATGCAGTACAACACATAGCATACACATAACATACATACACTAACACATAGCTCTGATTACCTACTCAAGGTAAAGTATAGTGAGAATACTCACCTCGCGTATCTCGGTATCTCACGAATCCTGGAAATCCCTCGTGCTCGATCCTTCGAGCTCTAATCCTCCTATAACATCACATGACTCTAATTAACACTTTTTATCTCTAAGGTTGACTATCCCTAAGAAGTCAACACAGGTCAACGGTCAACGGTCAACTTTGACCGGACTCGGCAAGTGCACACGGCAACTCGGCGAGTCTAGACGTTCTCACAAACTCTCTAGGATTCTCTTTCTACACGTCGAGTACTCCCCCAGACTCGGCGAGTTTCACCTGGCAGAAATCGCGGGGCCACCCCGACTCAACTCGTCGAGTCTCAAGAACGACTCGGCGAGTCCCAGCTCGACTCAGTCCACTTGACAACCCTCTCTAACTCGCCCTGACTCACTGAGTCAACCCTTGACTCGACTGGACCACTCACTGGCCGGTCCAAGGCAATCTTCAAGCTACTCGCCGAGTCTGCTCATCGGACTCGGCGAGTCCATGCCATGCAATCACTCAAACTTGCTTCTAAGGTCAGATCTATTCCAACAATTCATAGATCTGGCCTTCCTAGACTGATTCACCACGTAAAGCCCCAGACTTGGTGCATAAACAACCTCTATATGACCATATATGAAGAATTATCAACAATTATCACTACTCAAGGTCATAACCTCCATTGTTCTCTATAAAGCTTGATGAATGAGGCTTTCTGGACCTCTATGGATCTAGATCCAAAGTCTCATCACTAGCAAGGGACTATTTGGCCATCCAATCAACTCAACAAGGTCACAAGAAACCCTAAAATCAATTATACTTCACAAAACAAGAGATGAGCCGAAATCATACCTTTAGATTGAAGGGCTAAGCTTCAAATCCACAGAATAGCAATGTCCTTTGTCTCCTCTTGGCTAGAACCTCCCTCTTCTTTGCTAAACAACACACAAATGTAGAGAAATGCTTCCTTTCTCTCTCAAATCGCTAAGGCACTCTAGGGTTTCTCTCTATGGACTGTTGGGTGCAAATGACGGCCATAAGGCCCTTTAAATAGGTCCCAAACCCGAGAAATTAGGGTTTCATTAAACAGCGTGGACTCGCCGAGTCCAGACGAATCCCGCGTCCAGAATCGCGACCCTACTCAGCGAGTCTGAGCTCCAACTCGCCGAGTCCCCTCTCAAAACATCAAAAATCAAAACAATAAAGATACCTGAAAATCCGGGCTGTTACAACTCTCCCTCACTAGAACTAGACTTCGCCCTCGAAGTCTCGCTCTGAAAATAGCTCCAGATGCTGCTCCCGAATCTCGCGCTCCGGCTCCCAGGTCATCTCTGATCCCTTCCGGTGTTGCCACTGAACCAACACCATAGGTACCTCCTTGTTCCTTAGAACCTTGATCTTCCGATCTCTGATGGCTACTGGTCTCTCGGCATAATTCAGGCTCGCATCCACCTGAATATCCTCTAATGGAACCACTGCCGACTCATCGGCTATACATTTCCTCAATTACGACACATGAAAAGTGTCGTGGATTTGCCCCAACTCTGCTGGCAATTCCAAACGATAGGCTACCCAGCCTACCCTCGCAATCACACGAAATGGCCCAATATACCGGGGCCCCAACTTGCCCCTCTTCCTGAATCGAATCACTCCTTTCCAAGGAGAGACCTTCAGGAGAACGAAGTCGCCGACCTGAAACTCAAGCTCGGACCGGCGTCTCTCTGCATAACTCTTCTGTCGGCTCTGGGCGGTCAATAACCTCTGTCTGACCTGCTGAATCTGCTCTGTCGTTTGAAGCACGATCTCTGTACTGCCCATCACTCTCTGCCCAACCTCTCCCCAGCAAATGGGGGTCCGACACCTCCTACCATACAACAGCTCAAAGGGTGGCATACCAATGCTCGAATGATGGCTGTTGTTGTAGGAAAACTCTGCCAAGGGTAAATACGCATCCCAGCTACCCTCGAAATCCAACACACATGCTCGAAGCATGTTCTCAAGCGTCTGAATCGTCCGCTCACTCTGACCGTCTGTCTGGGGATGTTATGCGGTAATAAAATGCAATCTAGTACCCAACTCCTCATGAAATTTCTTCCAGAATCTGGAAGTGAAACGCACATCACGGTCCGAAACAATCGAGATCGGCACCCCATGCCGAGATACCACTTCTCTCACATATAACTCCGCCAACTTCTCCGCTGAAGAACTCTCACTGATGGCAAGGAAGTGAGCGCTCTTCGTCAACCTATCCACAATCACCCAAATTGCATCAACTCCTCTGGCAGTCCTCGACAATTTGGTGATGAAATCCATAGTGATCTGTTCCCACTTCCATTCGGGAACCTCCAATGGTTGCAACTTGCCATGCGGTCTCTGGTGCTCGGCCTTAACCCTGCGGCAGGTCAAGCACTTCTCAACGAACCATGCGACGTCCCTCTTCATACAGGGCCACCAATACTCTTTCCTCAAATCCAAATACATCTTTGTAGCCCCCGGATGGATCGAAAATTTCGACCGATGAGCCTCCTCCATCAAAGAAGTGCGCATACCACCCACAAACGGTACCCAAATCCGACCCTGAAAAGTCATAAGCCCTCAACCATCCGTAACGAACTCTGAAACCAAACCAACGACCCATTCCCTCTTCTGCATCTCCGGCTGCACAGCCTCGGCCTGTGCCCCACGAATGGCATCTAATAACGGAGCTATCATGGTCAATCTCAAACATACATCTCGCAATGGAGTGCTCTCCGCCCTGCGGCTCAACGCATCGGCCACCACATTGGCCTTGCCCGGGTGGTACAGGATCTCACAATCATAATCCTTGACCACGTCTAACCACCTCCTCTGTCGCATATTTAGGTTGGGCTAATCCATCAAGTACTTCAAACTCTTATGGTCCGTGTATATCGTACACCGAACCCCATACAAGTAGTGACGCCAAATCTTGAGGGCGAACACTACTGCCCCCAACTCTAGATCATGCGTGGGATATCTCGTCTCATGAGGCTTTAGCTGCCTCGATGCATATGCTATCACATGCCCCCTCTGCATCAACACCACACCCAGCCCCAAAATCGATGCATCACAATATACTACAAAATCCTCCATCCCTTCCGGGAGAGCTAATACCGGGGCTTCGCACAACCTTTGGCGAAGTGTCTCAAAGGAGGTCTGCTGCTCGGGACCCCATGAGAATGCGACACCCTTCCGGGTCAATCTGGTGAGCGGCACTGCGATCTTGGAGAAATCCTTGATAAATCTCCGATAATACCCTGCCAACCCAAGGAAACTCCTGATCTCAGATGGTGACTTCGGCACCTCCCAACTCATCACCGCCTCAACCTTGGCCGGATCGACCAGAATCCCTTCCTGGTTAACGAGATGTCATAGGAACTGGACCTCCCGCAACCAGAAATCACACTTGGAGAACTTTGCATAAAGCTTCTCCGATCTCAATACCCCAAGGACCTCCCTCAAATGCTCCTCATGCTGTTCTCTAGATCTCGAATACACCAGAATATCATCGATAAATACAATCACCGACCGATCCAACATCGGCCTGCATACCCTGTTCATGAGATCCATGAACACAGCCGGGGCATTGGTGAGCCCAAAAGGCATCACCACAAACTCATAATGCCCATATCGCGTCCTGAATGCTGTCTTCTGGACGTCCTCATCCTGCACTCTCACCTGATGATATCCCGACCTCAAGTCGATCTTGGAAAACCAAGATGCTCTCTGCAACTGATCAAATAAGTCGTCGATCCTCGGCAACGGGTAACGGTTCTTGACCGTCAGCTTGTTCAACTCCCGGTAATCAATGCACATCCGGTGTGAACCATCCTTCTTCTTGACGAACAGAATAGGTGCTCCCCACGGCGAGCTGCTCGGCCGAATGAATCCCTTACCCAGCAACTCCTGAAGCTGCGAGGATAACTCTTGCATCTCTGGAGGTGCAAGACGATAAGGCACCTTAGCGATAGGCGCGGCCCCCGGAACCAAATCAATACCAAACTCCACTTGCCTCACAGGAGGTACTCCCGGCAGTTCCTCGGGAAAGACATCTGGAAACTCACGTACCACCGGTACCTCCTCAACTGAACTCGGTGTCTCGGAAGTCGCTCGCGTATCCATCACATACGCCACAAAACCCTTACAGCCCTGCTGTAGATACTGCCTCGCCCTAGCGGCCGAACAAAAGGCTGATCCCGAACATGTACCCTCGCCGTACACTGGAAGAACTCCCCTACTAGGGTCTCGTATAGTCACCAGCTGACGCTCGCAATCGATGACTGCGCCGAATCGACTCAACGAGTCCATGCCCACAATGACACAGACATCACCCATCGCAATAGGAATCAGATCAATCGGAAACTCAACCCCGAAAATCTCTAACACACATCCCCGGAAAACCTCCGTGGCACAAATCACTCTATCATCAGCTATGGAAACTCTCAGAGGCCGACTCAATGCCTCACGACTAACACTGATATACTGACTAAAGGCCAAAGATACAAAAGACCGACTCGCACCCGAGTCAAATAACACTAAAGCAGGTACAGAGTTCACAAGAAAGGTACCTATGCATAATATAATATAAGCATAATATCTCAACATCAAAAATAAATACATGAAAGGAAACATACCAGCCACAACATTGGGCGCAGCGCGGACCTCCTCCGCAGTCAGCTGGAAGGCTCTCCCTCGAGCTCTCGGCGCCTCGGCCTTCACAGGCCGACTCTCTGTAGCTCTGATGGCGGCAGGAGCAGACCCCTGAGATGCTCCGCGCAACTGCGGACACTCGGCCTTCCGATGTCTGGTCTGGTTGCAGTGAAAACACACTACAAACCCCTTGGGGCAGTCCTTGGCCATGTGCCCCTCCTTGCCACATTTGTAGCAAGACCCCGCTCGGCAAACTCCGTTATGACCCTTGCCGCACTTTCCGCAAGTGTGGCCCATCTGGCTCCCCGGTATGGGATCAGCAGGCTTGGCCCGCTTGGCGGCCGACTGCGACTGTGCCGGTCGCCGATCCCTCCCCTGAGACTCCGCCTCCTCCCTGGCCTGAGTCTCAAGCTCGATCTCCCTCTTCCGGGCATTTGTCTGAAGCTCGGCAAATGTCCGGTACGAGGAGTTCGCAGCGAACTCCCGAATATCCCGCCTCAATATGCTCAAGTAGCGGCTCATACGTGCCTGCTCAGTGGACACGTGCTCAGGGCAGAACATCGCCCTCTCGTGGAACATCCTCGTGATCGCTGTAACAGACTCAGTACCCTGCTTGAGGGTCAAAAACTCCTATGCTAAACGCTCCCTCTCCACCTGGGGAACGTACTCATCCCGAAACATGGTGGTGAACCTCTCCCAGGTCACTGCAGAAAGCTCAGCAGGCGTATAATGCGCCGTCACAAACTTCCACCAGTCCTTCGCTCCCAAGCGAAGCTGGTTCAGCGCGAACCGGACCTTCACATGCTCAGGAGACGAGCAAGTGAAGAAACATCCCTCAATATCAGATATCCACCTCATAGCTGCCACTGGGTCCTGAGTACCACCAAACTCTGGTGGTTTTGTGTTGCTGAACTCACGGAACAGCAACGCATCCCCACCCTGCGGCCTCGCAGCAGCAATCGCTGCGGTAGCCGCTGCAGCAGCAGCCTCAGAAAGAGCGGCATAACGCTCATCAAACGTCTCAATCAATATGGTCTTTATAGACCCAAACATCTCCGGTATCTCTGCCCTGATGGCCGCAGCCACCTCCTCCTGAATGATCCGGCGGATCTCCTCCTCACTGGTACCACTGCTCTCGGGCATCAAACGTGTCCTCACCATGATCTACCTCTGAAATACAACATAGGATAAATTAGAATCCACACGAGTATGCTCACACTCGTCAACTCTTTCCTCCTTGATTCTTGGCATTCCAAAGATTCTTACTTGGGCTGCACACCGCTCCGGTGCTTCCAGTAGTACGGGCCCAATACTACTGTCCGCACCGCACCAGAATACACTCCAAGTCCTCCTCTTCGGATCCCAGGTCTCAAGTACTCTATCATGCGTAGACCACTCTCTAATAGATCTCTCATAAGTCCCTCGCTGCTACCTACTCACTCTCAAGCATCTCATAGCAGCTCACCTCTCCCTAGGCTAAGGCATCACAAATCAGGCCACTCTAGTCCTAATAGCAATACCTAGCCTACTCTAGCATGCGAATACATCATATCAATGTCAATATCACATAATATAAAAAGGTATTTTGGGAAATCACCGTTCGGGCGCTGACTGATCGTACACACATCTCTTGCTCTGCGTTTTTCAAAAATCTTTTACTCTTTTTGAAAATACATCTCAAATCCTCAGTTTGAGTTCAAATACGCCTGAAGGTGTACTCGAATCCCTCAAACCAAGGCTTTGATACCAACTTGTAACACCGTGAATTTCAAAATAATTTTTCGTAATATAAAAACATTTCCCATTTAATTTCATGAAAACATTAAGTTTCAAGTTCCAATCTGTATCATACAAATCCCAAGATCACATAAATATATCAAAAGTCCCCTGCGTGTGTACAGATCAAGCCGACGCCTTCCCACGGTCATCGCTAGTACCTGAAACAACAACACTAACACTGTAAGCATGAAGCTTAGTGAGTTCCCCAAAATACCACACATAAAACACATATTAGCCACTCGAGGCTATAACTCTATGGGTCCGTGCACCCAACTCTGTGAACCCTCAGGTTCTAACTCTAGGAACCTTCCAGTTCCAACTCTGTAATCATGCACATCATAAATCACATAGAAATAATGCAGTACAACACATAGCATACACACAACATACATACACTAACACATAGCTCTGATTACCTACTCAAGGTAAAGTATAGTGAGAACACTCACCTCGCGTATCTCGGTATCTCACGAATCCTGGAAATCCCTCGTGCTCGATCCTCCGAGCTCTAATCCTCCTATAACATCACATGACTCTAATTAACACTTGTTATCTCTAAGGTTGACTATCCCTAAGAAGTCAACACAGGTCAACGGTCAACGGTCAACTTTGACCGGACTCGGCGAGTGCACACGGCAACTCGGCGAGTCTAGACGTTCTCACCAACTCTCTAGGATTCCCTTTCTACACGTCGAGTACTCCCCCTGACTCGACGAGTTTCACCTGGCAGAAATCGCGGGGCCACCCCGACTCAACTCGCCGAGTCTCAAGAACGACTCGGCGAGTCCCAGCTCGACTCAGTCCACTTGACAACCCTCTCTAACTCGCCCTGACTCACTGAGTCAACCCATGACTCGACTGGACCACTCACTGGCCGATCCAAGGCAATCTTCAAGCTACTCACCAAGTCTGCTCATCGGACTCGGCGAGTCCATGCCATGCAATCACTCAAACTTGCTTCTAAGGTCAGATCTATTCCAACAATTCATAGATCTGGCCTTCCTAGACTGATTCACCACGTAAAGCCCCAGACTTGGTGCATAAACAACCTCTATATGACCATATATGAAGCATTATCAACAATTATCACTACTCAAGGTCATAACCTCCATTGTTCTCTATAAAGCTTGATGAATGAGGCTCTCTGGACCTCTATGGATCCAGATCCAAAGTCTCATCACTAGCAAGGGACTATTTGGCCATCCAATCAACTCAACAAGGTCACAAGAAACCCTAAAATTAATTATACTTCACAAAACAGGAGATGAGCCGAAATCATACCTTTAGATTGAAGGGCTAAGCTTCAAATCCATAGAATAGCAATCTCCTTTGTCTCCTCTTGGCTAGAACCTCCCTCTTCTTTGCTAAACAACACACAAATGTCAAGAAATGCTTCCTTTCTCTCTCAAATCGCTAAGGCACTCTAGGGTTTCTCTCTATGGACTGTTGGGTGCAAATGACGGCCATAAGGCCCTTTAAATAGGTCCCAAACCCGAGAAATTAGGGTTTCATTAAACAGCGTGGACTCGCCGAGTCCAGACGAATCCCGCGTCCAGAATTGCGACTCTACTTGGCGAGTCTGAGCTCCAACTCGCCGAGTCCCCTCTCAAAACATCAAAAATCAAAACAATAAAGATACCTGGAAATCCGGGCTGTTACAACTATACTCCCACAACGTGCCACCTGGCCTTGATCGGACCAGGTCTCACAAGGCATACCCATTGAAACTCGAACACACTTTCCCTTTCATTACGGTGTCCTGACCACCGTCTCGAATCGGGCATAGGCTGTACCCTCTGATAATCACACCGAATATCCGAGAATTACCCAAGATGCAACTCTGCTCCAAATCTTAACAATCACTCGATCCATAAGGGCTAGAAAACCCTGAACCATCGAATCCCCGATTTGAATTCCACTCTATCCATTCCGTGACGACGGAATGACCCATTCTCAATCTCAGAGCAACTCTCACGAGTTCCCTTCTTGCAATCGCATACACATGCTGAACTAGCTCCAACACCCTCAGGTTGGGAAAACCTGACGCACTGATAATATCCTCAAACATCTCCTAGGATGAACCACTAATATACACCCCATACCCTGATCAGAATCACACTGAGAGTTCAAGACTCTCTCTCTCCCTGCATCCTTTCCGAGCCTCTTGGCTCTACACTTACGGATTTCCCTCCGCGACCTCAGCAGACATTCCAAACCGGATGAGCTTCTAATCCACTGCCGCAAACACGCTGCTCAATAACCATACTCGAATTGCTTTAATCATAACTCTGCTCTGCCACTTTCACTTCCGTGAACTTTCACTCCCTCTCGGAGTTACACGCCTCTTACCTCTTTCTCTTCCTTTACCAAGGAATCCACCTGGCCACAATGTCACTTCGACAAATGCCACGTGCTCGCCCTACGCTACACCACCCTTAACGTGTCCGTTATCCATCCAACACACTTACTCTGACTCTCCTCGCAGGGACTCTCAAGCCCATGCACTACCTCAACTAAACAAGATCACTACCCGGGGCCAGACCTTCCAATGCAATCACACTGCAACATACACAATTCGCAATCTCAAACTGGTCCAACAATACCAGCAGAGTCTCCAGCATGACTGGACCGACTCACATAACACATATTAGCCACTCGAGGCTATATCTCTGTGGGTCCGTACACCCAAACTCTGTGAACCCTCAGGTTCTAACTCTGGGAACCTTCCGGTTCCAACTCTATAAACATGCACAGCATAAATCCCATAGAATTAATGCAGTACAACACATCACGTACATAAAGCATACAAATACTATGATCACATAAGCCCGGTTACCTACTCAAACTTGATCCCAGCCTGCTTCCAGGCCTCCACAATCAAATGCCCTAGGTCTGTACCCCGCCCCACATGCCCGACATTCGCTCCTATCAGCCTATACTCTTGGCTGACAGTACACTGCTGTATCCCAACAGTTAAGCACCCTCAAATACTCATCGGTCTTCGGGAGAATTCTCCGATTCTCCCCCACTTAAAGCACTGACTAACAACCACCGGTCGCCATTAACGACCTTCCAGAACAACCCCGCACAAAGAGAACACTTACACACTGACTGCTTCCCACAAGCATAAGCAACCCTCAGCAAAACACATCTCCTCACTGATCAATCCGCTCAAAAAGAATCCGATCTCCAATTATCCCTTCCACGAATGTAGATGCTACCCGACATTCAACCCGATGCCGCATCTCCACTAATAATCCTCACGAACGATAACCAACGATAGCACAAAACACCAAACTATAATCATACCAAACCCTCAGAGAACAACGGATACCAAAACGAAACCCGAAACACAAACCCATAACCAAAAACTCCAACCCGTAAAACGACGAATACCGCATCAAAATCCACACAAAGATACCAACATAACAATACACCGCAATAATCGCAAGATAACAAGACATTAAGAAAGAAACATACCCGCAGCTGCATTCGACACTACTCTGACCTCCTCTGCCGCAAGCTGATAAGCGCGACCCTGAGCCCCTAGGGGCTCTGCTCCACCCTGACCTCCACCTGAAATCCTCAAAGTGGCCGGTGCTGGAGCCTACACCGGTCCTGCAGAAAGCTGTGGACAGTTGACCCTCAAATGTCCAACCTGACGACAATGATAACAAATCCTCAAATCTCGAATCGGCACTGACTGCCCACAATCCCGCGCATAGTGCCCCTCCTTTCCGCACTTGCGGCATGCACCACCGGACCAACAAACTCCGGTGTGACCCCTCCCACACTTCCCACAAGTGTGGCCGCTCCGATCCCCCACTCTAACATCAACGGTCCTGGACCGTTTCGGTGCCGGCTGCGACTGCATCGGAGCCTGCCTCAGCTCACGAAACTGCAACTCATCCTCTAACTCACGCCGCCTGGCGGCCTCCTACAACTACAACAAGGTCTCGCACCTCTGCGCAGACACGAACTGTCTGATATCCCCCTTGAGCATACTCAGATATCGGGACATCTGAGCCTGCTCCGAAGCGAACTCAGGGAAAAACATCGCCCTCTCAGCGAACATCCTGGTGATTTCAGTCACCGACTCCGGATCCTGCTTCAGCTCCAGGAACTCCTGAGCCAACCTCTCCCTCTCCATTTGCGGAACATAATGAGTGCTGAACATCTCTCTAAACTGATCCCATGAAATCGCAGCCCTCTGCGCATCCGAGTATGACCCCGTGGTCAATCTCCACCAATCCTTCGCCCCGAGCCTCAACAGGTTCAAAGCACACCTCACCCTCAGATCAGCAGGGCATGAACACGTGAAGAAGAACCCCTCCACGTCTGATAACCACCTCATAGCAACAATCGTGTCCTGAACTCCATCAAAGGTGGGGCGCTCCATATTATCGAAGTCCCGATACTGAAAATTCCTACCAGCTCCTCCCCCTGCCGCTGCTATAGCCGCTGTAGCCGCCGCGGCAGCCATTTCTTCGAGAGCCGCATAGCGCTCATCAAAATACTCAACCATGGCGGTCTTGATCGACCCAAACAGTTCCGGCAACTCAGCCCGGAACAATGCAGCAACCTCATCATGCAGGATCTCACGAATCCTCGCATCCAACTCGCTCGTGCTCATCTGATCGATAACCTCAGACGACACCGATCCACCCGGAACTCTCTCTCCAGCTCCCGATCTTGATCCAGATCCCCTCTCATCATGCCTCGGAATCTCCATACTGAAAAATACCATAACAAATCTCAGACTCATCCCACAAACCTGGGATCCAACTCTCGCAACCCAACCCTAGAGATCATGGTTTCCCTGATACGCGTATGGGTCCCGTGCTTTTAGTAGTACGGGCCCATACTACCTTCCACACCTATCCATATTTGTATGAAGTACTACCACAATACCCTAGAGAACATGCATAACAACTATCAACCCTCACCACTAGAGGAACACTGAGAATCTCCCATAAGGGACCCTAGGCTACAGGCATCACCAATCAGGCAACATTATCATGAAATCCTGAAGATCCCTAGCCCAACTCTAGCATGCTGTTCTATCAAAGCTCCATAAAACAAGTGTCATGAATGGTAAATTTGGGGTTACTTACTGGCTCCGGCTGATCGTACCTCCGCGTTCCCCTTTTTCTTAATTTGAAAACCATTTTAATTTCTCTTTTAAAACCTTCCTCGATTTGAGACTGGAGTTACACGAGTGTTCCTCCAATTCACTCAAACCAAGGCTCTGATACCAACTTGTAACGACCAAAATTTCAAAACAATTAAAACTTTTCAAAAACCACCCATTTTAATAACGTTGTTACAAAAAGGTTTTCAATACATTATTTAACAGAGTATTTTCCCCAGGTTCAAATCATATAACACCAATGCGGGGAACGGTACGATCACGCCTTTGCCTTGCCACAGACTCCTGAGAACCTGAAAACATAAAACCACAACTATAAGCCCGAAAGATTAGTGAGATACCCCCAAAAATACCAACCACAAATGCGCCTTTCCAGGCCACGACCTTCCAGTCCAAAACATATTGCCTTCCGGCCCATAGCATATTGCCTTCCGGCCCATAACACATCGCCTTCCGGCCCATAACATAAAATGCCCACATAACATAACAGATCATAGAACATCCATACATATCGGGTCAAACCCCAGACCAAGCAATTGTGCACATAACATATAATCATACAATAGATCACAGTCAGCAATTCGATCAACAAATCACATAACATATCATTACCCTAACCAAGATACCGGCCTAACCAGTCACTAGCATAACATCGCCCTACGAATCAGTCAACATACTAATTACGCACATACGCCTTTCCAGGCCATGACTTTCCGGTCCACATCGCATTGCCTTCCGGCCCACAACATGTAATGCCTTCCGGCCCACAACATATAATGCCTTCCGGCCCATAACGTAATGCCTTCCGGCCCATATTCCGCAATATCATAACAACAGACACTACCCGGATTTCCATCCGATAAAGGGTCGGCCTTGGTGCCGTAAATCCCGTTGATATAGTGAGGATAACTCACCTCGAAACTGCCGACTGAACAGACAACCCAAGCTGCTCCGATCACTGATACGATCTCCACCTCTGGACAGCCACCAATGCACTGAACTCAAACAATAATCAACAATTACCAAAATACCCCTGGAAACCACTGGTCAACCCTTGGTCAAAGACAAGGTCAAAGTCAACCCCTGACTGACCCTACTCGCCGAGTCAACCCGATGACTCGCCGAGTTCCCATACTCAGAACTTCACTCAGTCTGCGACCTAACTCACCGAGTCACCCCGAGACTCGCCGAGTCCCACAACTTCTGAGTCCTCTCGCACACAACTCACCGAGTCATCCCTTGACTCACCGATTCTCGACTCAACCAGAGAATATTGGAACTCTTCGACAAGACTCGCCGAGTCTATGGCTATCTTCAACCTACTCGCCGAGTTGTTCATACAACTCGCCAAGTTCCAGGCCATCTTCATCCAACTCGCCGAGTTGTTCTTCCAACTCGCCGAGTCCCAAATCATCTTCAACCAACTCGTCGAGTACACCCATGTGACTCGCCGAGTACTACCGGTCTGAATCCATTCAGAAGCATTCCAGGCCATGCAATTGCTCCAAAACATAGATCTAGCTTCCTACAACCCCTTCATCACATAAAGTGGCAAACTTTACGTGAATCCAACGAGATATAGGCTCTTTGCACTTAAGTTTAGGGTTTGGGACATGAAAGCTTCACTAAACACTCCAACACAGGGACTTTCATGCTCTCTGATTCTTCTCCATTCCAGATCTGAGGTAGCAATCTCAGATCTAACCTCTAGACTTCCAATTACATCCATAGGCAAGTTCCCACAAACCCCAAAATGAAGAAACAACATAACAATAGCCCAAGAACGAGATATTACCTCCAATGGATGCCCCAACTGCAATGTAATTCAAATCCAAGCAAAGCCCCTTGCTCCAAGCCTTCAATCTCCTAAAATTCCTTCAATAATTACTTCTCCAAGCTCCAATCCACTCAACAATGGTGCTTCTCCGTGATTTAGGGTTTTCTGGGGCTCCAGGGGTTATAAAGAGGCTGGGAGGAAAACATAATGTTCTTTATACAGGGCTCAACCCCGAGAATTAGGGTTTTCTCCAATCAGCGCCTACTCGCCGAGTCCTCCTCACCGACTCGCCGAGTCGGCTACTTAGTACGCGACCCAGTCGCGACTCTACTCGCCGAGTCCATCCATGGACTCGCCGAGTCACTCTTTCATAACTTACTCTTTTAGCCCTTCAACTCTACTCTTGATATTTTGGGATGTTACAGAATCGTATCTCCTTTATGGATGTGTAAGCATTTGACATCCTCTAGGAATTGGGGATTCCTTCATTCTTAAGGCTAATTGATTTCTTGGGATTAATTGCTTCAATTGACCCTTGATCTTAATTAAGAAGGTGTGTTGTGGGCTTCCCCAACCTCCATACTACCTATGAGGAATCTTGGCATATCATGCTTCATGATTGCTATAACCAATTTGGGATGAAGGATAAGCTTTGTATTAGATCCTAATGATAAACACATAAATGTTTATTGTGTTGAATTGCCTTAGTTAACCAATTATTCCCAATCTTTGAGCATCTCATCAACTTGCTTAATTGCAAGGTTTTTAGTTATTCAAATATTTTAGTTTTCAAGTAATCAAACAACCCCCCTTTTAGTTTAATTGTAGTTAATTAGTTTAATTTCACTAGTTCTATTGAATTGCATTGGTGATTGAATACAACCATTTCTCTGAGGATCGATACCCCTTTTTACCATTATATTACGTTTATTTAGCAATCAAAGGGTGTAATTTCCTTGGTGGGCTTGACATACCATCAAAAACCGTTTTTAGTAAGTTGATTGCATCATTAAGTGATTTTTGAACTGACAATCATGTTAGATCCTATCTGTGATGCAGATATGCGACACTTTGGTTCCAACCATCACCAAAAGGAACAATTCACTGTAGCTGTAGGAATTTTTGGTCTAACTTAGAAGTCAAAAGCCATAACCTAATTTGTAGTGTTTCATTCAGAAATGAATAGATATATAGAAGGTCACACCCCTTGATTAGAAAAACATATCTAATGATTTCATACTTTGTTTTACCCATTGGAGATCAATTTCACACAAGGTTAGTCCAAATTACAAGACCAACTAACTTTATTTTTATAAATTGCTTATTAAATCTTGATAAGTACAATCTTGGTTGTGAGTAGATAGTTGTAATAAGTGTTAACGTCATGAACGTAATCATTTCAAGAGTGTCATAGAAAGAGCACTCTATGTTGTATTGCCACTAAGTATTTATTATGACATCTTCATTTTTAATTATCAAAAGTTCTTGTGGTACGTGTAGACAAAGAAAATTTGGGTTTCGCTTGTTGGAAAGAACTCTATGTAGGCCTCGGTACAAGATCGACTAAGAGCATAGTTATCTGGAATCAAATTTTTATGGTAACTTGCTCATGCTTCCTAAGTTTTGTCAATCTTATCATTTCATAACTAGTTCCTACAATTCTTATCAAACCTCATGTAATATTTGCAAGTTATATCTGATTACATTGAGCGGTTTCTTGATAAATATTAATCATATATTTTAGGTTTTATGTATACAATATATGGTAGTTGATGAAGCTCCATCATATAAAGGGGTCATTTGGATGCCATGTTGCTCTTATAAGGAGGCTTTGCAGACTTAGTGCTCATGGTATATGTTCTAAAATATACATCTTTTTTACTCATACTATAGTTTTGCATGCAAATATTTACCCTCACATGCTACTTTTGTATTTTAAGTTTATGAGAATGATCCATCATTTATGTTTTGCACCACAACACGTGCTCTAGATTCTGAAACACTCTTTTATGCTTCAAAATTGTTAGATTGGTGAAGATTTGGTGTAAATATATCATGTTAAAAGGTTGTAATCATTTCTTTATATGTTTTTTTGAAATTTACATGTTATTAAGAGAAATAGAAGTAGCAATGGATAAATAAAAAGCTATGGTTGAAAAATATAAAATAAAGTAAAGTTTTATTGTCTAAGCTAAAATATAGTTATTCCATATAATAAGTTAAAGAGTATCGAGTACTAGTGCAAATTTACCAACAATTTTATTTGGCTCATATGATGATCACATTTGAATATTTTGACAACAGAGAAATATGAGAGAATGGAGGATTGGTGATGTGGAAAATCAACCATACTTTGTGCTTGGTGATTTGTAGGAATCTTCTAAGGAGTGGAGTGCTTATGGTGTTGGAGTCCATTTGATATTGAATGAAGCTGATAGTGTGATTCAAATAAAATCCAGGTACTAATATAGTAAATATATTCACGTGTGCCTTTATCTTTTTAGGGTTATCTTAGGTTGTATGTCAAGCAATTTGTTAGTGATTATCTTGAACATGAAGTGATTACTACTCCATCGACTTAAATCAACTTGTATTTCATTATCAGTGAATGTTATAATATGTTTCTTGTTGTAACCCATACCGTTGTATTGTATTAATGGTTGTGTACAAATTGTTAATAGGGCCATTGAATCATGTTATGTAAATTCCTCGTATTGATGGATTATAGAGAACAGGTAGCATGAAGTTCAGAGAAGAAGTTCAAGTAATAAAGTTACAAGTTATTTTTTCTACTTTTGCTAGTTTTTTTTTTTTTTTTTTTTTTTTTTTTTTTTTTTTTTCATATTGAGACTTGTTTGACATTTATTTAGACATTTTATTTAAAAAATAAAATAACATTGATGAAAAACAATAAAATTTTTATTCTTTTCCACGTGATTATCATTTAATTAGCTTTATTATTTTATGTTATACTAAAAAAATATGTCGTTATAAGTAGGATGCTTTCAAAATCAGGTGAGTAGTTACTAGTACAAAATATGTGCTACAAAATAATTTTATTGTAAAGTGGCAAACAAAAAAGTTTCACCTAAAGTAGTATAAATTTTAGAATAATGTTGTTTACCGGCACAAAATATTTGCCACAAAAAACTTTTTGAATAAAAAAGTTCCACTAAAAACCTAAAAAAATGTAGCGGAAAACACGAAAAGTGTTATTAAATGGTTTTAATGGGAGCTTTTCTAATGACATTTCTTATTTGTGTCGCTGATTCTCTAAAAGACGTTTAGTGGCACTTATTTTGGTATTTAGTGGCACTTTTTGTGTGCCACTAAATTACATTGTTTTTTTTTTTTTTTTTTTTTTTTTTTTCAAAATCAAATGACAGCTAAATAATAAAATGAAGCTAACGTGCAAAACTAAATAATATTACATGCAAATATTTACCCTCACGTGCTTGTTGGAAAGAAATCTATGTAGGCCTTCGCACAAGATCGACTAAGAGCATAGTTATCTGGAATCAAATTTTTATGGTAACTTGCTCATGCTTCCTCAGTTTTGTCAATCTTATCATTTCATAACTAGTTCCTACAATTCTTATCTAACCTCATGTAATATTTGCAAATTATATCGGATTGCATTGAGCGGTTTCTTTATAAATATTAATCATATATTTTAGGTTTTATGTATACAATATATGGTAGTTGCTGAAGCTCCATCATATAAAGGGGCCATTTGGATGCCATGTTGCTCTTATATGGAGGCTTTGCAGACTTAGTGCTCGTGGTATATGTTCTAAAATATACATCTTTTTTACTGGTACTATAGTTTTGCATGCAAATATTTACCCTCACATGCTACTTTTGTATTTTTAGTTTATGAGAATGATCCATCATTTATGTTTTGCACCACAACATGTGCTGTAGATTCTGAAACACTCTTTTATGCTTGAAAAATGTTAGATTGGTGAAGATTTGGTGTAAATATATCATGTTAAAAGGTTGTAATCATTTCTTTATATGTTTTTTTGAAATTTACATGTTATTAAGAGAAATAGAAGTAGCAATGGATAAATAAAAAACTATGGTTGAAAAATATAAAATAAAGTAAATTTTTATTGTCTAAGCTGAAATACAGTTATTCCAAATAATAAGTTAAAGAGTATCGAGTACTAGTGCAAATTTACCAATGATTTTATCTGGCTAATATGATGATCACATTTGAATATTTTGACAACAGAGAAATATGAGAGAATGGAGGATTGGTGATGTAGAAAATCAACCATACTTTGTGCTTGGTGATTTGTAGGAATCTTCTAAGGAGTGGAGTGCTTATGGTGTTGGAGTCCATTTGATATTGAATGAAGCTGATAGTGTGATTCAAATAAAATCCAGGTACTAATATAGTAAATATATTCACGTGTGCCTTTATCTTTTTAGGGTTATCTAAGGTTGTATGTCAAGCAATTTGTTAGTGATTATCTTGAACATGAAGTGATTACTACTCCATCGACTTAAATCAACTTGTATTTCATTATCAGTGAATGTTATAATATGTTTCTTGTTGTAACCCATACCGTTGTATTGTATTAATGGTTGTGTACAAATTGTTAACAGGGCCATTGAATCATGTTATGTAAATTCCTCGTATTGATTGATTATAGAGAAGAGGTAGCATGAAGTTCAGAGAAGAAGTTCAAGTAATAAAGTTACAAGTTATTTTTTATACTTTTGCTAGTTTTTTTTTTTTTTTTTTTTTTTTTTTTTTTTTTTTTTTTTTTCTAAATGTATTTTGTTCCATATTTAGACTTATTTGACATTTATTTAGACATTTTATTTAAAAAATAAAATAACATCGATGAAAAACAATAAAATTTTTATTCTTTTCCACATGAGTATCATTTAATTAGCTTTATTAATTTATGTTATACTAAAAAATATGTCGTTATAAGTAGCATGCATTCAAAATCGGGTGAGTAGTTACTAGTACAAAATATGTGCTACAAAATACTTTTATTGTAAAGTGGCAAACAAAAAAGTGTCACCTAAAGTAGTATAAATTTTAGAATAGCGTTGTTGTTTACCGGCACAAAATATTTGCCACAAAAAACTTTTTGTTTGTTGTGGCAAATAAAAAAGTTCCACTAAAAACCTAAAAAAATGTAGCGGCAAACCCGAAAAGTGTCACTAAATGGTTTTAGTGGAAGCGCTTCTAGTGACATTTCTTATTTGTGTCGCTGATTCTCTAAGAGACGTTTAGTGGCACTTATTTTGGTATTTAGTGGCACTTTTTGTGTCTCACTAAATGATAAAATGAAGCTAACGTGCTTCCACCAAACTAGGAACTCACTAACACATGGTGGAGACTTATTCTTCTAAACTAGTGGGGTCCTAAACTACAGCATCCATGAGCAGCACGTGCAACCGTTACTGAGTTTGTAGCTTTACTTCCAAGTCTTTGTTAATCAGGGTAACGGGCGGGTCGACGTGTGTCTCTCTTGGGTCGTACGTGGGTCGTAATCCTATCAACACCCCTGTCGTTGAGAGGGATCTTGTCCTCAAGGTCAACTGAGGTCGTAGGGAGGGTGATCTCACTAGCTGGTTCCCATGTTGCTTCAGAAATGTCATGGTTTTTCCATTTGAGGAGGACCTTGGGCATGATGTTGTTGTTGATGGTGGCATTTCGATGGTCTAGAATGGCTTCTGGTTCCATGACCGGTAAGTCTTCGATGAACATTTTTGGTAGCGTTAGGACTGATGGTGACGATTCTCCATAACATGGTCGAAGTAGTGAGACGTGGAAGACCGGATGTATGAGTGATTCTGGTGGTAGTTCGAGTCGATACGCGACTTTCCCAATACGTTCCAGAATTTTGAATGGTCCGAAGGTCGGAATCGGTGTTGTGTGGTGGTTGAGGAACTTGGCTACTCGTGGTTGCACTAGGTTATGTGTGTTGCCATAGTCAACGAGAACTGTTACGGGGTGTCTGATGATGAGACATGTGACCCTTAGAGCACGTGGAGATGACGATCCTAATATATAGGGCAGCTGGTGACAGGGACAAGAATTGAGGCAGTGCATTAGGAAGGGTTGGGTCGGTGTAGGGGATTGCATTAGTGGATCGGTAGGGTATTTCTTTGGTAGGAGATCGGTGAAGTTCCTCTGCGGAGAAATCGAGAGCATCCTCGTTGTCAACTATGATCAAGAACTGGGGAGGATTACATTTGTGGCCTGGGTGATACTTCTCTGGACAACGAAAACAAAGTCTAGCGGCCCGTCGTTGCTGTAGTGCCTTTGCTGATAATCGGGTAAATGGTATGGATGTGTTTGGTTTCGTCGGTGTATGTAGTATGCCTGTTGTGGTGGTGGTTGTCGGTGTGGTGGTAGGGGTCAATACCGTGGAAGTGACTCATGGTGGTGAGTAGTTTGGGTTTGAGTAACGAGGCCGATAGCGATTATCAGTGTGTTTGTCTTCGAGCAACTTGGTGAGCCCTATGGCTTGTGTGATGTCTGAGGGTCAGAGTATGGCTAATTCCTGACTAATGTCAGACCGGAGACCGCAAAAGAAATAGTTGAGGAGCGCTTTTGGAGGAAGGTCGGTGACAAAATTACTCAGATGTGCGAATTTTGTTTGGTAAGTAGTTAAAGAGGACGTTTAGCGTAACTTAAAGAGAGCAGCTTGGTGATTATCATATGTGGAGGGTCCGAAATGGGTTTCCAGGGTTCTGGTGAAGTCATCCCAAGTGGTGAGGAGGTTACTGTTGAACAAGTATTTGTACCAGCTCAATGTGTCCCTGGTGAGGATGAAGGTGCCATATTCAGGCGTACTGGGGGTTGGATGCAGTAGAAGGAAAAGTATTGATCTCCTTGAAAAAGCCAATCATGTGGGTTTGTGCCATTGAAGGGGGGTAAGGTGTTTTTTGGGTGTCTGGGTTGGTTATCAGCCGATGATTGCTTGAATTCTGTCTCGAGAACGGAGTTAGAGGGTTTAGATTTTTCGTCTTGTTTTATGAGGGTAGCTAACAAGACATTGGTTTGATCATACTGTGTTGTTAGTTGTTTCATGATGATGTCTAGGTGGGATTGGGTTGTGGCTTGATTGGTATTGGTTGATGTAACGAGGTGGGAACGTTTGTCAACCATAGCGACCATGGATGCTTCAATAGATGGTGGGAAAGATGATGATTCAGGTTTTGGAGGCATGGTGAGAGACAATGAAAGCACCAATTGATGCGACCTTGTTCGAGAGGGTCAATCTCCTCAAAATGTTCACACAAAAATGAAGAGAGTTGGAGCAAATTTTCTGATAATCCCTTCAAAATCAAATTACAACTAAATAATAAAATGAAGCTAATGTGCTTCCACCAAACTAGGAACTGACTAACACGTGGTGGAGACTTATTCTTCTAAGCTAGTGGGTCCTAAACTACTGCATGCATGAGCATCACGTGTAACCATTACTGAGTCAGTAGTTTTACTTCCAAGTGTTGGGTAATCACGGTAGCGGGCGGGTCGATGTGTGTCTCTCTTGGGTCATATGTGGGTCATAATCGTATCAACGATCCACTTCAAAATAAATTACAAACCTCAAAACACATACCCAAATCAATAATGAATGGAAAAAAATGCTAGGAAACGGAGATGGCGGTGGAGAGGGAAATACAAACGAAGAAAAAAAGGGCTTACAGCAACACTGATCAACAGAGACCCAACCCCTAGACGGGGTTAAGAAATTAAACGAAGGAATGAGGGAATTTCGGGAAGGTGTAGAAACAACTTTCGATATTGGAAAGTAGAATTTGCTTTGTGTAAAACAGATTGAGGCGGTGGAACATTAGTTTGCATCTGGTTGGAAGCGACCGACAGTGCACATGAACAGGGGGTGGATGCAAGTGTAGAGAAGGATCCCGATATGAACTGACCTATGTGTGTGAGGACAGATGACTGGGAAACCGGAACTACCCCTAAACGCGATATCCTTTATATATATATATATATATATATATATATATATATATATATATATATATATATATATATATATATATATATATATATATGTTGGGTAGTAGATTTGTTTATGTGTTGCGTCTTTGGGCTCGGTTAATAGTCCATTATTTTGTACTCCGGTTTGGGCCTGTCCAACCGTGAGCTGTTAGGTTTACTATATAATAATATGCTTGCATGCATATTAGGTTAACGATAGAGTACGAATGATAGAAGACGATAGCATTACATATTTCTTTCTTTATCGTTCTTGTAAACCCTTTTAACCCTCTACAGTTGATGTTCTTTATCGAGCTCTTCTGAGGGTTGTTTATAAATCATTCGACACGTTTGATTCATTCTTGAGTTGTTTATTGTTTTCGTGTTCTTGCTGTTTACTGTTTATTTAACCTGTTTAAGATCTAATCGATCTTCAAGTTTAGTTTTAAACTTATCAATTGGTATCAGAGCAGGAGGCTGTGTAATCGATACACTTCTTTTCTGTGAAAAAGGTTTCAATTAGTGTTTTCAGCAATTACTAATATTTATTGAGCCGTCATCTCATTATTGACGTATCTTGATATTTATTGTTTTGCCCTAATTTGATTTATTACAAGTCTGATCTTTGAACAAGTTATTCGATCATAATGGACGAGTCGCAATTGAATCCCATCAATATTTCCAACAGCATTGGATCAACCACGAAGATTCCCATCCTATACACCCATGATTATGATGTCTGGGCGAATCACTTTGAAGATTATGTTATAGGATCTGAGGATAATGGATACCTCATCTGGGAAGCAATTGTTAATGGACCGTTTTCTCACTCTGCAACTTCAAGGATTATTAAAACTCAAAAGGAGTATAATGATCTACTGAAGGATGTTAAAGATATTGCGCAAGATGAAAAAGATAAATTTCAGTGCAATATCAAGGCGTTAAGATTGATCAGATTCACCCTTCAGTCCGACACTTTTAGGCTGGTGAGTTTATGCACGACGGCAAAGGAGATTTGGGACAGGCTACGTGAATTGTACTCTACAGACGAGGATCTTGAACACTCAATTCAAACCTTACTCTTGTTTGAGTTTGGAGAATTCAGGCAAGGAGCCGAAGAATCTGTGAACCAAACGTTCGACCGCTTCAATCATCTTCTTAGCAAGATGATCAAACATGACATTGAAAGGAAGCTTATTGAGCAGAAGGTTACGTTCTTAAATGGTCTCAGATCAGAGTGGAGAGCAGTTGTGTCCACAGTGAAAGCCCACGAGCAGTTTAAATCATATTCTTTGGCGAAACTGGTGGGCATTCTCAAATCTCAGGAGAAGATTGTGTTGTAGGAGAAGAATGTGGTCTCAAGCCTAGGTTCGTTGGCCCTCTTGTCAAAAAGTAAAGTTGTGATGGAGGACGAAGACCTCAACTTGGAGGATTATGACCTCACATCTGAGGATTATGCTATGATGGTGTCTAACCCCAAAAGGTTCATCAAGAAAAGATTCCCCACCAACAAAAACCGAAACTGGCAGGGGAGTTATAGCTCAGAAAAGGTTAAAGATGAACCGAAAGCTGAAGAGTCAAAGAAGGAACCGAAGGAAGATGGTGATTCCGGAGTTAGCTGCTACTATTGTGGGGGGGAAAACCACTATGCAAAGGATTGTGTCCTCAAAAAGATGGCTGAAAAGGATGAGGAAAAGGATGAAGAAGCTTTGCTGCAGAAAAAGCTTGATGAGATCAGGAAGAAGAAATCTGCCGCTAACCCTTCTATGAATGCTCTAATTGTGCAGGGTTCGGTTGCTGATGACGAGTTCGGTGGCGTGGAGGTTTGGTCAACTGACTCTGAAGATGATGAAGTGAGGAAGCCTTCTCATGGAAAGGCTTGTGTGGCAAAAGAGGAAAGCAGTGGAGGAAGGTGCTTGATGGTGTTTGACGTGTCTCAGATGAGGGGATACAACACTGATGGTGGGAGTAATGAACCGAAGGAGCAACAGGATATGTGCTTTATAGCCAAACCGCTCAGCGTGCAGTTCAACGAGCTCAATGAACTGATTAAGAAGGTACAATCGGTTTTTGTTTCATTTAAAGTCCCACAATGCTCATATGAAAAGGAACTAAAAAGTGTTAATTCAAGAATCTCTCATCTAGATAGTAGTTTAACTCAAACTCGAGTCACCAATTCTAACCTAACTGATCAATTAAGCAGGGTGTCTTCGAAGAGTGAGGAACGGCGCATGTGGATCGAACTGAAGGAGTCGGAATTAGTCAAAATAAAAGATGAAAACATTTATTTACAAAGAGACAATTTAAAGCTTTTGAAACAACGAAATGTTTTTTGTTTGATTTCTAAACGTCTTTACACTAATATTACTCAGCTTCATTTGGATTGTGAAATAGGACAAAAGATTCATCGCATGATTTTGCCCTTCCTTGAGTTTAAGGAGGATGAAATTGATGCTGAAGCATATAATTGTGAGAGTGTGATATCATCTGAGGACGTTAATCCGACCTATATGTATGGACTGGACAAAATATAATCTTTCATTAAATCCAAGGACCATAAGGACATGCTTAAAAACCTTTTGGATGAAAATGATAGACTGAAACTGAGAACCGAAACCATACAAAAATTTGACTCTTTAAACTCCAACTTGAGCTCAGAAAATAAAATTGATGTTGAAAATGCATCTGAGCTTAATGAGGATGACAATATGAGTGAAATTTCTATAGAGGACACGGTTGACTGCTCAGAATTTGTGAAAAGCGAACCTGAAAATCACAAGAATCTAATTTCAGAAAATTCAGTGGAGTTCGCTCGATTGTCCCAACAAAAGTCCCCGATCCTAGCAGAGAAGGCCGTTGTATATCAAAAAGTTAGGACCACTCCAAATCAAGTGTACAAGGTCACAGGAGTAACCGAACATCAGACTGCTGAACTCACAGCAATTGTAAACGAAGACAATGCTGATGGCTACGATGAGTTCTTCTGGTCAGCTCCAATCGATAATGCTGATGAAATGGTAGGGTTATCAGAAAGGACCTCATGGAAAAGTAAAGGTAGATACGTGCCAAAACCCTTGAACAAGCCAGATAATTTTGATGTGCCAAGTACTAGTGGTACGGAAGACATTCCTCAAGAAAATGGAAGTCCGGCAAAAGAAGACACTCCATCTAGTGAAACTTCCTCAGTTCAGAGTGAACCAGCCAAAGAAAAACCGAAACCTAAAGCCAACATCCATCATCAACCGAAGCAGATGAGAAATCAGAAACGTCAAAGGAATCAGAGATACAGGAAGAATCTCTCTGAAAGAAAACAGTTCTGGCAATCCCAGAATGCTTATTTCTCACATCAAGACAAGAACCTAAAATATTAGAAAAATCCTGTTGAAACGCACGAGAGCCACAACAACCGAAAGCAAAGGTTCGGTTCAGAAAATAATACCAACCGAAAGCAAAGGTTCGGTTCTGAGAATGACTCCAACCGAAAGCAGAAGTTCGGTTCAGAGAACAAAACCAACCAAAAGCAAAGGTTCGGTTCTGAAATCAAAAGAGATCAAAACTCTAAGGTCGGTCCCACCAATGATCAAAAGCAAAAGGGTCACCTAGAGTCTCCAGCTAAGAAGTCATCTCAATCTAAACCCTCTCATTCTCACTCATCTAATTCTTCTAATTCTTCCAATTCTTCTCCACCTCGTTCCAAACTCCATTCTGTTCCTTCTCAAAAATCTCAATCTTCAGCTGAACAAAAAGGGAAATAGAAGGTTTCGGCGTCTAAACCAGAGTCTAAACCGGACGCACCTAATCCTAATAAAATCAAAGTTTTTACCATCAAAAAGAAAGATGAAACAACACTAATAAAACGAACATATCTTGTTGACATCTCTCTTACTATTCCTGTTCCTGTGAAAGGCTCACGTGGACCCAAGAAAATTTGGGTTCCTAAATCTGCTTAATTTTTGCAGGTAATCAGTGACGAGCAGTTTGATGAAGAATGGTACATCGATAGTGGCTGCTCGCGTCACATGACAGGGAGGAAAGAAGAGCTGAGGGAATACATCTCTCTTTCAAATGGTGGAAACGTCAAGTTTGGAAACAACTCCTTCGGCACCATAAAAGGCTATGGAATGATTACTAACGGTGATTTCACTATAAGGAAAGTGGCATACGTGGAAGGGCTACAACACAACCTCATCAGTGTATCTCAGCTCGTTAGAGGTACCGGTCTCAAAGTCTCATTCGACGATGAGGGTTCTAAAATTATTGAGAAGAAGACGAAGAAAGTTATTCTCAAATCGGAGCGTAAGGCTGAAATGTTTCCTCTAAACCTCAAACCCATCAAAGGAAACCCAGCTATATGCCTGTTATCAAAAGCACAATCTGACGAAAGCTGGTTGTGGCACCGAAGGCTCTCTCATCTCAACTTTAAAGATATCAACAAACTTGTCACTGGAGGTCATGTTCGAGGTCTTCCATTGCTCAAGTATGATAGAGATCATTTGTGTGCTGCATGCGAAATGGGGAAGCAAAGTCGTCAAAGTCATCCATCTATAATAAACACTAAAGTTGTTGAACCACTTGAATTACTTCATATTGATTTATGTGGTCCCTCATCCATCGAAATCATCGGTGGTAGCAAGTATATTCTTGTTATTGTTAATGATTTTTCGCGTTTTACATGGGTGTTCTTTCTAAAGCTGAAATCTGAAGCGACTCACAAGCTAAAGGTGTTCATCAAGCAGATTGAAGTACAACTGAAAAAGGTTGTTCGCAACATCAGGAGCGACAATGGTCTAGAATTCAAAAATAGAGAATTCGAAGAATTCCTGGCAGAAAAGGGAATAAGTCACAACTTCTCAGCTCCCTACACACCTCAACAGAATAGAATTGTCGAAAGACGAAACCGATCTTTGTGTGAAGCTGCCCGAACCATGCTAAGTTTCGCTTCCTTACCTCTTTATTATTGGGCTGATGCTATTTTTGCTGCTTGTTTTACACAGAACAGGTCATATCTCAACAAACGATTCACGCTCACACCTTATGAGATTCTCAACAATAGGAAGCCCAATGTGAAATTTTTCCATGTGTTCGGATCACGGTGTTTCATCTTTAACTCTAAGGAACACCGCAACAAGTTTGATGTCAAAGCCAACGAGGGAATCTTTCTGGGCTATTCTCTCACTTCTAAAGCATACAGGGTTTTAAACAAGCGTTCGAGGAAAATTGAAGAGACTTACTATGTGACTTTCGATGATAGCTATGTCAAAAAGCTAAAAGCCAATGAAGACACTGCTGGGGAAATCTTTCCTCAAACTGGCCAAGTCACGGTCTCGATCGCTAATCTATACGAGAAGTTTATGGAGCTATTTGACGAACCAGAGAAAGCCACTCTCTCAGAAGCAGGCGCATCAGACAACAAGGTAGACCATATGAAGCAAATCGTCGAAGAAGCTGCCAGGAGAATGAATGAAGGAGGATGAAATTCTGACGAACCTCCATCAAACAATGCTTCAGTCGAGGGGGAGGATCAACCATCATCAACTCAGCCGACCTCACATGTCGAGGGGGAGCCAAGGTCTCCAACTGCTCCCGAAAGCACTTCTCCAACTGAAAGTGCTTCACCATCCGAAGGTGCATCAACGCCTGAAAGCCCAGCACCACAAGAAACCTCTGAAGCTCAAGATTCTCAAAGCATTCCTGAAAGCTCATCTATCGAGGGGGAGCAAGCTGATATGTCATTCGACTATGAAAGCCAGTCCGAGCCAGAAGAAATGATAAATGCTGATCTGGATCCATCCTTTGATCCAAACTACCCTCCTCTCATCAAATGGACCAGAGATCATCCTGTCTCTCAAGTTGTTGGTGATGTCTCTGAAAAGGTTCTGACCCGATCACAACTCAAGGCAACACAGATATCCTTATTTTCCAAAGTTGAATTCTGCATGTTTAACTCATTCGTATCAAAAGTTGAACCGAAGACAGTTAACACTACTCTCGATCACTCCGATTGTGTTCAAGCGATGCAAGACGAACTGAACGAATTTGAAAGGAACAAAGTTTGGCGCCTCATTCCAACTCCTCCAGAAGCCTCGGTTGTTGGTCTCAAATGGGTCTTTAGGAACAAAATGGACAAGGAAGGGAACGTTATAAGGAACAAATCTCGTCTGGTAGTGAAAGGATATTGTCAGGAGGAAGGGATTGATTATGAAGAGACTTTCGCTCCTGTAGCTAGGCGGGAATCTGTAAGAATATTTCTAGCCTATGCTGCCCACAAAAACTTTGAAGTTTTCCAAATGGACGTCAAGTGTGCATTTCTTAATGGAGAACTCGAAGAAACAGTATATGTGGAGCAACCTCCTGGTTTCGTGAACGAAAAGTATCCAAATCATTGCTACATTCTGGATAAAGCCGTATATGGACTGAAACAAGCTCCGAGAGCCTAGTATGAAACGCTAACTAAATTCTTAAAGATGTCCAAATTCAAACAAGGTTCGGTTGACCCAACCTTCTTTCGCAAAAAGGAAGGTAACCACCTTATGATCGTTCAAATTTATGTCGATGATATCATCTTTGGCTCAACGAATCCTAGCCTAACAGCTGAATTCAGAAAGCTGATGGAGACTAAATTTGAAATGAGTTCAATGTGTCCTATTAACTTTTTCCTTGGTTTAAATATTAGACAAGGACCCGAAGGCATCTTTATCAATCAGGAAGCTTACACAAAGACTCTCTTAGCAAAATTTGGCATGATGGGAGATTCCAAAGTAAAAGTCCCAATGGCGTTCGGCACCATCCCTGGACAAACCGGCTGTTGATATCACGCTCTATCGTCAAATGATAGGCTCACTGATGTATCTTACTGCTAGCAGGCTTGACATCATGTTTTCTGTGTGTTACTGTGCTAGATTTCAGGCAAACCCACGCGAACCTCACATGCTTGCAGTGAAGAACATTCTACGATATCTAAGTCTTTCTAAGTCTTATTTTTTTCTTGCTTATTTTTTTTATTTTATTTTCTTTTATTTATATATATATATATATATATATATATATATATATATATATCAAAAACTCCAAAAATATATATATTTTTGCTTCTTCTTTTATTTTATTTGTGTGTTCGTTCGTTTATGGGGATAAAATTGTTGGATTAGTTAAGTGTCCCTAGAAGCATGCTGCTGTATGTGTCCCAAGCCTCATAAGATTCTGAATAATAGCCTTAATGACCTGGTATACACAAACCTTGTCTTCCCAATTAGGCTACCACATTTATTCTAATCATGAGCTACCTCACTCTCTTCTCACATGAGATAAGAGTTTTCTGCTTGGTCCTTATTTTCGCAGCAGAGGTACTTTAATTTCTTACACCATCTCCATTACATTTGTCCATTACATTCGTTTCATCAACGTAACCCTTGAGACTCTCAGAAATTACCACTGAGGTTTATGGTTGCACAACAACTATGTTTATGATCTTAGTTTCGTTCCACTACGAGCTGAGTGAAACCCAAAATTCAAAACCAAATCTGAATTGACGGTGAACAATTAATTTGCTCAAGTTTTCACCAAAGAATTGACGGATGTATCTTGATGAAATCTCAAATTTTTATTTTGTGTGGTTCCTATGAAATTGTTAAACACCATAACATTTCATCCCTTGGGATCCAGTTTTTACTTTTTTGTTGAGATTTTATATTTTCCAAGCCACTTTCAAATTTATTCCTACCTACTTGTTCAACAGACTACACCGGTCTGACAAGTACTTTGTTCACTTTCTATCTTATTTCAAGATTAGGACTGTTGAATCAAAGATAAATCTACCTTAAGTAGCCTAATTAAAAGAAGCCTTTCAACACTTAGTAATAAGTGTTTGATCGTCATTCAACGGGAAACCACACTAACACTTTAAGGACTCTCTTGACTTTGAAGGAAGAGATTCATGCCCGGGATCATTTGTTTCGTGTCATTATTGACATCACATTTATTCCTAAAAAGAGTTGCTTTATTTCTTTTCTTTTTACACTCTTAGCACGAAAATCTTTGATTTTCCAAATTTCTGGTACTAATAATTACAGGCTGTTTTATTGCATCGGTGGTTAATTATAAAGACGTGGTCAAAATTCATCCACGTGGGAGTATCCTTCAAAAGATGCCGTTACAGGGATAAGATGAAGGGTTGCTGACTCAAGCGGGAGATAAATGGATTGAATTTCAAACGGTGGTAAAAAGGGACGCATGCGAATTTGAAACGTCCATTCTTCAACTGACGTTGTGGACGCGTGTGCGAATATGAAGCGGTTCCTCTCTGGCACAAAAAGGCGCGTGTGGATTTGAAACGGTTTCTTCAGAAACGGCGGTTGTTGGGCGGCGTGTTCCAAGGAATCTGACACTCTCTCTCATGCGTGATCATCGCATACCTTAACTGTCACGCATCTGTCATCCCGGGAAAACCTTTCGTATTTCGATAGAAGATTTGAACATATTTTTCTCTCTCCTTACACCCACTATAAAAGGCAGTCTCCTCTCCTATTTACCTCTTTACTGCATCCGAATTCCCAAAAGAGCAAAAATTCCCTAAAACCCTTACTGTTCATCTTGTTCTTCCCAACTTCAACAATGGCAGAATCATCGTCTGTTCATGCTACCTCACACATCCTTCCCATTCGCCCTCAACAGTGTTTGGTGATCGATTTAACCCCTCAGTCGTACGACTCCTACATGTTTCCGATCATCGAGTGCCTGAAGTACTCGCCAATTGCTCCTGCACTTTCTAGGGTGGAATCTGTGCCCATGGAGCTCCTATCGCAGGTTTATGCGACTGCACATTACGATAAAGCAGTTGATAGGGTTTTCTTCGAGGTTTCTGATCACAAAACCTCGATTTCAAAGCAACGATTTGGCGCATTGGTAGGGTTTGCTGCTGACCCTTCAAGGGTTAATCCGGAGACGATTCCGATTGGCCATCTCTACAGTATGTTTTACAACATGGGGTACACGGAGGCGCTCTCCTCCGTCGCGAAGTTTAAGAAATCATGTTTGCCGCCACAGTGGAACGGCATGTTCACTATCCTTTTCAAAGGTTTATCAGAACGGAGCTCAGGATCAGACGGCTCCAGTCGACTCTTCCTGTCGATCATGTACGGCGTCTACAATGGAATCAACGTCGATTATGGGTTGGTTCTCTGGCAACAACTCATCCAAAGCCTCTCTTCTTCTTCACGACATTCTGAGGTGTCGTATGCAAGGTTTTGGACTCTCATCACTAAGTGGGCGATGGATAAGTTTGATGTCCCCACGGTTGCCGGTGCATCGATGTCTTCGATCGGTACTTTCCATACCACGAAGATCATCGTATCAGATGCATCCAAATTCCCCTTTATCGGTTCTATTCCGGAGACAATGTATGCTGATGTCCCAGCAGACAGCAGAATCATCCGGACTATCAAGGAGTTCAAACAGTCTGGACCGAGGGATCTCACGCCGGAGATGCTCAAGTCCATCCATGATGCTGATAAGCCTGTTCATAGAGGCAAAAAGGCAGACAAAGGGAAGCAAGTGACCAAAGGGGCTAAAGGTGCTTCTCCCAGGAAGAGGAAATCAACCAAAGCTGCATAGTCCCGGCAGCCGAAGAGGCAAAAGACTCAACCGAAGCGAAAGCTCATAATCGCTTCCTCTTCGAGTAAATCAGAAGGTGAGAGTTCGGACTTGGACGGCTCTCAGAGAGGCGAAACCCCTCCAAGAGGCAACACCCCACCCCGATCACCTACTCCAAACATGGAAATCCATATCTCACCAATTCCCACTTCCATTCCCACCATAAACCCCTCCACCACTATTCCTAAAACCTCTTTCCCTATACCACCACCCATTTTCACCGATACAACAACAACAACAACTGAAAAGGTTACAACCAACGTATCTGATACGGGGGTTCATACCGATGCAACCGAACCACCACCTGTAACCGAACCCCTACATACAACCGAAACACAACCACCACCCAAACCTACCCATACTCAACAACCACCCGAAACTAACCCCACTCATACTCAACCTGAACCCACTCATACCACAACACCCCCAGCTTCACCACCCCCAACATCTCCAGGTCATGCCTCTGATGGAGATAACCCTTTCCTTGGAGGGGAAAATATGACGTTCGATTCGGTCTACTTTAGTCCGTTTCAGGTCCAAAGCGACGATGACGAGGAAGCTCCAGTTACAAAGAAGCACTTAAAGGAGCTGCATGAGAAGGTTGACCTGCTTATTGCCTCATCATCCAACTCTCAATCCTTTCTCTCTGAAGACGCTCTTCAGAAGATTGTTGATGCCTTCTCAAGGGCTCAACATGATTCCGTCGCTTCTACCACTGCAGCAATTGACGCCTCAACGAAAGCTTGTGAGGCGGCGACCAAAAAAGTCGATAAACTATTCTCCGATGCCTCTGCCTTGTTACAATCTCTACAGGAGAGTGCTGCTGCAACCAAGACAACGCTGGAACTGATTGTTAAACAATTGGCCACGTTCGTCTCAACAGAGTTGAAGTCGTTCGCTACCCTTCGCCAATCAATTAGTGACGACAACTCTGTCCTTCGGACATCTATCGACGAGCGCCTCTCCAAACTCCCAGAGGATCTTGCCTATGACAACTCGCTGATGGATGCTCTAGCAAGGAAGACCACTGCCCTCAAGGTCAAGAGTGCTCAACTTTCAAGTTCTCAACAACTTGACGCTCTTCGATCCGAACGGGAAGTGATACGGACGTGTGTTTCGGATGTACACTCAGCAATATCCAACATCCTGGAGGCGCACGATCCCATTCTGAACCACACTGTGAGGCGAACCCTTGCAGAAAAACTCGCCCCTGCCCTGGATCTTCTCAGTAAAATAGAAGGGCTGCCTAGTTTCGTGTACACTCGGAAACAAGGGGGAGAAAAGGAGTTCGGATCTCAACCACCTCCTTCCTCAAAAGCTGCTCACACATCCGAACCTCCTCCTACAGGTCAAGCCTCGGGTTCGGGTGTGAAGGATAAAGGAAAGAAGATAGCTGAGGAAGAAGAGGAAGACGATCAAGAAACCATTGCTGACATGCTGAAACGCAAAAATAGTCGCAATGCTGATGATGACAACATTCGTGTGGCGCGAGAAGCTGAAGAAGCCGAACGCAAAAAGAAAGAAGCCCACGATCTCCTCGAGAGCAGGAAGACTCTTTTCCCTGCTTGGACTCGAGAGAGAATGATAAAGGAGGCTATCGATACTCCGAGCATCCTATGGCTCGAACCGGTGATCTCCTTCGACTGCTACAATTCTGTCGACTCGCAGTTCGACATGCCCTTAACCCGAAAGGCGTTTATCTTCCAGGCCTTTGCCAACGTTGCTGAAGTTCCTCATCCTCATCCTGAGGTTGATCGTGAACTGATCGAATTCTATCTGAAGGCCGCTCAACCCTAGTATCAAACCTGGAGTGCTCAGAAGATCGTTAACGTTCGGGTGCTAAAGCCTTACACTGAAGGGAGATTCATCAACGTTCGGTTCAGGGTGATCAGAGGGTCTGCAAGAACCGAACATCTCATATCCTTAGCAGATCTATCGAACCTCAACCCCCATGACTGGATCGTTCTGCACAACATCCTCTTGACGAATGAAGCTGAATATGGTCCGATCATAGACCATCTCAAAAGGATGTTGGTATGCTATATCATGGAGGTCGCCTTGATGGATCAGGAGATAGCCACTATCTTCAAGAAGAAACCGAAGATCTCTCCTGTTGGCTCGGCCAGTGATCTCAGATGGGAAAGATTGGACCAAGGCGAAACTCGGTCATGTTCACTAGGGCTGAAGGACAGAAATGTCTCTTTGCCTTAGCGGATAAACATCTTTATACCACTACTTGTCTTGAGCACGTGCTAGGGATCATCCATCGGTGTAAAGAGAATACAGCGAATGATATCAAATACTTCGACGATATGATACAGTGGTACATCTGATTCAGACAGACGATACTTGCCCTTATTTCGCGTCTGTTTCAGACTGTAAAGAAGAAGGTTCCTGCTGCTGCTGGCCCCAGTAAGAAGTAATGATCTCGCTCCAATTGACGCAAAGGGGGAGATTGTTGGGTAGCAGATTTGTTTATGTGTTGCGTCTTTGGGCTCGGTTAATAGTCCATTATTTTGTACTCCGGTTTGGGCTTGTCCAACCGTGAGCTGTTAGGTTTACTATATAATAATATGCTTGCATGCATATTAGGTTAACGATAGAGTACGATTGATAGAAGACGATAACATTACAGATTTCTTTCTTTATCGTTCTTGTAAACCCTTTTAACCCTCTACAGTTGATGTTCTTTATCGAGCTCTTCTGAGGGTTGTTTATAAATCATTCGACACGTTTGATTCATTCTTGAGTTGTTTATTGTTTTCGTGTTCTTGCTGTTTACTGTTTATTTAACCTGTTTAAGATCTAATCGATCTTCAAGTTTAGTTTTAAACTTATCAATATATATATATATATATATATATATATATATATATATATATATATATATATATATATATATATTTGGAATGAGGTTTTTTGGATTTGTGGCAATGTTCTGGGTTTGTATAGCCCTCGAGGAGTGAGACCCGTGGGCGACGCCTGTTCAATTAGGTAGATTGGGTTAGACCCATGGGCGAGGCCCGTTTGGTTGTGGCAGTAAGGGTAGAACTCGGTAGAAATTGGTCTAATTAATATGTTGGATCACACTTAGAATAGGATAACTCTATGATTGACAGATGGAATCTATGTGGTATTTAGGCTCAAGTAGCTTGTAGCAGACGATAGGGGATTTTGTATCCCATCTTAGTAGAAGGTCCTTTTGGCAGCAATCACTGGTCAAAGATTCTGGTTTCCAATGGTGTCAACAAGATAATTCAGGTTTGGAAGAGTTTCATTCATCCGAGTTTCCAAGTGGTGTTGTATTGCCTGCATATTAGAATGGTTTTGTAGGTGGGGAAGTCAGACAAGTTATCGGATTTCTGAAATTTTTGGTAATAGTAGTCATGGTTACTGTTCATTGGTTAAAATTGGTTTGTCAAGGCTCATTTCTTTGATATGGTTTATGATTTCTGCTAAGGATGGGGTTTTGATTCCTTTATTGGAAGAGTAGTCGACGGTTTGAGGAGACATTGCAGCCATATCTGGATCAACCAGTGTGACAGAAGTGGTTGTGAATGATGATTTCTAGGACAAAATCTAATTTAAGTGGGGGACAGTTGTAACACCATGTTTCAGGTGGTTTCTTAATTCGGGGTCGTGATCCAAAGATTGATTATCATAAGGCTTTGGTCGTTGAGGGAAGAAAGGTTTAGACTTATTTGGATGTGGCTAATATAGGTTAATCCCTCAGTTCTTATTTTGGTGTCAAAGTGGTAAAAAGGGAAGAAGTGTTGTTTTGGGCTTCTTGCATAAATTAAGAATCTTAGTTCGGTATGGTTTTAGTTAAAAGTAATATGTTAGGTTTGTAGCCCTCAGTTCTTGTGTTGGTGTCCAAGTGGTAAGAGGGTATGTTGGGTCAAAAATATGGTTTATACTTTACTTTTCAAGAAAAATGTATTTTTGTGTCTTGGACCATAAACAACTTGGTGTTTACGGCCGTAAGGTGTTTACGGCTGTGTTTACGGCCGTAAACCCATTTACGACCCATGTCCACCAAGCCCATGTTCCCCTTGTATAAATATAGGTGTTAGGGAGTGAGGAACGGATTGATGAACGAGAGAAGAGAGAAACTAGAGAGCATTTTGTGTGTGTGAATCTTTTGTATCTGGAACTTTAATTCTAATCAATTCATACACAGATTCATATTCTGCTTCGTCTTCTTCTTCTTCTTCTTCTTCTCTTCTATTTGATCTGACATCATCCGTTTGATTGGGATTCCGCACCATCAATCGGATCTGATTGATACACAGATAAATTAGGGACTTACAATTGGTATCAGAGCCAAGTTGTATCAGTCAATTTTGTCAGATTTGGAGCATTATTTGATCTTATTTTCGAAATATTCTTACGTTTTTGGATAGATCTCTAAAAAATAAGGGGGGTTTGTTCTTCGTGTTTTTCATAAAAAAAGGGTTTTTGATCGAGTTTTTGAGCTTCAAAGTCGAAAAAAGAGGGTGTGAAGGAGTTTGCGGCCGGCGGCTAGGGTTGCGGAGTTCACAGCCCGAGGTTCACGGTCCGGAGTTTGATGGCCGAAGTTCACGGTCCGAGCTTGCGGCCTCGGAGTTTACGGCCGGTCCGAGTTTGCGGTCAGCAGCGTGTCCGTAGTTCACGGCCATAAGGAGTCCTCGTAACTACAGCCTCGCTTCACATTTAAAAAAATAGGACGCGATTTTGAGGGTGTCGGGTTTCGAACCAGCGACCTGCAGCTCAACAAGCCTGCGCCTTATCCAACTCGGCTAACAGAATCCTTGTGTCATTCCTTTGAATTTTAAAACGTAACCCGTCTTTTTCGCTTCAAGTTTCGCATTTTTTACACTTTCAGCCCAAAATTCAATTCCTTTTAATTTTAAATTCATTTTTCATCCAAATAAAAAAATAGTAAAAAAATAATAATAATAAATAAATAAAAATAAATTAAATTAAAATTAATAAATAAAATTATATTTTAATTTTTGACTTATATTTTTTAACTTTTGACCTTAAATTTTGACTTTGACTTTCAAGTTTGACCTTTGACTTTAAACTTTGACTTTTTCGTTTTAACTTTTAAAATTTCAAACTTAGCTTTTCAGTTTGACTTTTCGAGTTTGACTTTTTATATTTGAGTTTTAAGGTTGGCTTTTGAGGTTTATAGTCAGAAGGCAATTTTTTTTAAATTTTAGTTTGGCGTTGAAGTTTTATTTTAGATTCGAGTTGTGTTTTTAATGGGTTTTGAGGTCAACAAGGGAATTGAAGACATGAAAGAGAATCGTTAGGAGATGTTAAGACAAAATTTCAACATTTTCGATTATATCCCTGGAGAAACCCTCGAAACTCAGTTGCACCGATTTACTACACTTACTACTGAGATGAATATAGTTGGGATCTTCTTGTCTAAGTTTGAGATAAACAAAAAGCTACTGAATTCACTTCCTAAATCGTGGGATATAAACATGGCTATCATCAAGAAGAAAAAAGATCTTATGTCTTAATATTGCTGATGTAACTGAAGAGATTGATGCTTTGAAGTGTGGAAATATCATGAGTTCTGCAAACATCTCGGTCAATGAAGTTTCATGTTCTCAATCATGTGAAGTTTCATGTACACTATCTAGTGAAGATACGATTAAATTTCTTCGAGAACAAATTGATTTATTAAAAAGAGAAGTTGAGGACTTGAGATATGAAGGATATCAACTCAGGAAAGGACATAAACCCCTGCAGGCTGAATTAGAAGCAAAAACCAAGGACTTTAGGAAGCTTCAGGAAGAGTATAGCAACAAGTGTGAAAATTATGACTATATTAAGAGACAACTTGATGTTGTAATTGAAGAACATGACACTTTGAAAATTAAGTGTGGACAAACCGATGTTAGTTTTAAAAATTATATTGCGTCAAGTCAGACAGTCGAGTCCTTATTTGAAACCCAATTAAAATTTAAAGATAATCAAAACAAGGGTCTAGGCTATGATAGTGTTCTTCCACCTTTCAATCATAACTACACATCCATCCCGATGACACAGGAACAAATTGCCAGGGAGGCACATCTTCAATATGGCAAACGAGCTGGATTTGTGTTAGGAGGAGTTATTAATGTTGAAAATACTAATGTTTCTACATCATGTGCATGTAAAGTAGCAGAAGATGAGAACAAGGAGACCACTACTGAACAAACCAGTGACTCTTTGAACTCAGAATCTGTTGCTTCAAATTTTTTTACTCCTAACAAATCTGTCATTGAGAAATATAGGCCTCCAATTCCAGCGCAACAGAGTGCCTATTGCAAGTGTGCATCTGGGATCAATAAGAGACAAGACAGGGATACGCCACTAGGGGCGGGAAGACTCAACTTCACAGTGAAGAAAAAGACATGTTTTCACTATGGAACACCTGGACACATTGCCAGAAATTGTCTTAATCGCACATACGTTCCATACTATGCACAAGGCTGGAAGAATGCGCCAAGAGGGAGATTTTTAAAAAGAAACCCCTCAAGGTCACGTTCAGATAACACCGATTGGAATGCCACGAAGGCCAACAATTCAACTCCCACGGCCAAGCATCCGAATCCTAAGGGCAAGAAGGAAATGTCAGCCAACAAGCCCAATCCAAGAGATGACCCAGTAAAACAAAGACCGGTTAAGTCAAAGTCATCTCAACAGCCGACATCAAGATCAAAAGCAAGCACCGAGCCACCCATCAGATCGAAAAAGAAATGGGTTAACCCAACTACAAATGGGTTTCGAAGGCTCAATCTCCCAAATCTTCTAACGATTCTAATATTTCTATATCTTCTGTTTGTGATAAACAGGACATGTCATGGGAGAAAGTACCTTGCATTGATGACAAAGGTCGACCCAGTTTAAAATTGGATTGGGTTCCAAAGACCAACTGATCCTGCTTTGTGCTAGAGCAGCTATGGAGGCATATCATCAAACTTAGGTTTGTTGGTAGTGGCTGATCCTGGCATATGATTGGGGACATCTATCAACTGTACAACATTTAGACCTTTGTTGAGAGTATGGGTCCTTTTACGGGAAAGGAAGAAAGGAAGAGATCACAAATGGGGTTAGTGCTTAACGACATGAAGAATTTTTAGATCTGTTATGAGATTATTGTTGGATTAATGTCTAAGTCCATAACTATACTTGGTAAGACTTGACCCGGCCCGACATGGTCCATTTGGGTTTCATGGCATCATGCACTTGGATAGACTATAATGAGAGAAATAAGACACTTATGGTTATTAATATATTATAAGTTCTAGTATATTAATAATAAGAATAATAAGATTATTTAATCAGTATTGATCAAGTATTAATCTAGGATTAATTAAGTGATCAAAAGAAGACTAATTAAATATATGGGTTGATTGTGTAAATCATCCATACTTGTATAGTGGGCTGATGCTCCATGGATAATCAAGTTGGGCTAAAACCCATAGGATGGTCCACGAATGCTCCATGGTGTATTTGAACCCATGGATCCAAGGAAATGGAAATTCATTACAATTAGGGTTAACCCTAATTGTAACACTATATAAAGATCTTATTCTTGACAAAATTGGTGACGAGTATCATTCTAGAAAGGGCTAGCCGATTTCATGAAGTGTAGATTTCTTTCAAGTTATTCCAAGTGTATTTGGTGTTGTGTGAACCATTTGAGGTGTCACACTTAGGGCACTAGGCACTCTAGCTTCATGAAGACTTTCTACATCAAAGAGGTATGTATTCTATCTTGTTACTCTCATTGTTTTGTATGCTAGATTAGGATAATACCTTGGAAGTTCTTATTTGCATGTATAATAGAGAAAACATAGATCCAAGGTATTTAGGGTTGCATGTACACTTAGGAGTGTTAGAATGCTCAAAACCCAACAGTGGTATCAAAGTCTAGGCTTGTTTTCTTGTTATACTTGCAAATGGAGCTGAAAAATCGAGTTTTGATGCTGTCTGCCCAGAAGACTCGCCGAGTCCATGAATGGACTCGCCGAGTCCAAGGCAAAATGCATCCAACTCGCCGAGTTGGTTCGTGCAATCGACGAGTTGGACCCCCAGATAGCATAAATTCGACTCTTTTGGCTGGAATTGGACTAGGAACATTACCCTAAGATGTTTTTGGACTTATAAACTTGTTTTTGATGTGGTAATGTTCATGCTAATCCAATTTCAAAGATAATTGTCAATAGATTCATGTTTTGTATTAGTTTAAGGTTTAGACTAATTACATGAAAAAGTTTGATTTGAATTATCTTGTTCTTATGAGTTGCTTAGATTAATAGAAAGTTGAGTGAAATAGTTGTTTTCAATCCAAATTAATCTATGAGGTGATTCTAAAATGTGTTTTTGTAACTTGTCCTCAAGTTATATGAAAAGTCACATTTAAGTTTCATAAAACTCATAAAAGTTGGCAATGGTTAGAAAAGATGAAGAGTCTTGTCCTTAAGTTATGGAGGTTCAAGAGTCACTTCATTAATAAATAAATAAATAAAGTGTAACCTTAATTAACTCCATAAGTTATAAAATAAAGAAAAGTAATTCTTTTATTAGTTTAAAGTCTTCCATAACTTGTACTCAAGTTATGGAACTTGAAGAGTTTTTGGATTAAAACTACTTTAAACACATAAATCATGGAATTAATTAGTTTTGAATAGTTTCAAAACTTGCCCTGAAGTTTTGGAATTTGAAAAGTTTTTACTTATGAATACTTTAATTCCAAGTTAGCCCTTAGAATTTTAAAGAGTTAAAATTCAACCCTTATACTTTATAATATTATAAATTAATAATATATATGTATAAGAGTAATGTCAGTCTTACCGCTAGTACGCCTCATTCATGAAGCGGGTCTATAAGGTGGGTATAAGGTTGTTGCCTATAAAATGGCAACTTAATGGGTGTCCACTCTCACCCACCGCTTGCTTGACTGGTGGAGGGTCGTTAGCCGAATGGGTTTGACAGGACTATAATTCTCCCTTCATTAAAAGTATTAATGATAAATACTAAGTAACTAAACTCTTAATAATACCCAATCTTAGTTACTTAGGAAAATGTGAATAAGGTGCTAATCCATGAAATTACACTTTGCACTTTGTTTAAGTCGGTTAGTGGAGCGTGTGTGGTTAACCGGCACACTAACTCATATTTAATAAGGTAGGAAAAGGGTAACTTAATGTTTATCATAGTATCGATGGAGCGTGTGTGGTTAACCGGCACATCGATTGAGGGGTAAACACTTAAGGGTACCAAGTAATTTGCATGGTTACTTCACACCTTGTTTTGTGATCCTCGGCATCCCAGTCACAAAACCTGAAGGGCACACTCGAGATTGAAACATGCCATTGAATAGTTCAATGAATCTCAAAAGATCTAGGAGTTTCAAAACCAATTAAAACCTAATAATACATTTCGTTTATCTTGGTGGAAATTGGTGAATCGTCATTCTCCTACCTTCAAATATTTTATAGCTTGGATTACGGCATACCTCTTCTAAGTTATAAAATAGTTTGTTGGGTCCTAGCCTTAATATTTCATATTGGTTGTCATATTAAGGACTTAAGATCAACTCTCTAGAATATCTCCTAAAAGATGTCTGGTTTAGACATTTATGATCTTTCCAAATCTCTTGAAACAAGCTTTCCTAATGAAGATGATGTCGCATGAATATCATACTTCTTCATCTCTTCAAATTATTCTCCCTAACCCACAAGTTCTTGAAAAGTTTAAGGTCACTCAAGCCCAATTGGCAAGTCAAGGTCTAGGTGTGGTCACGTCTTGGAGATGTAATCACATATTGACAAGCCGGGAGAGTTGGGTGTCAAAGTGTTGAGAAAGTTGGTGGTTCAATCACTTTCTAAGTCACATAGTGAGTTCCTTTGGGACACCTATGAAAAAGACTATGACAAGACCCTTAATGATCTTTGCTAAGATCAACTTCCTAAAACTTTATGGACATTGACAATGGTGACACAGGAAATCCAGAAAAGCATTCTCTTCCTAATGGAAAGGGATCGGCCATAGTCAACTCGGTTGACCAAATGGTAAAGAGAAAAGCTAAGTCTGTGATAGTCCCGTATACCATTATCAAAGGGTCCATATGTTTATATTGGCAAAGAAAGGGGCATTGATTGCGAAGCTGCCAAATTTACCTAAGGATGTTAAAGTCAATAAGTTTGACTCTACTTCAGGTAAAGTCCACTATCTAACTCTGCTAAGTTTCTATTATGAGATTCTTGATACATGATGTGACTGGGTCACATGGTGATGTTTTAAGAATCAAAGAAAAGTGAAGAAAATTAAAGAAAGAATATGCTGAATCTGATGGCGTAGATGGATTTCTATCGCGTAGCTTGAAGATCAGATTCTTGAGCTACTTCTTAGGAGTTATGAGATATTGCTTAGGAATAGATAACAAGTTTTCATATGGATTGTAAGGATATGGTTTTCCGCAAAGTTTTAAAATAAAAGAAAATTTTAGATTTTATTTATTTTAAAATATCCTTACAATGGCATTTGAGGAAAAATTGTTGCTTATATGATTCCATTAATAGCAAGAGTAGAACTATGAAATTGGTTCATTCATTTGTGGTAATGTCTAAATTTTCCAAATAACGAAAGATTCTCATCACCCAAGTTTCAATTGGACCGGAACTTAGAATCATGCAAGTTGTATAGCATGATGAATGAGAACTTTCAAGTATTGGAAAATTAAGACTAATTACTTGTTCACATGGATGTGTGAGTCAAGTGAAGGACTAATGGATCGAGTACATAGTCTTGTGCACTGATTAAGTCCACCACAAAAAAAATTGATAAGACTATTCGTCATAGTTTAGTAAAGCTCAGTAAACATGATTATACTTACAAGCTTAAGTGTAACTCTGAGACATTGGAAAAGGTTCCAATGTATGGCAGAGCGAATAAGAAGAATCAAATTAGGCAGAAGGATAAAAGTTTCTCAAATCTGAAAAGATGGGAGAGTACTTTAGTATCAGTTTTTTGATCATCTTAATGATTTAGAGACCTTATCACAATTCATCCTCTAAGAGCCTAGCTAAGAAGAGGAACTTGAATTGTTGAAATGGTTAAATCAAGAAGATGAGTCATACTTCGTTCCAATGCAAGTCTTAGAGTCATACTCCAAGATTGTAACTTGAGTGACATGTCTTAAAGAAGGTTTAAAACACTTGTCAAATGTAAGAGTAAAAGTTTTCTACTCTTGTACATTTGAAATTGGTAAGTTGTGATGTTTTGGATAAAACAAAGACCAACTTAGGCCAATTGTGTGAAGTGTTTGTCTTGATTAGAATCCACACTATCTCTTGGATATTTGACAAGGGAGTCTTATATGTCAAGAGGATAGTGGCAGTCTTAAAGGTCTTGAAAGTCTCAAGAACTAATCAAGAAGTGAACCTGAAGTTCTTCACCAGCACACGTCTTGGGGTTTATAACCTATCGTGTTGACATATTCTGCGCCCATTCCAGTTAAAGTTGGCTTTGCATATGAGTTCTTAGAGTTCTCAATGTGTTGCACAACAACTTGGAAGCAATGGTAGGCCTTTGAGCTGCTAGGTGGCAAGAAATTAAGATTGAGTTCAGTCCATATGAGTTTGGATTTGTCATTATCCTTGTCTTGTGACTATGGTTTTGACAATTCACATGGATAAGAACACATACACCATTAAATCTAAGTGACATAAGGTTTCTTTCCGATTCATGAAAATGATGGTGAGGAAACACTTTCACTAAGTAGATTTTAGCTAGATAGTAATTTTGATATTTGCATTCTCAAAGTCGTTAGTGGAGCGTGTGTGGTTTACCGGCACACTAACCTGGACTTGTGAGAAGTGGCAAAAAGGTCAAACCATTATGATTACGGCATCCCTCTTCATAATTGTTTAGACACACAAGTGTGCTATCTAAGGGAAGGTGTATGATTTTGATAAGGTTTTATCAAAACAATCTAGTATCAGAAATCTGAACTTTGGTAAGAAAGTCAGCTGATTTCTGAGTACATGTCAAAGATAGTGGGAGCATAAGTGTTATGCTAATAATCATCATGTTAGTGGGAGCATGATAATTATGATAAGTATTGCAAGTTAGCAATGTTAATTATAGAAAACAAAAGTTTCATTTGGGAAAGAGTTGTTTTGCTATAATTAAGGGAGAGGAAATTATACTTCATCTCAAATCTATAAGCTTAGATCGTGAGGTTTTAATCATTTAGTCAAGGATATATATATATATATATATATATATATATATATATATATATATATATATATATATATATATATATATATATATATATATATATATGAATTTCATGTTGGAATGGCTCAACATAAGGAAATTCTGTATATGGGTCCATTATTTGCGTTCTTAAATTTGATTATGATTACGACATCCCTTTTCATAATCTGAATTATGAGAACTTGGCAAATAGAAATGGAAATGTTATAGCAAAAGACTGGTTTAGTCTTTATGTGAGACATCATGAATCATGTCCCATATGCTTCGGATATTGGATCAATTACATGTTCTATATTCATCCTTTCTAAAATTTTCCAAATGCCTGGGCATTAAGAAGGGAAAAGGTTTAGAACTGGATATGACTAAAAGGATTAAACAATTGTCGAGGACAATCTAAGGTTTACCAAAGATTGGGTGCTCAAGGATAGTTGAAAGTATAGTGATAATTCTGGAAGGACCATATTGACATAATCTGTAAGGTGGCAACTCTTGTTCAGAAGTGATAGTCAAAATGGAATCTGGAAATGTTTCATAGTTAGAATTTTCAATCTGTGTAAGATTAAGGAAACTTAATGCAAGAAGGATGTTTCCAAGGAGCTAATCTCCTTTGGAATGCTCTGTAATGTTTGTTGTCAAGTCTTTATGACTTTATGCATAATCATTACAAGAGGTTTAATGCATATAAGTTTAGAATCTGATAGATTTCTGTAAATGGCATGAATTTGGAATTCTTGCATTTGCAGTAAGGATTTGGGAGTGTGAAAAGAGAATCATTGAACTCATGTTCAATGGATCTAGTTCACAAAGTAAAGATCATAGACAAACATAGTATGCATACTTGGTGTATCGCATGACTAGTGTTTAGAAAACATAGTGTACATGCTTGGAGCATGGGACAACTATTGTTTTAAATTCAAGAACAAAGTTGATAGCTGAAACAGTATACAATGAATAATGTGTAATCATATGGTGATAAATAAAAGGTGTTTTATTTATGTTCATAGGTTTTGATACCATATTGGATTCAATTATTATTGTGTTTCACTTTGCATGTTTTGACTTCCCGAATAAACTGGGTTATTCTTCCGGAATGACTAAGTTATTCAAACCATCCACAGTCGGTCATATGTTGGAAGTAGATATGAATTAAGACTGTCATGGGTTGGCTTGTAGAGGTCTAAGGTGTTAGACAAAGGGCTACAACACTCATGAGTGCTCATAAGTTCTGAGTATTGGATTCAACCCGTGCTCATTGGAATCACTTCATGGATTTTATCACGAGTGATCATGAGACGATAATATATTATATTCTTCAAACCTAGAGATATGTGTTGTTACTATGAGTTGGTTGTACATTGATTGCACAAAAACGCATTTGGTAACTCGATGCTATAAAACGTGTCTTTGTGTATGATTCAACAAGTAGTAGAAAAAGCCATATGAGTCGAAGTTTATCCATTCCTTTTACCTTCGGGATAAAAGCGATATCTGTGGGCCCCTCGATGATTTGATGATGACAAATGGAAGTGCTCGGTCGGGCCAGGACTGATTTGATTTGTTCAATTAGTCAGTCGTCATAAATCGAAAATCGGGAAACAACAAATGGACAGAGAGAATGATTATAATCCATGTCTCAGTCCATATGATATCTAGAATGGAGGAATATATGATCCCTTATCTAATGGACAAGTCATTGACAAAGTTCAGAGTTCATCGACAAGGTCAGAGTTCGACAGAAGCTTTTGAGAGCTACGATTGCCAGTTGGTTCCTGAAGTCATACGCAATAATAGTTTTAGACTTATCCAAGTGGGAGACTGTTGGATTAATGTCTAAGTCCATAACTATAATTGGTAAGACTTGACCCGAACCGGCATGGTCCATTTGGGTTGCATGGCATCATGCACTTGGATAGACTATAATGAGAGAAATAAGACACTTATGGTTATTAATATATTATAAGTTCTAGTATATTAATAATAAGAATAATAAGATTATTTAATTAGTATTGACCAAGTATTAATCTAGGATTAATTAATTGATCAAAAGAAGACTAATTAAATATATGGGTTGATTGTGTAAATCATCCATACTTGTATAGTGGGCTAATGCTCCATGGATAATCAAGTTGGGCTAAAACCCATAGGATGGTCCACGGATGCTCCATGGTGTATTTGAACCCATGGATCCAAGGAAATGGGAAGTCATGACAATTAGGGTTTACCCTAATTGTAACACTATATAAAGATCTTATTCTTGACAAAATTGGCGACGAGTATCATTCTAGAAAGGGCTAGCCGATTTCATGAAGTGTAGATTTCTCTCAAGTTATTCCAAGTCTATTTGGTGTTGTGTGAACCATTTGAGGTGTCACACTTAGGGCACTAGGCACTCAAGCTTCATGAACACTTTCTACATCAAAGAGGTATGTATTCTATCTTGTTACTCTCATTGTTTTGTATGCTAGATTAGGATAATACCTTGGAAGTTCTTATTTACATGTATAATAGAGTAAACATAGATCCAAGGTATTTAGGGTTGCATGTACACTTAGGAGTGTTAGAATGCTCAAAACCCAACAATTATGCGTGCTGTTCTTAGACCATCTGGATGCAAATTCAATCAGTGACTTACGGTTTGAGTTTTCTTCTCTATACTCCTGAGTTTTTCTTAAGCTGATTCGCTTTAAAGACTAATTTTTGTGTTAGGATAGTTTAAATTTGCGCATTTAATTTCGTTTCCCTTTTATGAACAAATTTAGGGGGAGAAATAAAAACAAAACAAAAATTAGAAGATTTTAATTTAAAAAAAAATCCAAAAACATTAGAAAATCAGAAAATCAAAAATATGGTGTTAATGGAATGTCCTTGCAGGAGATGTTTTTGGGAAATGAAATTAGCAAGTGATAACGGGCAATCTGAATCGGCATAACGTACCTAAGTTGAATCGTCTACGCTCTGTGTTCGATGCGCTGGTAGGCATGAAAGATTTTAAATGGACTTGACTAGGGATAGTTGAACCTAATGAATTTAAGGACTTGACAAATTTTGACCTAGTTAGATCTGTTTAACCTGATGTCACGACGCTCGGATAGGTTGAGCAGGGAGATATACATGGGAATCTACCGGTCACATTAAATAACCCGTATCTAGAACTGTGGATTCACTTTTCCTCGATGTGCAGATTTTGTCCCTAATTCCGGTTGGATGGGACGACTGGTAAATTACGATAAATTAGGTCTGTAGAAAATCGTTTTCTTTCTTTGTCTGTTAGTCATATGTTGTCTCCTTTGGATGACCTCCAATCCGACCTGGTATACAACATATACAACTCTATTTCTCTGCAAGTTATATATATGAAATTACTCTTATTTGTTAGCCATATGCTGTCTCCTTTGCGTGACTTCCAATCCGACCTAGTACACAACATATGCAACCTTCTACTTTTCAACCCCTCTGAAACAATAAGTAATAGAATTCTGAATCTATCCTATCTCTGAATGATTGTCTGCTCACCCGGTGTAAGGAGTACTCTGGAAGTTCTTGATGGCTGGGGCATATCAGGAAGCGGGAAACACATTCTAGTACACTTAAAATTGAACACATGCGGATTGTCTGTAGATTTCGCTGCTCAATTTAGGTGGACAATAATATCCCTGGTCGTAGTCAGTTAAATGGTCATAAGAAAATTTTATGTAAGAATAAGGGCCAATCATGATAATAAAATTATAATCATCTATATGTATGTGCATCATGTCATTGGTAAATTTTCCAAAATATTGTCAAAAAAATTTCGTGTTTAAGTGGACCACAATACTGGTTTTGGACCTTTAAAGTGTTCTCGATGCATTGTGGAAGAAGGAGAAGTTCATCATTTTGGATAGTTGTGGGCAGAGCTTGGAGATCCAGGACTTTTATCATATTTGCAAGCTTTTGGAGGAATAAAGCTTCAAACTTTATGGCTCTTTTGTGCAGATCTAGTTTTAGGTTATGTTTTGGGCCCATGGCTTGGATCTTGTGAGTAGAAGTTACTCCAGAACCTTTGAGCCTCGTTTCTAGTCACTTTATAGGTCATTAAGTCATAAACATCGAATCTTGATGGGTATATGTGACAACCTAAAATTTTCTATTCTATACAACCCTTTTCTTCAATAGAAGTCAGATAAACTCCTGCTAATTTTCAAGCTTTTGGAATAAGTTTGAGCATATTACGATTAACATTTTAGGAGATATCGGGAGAGATGATTTCCCTAGAATATTATGTATATCTTAAAAGTTTCAAAACTCCAAGAGTTTGGAGTTTTCGGCTCAAATGATATTTTTGGACCAAAAACCCCAAGGGGTATAAATATGGCCCTTAGCCATTTTCTTTCATTTGTTCCATTTTTAACTAGAGAAAAACTCGATTCTCTCTCAAGGATCTTCAGTATTTCGTCCCAAATCGTAAGTGCTTCTATCTTAGAGTATAATAGGGCTTGTTATATTTCTATACATCAATAAATCACAAGGAATCACCAAGATCACAGAGTTTACGGCCCAAGAACACCATGGACCATAAACCCTTATTTAAGGGCCAAAAGTGTGCCCTAGTCCCTTCCTTTCCTTATGAAACTAGTCTAGACTCATACCTTAATGTGTATAGGACTTGAAAGCACAAAATACCATGGTCCATATTAGATTACGGCCGCAAACACCAAGGGAGTTGGTCTTAGGGCCGTGAACTCCTCAAATGAGGGAAATGGTGCCCTAACTTCTTCCTTAGGCTCATACATCAAGTGGAAACACTTCTAAGGACATATAAGGCTTCAAACCATCAAATGACAAAAAGATTAGGAGCTTACCACCATAAACTCAAGGGTTTATGACCGTAAACTCAATAGGTTATGGTCCTTGGGGAGTAAACTCAAGAAAGGGGTCCTTTGGAACCCTAAATTCAATAGCCTTGTCCTACAACACTTAGATGCACTCCTTGGCACTTATAACACTTATATAAAGTGTTTATCATGTCCTAAGATTTCTTAACTTTATCAATTAGTAGATTAAAGACTAATTGGATACATATATGTGTGATTATATGTTAACTAGGATCTTTGAGTGTGTACAAGTCTTCATTTGACACTTAGCAATCCTACATCGTTCAGTTCATCGAAACCACCAACTAAAGGTGAGTTCATGCCCCTTAATCAATGTTTTAAATGTTTTTAAATGCTTTTATTAGGGGGGGGGGGAATACAAGCAAAGTCATGCTAGTTATTATATCAATCACATGTGATTAATAACCAACATACCAATGTATTTACTACACTTTTAGCTATTTTATCAAACAGATTACTTCAGTTAGCTAGAGGAGGTGATGAGGAAGAAGGCATTTATCAGATATTGTTGTTTTGATAAGATGATGATGAGATAAGAAATCCGATTCACGAAGCCATATATGCTAAACTAGAGGAAGATGACAAGGAGAAAGTTACTTTGGAAGATATTAGTGGTTAAAAGATTATTGGTCGGTATTTAGTGTCCTCTGACTCGAAGAAATCACTGATGACTGCTAAGGTAACTTATCTTCTTAACTCATTTAAAGTTCCTTCATCTTCTTATAATGATGTTTTGGTGGAATATGAGAATAATTGTGCTTATCTTAATGACATGTTAATCTCCATGAGTAGTGAATCAGAAGGGTTCAAGTCCCTTTACTATGAAGATAAAATCAAATTAGAGGAAAACAAGGGTGTAATAGAATCTTTAGACTTATGAATCACAAATTTGTTTATTGATAGGGATTCTATTCGTATGGACAACATTATGCATGTTAAATAGCACAACATTTACTTTAATTCTGCTAAGAGATTGGATGCTAAATTTATTGTACTTCATCGTTCTGCTAAAATTTTGTAACACTCTAAATTTTCAAATAGATTTTTCACGTTTAATTCCATAAAAACACTTTTTAACATCTCTCATACTCAATTTATAAATGTTTCAAACACAATACATGAAAATCGTTTGTAAAATATCCCAGAATCCTCAGAGCACAAATCAACCAGTTGGTGTGTACAATCATGTTGGCGCCTTCCTGCGACCCTGATATGTACCTGAAACACATATCACACAACACTGTAAGCATGAAGCTTAGTGAGTTCCCCTAAATACCAAACACAAATAATTAGCCTCTCATGGCTATATCTCGATAAGGACCCTCCGGTCATGTGTCTCAGTGAAGACCCTCCGGTCTAAAGGCTCGTATTAGACCCTCCAGTCCTGTATCTCAGTGAAAACCCTCTGGTCTCATGACTCGGTTGGACGCTCTGGTCTTATTTCAATAAATGCAAAGAATAATATACAACACAAATCACAAAAACAGAATAGATAATATCATATATCTTAGTACACACACATAAGACCCTCCGATTAGTAATACAAATAAGACCCTACGTCGCACAGCAATTACCACTCAGGTAAGTATAGTGAGAAGACTCACCTCGTCAGTAAAGCGAAGTATGTCTTGCACTCGGACTACCAGTCTAGACTCCGCCTACCATATATAACAATCTTATTTAATTAATAATTGATATTAACAAACCCCCCCCCCCCCCAAAAAAAAAAAAATAATGTATTGTAATTCTTCTTCTAAATCTCAGAAGGGTAAAAGACCATTTTACCCCTTTAGGGTCTCCAAAGTGAACAACCTGACCAAACCCTAAAAGTCAACGGAAGTCAAAACTCAAGTGAACAGCCCATGTTGACTCAACTCGTCGAGTGCATTTATGCGACTTGTTGAGTTCCTTATGTTCTCCAAAAACCGGGAAAGTTCGATTCAACTCGCCAACTCGTCGAGCTTTCATAGTGTCCAGAATATCGGGTAAAACCCTAACCAACTCGTTGAGTTGGCTAACCAAATCGTCGAGTTCCTGACCCTTTTCTCATTCAGGTGCTATTTTGCGAACCCCAGGCTCCAAAATATATATCTAGTCTTCTAGGGCTGAGATACCACGTAAAGCTGAAAGATTTATGTCCATGCATTGCATCTAGAGGCTAATCTTGCCAAAACAAGGCTCAACAAGGGGTTTAAGGCGTAGAAGTTGGCAAAACCCTGATAATGCTTGAGTCCTTAGTCCTAAGGGGCCTAATAATGTCCAAATCTGAATTCTTAGTTTCAAAGCAAGCTTAAAACCGTAAATGACTCAAGAAGGAGCTAGAAATGGCCATAAACTGTCTAATGGAGAGATCTAACAAACAAGTGATCAAGGTAGTGACTTTTTACCTTCAAATGGTTGCTACAACTGAATCGATGCCGAATATATGAATTGCTTTTCATTCCAAGCTCCTAGATCATTTAGTTTCTGGAAGGAATGCACCGAAACACACACTCTTAGCCTTACACAACCTAAAAATGGAAGGTAGCTTGGTTAGGGTTTGTCTCTGGGTGATAAGGTGATAAGGGAGGCAGGGTAGATGACTTATGGTCCTTTAAATAGGGTGAAAACCCTAAAAAATAGGGTTTTCACACTCAGTTCCAACTCATCGAGTTGAGTCCACCAACTTGTTGAGTTGGTTCTAAAGTTCACATGGCCATCTGAGTCCCTACTCGACGAGTTGGGGACTTCAACTCGTTGAGTTGTCCTGCCTATAAAACAATTTAAATTTATACTTTGGAGTCCGGATGTTACGATTCTCCCGCCACTAGAATCAGACTTCTCCCTCGAAGTCATTTTCTGGAAACAACTCTGGGTATTGCTCGCGCATCTCAGACTCCAACTCCCAAGTCCACTCAGATCCCTTCCGGTTCTGCCACTGTACTTTAACCAGTGGCACCTCCTTCTTTATCAATATCTTCACCTTCTTGCCTAATATCTCCACTGGACTCTCAATGTAGTTCAGGCAATCATCAACCTGAATATCCTCTATAGGGACCACTGTCGTCTCATCGGCTACACACTTCCTCAGCTGGGATACATAGAAGGTGTCATGAATCTGGCTCAACTCTTCTGGCAGCTCTAACCGATAAGCTACCTTATCTACTCAAGTAATCACTCTGAAAGGACCAATGTATCTAGGGCCCATCTTTCCCCGCTTCATGAATCGAATAACCCCTTTCCAAGGGGATACCTTCAGGAGGACAAAATCACCGATATGGAACTCTAGCTTGGAACGCCTCCGATCTGCATAACTCTTCTGACGGATCTGGGCCATCAATAACCTCTTTGTAACCTGTTGGAATTGCTCTGTCTTCTTGAGCACTATCTCAGTGCTCCCATCACTCTCTGCCCGACCTCCCCCCAACAGATGGGAGTCCGACACCTCCTCTCGTATAAAAGCTCAAAGGGAGGCATCCCCATACTGGAGTGATGGCTGCTGTTTTTTGAAAACTCAGCCAAGGGTAGGTAGGAATCCCAACTCCTAAGGAAGTCCATAACACATGTGCGTAGCATGTCCTTCAGCGTCTGAATCGTCCAATCACTTTACCCATCTATCTGCGGGTGGTATGTGGTGCTGAAATGTGGTCGGGTACCAAATTCCTCATGAAATTTCATCTAGAACCTACAAGTAAAACGCACATCACGATATGACACTATCAATTTTGGCACCCCATGTTGTGCCACCACTTCTCGAACGTAGACCTAGGCCAATTTCTCTATAGAAGAGCTCTCACTTATAGCCATGAAGCGAGCACTCTTCATGAACTGATCTACAATTACCCAGATTGCATCGACACCCCTCGCTATCCTTGGTAATTTGGTGATAAAATCCATAGAAATCTACTCCCACTTCCATAGGGGAATCTCCAAAGGCTGCAATTGGCCATGAGGGCGCTGGTGCCCTGCCTTGACCTGGCGACTGGTTAACCATCTCTCGACTACCCATGCCACATCTCTCTACATGAAGGGCCACCAATAATCATTTTTCAAGTCCAAATACATCTTAGTGACCCCAGGATGGATCGAGAATCTCGACCTATGGGCCTCCTCCATTAAAATTCGTCGGGCTCCACCCGTATATGGAACCCATGTCCGGGTATGGAAGGTCATAAGCCCCTAACTATCAGTCTCAAACTCTAAATCTGCCCGATCACCCTCTCTCTCTTACGGTTCTATGGTCTCATGGCAACCGCTTGGGCCTCTCGGATGGTATCTAAGACTAGAGTCATCACCGTCATCCTCACACACACATCTCGAATCGGAGCACTCATTGCTTTACGATGCAGGGCATCAGCTACCACATTAGCCTTGCCAGGATAATACAAAATCTCACAATTATAGTCTTTCACTACATCCAACCACCTCCTCTGTCTCATATTCAAGTTGGGCTGATCCATAGGGTATCTCAGGCTCTTATGGTCAGTGTATATGGTACATTGGACACCATAAAGATAGTGGCATCAAATCTTGAGGGAAAATACCACCTCCCCCAACTCCAAATCATGGGTGAGATATCTCGTCTCGTGAGGCTTCAGCTGCCTCGACGTATATGCTATCACGTGCCCTCTCTGTATCAACACGATATCCATTCCTGATCTAGATGCATTACAATATAATACAAAGTCCTCTACTCCTTCTGGACGAGCTAGCACTGGAGCTTCGCACAATCTCTAGCGAAGGGTTTCGAATGATGCTTGTTCCTCAGGCCCCCCAAGCAAAAATAACACCCTTCCTGGTCAATTTGGTGAGAGGAACAACAATATTGGAGAAATATATGATAAACCTATGATAATAGCCTACCAAGCCCAGAAAACTTCTGATCTCGGAAGGGGACCTCGGCACCTCCCACTGCATAACTGCCTAAATCTTGGCAGGGTCGACAAAAATCCCATTCGGGTTAACGAGGTGTCCCAAAAGCTGGACCTCTCATAACCAGAAATCACAATTGGAGAATTTGGCATAAAAGCCTCTCCATCCTCAACACCCTAAAAATCTCCCCCAGATGCTCCTCGTGTTGTTCCCTAAACCTTGAGTACACCAAAATATCGTCGTTGAACACGATCACCGACCGATCCAACATGGGTCTACACATCCGGTTCATGAGGTCCATGAATGCTGCCTATGCATTGGTGAGCCCGAAAGGCATCACCACACACTCATAATGCCCATGAGAGTCTGAAAGTCTATCTTCTGGATATCGTACTCGGAGACCCTCATTTGATGATACTCGGATCTCAAATTAATCTTGGAAAGCCAAGATGCTCCCTGTAATTGATCAAAAAATTTATCGATGCTCGGTAGTGGGTAACGGTTCTTGACTGTCAACTTATTCAACTCCCAGTAGTTGATGAACATCCGGTATGAACCATCATTTTTCTTGACAAAAAGGATCGACGCTCCCCATGACGAGCTACTCGGTCTAATGAAACCCTTCCCCAACAGTTCCTGGAGCTACAAGGATAACTCCTGCATCTCGAGCGTCGCAAGGCGATATGGTGCCTTGGCAATAGGCACAACCCATGGAATCAGATCGATCTGGAACTCCACCTACCTTTCAGGAAGCACACCCAACAATTTGTAGGGGAAAGCATCCGGGAAATCACATACTATTGGAACATCAGAAACATAAATCAGCCTCTCATTGACAACTCGCATATCCACTACGTACGCTAAAAAGCCCATGCATCCCTGCTGTAACTCTACCTTGCCCTGACGGCAGAGCAGAAAGCTAACCCCGATCTAGTTCCCTCGCCATAGACAGTGAGTACTCCCCCACTAGGGTCTCGTATCGTCACCATCTGATGCTCGCAGTCAATCACGACTCCAAACCAGCTCAACCAATCCATGCCCACTATAACAGAGACATCACCCATCGCTATTGGCACCAGATCTATTGGAAACACAACATCAAAAATCTCCAAAACACATCCCTGGAATACATCAATGGAAAAAACCGCATGCTCCTCGACTATAGAAACCCTCAGCGGTCGACTCAAAGCCTCACCTCTAACACTAATGTGACGACTAAAGGATATAGACACGAAGGATCGACTCACACCCGAGTCAAATAACACCAAGGCAGGCACAAAATTCACAAGAAAAGTACGTATATAATACACAATATAAGCATTAACAGATAATAATAATAATATCATGAATAAGGAGGTACATACCAGCAATAATGTCAGGTGTTGCACGTACCTCTTCCTCTGTCAGCTGGAAGGCTCACCCACGTGCTCTCGGAGCCGCGGCTTTGCCCGGCCGGCCATCAGTAACACACAAAGCAACAAGAGAAGAAACTTGGGCTGGTCCTTGAGTGAGCCGATGACTCTCGACCTTTCGGTGTCCAGTTTGGTTGCAATGAAAGCAAACCAAAAACCCCTTGGGGAAATCCTTCGCCATATGCCCCTGCTTGACGCATTTGTAGCAAATCCCTGATCGGCAAGATCCCTTGTGACTCTTGCTGCACTTGCCAATAGTGCAGCCCTTCTGTCCTCTAGCACTCGTATCAGCGGGCTTAGCCCACTTGGTCGTCGGCTACGGCTGCACTGGCCTCCTGTCTCTCCCCTTAGACTCTCCATCCTCACTATTATGAATCTCCAGCTCGATCTCCCTCCTCCTGACATTGGTATGTAGCTCAGCCAATGTACTATATGATGAGTTCGCCATGAACTCCCTAATATCTCGCCTCAAAATGCTCAAGTACCGGTTCACACGTTCCTGCTCCGTATACACATACCCAGGGCAGAAAAACGCCATTTCATGAGACATCCTCATAATCTCTATGATATGTGCATAATTAGTTCATATTAAGTATACATTTTTATTCATTTATTAGCTTAATTATTGCATATTATGGACAAAAGGTACTTAAAAGTGTTAAATTATGTTTTTCAGTCCAAAGATGAATCTCGGAAGCGAAAGGAAGCGGGAGAAACAGTTAGAAGATCGAGAATGGAATAAAGAAGAAAAACACTAAAAAAGGCACCTACTCGGCGAGTCAGATCGACTACTCGGCGAGTCCAATCAAAGAATCGAGAAGATAATGACTCGGGATCCCAGAGAGTTATCGCAATATGGGGAATGTGAGAGGGACTCGACGAGTCACAACTTAACTCGACGAGTCGATTCGTATATTTAAAGATAATTCCACAGATCGATTGGACGATTTAGAAGTACTTTGCTACGATTGAGAAGCTAGAAAAACCCTAGAAGGTGATGAAGGAAGCTAGAATTCAATTATGGAGAGTAATTAAGGCAAAATTTCATCATTCCACTTATTCTTTTGTTTTATCATTATGATTAAGCGACTTGACTTTGTTTGTTTGGTGTTATTTACTTTAATTATGAGCTAAAACCTTTAGACTTCTGTTTGGGGATACAAAGTTGACAATATGGTTTGATTCATTGGTTGGATTAATTCCAAGTTGGTGAATTTTTGTTATTTCAGCTTGCTAAAGAACCTTGTGTGTGAATAATAATTAATTTTTTGTTAATAGGAAGATAATTGATTAGCATGAACATCTATTGATTATTGACCTCGTATGCTATGTGATCACTATGCTATATGTCTAGGATTAATGAATATGAAACTAGAATTAATAAGAAAATTGAGTAAATTCATGTGCAAGCTTGTAAGATGACTATCAAACAAGATGTTAATTAAAAAGAATAAATTAGTTAACTATTGCAAGTCTAACTTAACCCGAATAATTAATCTAGTGAATATAATTAAATTAGACAATTGGTCACTATTTAAGTTAGTTTATTTGCTAAGGATTAGGGTAGTGAGTACGAATCTAATCACTTGAATCGGTAACCAACGAAAGAATTAATCCATTGCACTATTACCTTGAAATCAACCATAGAGTTAACCAAGTTGAACTAAACAGAAGTTCCTTTCCAATTATTGAATCTAGTTAAATCGTTATTTTCTAGTCTTAAATTAGTAATAGTTAGTAAGTTTCTAGTCTTGTAAAACTAGAGAAAAATTCCTACTTCTTAATTAACTTAGATTAAATTAGTTTTTAGTTTAACTTGCTGTTCCCTGTGTTCGATACCCTACTTATTTAGCTATACCACAATTGATAGGTTCACTGCCTTTTGTGTGTTATTTGATAATTAAAAGTAGGTTTAAAACTAAGTGAGTTTGCACACATCAAGTTTTTGGCGCCGTTGCCGGGGAACGATTCTAAAATTAGTATTAAATTCTACTTTAATCGATCCTTTGTGTGGGATTTATCTTACACAAAGTTATTTACAAAGCAATTCAGTAAGTATATTTAGTTTGAATAAAATCTGTTTTTAGGATAACTAGAAATTTTTTCAGGTTTTGCTTTGAACTCGCCGAGTGCATTCGTGCGGACTCGGCGAGTACATCGCTATTTCAGCTTTATTTTTTTATTCTGTTTTTGTTCTTTTTACACGTTTCGTTTCTTTTGTTTCATTTTTTTCATTTGTTTCATGACCCGAGGATCTGATACACCTCTGGTACCTCATTTGGAAGACCTGGAATCTGCATTAAGAAGAAGCAAAGGAAAAGCCGTAGGAGAAACCACATCTTCAAAGAACTCACCACTCAAAAACTTAAAATCCGTTTTCAGCAAGAAGAAGAGCAGCAAATCAGGAGCATCCAGTGCCTCGTTGACAATTCAAGAAGATATCGAGTACGATACCGAGGAAGAAGAAGAGCACACTTAAGAGCACGAAACCGATTCCGAAGAAGAGTTAGCTATCACAATGGCTAACATTGATGAAGTCCCAATGGGGGAATGGAAGAAAAGGATGCGTGATGACACCGGGCCGGGACTTGTGCAACCCGCAATTCCCGCGACCGCCACTTTCGAACTAAAAGGCCATATTCTCGCCCAACTCAAGGAGATTCCTTTTTACGGGAAGGATCACGAAGACGCTTACAAGCACTTGGACGAAGTGAATGATGTGGCCGATTACTTCAACGTCCCGAATGTTCCACGCGAGACCCAGCTTCATCGCATGCTTCCTGTCACATTTAAAGGAGCTGCAAAAGATTGGTTAAAGTCACTTCCTCCCGGATCGGTCAACACATGGGCCAAGATGAAAGAAGAGTTCATAGACCATTTATGCCCGCCCACCAAGATAGCCAAGCTAAAGAAAGCCATTGCCAACTTCGAGCAACAACCCGGAGAATCTCTTTATGAGGCTTGGGAAAGATACAAGAGCCTACTTAGAAATTGCCCACACCATGACCTTAATAGCCAACAAGAGGTCTCCATTTTCTATGATGGAGTCAATGTCACCACAAGGCAATTACTTGATTCTCAAGGCCCGCTCACAAAGAAGGCGCCCCCGGTAATTAAAGAATTAATTGAAGAATTCTCTAATCACTCTAGAGAATACCACAATCCGAGAAACGAAGTAAGTCGAGGGGTAGTAAACGCGGAAAATGATAGCATGGCGGCGGTGATAGCAAAGCTTGATAGTCTAGATCGAAGAATGACAAAAATGGATCAAGCAATCGATGCTATTAGGGTAGGATGCAAAAATTGTGGAGGGCCCCATCTCGCAAAGGATTGTGATTTGGAGGAGAATGGAAATAAGAAAGCTCAAGTCTTTTATTCAAGTGGTGATCCGTATGATGAAAATTGGTGAAAACCTAAGAAGGATTGGCTACCATACGAGGAGTATAAGAAGGCAAAGGAGGAGAAATACAAGCAGAAGGAGAGGGGACTATAACAAAAGGAAGAACCAGTGGAAAAGAAAGCCGATTTAGAAGAATTATTCACTAGATTCATAGCCGCGTCCGAAAAAAGACACAATGATCACGATGCTGCCATACACGAAACCAGAAACATGCTTAGGAATCAGCAAGCATCGATTCTCAACATTGAGAAACAGCTGGGGCAGCTTGCGCATCAAGTGAATGATAGAAGACCGGGTCAACTTCCGAGTAACACCGAACCCAATCCAAGGATAGAAAATGTAAGTGTGATAACCTCCAGCAGTGAAGAAACAGTTACAGAAGCACTGAGAATCTCCAAGAAGAAGGCAGAAAAGGTAGAAGAATCGGACCCAGCAAAACCCGATCCGACTCGCCGAGTCACTCCAATGGACTCGACGAGTCCATGCGTAAATGAGAAAACTGTCAGTTCTTTGAAGCCTTATAATCCTCCTTTTCCATACCCAATCAAAGCCATGCCTGCAGAAAAAGTAGAAGCAAACAGAACCTTCATGACGCATGTTAAAGCTTTACAAGTTAATGTGTCATTTGTGGAAACAATGCTACAAACACCTAAGTACTTCAACTTGCTTTAGAGCCTTTTTGCTGCTAGGAAGGATTTGGCTGAAATCGCGGAAATATTAATGAGTGAGCTACCTGAAAAGAAGGGTGATCCGGGAAATATGGTGATTCTGTGCCAATTTGGTAATGAAGTTTTCACCCGAGCATTAGCTGATTCAGGGGCAAGCATCAATTTGATGCCTTTGTCATTCTTTAAGAAGTTGAATTTACCAGAACCAAGGCCGGTAAATATGAAGATCCACTTGGCAGACAAGACGATAATTCATCCACAAGACGTTTCTGAGGATATCCTAATAAAAGTCGACGAGTTTATTTTCCCAGTAGACTTCGTCGTAGTTGATATGAAAGAAGACCCCGAAATTCCAATTATTTTGGGGAGATCATTCTTAAACACTGCGTGTGCTTTAATTGATATATGTGAGTCTACATTGACATTAAGGGTGGGTGATGAATCTATAATGTTTAAAGCTATTCCAGAAGCCAAGCAAGAAGAGGAAAAGAAAGAAGAAATCTCAATTATCCAATTGGATGATGAGATATTACAAAGAGAGCTTGAACTTTTGCTAAAAGATGATCCAAGCAAGTTTTTGATACACTCTAAAGAGGATGTTGATGTTAGCAAGGACATGGAGGAGTTAGAAAAGTTACTGGAAGGAGCAAACTCAGAAAACACCCAAGAAGTGATGAAACCCGATCAGACTCGCCGAGTCACTTTAATGGACTCGAGAGTCCAGTCGAATTTGACAAAGACTTGGCCGACTTACATCTGTTTGTTACTAGTTCTTCACATACCTTGGATTTAGATATTATTCATGATTCTTTAGAAGAACAAACAGCAGAAGGAGGAAAGGGAAGGAAAGTTCAATACGCCAATGTAGCATGTCTTGATACAATTCCGTTTGAAGATGGGTTGAGCACTGGAAAGGATGAAGAGACAAAGGAAAGGAGGGTGGAAGCTGATCAACCATTCGCTACTAAACCTAAAGCACGAACCATCATGAAATATGAAGTAATTAAATTTAAAGAGAAGGAGGTGCAAGAGAAGGTGAAAAAGAATGGGGTAAAGAAGAAAAAGAGGAAAAGGGAAGCCCAAGCAGCTGAGGATGAGGCTGTGAAAAAGAAAAGAGATGCATTAAGAAGGGCTTACAAGAAGATGATTCACGCTTACAAGACCAAGTACAAATCACAAAAAGTTAGGTGTGCGTTCCCGATGCTCGGAGATGGCGAAACGTAAATGGGAAGGAGTCTAGCTAATGACTCCTTAAAAAGAAGCGCTTGGCGGGAGGCAACCCGTTATATAGAGTTTGCTTTCTTTTACTATTTAGTTTTTTTTTTTTAATTTATGCTTCGTTTTTAGAATTTTAATCTTCCAAATCATCGGACATGTCTGCTTGAGAGTGTGCATAGGTTAAGTGTAGGGTGAAATGATTTTAAATAAATAACAAAATTTTGAAAATTATGAATTTTTTGCAAGAGACTCGCCGAGTCTGACCAAGACTCGACGAGTCCATATGGATTTCAGAAAAAGTTTGACTTCGCGACCAGACTCGCCGAGTCTGACCCTGACTCGACGAGTCGGTATTATTTACAAAAAAAATAATTTTGAAATTACTTTTACATCTGGTAACTAGGGTTTTAACCCTAAGAATCAGTTTTTCACATACACACTCGACGGGCGCCTCACTCTAAAGTTCCTCTCAAGCATTCATCTTTGTTCTTCAAGTTTTCTTCAAATTTCTCAAGTTCAATCTCAAAAGGTAACAAATTTCTTCTTGTTTTCTATTAAGAATGTGATTATAAGGCCATCTATGGTAGCAATTGCATGAAAAACCCGTTTTTGAAAAGAGTCGGGAAGTATATGCAACATGTTTTTTAATTATATTCTGTGTTTTCTGGGTTTTGGGTATTTGTTTTGCAGAAATCATGTTCAGAAGGGGACAAAGTTCCAGTGGCAACCAAGGGGATTTTCCATGGCTAAACTTTCCCCAAATCGAGTCCGCTTCGACATTGCGGAAATGGAAGAAGAAGCTGGTTGATATCAAGAAGAAAGAGGTTTATGTGCCCAACCGGATAGATTGGGATTGGCTGCAGAATGTGCGCTACGAGGAGGAGTTAGCTCCTCATCTATGGAAAGAGTTTCACCATGAAGGCGAAACAATGGTGTGTGACGGGTGGAGCCAGGTCTTCCGTATTCAGGAGCCGGTTTATTTGGAGCTTTGTTTGGAGTTTTTCTCCACGGTGTCTTTCACCGGGGGAGTGGATGCTTATCACCCGTCCAGCTTCAGTTTTTGTCTTGGGGGGGAGTTTCATCAATGCTCTATGGTGGATCTTGCCTGTCGATTAGGGGTTTATGATCAGCCCTTGGTCTCAACACCTATCTTTCGGGCGTTTTTGGCAGAAACCCATATGGTGTTTCCCGAGGGAGTTACGAGTACGGGCTGGTGGAGTACTATTGGTAACAAAGTCTACATTCCAAAGTCGGCACAGGAAGGGAGCATTCGATCCCCAACACACCGCCTCATACACCGCCTCATTTCATCCACCATCAATCAACGAAAGGATGATGACAAGGTTTCCAACCTTGACGTTTTCTATTTATGGAGCATCATTATACCCGGCGTTTTTTGCAACATTCCTTGGTGTCTAGCTTCATATCTCTCGGAGGGTGCGGTCAAGGATCGCAAAACTTCCCAAATTAATGGTGGGATGTTTGTCACCCGGTTGGCAAATTCATTCGGGTTGATGAACCGCGGTGCGTGGAACTTCATGACGTTGATCCCTACACCTCCGTTCAATCCAATTCTTTTCCGGAGAGTGAGGATTATTGAAGATTATGGTGGTGGCCACTATGCCATCCAAAATGATGATCTGGTTATTGGTCCCGAAGCACCAGGGAGGAGGGTTCGTTCGAGGAGAGAGCGGGATATTGAGGAGGAGCCGCCGGTGATTCCGGTTGAGAATGACGAAGTACTAATGGATTGGTACAATGTGGAGATGAGGCGACTCCAGGATCAAATGGCGCGGGGCTTGAATTTTAGCAACCAATCTCATATCCGACTGTTTGACCACTTTAACATTCCACACATTGATGGTGGTAACTTTCCATATATTCCAACATGGGAAGAAGTGATAAGTGCAAGAAGAAGTGGGGCTGGAGGAAGTGGAGTAGGGCTTGATGATGATGATGAGGAGGATTGATATTTTATGCATTTTTATTGAACAATTTTTAATTTTGTGTTTGTTTGTTTTATTTGGTTTGTTTGATGTTTTTAAAACTTGTTTTTGATGTTTAATTAATGTTTGATGCTTTGACAATTTTTCAGAATTGAATTAGGAGTGCTAGCTTCAAAAGGGTTTAGAGTTATAGAATCAAAGTGAGAAAGGGAGTCAAGACAAAGGAGAGTTAGAGTTAAAGTATTGAGTCCAGTCCTTAGAGATGTTGGCAAGGGAGTCTAGAAGTGAATAGGAAGTATAGAGAGTTTATTGGAAGCTGGATCAGATGCAGAATGCTATTATTTTCATTCAGTGACCAACTCGTCGAGTGCACTAAACTGACTCGACGAGTCGCCCTTAATTCTCACAAACACGAAGATTTCCCGTAGTAACTCGACGAGTTTGGTATATACTCGACGAGTCGTTTGGTTTCATGTCGAAGGGGCTGCTGATTTGATGCTAATTCGAGTACCACTTGACTATTTATTCTTTCCATAATCATTCCTGAAGATGTTACACTGTTTTCCGCGTATTTGGAGCGACCCACACGAGACGAGACACCCAAGGCATGGATGAGATGTTACCATGTCTAAAGTCAATTGAAGTTGGAGCTAAAATGCAAGAGATCAACCTATCCACTGCTATCCCAGGGGAGTTTGTTCCAATTCCCTCTTTAGTTCTTTTTATGTTTTTATTATGCATAATATGCAATGAGGGCATTGCATAAAATAAGTGTGGGGTAGAGGGTTGGTTACATAATAGAAAATTTAGAGTCTTAATTTAGATTAATTTTAAAATTTAGAGTCTTAATTTAGATTAATTTTAAAATTTTGCATACCAAAAGTATTACTTAGGACTTTATTTAGAAAATTTTGGTAAAAGTAATTAGGACTCCATGTTAGAATTGTGTTGATAATTGCATGAAAACCCAAATGTTTAGTTGAGCCTATATACGTTCTAGTGCATTTGTGGCTTCCTTATTCCAGTGAAATCATGGGACAAAAACATAACCTTGCTCAGCCCGAGGGATGCAATATGTTTAGCAGCCTAAACCTGAAATGTATCCAGGAAGATTGTTATCGTTAGCCAATAAAGGTTGAGATTGAGCGCCCCTGCTTAAGCATGTAGGGATTTGAGTGAAAAAATAAGAGAGATACACGTAAAAAAAAAAGAGAGAGAGAATTACTAGAAAAATTGTATGAATTTTGGAGCAATTAAAGTGAAGATCAAAAGATCAAAATTCCAAGAAAATCAAAAAAAGTTGAAGATACCCGAAAATCAAACAATAAAGGTGGTGAATTCAAAGAGATCAAAGCAAATATCAAAGAAGAGATGAATTCAAAAGAGCTCCATAGTGGTATCAAAAAGTTGTAATTCTAGATTATGTATGCTTGGGTTGCTCAATTAAAAACACCTTGAGGGTAAGAGGTTTTCTGCGGATGGATTCGGAGGGTTGCATAAAATGAGCATAGTTCGGGGTGAGTGGGCAAGTGTTTATGAGGATTGTGAGTATTTGGAGTATGGGAGGTTTTTAGGAAAAAAATTTAGACACAAATGCATGCGTTGCGGTCTTGGCATAATGGCTGGGTTATATTGGAGTTGTTATATATGATTCTAATATGTTTAAAATTCAGTTTTGCTTAGGGCAAGCAAAAGACAAGTGTGGTGTATTTTGATATGTGCATAATTAGTTCATATTAAGTATACATTTTTATTCATTTATTAGCTTAATTATTGCATATTATGGACAAAAGGTACTTAAAAGTGTTAAATTATGTTTTTCAGTCCAAAGATGAAGCTCGGAAGCGAAAGGAAGCGGGAGAAACAGTTAGAAGATCGAGAATGGAATAAAGAAGAAAAACACTTAAAAAGGCACCTACTCGGCGAGTCAGATCGACTACTCAGCGAGTCCAATCGAAGAATCGAGAAGATAATGACTCGGGATCCCAGAGAGTTATCGCAATACGGGGAATGTGAGAGCGACTCGACGAGTCATAACTTGACTCGACGAGTCGATTCGTATATTTAAAGATAATTCCACAGATCGATTGGAGAGAGAGTTCTGGGACGATTCAGAAGTACTTTGCTACGATTGAGAAGCCAGAAAAACCCTAGAAGGTGACGAAGGAAGCTAGAATTCAATTCCAGAGAGTAATTAAGGCAAAATTTCATCATTCCACTTATTCTTTTGTTTTATCATTATGATTAAGCAACTTGACTTTGTTTGTTTGCTGTTATTTACTTTAATTATGAGCTAAAACCATTAGACTTCTGTTTGGGGATACAAAGTTGACAATATGGTTTGATTGATTGGTTGGATTAATTCCAAGTTGGTGAATTTTTGTTATTTCAGCTTGCTAAAGAACCTTGTGTGTGAATAATAATTAATTTTTTGTTAATAGGAAGATAATTGATTAGCATGAACATCTATTGATTATTGACCTCGTATGCTATGTGATCACTATGCTATATGTCTAGGATTAATGAATATGAAACTAGAATTAATAAGAAAATTGAGTAAATTCATGTGCAAGCTTGTAAGATGACTATCAAACAAGATGTTAATTAAAAAGAATAAATTAGTTAACTATTGCAAGTCTAACTTAACCCGAATAATTAATCTAGTGAATATAATTAAATTAGACAATTGGTCACTGTTTAAGTTAGTTTATTTGCTAAGGATTAGGGTAGTGAGTACGAATCTAATCACTTGAATCTGTAACCAACGAAAGAATTAATCCATTGCACTATTACCTTGAAATCAACCATAGAGTTAACCAAGTTGAACTAAACAGAAGTTCCTTTCCAATTATTGAATCTAGTTAAATCGTTATTTTCTAGTCTTAAATTAGTAATAGTTAGTAAGTTTCTAGTCTTGTAAAACTAGAGAAAAATTCCTACTTCTTAATTAACTTAGATTAAATTAGTTTTTAGTTTAATTTGTCGTTCCCTGTGTTCGATACCCTGCTTATTTAGCTATACCACAATTGATAGGTTCACTGCCTTTTGTGTGTTATTTGATAATTAAAAGTAGGTTTAAAACTAAGTGAGTTTGCACACATCACTCTATCACTGTTACTGTCTTCTGTTTGAGAAACAAAAAGTCCTAGGCCAATCATTCCCTCTCCAACTGGGAAATCTATTTATCTTCGAATAAAGGGGTGAACCTCTCCCAAGTCACTGTTGCATGGTATGTAGGAGAATAATCAGTCGTCACAAACTTCCACCAGTCCTTCGCTCCCAAGCGAAGATGGTTCAACGCAAATCGAACCTTCATGTTCTTAGGGCATGAGCATGTACAGAAACATCCCTCGATATTAGAAATCCATCTCATTGCATAAATCGGGTGCCAGGTCCTGTCAAACTTTGATAGATTCATGTTGCTAAACTCTTGGAACAATATTGGCTCACCCCCTGTGGCCTCGCAGCTACAAGGGCTGTGGCACTTTGTGACAGTAGCATAATCCTCGTGAAAAGTCTCAATCAACATGGTCTTAATAGACCCAAACATCTCTAGAATGGCCTCCTTGACAACTGTAGCCACTTCCTCAGCAATGATCCTGCAAATCTCCTTGTCACTGGTACCCCCCCCCCCCTCAGCGGTTACTGCGGGTAATCACCATAGTCTCTCTGAAACACAGCACATAAATCATCAGGGACTGGCTAAAGTGCACACAAAATTACCCACTCCTACATGCTTCTTAGTATCCTAAGGTTCTTACTTGGTTCACGTATAAATCCGGTGGTTTTAGTAGTACGGGCCCAATACTACCTTCCACACCAATCCATAGTTGTCCTAAGTCCTCCTCCTAGGACCCTATTTCACAAGTACCCTATCGCTCACGGATATATAACTACTCTCTCCGCATACTTCTCAAAATGAACATCTACGTATTCCTCCTAGATTACTTGTCAACTCAAATCTATCTTAAAGATTTCCTGCCATGTACCCCTACTCAGCATACACACAAAGCAAATAGTAGATAATGTGAATCAATAACATCCTCCTAGGCTAAGGCATCATGAATCAGGAAACTCTAGCTCGAAATTCCTGAAATACCTAGCCTACCATCTACCATGTAGCTCGACTATCTCAAAAATATCTCATTTCATAATATAAACAAGTAAAGGTATTTTGGGAAATCACCGTTTGGGCTTTGGCTAATTGTATGCACCGCTTCGTCTTGTTTCCTCTGAAAATCTTTTTCTCATTTAGAAAATCATTTCTTTTAGAAAAGTTTCTCAAATCCGCAGTTTGAGTCCAAATATACCTGAGAGTGCATCCGAATCCCTCAAACCAAGGCTCTGATACCAACTTGTAACACTCTAAATTTTCAAATAAAATTTTCATTTTTAATTCCACAAAACATAGTTTAACATCTCTCATACTCAATTTATAAATGTTTCAAACACACGATATGAAAATCGTTTCTAAAATATGCCAGAATCCTCAAAACACAAATCAACCAGCTGATGTGTACAATCATGTCGGCGCCTTCCCGCGATCCTGAGATGTACCTGAAACACAAATCACACAACACTATAAGCATGAAGCTTAGTGAGTTCCCCAAAATACCACACACAATTAACTAGCCTCTCATGGTTATATCTCAATAAGGACCATCCAGTCATGTGTCTCAGTGAAGACCGTCTGGTCTTATGGCTCGGGTTCAACCCTGCAATCGTGTATCTCAGTGAAAACCCTTCAGTCTCACGATTCGGTTCCTCCGGTCCGATCTCAATAAACGCACAAAATAATATACAGCATAAATCACAAAGACAGAATGCATAATTTCACATATCTCAGTATAAGCACATAAGACCCTCCGGTCAGTAACACAAATAAGACCCTCTGATCGTACAGTAATTATCACTCATGTATTTATAGTGAGAATACTCACCTCGTAAGTAAAGCAAAGTATGTCTCTCACTCGGACTGTCGGTCTAGACTCTACCTATCAAATATCACAATTATCTCTAATTAATAATTGGTATTAACACCCCCCCCCAAATATGATAGGCTAATTCCTTTTCTAAATCTCAGAAGGGTAAAAGACCATTTTACCCCTTCTAGGCCTCCATGTCCACAACTTGACCAAACCCTAAAAGTCAACGGAAGTCAACACTCAAGTCAACAACCAATGATGACTCAACTCATCGAGTGCATTTGTGTGACTCATCGATTTCCTTCTCTTCTTCGAAAACCGAGAAAGTTTGAGTCAACTCGCTGATTTGTCTCGCCAAATCGTCGATCTTGGACACTGTCCAGAATACCGGGTAAAACACTAACCAACTCGTCGAGTTCCTTCAGCCTTTTTCTCATTCAGTCGCTTTTAAGCAAACCCAAGGCTACAAACTATTGAACTGGTCTTCTAGGGCTCAGATACCACATAAACCTGCAAGCTTTACGTCCATACATGGCATATTGGGACTAATCTTGCCAAAAAAGGCTCAACAAGGGGTTTAAGGCATGGAAGTACGCCAATGGTTGGTAAAGATTGAGTCCTTAGGCCTAAGGGGCTAATAGTGTCCAGATCCGAAGTGTTAGCTTCAAAGTGAGCTGAAAACCATAAATGACTCAAAAGGAAGCTAGAAATAGCCATAAACTCTCTAATGGAGAGATCTAACAAACAAGTGATCAAGGTAGTGACTTTGTACCTTCAAATGGTTGCTACAACTGAATTGATACCGGATCTATGGACTCCTTCTTGTTCCAAGCTCTTAGATGTTCGAGTTTCTCCAAGGAATTCACCAAAATACTCACTATTAGCCTTACACACTCTCAAAATGGAAGTTTGCTCGAGTAGGGTTTGTCTTTGCATGATAAAGTGATAAGGGATGCGGGGCAGAGGACTTAAGGTCCTTTAAAGAGCGTGCAAACAATAAAAATTAGGATTTTCACACTCAGCTTCAACTCGTCGAGTTGCGTCCTCCAACTCGTCGATTTGGTTCTAAAGTTCATGTGGCCATCTCAGTCCCTACTCGATGAGTTGGGGCCTTCAACTCGTCGATTTGCCCTATCAATACGAATATAAAACAATTTAAATTTATACATGGGAGTCGGGATGTTACAAATTTGAAGTTAACAGCATAGTTAACCACTTCCTTTTCTTGCTTTCAAAAAAGAAAAATAAATGAAACTACTTACGTGTATGGGATTGTAAATATTAGTGAACATTTGAATGCTTATGACCTTGTGGATATTGTGAATGAGACCTTAACCAAAAACGAACTAGTCAACATTTTGAACATGACTGGGAAATCGACACTTGGATCTCAACAAAAATTTGATGATATTAAAGATGATTCTTAGAATATCAGTGAAATTGAGGCTGACGAGTGCATCGATTGCTCACGATTATCTGTCATTAATGTCAATTCTATGTCTGAATGCAAAGAAAAATGTAATGATGCAGTGTCGAAAGTAAACAATGATCATCCTTTGACATCCAAAATATGTGATTCTTATGACACTGTTGTGGTTGATGACTATGTAAGTGATGAGGATGATGTTTCGAATGAGAAACCTATTCCTAGAGTTGTCATAGAAATTTTTTTTTAAGAATCAAAGGAGTACAAAAAAGTGTTGAAAGATAAAGGAAAACATTATCTTGAATCAAATACAGTGTTTTATCCGAGGTTCAACGATAAAGATAATGTTGTGTTTCCAAAACAAGTCTTCGTTACCCAAGGAAATGCGGATAAAGTAAAACATGAATTGCAAAAGTTGGTAAAAGAAGACAAACAGAAAGTGACAAAAGAAGGATTTTCTTCGAACCAAAACACAGTAAAAAATGGTTTGAACAATAACTCGACAACATTTCAACAAAAAAAACCAAAACATTTTTTGGCAGTGAAAACTGAAAAATTTGTTGTTAAATAGAAAAACAAAGAAAAAGGTGTTGCTTCTGTATCCAATGATCCAAAAAGTCAAAATGTGAGAACACAAACTTTCAAAGAAAGTGTTACAAAATTGGTTAGTGATGAAGGCGTTACAAAATCAAAATCTAAAAATAAAGCTTATTGAAAAAATATAAAAGATTTTCAAAATCAAAAGGTTTTTTAAAAAACATCATTTGAATTTGGTAAGAAGTTTTCACATAACGAATAGACCTTTCAAAACAAGCAATCTAAAAAACGAAGTGGTTTTCAAAAGAGTTGAAATTGTGTCCAAAGTCAATCTCAATCAAATTATTTTCAAAGAAATGGTCAAAATATTAGACAAAAGAGTTTTGTTCAAAACAATGATCAAAGAAGTTTAGGTCAAGGTTATAAAGATGACAATTTTTTCAAAATCATGGACAAAGGAATTTTGGTCCAAATCATGCACAATGAAGTTTTGATCAAAATAGAAAACTTTTTCAACAAAATGGTGTTGGTGTTTTAAACCAATATCAAAATCATTTTTCAAAATTAACCAAAAGGTCATTTCCAAAAAGAGAATATGAAAAAATGGAAGTGAAAGAAAAGATAAGTGAACCATTCAATCCTAGAAACCCATATTTTCCAAATCTTGAATCAAAATAAAAGATGAAAGGAACATTCTCAAAAGGAAGAAGTGGCGTTAAGAATATCAATCACTGGATTGAGGGAATAGGAAAACAATATCAATCAGAGAAATATTCTTAAGTGCAAATTTAATTAGCATACGAGAAGTATTTGAATGATTCGATATATGGAAGTACTTCATCTGAAGAGTCAACTCCTACAGTGCAAAAGTGGAATGAAATTCCAATGAACAATGTTGAGACTTCTCAAAAAAAGAATGAGAAAGTGAAAGTCAATGTTGAACCTTCCACAATGAATAATTACATTTCGATGCTAAAGCTAATGAAATTGACAGTTTCAAATCGAAAGTTCGTAATTGGGTCTTAGGCTCTTCATTGCATAATGTGTTCCAAACTAATGTCTAAGGACCCAAAAGGTCTTGGGGACCTAAATTCTTCTAACTTATCGAAAGTTCTTTGTGATGAGTAATATGAGGAAAGTAGGCATATTGATAGTTGAGGCTTGCGTCACACGACTGAAGGAAGGACAATTTGCATGATTTTTGAAACCTGGAAAATGTTGGAGTTGTAATGTTTGGAAACAACAAGTGTAAAGTGTCACACCACTAAACCAGAATAGCGGAAATGTTCAGGGGTGGAGGACGTCATGTCAAGTATCAAACCACATGCATTATAAAAATCAAAGTACAACAACCATTGCATTAATAATGTATAAGTTCATACATAAGTGTTTAAACATTACATATTCAAAAAACAAAGTAGATATAACAAAAGACGAAAGACGCAGCACGGTGCTAGCTTGTCTTCTCAAAAGCCTTGGTAGTGTACCTTTCTAACGGATTCCTGAGAATAAAAGTGTTTTTGAAAGATTAGATTAGCATTTAAGCTGGTGAGTTCATAGGTACTTTAGTTGTAACATCCGGATTCCAAGGTATATTATTTTTATTCATTTATTTTGGAATTTGTGAAGGGACTCGGCGAGTTGGTGCTTAGACTCGTCGAGTAGGGTCGTGAATTGTCATCCGGATTAATGACCGGACTCAGCGAGTCCGTGCTGTGTAATGAAACCCTAATTCCTGGGTTTTGGAGCCTATTTAAGGGCACTCATAGCCTCCCATTGTGGCTAACAGTCCCTTGATGGTTTATAGAGTTAGGGTTTTCTAGACCCTTTGGTAGATGGTTTTGATTGAGTATATGGTTCCTTTTCATATTATGGTCTAAATCTGGATCCATAGAGGTCCAGAGTCCTTACTCCTTTGATGTTTATGTGGATTGATGGTGAATATGAACTTAGGATGCCATATTAGAGGTCATTTTTTCAAATAGAACCTTGGAGCCTTTGCATGGGCATCAAGCTTTGAACTTTACGTGATTATTGGGACTAGAAAGGATAGATCTATTGAGTAGAGCATCAGATCTGACCACAGGAAGCCGTTGGAAGTGAGCATGGTTTGGACTCGCCGGGTCCATGAACAGACTCGACGAGTCGAGTCGAGTCGAGTTGTCCTGATTCCATGTGTATATAAGAGTATATTAGAGTTAGAACCGGAAGGTTCACAGAGCAAGGACCAGAGGGTCCACAGAGTTCGAGGCCCAAGGGCCCACTGAGTTATAGCCTCAAGTGGCTAGTATGTGTTATGCGTGGTACTTTGGGGAACTCACTAAGCTCCGTGCTTATAGTGTTTTGTGTTATGTGTTACAGGTAGTAGCGACGAGCAAAGGAAGGCGCCGACCTGATTTGTACACACCCATCGGAGTTTATTATGATATGATCTTAGAATTTTGTATTAAGATAATATTGATACATTGTGTATGAGAGTAATTGTGAATGAATTATTATGTTTTTGAAAAGTGAAAAATTGGTTGAATTTTTACGGTGTTACAAGTTCGTATCAAAGCCTTGGTTTGAGGGATTCGGATGCATCTTCGGGGGTATCTGAACTCAAACTGAGGATTTGGGAAAAAACTTCTTTAACAAAACAATTTAAATAAAAAAAGTTTAGAGAAAAACAGAGCAGAGCCGTGTGTACGATCAGTCAGCACCCGAACGGTGATTTCCCAAAATACCCTTATAATAAGTGTTACGATATATATTATGTTATAATGCATGCTAGAGTAGACTAGGTATCCTTATTAGGACTAAAGTGGCTTGATATATGATGCCTTAGTCTAAGAGCTTTGTTGTTAGGGATGCTTAGGAGTGTTTAGATAGCAACGAGGAGCTTATGACAGATCAGCTAGAGAGTAGCATGAGATTTTAGAGAGTAGAGGGCTTGGAATTTGGGACTCCGGGAGAAGGACTTGGGATGAATGCTGACGCGGTGTGGTCGGTAGTATTGGGCCCGTACTACCGAAGGCACCGGGTCAGTGCGCAACCCCAGTAAGAATCCTTAGGGTACCAGAGATCAAGTAGGATTTGGATGTCGAGTGTGTGTACACCCGAGTGAGTTTATGATGTCTTGTGTTGTATTTCAGAGAGGCATCATGGTGGGGACGCACCACAGACCATAGACTAGTGGAGGGGTGTGAGCGACGAGGAGCTCCGCCAGATAATTCAGGATGAGGTGGCTGCTGCCATCTGCACTAAGATTCTAGAGATGTTCGGGTCTATCAAGACCACCCTGATAGAGACATTTGACAAGAGATACACTGCTCTTTCTGAGGCTACTGTTGCTACGGCCACTGCAGCTGTAGCTGCGGCTAGACCGCAAGGTGGTGATGGATTGCTGTTCCGGGAGTTCAGCAACACAAAACCACCGGAGTTTGATGGGACCCAGGACCCGATTGCATCAATGAGGTGGATTTTAGACATCGTGGGGTGTTTCTTCACCTACTCATCTCTAGAGCATTTGAGAGTCCGGTTCGCGTTGAACCAGCTTCGCTTGGGAGCGAAGGACTGGTGGAAGTTTTTGACGGCACACTACTCGCCTGCTGAGCTTGCTGCAGTGACCTGGGAAAGGTTCACTGCTATGTTTCGAAAGGAGTACATTCCCCAGGTGGAGAGGGAGTGTTTGGCCCAAGAGTTTCTAAACCTCAAGCAGGGTACCAAGTCTTTCACAGTGATTACGAGGATGTTCCATGAGCGGGCGATGTTCTGCCCAGAGCATGAGTCCTCCGAGCAGGCACGTATGAGCCGATATCTGAGCATTTTGAGGAGGGATATACGGGAGTTCGTGGCGAACTCGACGTATCGGGCATTTGCTGAGCTTCAGGCAAATGCCCGGAAGAGGGAGATCGAGCTAGAGACCCAGGCTAGGGAGGAGGCTTAGTCTCAGGGGAGGGATCGGCGACCGACGCAGTCTCAGCCGGCAGCCAAGCGGGCCAAGCCCGCTGATTCCAGATCTGGGAGTCAGAAGGGCTGCACTTGTGGCAAGTGCGGAAAGAGCCACAATAGGGTATGCAGAGCAGGGTCTTGCTACAAATATGGCAAGGAGGGGCATATAGCCAAGGATTGCCGCAAGGGATTTGCAGTATGTTTTCACTGCAACCAGACCGGACACCGGAAGGAAGAGTGTCCACAGTTGCGAAGGACAGTTCAGGGAGCTTCTTAGGGATCTGCCCCTGCTGCAGTGAGAGCTACGGACAGTCGGCCCGTAAAGGCCGAGGCACCGAAGGCACGAGGGAGAGCCATCCAGTTGACTGCGGAAGAGGTTCGCGCAGCGCCCGATGTCATGGCTTATATGTATTCTTTCATGTATTTACTTTTATGTTGAGATATTATGCTTATATTATGATATGCATAGGTACTTTTCTTATGAGTTCTATACCTGCCTTGGTGTTATTTGACTCGGGTGCGAGTCGGTCTTTTGTATCTTTGGCTTTTAGTCAGCCCATCAGTATTAGTCGAGAGACGTTGAGTCGGCTTCTAAGGGTTTCCATAGCTGACGAGAGAGCGGTGTATGCCACAGAGGTGATTCGAGGTTGTGTACTCGAGATTTTCGGAGTGGAGTTTCCGATTGACTTAGTCCCTATCGCGATGGGAGATGTCGGTGTCATCGTGGGCATGGACTAGTTGAGCAGATTTGGAGCAGTCATCGACTGCGAGCGACAGCTGGTGACCATACGAGACCCTAGTGGGTGAGTTCTTACGGTGTATGGCGAGGGTACACGTTCTGGGTCGGCATTTTGTTCAGCCGCTAGAGCGAGGCAGAGTCTATAGCAAGGTTGTAAGGGATTTGTAGCGTATGTGATCGATACGAGGGTTGATTCATAGAAACCAAGGTCAGGTGATGAAGTTCCGATAGTGTGTGAGTTCCCGGATGTATTCCCGGAGAAGTTACCGGGAGTGCCTCCCGAGAGGCAGGTTGAGTTCAGCATCGATTTGGTTTCGGGGGCTGCGCCTATCGCCAAGGCGCCCTATCGCCTTGCGCCTCCAGAGATCCAGGAGTTATCCTCGTAGCTTCAGGAGCTGCTGGGGAAGGGGTTTATTCGACGAGCAGCTCGCCGTGGGGAGCACCTATTCTTTTTGTCAAGAAAAAGAATGGTTCACACCGGATGTGCATTGATTACCGGGAGTTGAACAAGCCGACAGTCAAGAATCGTTACCCGTTGCCGAGGATCGACGATTTGTTCGATCAGTTACAGGGAGCATCTTGGTTCTCCAAGATCGATTTGAGGTCTGGATATCATCAGGTGAGGGTGCAAGATGAGGACATCCAGAAGACAGCGTTCAGGACTCGTTACGGGCATTACGAGTTCGTGGTGATGAGGACATCCAGAAGACAGCGTTCAGGACTCGTTACGGGCATTACGAGTTCGTGGTGATGCCTTTCGGGCTCACCAATGCACCAGCGGTGTTCATGGATCTCATGAATAGAGTGTGAAGTAGATGTTGGATCGCTCGGTGATCGTGTTCATCGACGACATATTGGTGTATTCGAGATCCAAAGAGCAGCATGAGGAACATTTGAGAGAGATCCTCGGAGTTTTGAGATCGGAAAGGCTTTATGCCAAATTCTCCAAGTGTGATTTCTGGTTACGAGAGGTCCAGTTCGTAGGGCACCTCGTTAACCAGAAAGGGATATTGGACGATCCGGCCAAGATTGAGGCAGTGATGAGTTGGGAGGTGCCGAGGTCACCTACCGAGATCAGGAGTTTCCTTGGGTTGAATGGTTATTATCGAAGATTTATCAGGGATTTCTCCAAGCTCGCCGTGGCACTCACCAAGTTGACCCGGAAGGGTGTTGCTTTTTAATGGGGCCCAGAGCAGCAGGACTCCTTCGAGACACTTCGCCATAAACTATGTGAAGCCCTGACGTTAGGCCTTCCGGAGGGGATGGAGGATTTTGTAGTGTATTGTGACGCGTCGATATCTGGGCTAGGAGCGGTGCTGATGCAGAGGGAGCATGTGATAGCATACGCATCGAGGCAGCTGAAGCCTTATGAGATGAGGTATCCCACCCACGATCTAGAGTTGGGGGCAGTGGTGTTCGCCCTCAAGATCTAGCGTCACTATCTGTATGGGGTTCGGTATACCATATACACGGACCACAAGAGCCTGAAGTATTTAATGGATCAGCCCAATCTGAACATGCGACAGGGGAGATGGTTGGATGTGGTGAAGGATTATGATTGTGAGATCCTATACCACCCGGGCAAGGCTAACGTTATAGACGATGCCCTAAGTCGTAGTGTGGAGGGCGCCCCGATACAAGATGTTCTTATGAGGCTGACAGTGATGACCCTAGTATTTGACGCCATTCGAGGGGCCCAAGCTTAGACCGTGAGATCAGAGAACCGTAAGAGAGAAAGGGTTATCTAGCAAGTATCGGAGTTCGTTACCGATAGTCGGGGGCTTATGACATTTCAGGGTCAAATTTGGGTATCGTTTGTGTGCGGAACGCGTACCATTTTGATGGAGGAGGCGTATCGATCAAGGTTCTCGATCCATCCCGGGGCCACTAAGATGTATTTGGAACTGAAGAGAGAATATTGGAGGCCCTGTATGAAGAGGAATGTCGCGTGGTTTGTAGAGAGATGCTTGACCTGTCGCAATGTTAAGGCCGAGCACCAGCGTCCACATGGTAAGCTGCAACCATTAGAGATTCCCGAGTAGAAGTGGGAACATATTACCATGGATTTTATCACCAAATTGCTAAGGACTGCGAGGGGCGTCGATGCAATTTGGGTGATTGTAGACAGGTTGACGAAGAGCACTCATTTCCTTGCCATCAGTGAGAGCTATTCCACAGAGAGGTTTGTAGAGATGTACGTGAGGGAGGTGATATCGCGACACGGAGTGCCGATCTCGATTGTCTTAGATCGAGATGTGCGTTTCACTTCCAGATTTTGGAAGAAATTTCATGAGGAATTGGGTACAAGGCTGCATCTTATTACCGCATACCACCCACAGACTGACGGGCAGAGTGAGCGGTCAGACGCTCGAGGACATGCTCTAAGCATGTGTGTTGGATTTCGGTGAGAGTTGGGACGCATATTTGCCCTTGGCTTTTGCTACAACAACAGCCATCATTCGAGCATTGGTATGCCACCCTTTGAGCTATTGTATGGGATGTGGTGTCAGACCCCCATATGCTGGGGAGAGTTGGGGCAACATGTGATGGGTAGTACGGAGATCGTGCTTCAGACGGCAGAGCAAATACAGTAGGTCATACAGAGCTTGTTGACCGCTCAGAGTCGCCAGAAGAGTTATGCGGACAGGCGCCGGTCCGAGCTCGAATTTCAGGTTGGCGACTTTGTGCTCCTGAAGGCCTCTCCTTGGAAAGCAGTGATCCAATTCAGGAAGAGGGGCAAGCTGGGGCCCCGATATATTGGACCTTTCAGGGTGATCGCAAGAATAGGCAGGGTACCCTACCGTTTGGAGCTACCTGCAGAGTTGGGTCAGATACATGACACTTTCCACGTGTCGCAGCTGAGAAAGTGTATAGCCGACGAGTCAACAGTGGTACCATTAGAGGATATTTAGGTGGATGCGAGCCTAGACTATGTTGAGAGACCGGTGGAGATTTGGAATCGAAAGATCAAGGTTCTGAGGAACAAGGAAGTGCCTTTGGTGCAGGTCCAGTGGCAGCATTGGAAAGGGTCAGAGTTGACTTGGGAGTCGGAGCGAGAGATGCGAGAGCAGCATCCAGAGTTGTTTGCAGAGTGAGACTTCGAGGACAAAGTCTGATTCTAGTGGGGGAGAATTGTAACATCCGGATTCCCAGGTATATTATTTTTATTCATTTATTTTGGAATTTGTGAATGGACTCGGCGAGTTGGTGCTTAGAGTCGCCGAGTAGGCTTGCGAATTCTCATCCGGATTAATGACCGGACTCGACGAGTCCATGAGTTGACTCGATGAGTCTGCGCTGTTTAATGATGTCACACCCCCAAACTAGAACGGCGGAAACGTTCGGGGGTGGAGGACTTCATATTCAGTATCATAACAGTTCATAGAAAGGAAAGTACACACCACCATACATATATAAAGGTTTTAAAAATGTTTACATCATTGTATTCATTACATACTCAAAAGATAAATGCATAAACATCTTTCAAAAGAAATAATTAACGCCAACGCGTTAATCCAAAAAAGTTGAGTTCCAAACCTGCTTAACGGCTCCCTGAGAATATAAGTTATTTCAAAGAAAAAGTGTCAACAATTAAGTTGGTGAGTTCATAAGTGATTTAGAAACATTGAATGCCATTCCAAAAATGAGTGAATATTTTCCAGGAAAATCCCTTATTTTCTAACAAAAGTATGAAATGCGTGAGAGTATTTGTGTTGAAAAATGTAGCTAGTTGAACCATGAAAATCCCTTATTTTCCTAATAGTTGTTTGGTTTGTATATAGGAAAATCCCTTACTTTCCTAAAGTAATAGTTTGTTTAATGTCCAAGACAAAAAAAAAAAGTTGAAAGCAATCCACATGTTTTAGGCTATTTTGAACATAGATTTATATAATAAACCCATCAGAAGATTTAAATTTGTTAGATAAACAATAGTTTTAATAGCTACTCGTTCATCAATCAGAAGTACTATAATAATTGTATATCCGATGAGTTTTATAACCATACTAAACATAATATGCCTGTAGCGACGTTCTTCAGGCGTCGTAGTGTTATGAAAAACTGTCACCCCAAAGGAAGGACTGTAGCTTAACAGTCAGGGCGCGGGATCATGACTTCCCGTATAGATCTATACACATTTGAAACGTTCTCCGAACGGGAGCCTCTGGTTATAGACAGGACTTGTAGCGATACCTTCTAATAAAAAGGCAGTAGTTGAAGATGTACGTATCTCATGGATTCTCAACTAAGTCTGTAATATAGTAATAGTTTTGTGTGCAAAGTTTATCCTTTTTCACAATGTTTGACAAAGCATAAATCATAAGCTTTTAGAATGTATAAAATGGTTTAGTAATGAAGGATACTTTGGAATTACTAAATACTTTGTATGAATCTAACGCATGTAAAGTATGACAAGAGTTTTCACATAGCAGTACTAAATCACAAGTGATTCATTTGATAAAAATGAGTAAGTGAAATATTATGAAATACACGATAATAACCGTATGTTTACTTGTATTCCCCCCCAAAAAGAGTATAAAAGCATTTAAAATATATTTAAAGTGTGTTTGAAGGGGTATGAACTCACTTGGAAGTTTGAAGATAGCGAGATGGAAAAAACCGGGCAGAGTTTCATCTCGGGAAGCGGATCTTTCTCGGGATTCTCCGGAATCTCGGGAGTAAAATCGACTCTCGGGACTTGAGTAAAAATGACCAGGGCTTCGGGTTTGAATGGGCACGGAAAACGAGGCAAAACGCAAGGGAAATGAAAAGAAATGAGCATGTTTTTCGGAAACCCTCGCACCCCATTTATAGGGGCTGAGATGCCTCGGTACGCGGGGCATACGGGCGTACGCAGCTCGTACCCATGCGTCACGCATGAGCGAGTCCTCGACTGCCCCGTAGCTCGGATGGGACGGGTCGGTAGGTTCGTAGAGGGGCGACGTGGATGGTCCGAGGCCAAGGCCCTCGGGTACGCGGGGCGTACGGGGTTACGCGGCGCATACCTCGGATGAGGATGCTGACTCCTCTTCAGATATTACTAAGCCGAACTTGGAAAAATCTTAATTTCAATAAACGAAGCCGGATTTGGGCGTCCGTTTTACGGACGATCCCGGTTTATTGATATTAAACATAGTAGGAATTTAAATAGATACTTTTTGGGCATTTTATTATCAAATTTAATTTTATAAACTCCAAGGTGGTTACAATACTTGACTTTTTACGTCATTACAAAGAGTGGAAATATCGGGTTGTTACATCATCCCCCCGTTAGAGGGAATTTCGTCCCGAAATTTTAATACAAAAGAGAGTCTTAGGGGCTGGGGAAGAGATGCGGATACTTCTGTTGCATTTGGTCTTCCCGTTCCCATGTGAACTCGGGTCCTCTCTTAGCATTCCATCGAACCATAACTATTGGAATGCAACTCTGTTTAGTTCGTTTAACTTCTCTATCCATGATCTCGACGGGTTCTTCCACAAAGTTAAGATTTTCATTTAGTTCGATTTCATCGAGTGGAATTACAAGTGTTTCGTCGGACAAACACTTTTTCAGGTTCGATACGTGGAATACTGGATGGACTTTGTTAAGCTCGATTGGAAGTTGGAGTTTGTAGGCCACTGGACTAATTCTTGAAATGATTTCAAAGTGTCCAATGTACCTAGGATTTAGCTTTCCACGCTTTCCTAAACGTATCATGCCCTTCCAGGGTGAGATCTTTAGTAGTACACGGTCGCCAATATGGAATTCCAAGGGCTTACGTCTTTTGTCGGCATAGCTCTTTTGCCTATCTCTTGAGGACTTCAGTCGTTCTCGTATTTGCATGATCTTTTCAGTCGTTTCTCTGATGATCTCTGGACCAGTGAGGGTGCTATTAGGGACTAGTCCCTTTGCTAATTGCGTGTCGCCCACTTCCGTCCAACACAGGGGTGATCTGCACTTACGGTCGTAAAGGGCTTCAAATGGAGCAGTCTTGATACTAGTATGATAACTATTGTTATAAGAGAACTCGACCAAAGGTAAGTGGACATCCTATGCCTTACCAAAGTCGATTACACATGCTCGCAACATGTCTTCCAAGGTTTGGATCGTCCTCTCACTCTGTCCGTCAGTTTGTGGGTGGTATGCCGTACTCATATCCAACCTTGTTCCCATGGATTTTTGCAGCGATTGCCAGAATCTAGAAGTGAATCTGCTGTCTCTATCTGAGATGATGGACATCGGTACGCCATGAAGTCGTATGATCTCCCGGATGTAGGTTCTTGATAGTTTTTCCATCCTATCAGTTTCCTTGATCGGTAAGAAATGGGCTTACTTGGTTAATCTGTCGACGATTACCCAAATAGTATCTTGGCTACTCTGAGTTTTCGGCAGTTTGGTTATGAAGTCCATGGAAATCTGCTCCCATTTCCACTCAGGTATTTCAGGTTGTTGGAGTAGGCCTGAAGGTTTCTGGTGTTCTATTTTTATTTTGGCGCAAGTCAAACACTTGCTCACATAAGTAGCAATCTCCGCTTTCATGTTTGGACACCAGTAGAGTTTCTTGAGATCTAGATACATCTTGTCTGACCATGGGTGTACGGAGTATGGAGTCCTATGTGCCTCGCTCATAATTACCTCTCTGAATCCACCGAACTTGGGTGTCCAGATCCGGTTCATGAGCTAGTGTGCTCCGTCACTCTTGATTTCTAAGTTCTTGTCCATTCCCCTAAGGGCCTCACCTGTCACGTTTTCGGGTTTCAAGGCCTCTATTTGAGCTTCCTTGACTTGCGCTGACAGGTGCGAATGGATTGACATGGCTAATGACTTCACTCTTTGGCCAGAGTACTCCTTTCGACTAAGGGCATCGGCCACGACGTTCGCCTTTCCCGGATGATAGCGAATCTCACATTCGTAGTCGTTGAGCAATTCGACCCAACGTCGTTGTCTCATGTTTAACTCCTTCTGGTCGAAGATATGTTGGAGGGTCTTGTGGTCTGTAAAGATAGTGCACTTGGTACCGTATAGGTAGTGCCTTCAGATTTTAAGAGCGAAGACCACCGCTCCAAGTTCTAAGTCATGAGTGGTGTAATTGACCTCATGCGTTTTCAGTTGTCGTGAGGCATATGCAATAACCTTTCCCCTCTGCATTAGCACACAGCCTAGCCCTTGCTTCGAAGCGTCGCAATACACCACAAAATCATCGGTCCCTTCCGGAAGAGAAAGGATAGGTGCACTGCAAAGGACTTGTTTCAAGGTTTGAAATGCAGCATCTTGCTTTTCTCCCCAGTTGTAGGTCACACCTTTCTGGGTTAAAGTGGTAAGAGGCTTTGCGATGCTGGAGAAATTCTGGATGAACCTTCGATAATAACCAGCAAGACCTACAAATTGGCGAATTTCTGTTGGTGTAGTTGGTGCAGACCACTTTTCGATAGCCTTGATTTTTTAGGGGTCCACGTGGATTCCTTCCTTGCTGACCACATAACCAAGGAAGTCCACCTTTCTAATCCAAAACTCACATTTTTAGAATTTTGCATAAAGTCTCTCAATCCGTAACGTCTCTAAGACTTGTCTCAGGTGCTGACTATGTTCTTCTTTATTCTTTGAATAAATGAGTATGTCGTCTATGAATACTATCACAAATTTATCCAAGAATGGACGACATACCTGATTCATTAGATCCATGAATACGGCCGGGGCATTGGATAGACCGAACGGCATCACTACAAACTCGTAATGTCCGTATCTCGTCCGGAAGGCCGTCTTGGGAACATCACTCTCTAGGACTCGCTGCTGGTGATATCCTAACCTTAGATCGATCTTGGAGAAGTAGTTGGCTCCTTGGAGTTGATCGAATAAGTCGTCGATTCGGGGTAGGGGGTATCGGTTCTTGATGGTAAGTTTGTTGAGTTCTCGGTAGTCGATGCACATCCTGAACGATCCATCCTTCTTCTTCACGAACAACACGGGTGCTCCCCATGGCGAGAAGCTCGGCCTGATGAATCCTTTTCCAAGTAGTTCATTCAGTTGGCTGGATAGCTCCTGCATCTCTGCCGAGGCTAATCGATAGGGTGCTTTGGCTACTGGGGTAGCTCCGGGAACCAGATCGATTCTGAACTCGACTTGTCTTACGGGTGGTATTCCTGGGTGGTCCTCGGGAAAAACGTCGGGAAAATCGCATACGTCGGGCACCTCCTTGACGCCCTGGACTTCGCGTTTCATATCTACAACATGTGACAGAAACGCGTGACACTCCCTGCGTAGGCACTTCTGTGCTTGGATACTTGAGATGATACGAAGAGTGGTATTGGGTTTGTCGCCCAAGACAATGAAAGTTTCGCCGGTTGGAAGATTAAGGCGAACGGCCTTATCGTAACATAAAATGTCCGCATGATGAGAACTCAGCCAATCCATGCCAATGATGACATCGAAACTCTTAATCGAGACTGGCATGAGATTGATTGGAAAGGGACTATCGTTTAGAGTTAGGGTGCAGTTTAAATATATCTCCTTAGTGCCTTCGGTTTTCCCGTTGGCCATTTCTAATATGAACGGTTCACTTAATGATTGTGGTATTGGTTTTAGCATGCCTTTATAGTCGTGACTCACAAAACTCCTTTCCGCTACACTATCAAACAAAATACATGCATACGAGTTATCGAGAAGAAACGTACCCGTAACAACAGTAGGGTCCGCAACGGCTTTATCTTGCCCAATTGCGAAAACTCGGCCCCTTCCGCCGGAATTCCCGTTGTTTGCCTTCGGGCAGTCCCTGCGGTAGTGCCCCGTGTCTCCGCACTCAAAGCAGGCGCGGCTTACTCCGGTATTAGCAGTGGGGGCGGATTGTTGGGTTGGCTCTTTGCAGTAGCGGGCTGTATGACCCTTCCTATTGCACCTGGTGCATTGAAGGTTATGGCAGAGACCGTGGTGGTGGAAGTTGCACTGGTTACATTTCGGAAGTTTTCCATTGTATGAACTTGTGGGAGCAGTGGTGGTAGGTACAGTAATAACGTGGGTCACTACCACTTGTTGTTTCTTGGGGTTCTCCTGTATGGTTTGCCCCCTTCTTTTGTTCCAAGGCCTTCCCTGGCCCTGTGCCTCTTTAGAATGATTGGCAGTAGCTGCAATGGTACCCTGTTTTACTCCGTGATCGATAAGTCGCTGAGCTAGGCCTTTAGCGATGTTGTAGGTAATAGGGTTGGAAGCTAGGACATGCCCTTGAATCTGGGGTGACAACCCCCAAATGTACCTTTCAACCTTTTTTGATTCTGGGTTGACCATGGTAGGGCACAAAGCAGCGAGGTCGTTGAACCTAGTTGTGTAGGCGACTAGATCAGACCCAGTCATCTTCAGATTCCAAAGCTCTTGCTCAAGTTTCTGTATCTCTCCCCTTGGGCAGTATTTTTCCAGCAGTAGAACCTTCAGATCTTCCCAACTCATGGCGTTGGCGACAGTAAGAGTCATAGAATTGACATGGCTTTTCCACCAGGTGAGGGCTCGGTCAATGAAGGTGCAAGCAGCAAACTTGACTTTGCTTGTTTCTTGGCATGAGCAGATCTCGAAGACCGTTTCGGTCTTTTCGAACCATTGCATTAGTGCAATGACTCCCCCAATTCCATTAAAAGATCTTGGCTTAGCGTTAGAGAACTCCTTGTAAGTACATTCTCTTACATGACCACGACCAGTGCCATGATTGGAATGATTCGTGCTGCTTCCTGCCCCTCCATTTCCGTTGGAGTTAATTTGCGAGAGGGCTGCAGTTACTGCTGCTGTGATAGCAGCCTGGACCATGGCTGGGTCATAAGTTGGCGGTGGAGGTGGTACCGTGCCCGGTCTGGGCCTTAGGTTTGGGCGAGGAGGCATCGCGCTGCCAAAAAGAAAATGGAAGATTTATAAGTTTTGGTAGCTCAGACTTGAATTATAATGATTTAAGTCTCCTTAATCATTTAAGCATTTGGTTTGGCCAACACAGGGCTTTGAGCTTGATTCACAAATAACATTTTAATAGATGTACTGATGGATTGAACGGACTACACATAATTAAAACAAGAAAGAGATATGCCCTATATATATTAAACATATAGTTGTGTTACATCTGAGTCATGGGCAAAAGTTTTTGACCTTTCCAAAGGTCTCCGATTACAGAAAATTTCAAAGAAAATAATACTTTTATCCGAAGTCCTAATTTATAACAAAATTTGAGAGTCGGGCAAGTACTACTTGTGGCTTAGTTTGCACTTGGAACTTGACTCCGTGTCGGACTGCTTTGACTCCATGAGGCGCCTATCAAACGCGGCTTGTCATTCCCTTATCTCCGCTATTGCTGCGATTGCTGCATTCATTTGCTCTTGGATGGCATTAGTGCGGTCTAGGCCATACCCTTGCAACTTGTCCAACCGGCGGATGTCGGAAGTGTGCACTTGCACTTCCAAATTGACCTCGCGGATCCGGTTGGCTTGAACTCCGGATTGGTAGCACTGGTTGCCTAGTTTGCCAACCATGACTGGAAGTGCTCGGTCTGCTGATCCCCCGCCTCTGACATCATAGAAGTCTCGGCACATGCCGTAGGGAGGGCGTAAGCTTTGTTGTCGGCTCCAATGGTGGAGGTGACTTCCCCACACAGGAGTGGGTCCTTGGAAGTTCCTCACATGGACAGGAGGTTATGGGGCCGGTGGATTGATAACCTCTGGTTCTGAATCTGTGCCAGAGTCATCTCCCCCATCCAATTCTATCGGCTCTTCGTCTTCTTCGGGATCTTCTTCGATCCATCCTCCATTACCTTGGTTGGGGAAGTAGGGGTCATTGGGGTGGTGGAATCCAACCATTGAGTCTGTACGAGCATAGGGTTAAGAATTTACTATAAGCTAGAGTACATGAAATTTACCCTTAAATTTAATAGTTGACGACAACACAAAAACTCTCTTAGTATTATGTAATGTTGTGCTTTCGGTAAGTTTTAAAATTGTTGTCCACTGCAGACACTCCTTGGCACATGTTAGTCGACTCTCGGACAAATATAGTTGATCAGGCTATATTCTTCCCAGTTCCCATTACATGTCCAAGGCGTACCTGTAATGCACAACTTATTTATAATATTTCTAAAATTATTCGATATGAAACTGTTATTAGTATGAAATGAGTGCATGCCTACTTTAAAAACTAATTAAATTTAATTTCAAAAGTATGACTCTTCTCAGAGTGTTTTTGCCCAGTTGCGTTTATAGTTGTATATCAAAAAGCAATGGTTTTGATATACTTAATTCCATATAAACAAAGCTCTGATACCAATCTGTCACACCCCCAAACCAGAACGGCGGATATGTTCGGGGGCGGAGGACGTCATATTCAGTATCATAACAGTTCATAGAAAGGAAAGTACACACCACCATACATATATAAAGGTTTTAAAAATGGTTACATCATTGTATTCATTACATACTCAAAAGATAAATGCATAAACATCTTTCAAAAGAAATAATTAACGCCAGCGCGTTAATCCCCAAAAGTTGAGTTCCAAACCTGCTTAACGGTTCCCTGAGAATACAAGTTATTTCAAAGAAAAAGTGTCAACAATTAAGTTGGTGAGTTCATAAGTGATTTAGAAACAATGAATGCCATTCCAAAAATGAGTGTATATTTTCAAGGAAAATCCCTTATTTTCTAATAAAAGTATGAAATGCGTGAGAGTATTTGTGTTGAAAAATGTAGCTAGTTGAACCAAGAAAATCCCTTATTTTCCTAATAGTTGTTTGGTTTGTATACAGGAAAATCCCTTATTTTCCTAAAGTTATAGTTTGTTTAATGTCCAAGACAAAAAAAGTTGAAAGCAATCCACATGTTTTAGGCTATTTTGAACATAGATTTATATAATAAACCCATCAGAAGATTTCAGTTTCTTAGATAAAGAATAGTTTTAATAGCTACTCGTTCATCAATCAGAAGTACTATAATAACTGTATATCCGATGAGTTTTATAACCATACTAAACATAATATGCCTGTAGCGACGTTCTTCAGGCGTCGTAGCATTATGACAAACTATCACCCCAAAGGAAGGACTATAGCTTAACAGTCAGGGCGTGGGATCATGACTTCCCATATAAATCTATACACATTTGACATGTTCTCCGAACGGGAGACTCTGGTTATAGACAAGACTTGTAACAATACCTTCTAATAAAAAGGCAGTAGTTGAAGATGTACGTATCTCATGGATTCTCATCTAAGTCTTTATTATAGTAGTAGTTTTGTGTGCAAAGTTTATCCTTTTTCACAATGTTTGACAAAGCATAAGTCTCAAGTTTTTAGAATGTACAAAACAGTTTAGTAATGAAGGATACTTTGGAATTACTAAATACTTTGAATGAATCTAATGCATGTAAAGTATGACAAGAGTTTTCACATAGCAGTACTAAATCACAAGTGATTCATTTGATAAAAATGAGTAAGTGAAATATTATGAAATACACGATAATAACCGTATGTTTACTTGTATTCCCCCCCTAAAAGAGTATAAAAGCATTTAAAATATATTTAAAGTGTGTTTGAAGCGGTATGAACTCACTTGGAAGTTTGAAGATAGCGAGATGGAAAACCGGGCAGAGTTTCGTCTCGGGAAGCGGATCTTTCTCGGGATTCTGGGGAATCTCGGGAGTAAATCGACTCTCGGGACTTGAGTAAAAATGACCAGGGCTTCGGGTTTGAACGGGCACGGAAAACGAGGCAAAACGCAAGGGAAATGAGAAGAAATGAGCAAGTTTTTCGGAAACCCTCGCACCCTTTTATAGGGGCTGAGAGGCCTCGGTATGCGGGGCGTACGGGCGTATGCAGCGCGTAGCCGTGCGTCACGCATGAGCGAGTCCTCGACTGCCCCGGAGCTCGGATGGGATGGGTCGGTAGGTTCGTAGAGGGGCGACGTGGACGGTCCGAGGCCAAGGCCCTCGGGTACGCGGGGCGTACGGGGTTACGCGGCACGTACCTCGGATGAGGACGTTGACTCCTTTTCGGATATTACTAGCATTTTTTATTTAAATTTAATTATAATTTATTTAATAAACTTCAAAAATTCATATCTTCCTCATACGAACTCCGTTTTCGATGGTATTTATATCCACGCGTAGGTGAGACTAAGATCTGCAACTTTCGTTTAGACTGCGTTGGCAAATTATGAAATTATTTTTTTTATTATTTATTTATTAAAATGACGTGATTAAAGAATTTCTTTAAAAAATCATAACTTCTTTATCTGACGTCGGTTTTTGCATGACTTTTACTCGCTGAAATACCATTGTCGAGACCTTCGATTCTCATTTAGGTCATTCCGGCCAAAAGTCGCTCGATTTCCGATTCGAGTTTTTAGCTGTCTGCTGCTAAGCCGAACTTGGAAAAATCTTAATTTCAATAAACGAAGCCGGATTTGGGCATCCGTTTTACGTACGATCCCGGTTTATTGATATTAAACATAGTAGGAATTTAAATAGATACTTTTTGGGCATTTTATTATCAAAGTTAATTTTATAAACTCCAAGGTGGTTACAATACTTGACTTTTTAGGTCATTACAAAGAGTTGAAATAGCGGGTTGTTACAAATGAAACCCTAATTCCCGGGTTTTGGAGCCTATTTAAGGGCACTCATAGCCCCCCATTGCGGCTACCAGTCCCTTGAGAGAAAACCTTAGTGAGCTAAATCGTTTGTGAGGAGGAGAGGCCATATTTGATCTTTCTATCATTGGTTTAGCAAGAAGAAGGTGATCAAGATCAAGAGGAGGCTGAAGGAGGTGCTTTTTGGAGGAATTATGATCTCAGGAGTGCTTGTTTGAGGTATAATCTCGATTCATCTTCTGTTTTGGTGATGGTTTATAGAGTTAGGGTTTTCTAGACCCATTGGTAGATGGTTTTGATTGAGTATATGGTTCCTTTTCGTATTATGGTCTGAATCTAGATCCATAGAGGTCCAGAGACCTTACTCCTTTGAGGTTTATGTGGATTGATGGTGAATATGAACTTAGGATGCCATATTAGAGGTCATTTCTTCAAATAGAACCTTGGAGCCTTTGCATGGGCATCAAGCTTCGAACTTTACATGATTATTGGGACAAGAAAGGATAGATCTATTGATTAGAGCATCAGATCTGACCTCAGGAAGCCATTGGAAGTGAGTATGGTTTGGACTCGCCGAGTCCATGAACAGACTCGACGAGTCGAGTCGAGTTGTCCCGAGACTGTGAATCTAGAGAGTGACCCGCCGAGTTAAGTGAGTAACTCGGTGAGTCAAAAGAGAATCAGAGGAGTAGAGCTCACGTGTAGACTCGCCGAGCCGCCCAAGTGCACTCGACGAGTTAGGTCAAAGTTTAACTGTTGACTTTGTTGACTTTTACCAATTGGTCAACAATGGGGCCTTTGAGTCAAGAGATGGGTAAAATGGTCTTTTACCCGTCTGAGGATGCTAAGAGAGGGTGGGGTTTAGTCTCGAGAGATATATTTATTAGCGTATCTTACTTTTTGTGATTAGGCGGATGCTAGACTATATTGCTACCGAGTCAGGGATTTACCAAGACATCTGAGGTGAGTCTTCTCACTATAATTTACCTTGAGTGGTAATTTCAGTTATGTGACAGAGTTATTGTATGCTATTTATGTGATGTGTTGAACTGCATTATTTCTATGTGATTTATGCCATGTGTATATCAGACTATATTAAAGTTAGAACGAGAAGGTTCATAGAGCTAGGACTAGAGGGTCCACAGAGTTCGGGGCCCAAGGGCCCACAGAGTTATAGCCTCGAGTGGCTAGTATGTGTTATGTGTGATACTTTGGGGAACTCACTAAGCTTCGTGCTTACAGTGTTTTGTGCTATGTGTTACAGGTACTAGTGAGGAGCGTGGGAAGGCGCCGACATGATTCGTACACACCCATCGAAGTTTATTATGATATGATCTTGGGATTTTGTATTAAGATAATATTGATACATTGTTTATGAAAGTAATTATGAATGAATTATTATGTTTTTGAAAGGTGAAAAATTGGTTGAATTTTTACGGTGTTACATTAGTTATATGAAATATACTCTAAGTTCTTGGAAAAGTTCACCGGTTCCTCTAGAAAATCCTATATTTTATGATGTGATAAAATGATAACCACAATAGTTCTTTCTATAATTACTTAGTTTATACTAATTATATATAACCTAATATCGAATAGACAGTTGAATGTGTGTATCTGCCCTAAGCCCACAACCAAACAAGGAACATGAAGTAGGGTGGAAGTCACACATTCCACTGTCAATCGGATATTACTTATATATAACTCTGATGTATAAACTAAGGAATTATAGGATCAACCATTAAAGGTCATTTATGTTATACTAGTTTTAATAAAGAGAATGACTATGTTCCAGAAAATCCTATATTTTCTGCTCTAGAACTAATAAGTAGTTTGAAATCCCCATAAAACCGTTCTATAAGTAGTTTTAAATCTCCATAAAACCATTCTGGTAAGTAGTTTTAAATCTCCATAAAACCATTCTGGTAAGTAGTTTTAAATCCCGATAAAACCGTTCTATATGTAGTTTTAAATCTCCATAAAACCATTCTGATAAAAAGTTTTAAATCCCCATAAAAGCGTTCTATAAGTAGTTTTAAATCTCCATAAAACCGTTCTCATAAGTAATTTTAAATCCCCATAAAACCATTCTAATAAGTAGTTTTAAATCCCCATAAAACCGTTTTGATAATGGAAAGTGATTACTAAAGTAGTATTTCTTTAAAAGAATAAACTACTGGTGAATAACTACCCTAATATTAACCTGGTTAATTAGGGTTAAACTGTGATAAAGTTGTAACCATGATGGACTAGAATGAACACGACAACCTATTGACGTCGAAACTGAATATGTGACATTTGTCACCCCATGATTGGTCTGTCGGACTATAGCTAGCAATCAGAATGTGGGATTCTCAGTCCCGTATAGATCTATACACGCAATGCCCGCTCTCCTTCTAGGAGACTCCAGTTAGAAGGATGTAACATAGCAGGTATTTCTATGTCCTTAAGACGTACCATCACATTTTAGTTTGAGTAAATATTGAATTATACCTTTCTCTTGACAAAATAATTTAGATCTCATATATTTATCTAAGAAAATATATTTCTCGTTGGTTTCAGAAATTATACTTATTATAATTTATATGTTCTATCTGATTAGCATGATTTATCATGAGTGTACCCCTTTGCTCAACGTGATACAAAGGTAATGATACCGATTGAAGTAACCTTTTATATTCTCATATGTATAATATATATATATATATATATATATATATATATATATATATATATATATATATATATATATATATATATATATATATATATATATATATATATATATAATTAAGAAAGAAACGGCTTTCGGACAAATAACCCCACCTTAAGCCCACATCGAAACAAGGAAAAGGAAGTAAGGCAACTCATTAGTTTTAATCCCTTTAAGTCTTATTTATATACTTATACATATATGAACATGAATTTGACAGTTTGTAAGCTAACAAAATTATAAATACATTTTAAAGTGTTTAACGGTATCTTAAAAGATTTTATGTGATTTTGAAAACAGTTCATGTGACTTAAAGTTATTATGGAAGTATTTGGTAATCCTTAAAAGCATATGGAACTCTTTTATGTGATTAATATCACATGCAATGATTAACACAATTAAATTGTGTTCAACATGTATTCCCCCCTAAAAAGCATTTAAAATCATTAAAAAGGTAGATTATAGGGTATGAACTCACTTGATAGGTGGTAATTCGGGCAACGTTTCGTTTCTATAATTGATCATTATCGATGAAACCGCGAGTTTTTAATGAAAACTAGACTTCACACGGGCAACACGTTGACGGGAAAGAGGTTAGCTTCTCGATAATTTCGGGGCTTCGGGCTTTCCTCAGAGCTTGGATATCTCACTGGGCCGTCGGGATAGTAACGAGAGGCTTAAAAGTTGAAGAAAATAGGAGAGTGGGTAGAACTTTGTTACCAAATCCAGTGGTCTCACTTTCTATTTATAGGAGGCTGAGGCCTCCCCGTACATTGGGCGTACTCGTCAGTTACGTGGGGCGTAGTGCCTCGCGAGTCTCCTCGTCGGGCATAACCTCCTACACGGGGCGTACGAGTAGATCATCTCAGACGCGTCAGAGCTATGTACACATGTCGACCATGCGTAGGAGTAGGCTGCGTGGCTGATTCGATATCGAATACGTGGGAATTATGCTGGGCGTAACCTTTATGTACGTTGGGCGTAATCTTTTCAGCCAACCTCGAAGTTCATGCAGAGAACTTAAAAAATCCATATCTTTCGCATACGAGCTCCGTTTTAGTCTTTCTTTATATCCATGCGTAAGTGAGATTATGCTCTAAAACTTTCATTTAGATTCTGTCGGCTAATTTTGAATTTATTTGTAATGTTATATTTTTAACAGGTCGCGACAGGAAAAGTCCGTAAAAAATTCATAACTTCTTCATCCAACATCCGTTTTTGTTTGTCTTTTTGTCATTGCACTAGTATCGACGAGATCTTCAATTCTCGTTTAGATTATGTGATACGTAGAAAGATCTCTATGTATATTTTTTCAATGAAAAATTTAACTAATAATTCAATATTTTTTATTTTTTATATTTTCAAAATTTTTTAGGATGATTATGCATTATTAATTTTTTTTTCATTATTTCTATTTCATTTCTGATTGTCTTTCTTCTATCAATCCCAAACGGCTAAGCGTCAAGTTGGTTATTTTACTTACATCTCCTCCTCCCGAAGCCCAAACTAGTTAAAGAAGAGAAGAGCTAGCACAAATCGTCTTTGCAGCGTAAACTCCTGCTAAATGAATGCGTAAAAATGGGTCAATTTTTAATTCGATTTTTGGGTTGTGCACCGCTATGTCGAATCTTAGAAAAATCATAACTTCCTCATACGAAGTCAGATTTAGACGTTCTTTTTATGTAAACTCTTGGTTTAACGCATTCTACAAATTTCATTTAGATTGTTTAGGATAAAAAGCGTTTTATTAAAAACTCCTTTTTACGCTAGACAGCGTTTTGATGGTTTTGTCACGGATTTTCGATTGGTCATAACATCTTCGTTATAACTCGGTTTTTAGTGTTCTTTATATTTTTTGAAACATAGTGAAGATCTCTACCACTTTATTTATGCCAATTAAAATTATTTAACAATTTATTTTTGACCTAAATTTGGCTGGTGTTACATAAAGTCAAATGATACGAAAAAGTAACGAATGGGAATTTCACTGTGAATCGAGTTGCCTATGTTGAAGGCTTAATGCACAATCTGGTTAGTGTTCCGCAACTAATTGTTGGCACTAGAAATCAGGTTTTCCTTGATGATGAAGGAAGTACTATTTCCAACAAAGAAACGAAGGAGGTTCTACTGAAGTCGAAAATAAAGGGAGATATGTTCACTCTTGACTTGAAACCAATTGTGTGTGTACTTTCAATATGTTTGCTATCAAAAGCATTCTCCGATCTCAGCTGGTTACGACATCGAAGTCTTTCTCATCTCAACGTCAAAAATCTAAACAAACTTGTTCTTATTGATCTTGTTCGAGGTTTACCTATTTTAAAATTTCATAATGATGCTTTGTGTGCTGCATGTGAATAGGGAAAAAAACATCGCCAAAGTTATCTGATCATCATAGATTCAAAAATCATCGAACCATTGGAACTTCTTCACATTGACTTGTGTGGAACTTCTACTGTCGAGACGCTCAATAAGAAGAATTATATATGTAACATCCATAAATTTTACGCCAAATTTAAACTTTTTCAATCACAAATAAAATCCAATAGTATTCTTTATAGAAAATGTTTTCAAATCATTATTCAATTAGAGTGTCCTAAAAGCCAGATCATAAGGATGAGGAGCATTACGGTCACGCCTTCGCCTTGCCATGATCTCCCGAAATACCTGAAACAATAAAATGAAAACTGTAAGCTCGAGGGCTTAGTGAGCTACCCGCAAAATACCAATACCACAATGATAACACCATATCAGTAATAATCAATCAATAAACTTGCACACTAGGCCATCAGCCTGACTGGACAGCCCTACGGGGCCTACAGTCTAACTGAATCTATACCGAGCCTACAGCATGACTAGACCGCCACGTGGGCTATAGTCTCCCTGGACCGCTCATAGGGTATGTTTGCCTTCAATATAAAGTAGGACCGCCTCAACCCAACCAATGAGCAAATAATCATGTGCGCATAACTAATGTATACTGGCATATACAGACATCAAACATATCTATCTCACTGATCAACACTCATAGCAATCTCTCATAACTAGAGCACTGCCCTAGCTTGCCACTAACATACCAATCTTTAAGGATCATAAGAGCATAATATATTGACTATCCTGATTCCGATCTATCAGATCATAACCGCATATATCATATCATAACCATAACAACTAAAGGGCCGACCATGGTGCCTTAGACCCTTTTGATATAGTGAGGATGACTCACCTTGTAGATGTCGACTCGATAGTTAAACTCCAACTCTCGGTTCACTTGCCAAAGACTCCACTACCTATTACCATAATACGAATATACCCATAAGTCCTCAACCTTACAAGGTACTCTATAAACCGACTAGTCAACCCTTGGTCAAAGTCAAAAGTCCTCAGTCACGGTCAACAGTCCATGTTGACCTTAACTAGCCAAGTACCCTCAGCTACTCGTCGAGTTCCTTGAAGTACTTGCCCGCTCGCCGATTCACCGGGGTGGCTCGTCGAGTTCCTTCGATCTGCGATCGAAACTCTACAGCCACTCGTCGATTTTCCTTCATAAAACTCGATGGATACGCACGCATACATAACTTGGGGAAATCTCATCCGACTCGCCGAATTTTTCATACAACTCGTCGAGTCTATGGCAACCTTTAGCAGACTCGCTGAGCTGTTCTTTCAACTCGTCGAGTTCATGCCTATCTTCATATGACTCGCCGAGTTGTTCATACAACTCGTCGAGTCTATGGCAACCTTCAGCAGACTCGCTGAGCTGTTCTTCAACCTCGTCGAGTTCATGCCTATCTTCATATGACTCGCCGAGTCGACCATGAGACTCGTTGAGTCCCTTTAGTCCTTTTTTCCATACAGACTCATTTGAGCCCTGCAGCGCCTCCAAACTATAAATCCAAGCTTCTAAGGCATGCTTTTCACGTAAAGTTGCAAATTTTATGTGTGTGCATAGCTATAAAGGCTATAAATGTCCAATCCAAGCCCATAATGGGGGTTTCCTACCCAAGGAAGGTTTATTCATGTCCAAACCAGAAACTTTATGACTCTAGGACTTAAGAAGGGTCCAGATCTGAGGTTACAACTTTAGATCTAGCCCATTGTCCACCTTATCAACTCAAAGGTCCATAAAATCCCTAGATCTCAACCAAAAGAGGTCTAGAAGAAAATGAGGTAAAGGTGACGACTTGATACCTCCAGATGATGCTATCTAAGGTAGACTTCTGATGTCCCACACCTCCTTGCCCATAGCCTTTTTTCCTCCAAGCTCTTCTTCCCAAAAAATCTCCTCCCCAATGCTTTAGACACCCAAGAATGAAGCACCACACGAATTAGGGTGTTCTGAGCTCTTAATGGATTGCAAAGAGGCCAAAAGAGGCTTATGCTTCCTTAAATAGGGTGCAAAACCCCGAGATTTAGGGTTTCACCTGCCAGCTCCTACTCGTCGAGTCCCTTCATGGACTCGGCAAGTAGGCCACTAAATACACATCCCCAACCCGCTGCTACTCGACCAGTAGGGCAACCAACTCGTTGAGTAGGCCTCAAAATCAAATAATTTCATATTTAAACAACACCTGAGACTCGAGGCGTTACAATATACTAGTTATTGATGGTGATTTTTCCAAGTTTACTTAGGTTTTCTTTCTTTGACACATGTCTGAAACTGCTCAAGTGATGATTGATTTTATCAAGAACATCGAATTGATCATGAAAAGGAAAGTTCGCAAGATACAGAGTGATAATGGAATGGTGTTCAATAATTGAATTCTAGATTCATTTTTGACTGACCTGAGCATCTCTCATAATTTTTTGTCTCCATACGCACTGCAACAAAATGGTGTTGTCAAAAAGAGAAATTGTTCCCTGTGTGAAGTGGCGATAACAATGCTTCCCCATGCGAATTTGCCATAATATTTTTGGGGAAAAGCGGTTTCGATGGCTTGCTTTATGCCAAATCAATATTCCATTCATCGTCGTTTTAACATAACACCTTATGAAATTATAAACAAAAGGAAACTTACTGTTAAATTTTTCAATGTTTTTTTGGTGTAAATGTTTCATTATGAATCTCAAGGATAACCTTTCCAAATTTTCGCCGAAAGCTGATGAATGGATTTTCTTAGGATATTCATAAAACTCTATTTCCTATAGGGTGTTAAACAAGTGAAGCAGGAAGCTCAAAGAAACATTCGATCTCATATTCGATGATTATTATGTTAAAAGAATTCAACAACCTATTGTTCAAAAACCAATTATTGTTGAATCAAATGTTGAATCTGAGATAATGAGTACTTATGATATTGATCTTGATTTGAATTTTGGGATTCCTGATAGGGTCATTGATGCAGAAATCCATGATGATGATAATCACATTCCTAAGGCATCGAAACACCGTGACGAGTCGATAGTCACAAATGAAGAAATGATGCAAATTCTTCATCGAATTCAATGGTAAATGTCAAAAGATTCTATGTTTCGACTGGTGAAAAAGTGGATGCAGTGCACTTGACTTCAACATCTGAAAATGAAAAACATGATTCGACTGTTGAGGGGGAGCATATGGCAACTATAGGTCATATCGAGGTGGAGCATATGCCTAACCATACAGATATTGAGGGGGAGCATCACATCTCAAGTTCATTGGTCAAAGGGGGAGCGTATGCCTAACCATGCCAAGTGGATCGAATCATGATAATGGTAACGATCAAAAAAACAATTTTCAAGATGTAACTGATAATATCTCCATTGCAGCAGAAGGTTCAGAAGCAGATGAAATTTTCAAAGATACACCTTTAGACTTTATTCCTGCATATCAACCGATGGTCTAGGGGACAAGAGATCATCCGAAAGAACAAATTCTTGGTGATCCAAATTCTAGAGTCTTGACTCGAGCCCATATGCGAGCTAGAAGTAAGTGTTGAATGATCAACAAAAATTTTGTAAGTTTACTGCTTTCATTTCGAAATTAGAACCAAAAACAATAAAGGTTGCCTTAGAACACTCTGATTATGTTGTTGCAATGCAATCGAAACTTGCTGAATTTGAATGAAACAAGATTTGGAGATTGATTCCTAAACCTAAAAATGTTTTGTTAATTAGTCTAAAATGGAATTTAAAAAAAATTGATAAAGAAGGAGATATTATTCGAAACAAAGTGAGACTAGTCATAAAAGGTTATTCTCAGCAAGAAGGTATCGATTATGAGTAAACTTTGCCCCTATCGCAACACTCGAGGTGGTATGAGTTTTTCTTGCATATGCAGTTCATAAGGATTTTGATGTCTATAGATGGATGTTAAATGTGTATTCCTCAACGATATCTAGAAGAAACAGTATATGTCGAACAACAACTAGGTTTCGTTAATGGTAAGTATCCTAATCATTGTTATAGTTTAGACAGCGTAGTCTATGGGTTGAAACAAGCACCACGTGCCTGGTATGCAACTTTGATAAAAAAAAATTTAAAATCTCTAAATTTATACAGGGATCAGTATATCCTGCTTTATTTCGAAAGAGAGTTTGGGATCATCTAATGCTCGTTCAAATTTATGTTGATGACATTATATTTGGTTCAACTAATCCTTTATTATCTAATTAATTTGAGGAACTCATGAAAAGTCAATTTGAAATGAGTATCATGGGGAAAATCAATAACTTTTTGGGCTTGCATGTTCGTCAAAGTAGGGAATAAATTTTTATTAATCAAGATAAATATACTTGAAATATGGTTGAAAGGTTTAGCATGATGTATAATACAAAAGTTAAAGTACCTATGGCAGTTAGCACACGCATAAGTCCTTCGTTGGATAAGCCTGATGTGGATCTAACGATGTAGAGAAGCATGATCGGTTCGCTTTTGTATTTAACTTTAAGTCGACCTGATATTATATTTGATATATGTAATTGTGTTAGGTACCAATCAAACCCAAGAGAACCCAATCTCAATGTCGTTAAAAATATCTTAGGAACATTTTGTTTGGGATTATGGTATCCTTCGAAGACAAGATTCTATATCCAATCATTCTCTAATGCGGACCTGGGTGGATGTCAGTTGGATAGAAAGACCACAACAGGAGGGTATCAATTATTAGATGGGAAGCTTGTGAGCTGGAAATCGAAAAGCAAAACTTGTGTTTCGATTTCAACTGCTGAGGAAAAGTATGTCACTAATGTTGCATGCACATCACAAGTGATGTGGATTCAAAGCCAATTGCGTGATTATACAATGCACATGAAGAAAATACCGTTGTATTACGATTCACAAAGAGCAATTCGAATTTGTGATAATATGGTCCAACACTTGAAAATAAAACATATTGCCCTTATATATCATTTATCAAAGACCATGTTGAAGATGGAAACATTGAAGTCCAATTTGTCGAAACCACATATCAACTTGCTGACATTTTCACAAAACCTTTAGATGAAAAATCATTATTAAGGTATTTCAATGGTTTGGGAATGATGGAAGCGTCTTCAGTTCCTCATTCTGATTGACTTTGACACAAACATAATTTTTATCTTACTTTTGATTGTTATGGTGACTTTTGATTAGTAGGAATTTTCTTTGTGTGTTTTAACTCATTTTTGCTTGTTAGTCAACCATTCAGAGATTACTACTCAAAGTCAATGTTCGACTGCGTTCGCATTCGACTTCTTTGTGAATCATTCGGTAAAGAATACTAATTCGCGTTTGTGGGTAGGATTTCGACACTCAACTCATGTTTAATAGCTTCAAGATCATGAGTTGAACACAGCTTGGTAACATTCGTTTTTTGTTCTTGTTAAGTTTTATGAAAAAAACATTTTTCTATTTTCATCTTTTTTTTCAAAAATCAAAAACACAAAAATATTTTCATAAATATATTTTTATTTGATAAAATCAAAAATATTTTCGTTGAAGTGTCATGGTAACAACATGGAGCTATATTGAATGCCAAACACATATATTCCTCAAGGGAACTAGTACTACTTGCTCTTGTGCATTAGCTAAGTGTCCCTAGAAGCATGTTGATGTATGTTATCCTCTAAGCATCAAAGACTCTTTGTGTTCAAAGCCTTAATGAAATCTTTCACGCAAAAGTTTCTTCCCAATTAGGCAATATTTATATTAGTCGAAGAGCCACCTTACTCTTCTCATGATGAGTAAAGAGTTTTCTACATGGTCCAAATTTTAGCAGAGGTACAACGAGATCTTTCGTGGATTCCTTTACATCAAAATTTGTTTAATGATCACACATATCACTACATATCCTCAACATCTCGGGTAAAAACCTACTAGAATATAGATATGTCAAAACTTTGTGGTTATGATCCTGAGTCATTTTTCTGTGATGATGGTGAAACCTAGCGAACCCAACTATCAACAAACTGACGTTGAACAACTTTTTATCCAAGATTTTGATCAAACATTTGTTTTAGTACCCTTTTGATATTCAAAATCTCATTCTATTCGAATTGTGTGATCTTGATAAAATGTTTTAACAACAAGATGTTATTTCCCAACAAGATCCAGCACTTTAATTTTTTTGGAATGAAGTTTCATTCCTAACATACTTTCTGACCTTTTGTCACTAAAAATAATCACCAGCCCTACTTGTTCTTGACTACACTGCTTATCCAAGTAACTTTTCTCAATTAGATTACACTTATGTTAAGTTGTGACGTTGTGCAAAATTGAACCCGCCTTTGACACTAATGAAAAAGAAGCTCTTCGATTGTAATTCACAAGATACGACACAAGAAATTCTTAATCGCTCTTGATGTCTAATGAAGAGATCATTGCCTCGGATCATTAAGCTTTTGTATCAAATGAAATTTGATATCACTATATCCACATTTTATTTTAATTGCTTCTCTCCTATTCTTTGGCACAAGAATGCACTAAAATCCATGAGGTTTTGGGTATTACCAACTCAAAATTTTGATTTTGCAAAGTATGGCATATGATTACATTTCAAAATCTCAAAATTGAATGAGCCTAACCTCCATGTCGAAGGATCAATCTTATCTTGGTTTTGAATTACATGGTGTACTTGGTTGAGGTACGAAAAATTATGACGGTTCTTATCCAGTTGGGAATAACAAATGATCTGATGGACATGACGGTTCAAGATTTTCATGGGAATCAAGGAGAACATGATGATCACGTTTATGACGTGGAGGTTTTTATGGTATCGGTTAAGTAACCAACACAATATATGGCATTGTATTATTGGTTACCAGTTCAAATTCAAAAATACCTTCGATTATAAATGGAAGTTGATAATTTCCTTATCAAAATTTATGCTCTCTGATCAAACCTTCAAGAACCCTAATTGTTCATCATCTCAAAATTACTCCAAAATTTTCTACAATAGATTATCCTCATTACAATGTTGATCCCACAACCACCAATGAAGAAGTTTTGCAACCAATTATGAAGATCCAAATCACTAATCTTTGTCTAGTTCAATCACTTGATCAATATCCGGAAACCTTATGGATTCTTGTTCAAACCTTAAACAATTATATGTTGTCGACTACACTCTCAGTTTCATTTGCAATTCTTATGGAATGGATATCAAGTGCTGGTTCAACTACTATTTTCAACAAAACTACGAAGGTGGTCACTTTTCGGCTCTCAAATTCTAAGACCAAGAAACTAAGTTGGAAGCAATTTGCCCAAATCCTGATGTTGCCGTTGTCAGGTGCATTCTATGTAGTCTCGACTGATCAAGAGCTTCATATGTCTAATGAAATGGGGCATCAACCAACTCTTACTGGAATAAGTCACTACAAGAAGTCTGGTCTTCCTTATATGTGGAGTTTTTTGTTTGGGGTTTTGTTATGATACTTAACAGGAAGAAGATCTAGGGTTGACAAAGCCAAGCTTGAAGTCTATTCAATCATAGCAGGATTGTATTATGGTCTAAATGTGGATTATGCTACACATCTCTAGGATGAGTTTGGAACCTCAATTTCACACACAAATCTTACGAATGGTGGTTCGAGTGCTCGATTTTGGAGCTTGATTTTAGAAGAAGTTCATTGACAAGTGGATATTCTTGTTCCACCTGGTGTTGAAGCTGCTGTGTTTTTGGTTATCGTTGCACTCAGGGTTTTTGTGGATCATCCTATTGTGTTTCCCGTTGTTGCTCATATTCTAGATGTGATGCTCAAGCTTGTGGATCCTCAAAATCAAGTACTGGTAAAATATTTCGCTTCGATTGATTCTTCCAATCTAATTGGCGTTCTTCCACCAAACGGAGTAGAAGGAACTTCTAAAGCTTCAAAGACTCTTAAAAAGAAGAAGCTAGTAAAAAAAACAGCCAAATATGGAAGAGGAAGTTGTGAAGGAAACCATCCCATGAAAATCGGGTGATCTTAAGCGAACTAAGAAACCTACAAAGAAACCTACCGAATATCTAGTCAAGCCAGCTATGCAAGAACCTATAGTCGAAAATGCTAAGCTCGATGAATTTTCAAATCCTGCATCATCTAAGGGAGGTCGGAAGAAGCTTCAAAAAGCTTAGTTTAATAGAAGGGGGGTTCCTTTTCGTAAAATACTAATTCCTGGATCACCATCATCTAAGAAGCAATGAGCTATTGATATGGCTCAAAAGTTCAACAAGCTAAAGCATGATGTTCAAGTACTAATTAATAATCTGACAGTCGAAACGGAGCAATGCAATGACAGTGAATAGTCCAATATTCGAATCGAGGATTCATATCATGACTCACCTCGATGGGATTCTCCTATCAAATCGAATTTCAAGGAGATAGGTAATCTTGATGTCAATGTAAACATATCTAATACTCATACAAACATCAATTCGAGCGTTCAACAAACCACTAATATTCCATGAGAAGACTATTCTCAAACCATTCGAGGTTTCACATGCTGAGTCCAATATGGAGGAGGTTGAAACTCCAGACATCACTGTGGACTTATCGAATAAGGACACAAATCTCAACATGGATGAAGGGATGTACAATGACGACTCAACTGTCATTTCTACCATCAAAACTTCTATCATTGACACAAATACCATCAAAACTTCAACTGTTAAAACTTCAACAAGTTTACCACCACCTTCGTCACCCATTACAACTTCTATTCATGTTTCAGCTGTATCTCCAACATTTTTTGGTATTATGCAAGAACCGATTGCTGCTTTTATTTTCATCTGAATCCACTAAATAATCACAACCAAAACCTGAAGCTAATGATGAAAGACAATTTAAGATTTTAAACTCCAAGATGAATTCGATCTTACAATTCTTGGCTGATACATGAAGCAAGATTTCTCACACTAGATTCGAAGTTGCTTCTCTTATAAATGCCCAAGAATCTCAATAGAAGACTCTTATAGATCGTGTTGACAAGAAAAATAATGAAAGGATTCACAATCAATCTCAAAATCTTACTAGGTAAGTTTCTCCGCTTTGTGGTCTTTCGAAAGAACGTCATGAGATTTTTGCAAAATAACTAAAGGAAACGAAAGTTTGTTTGCAAACTCAGATTTCTGATATTCGAAAGTTATTGGAGTCTGAGGTTAAAAACTTTTTTGAAAGTTCTTTGGCCCTTCATAAGAAGATTGATGTTGTAGCTAAAGCATCAAATCACTTGATTGAAGACATTTCTTCATTCAACAAAAATTACATTGTTGGTCTTTAAGACAAGGTAAAAGAGGACACTTAAATCTTTACCAGAGTGAAATATTTTTTACTTGAAATCAAAACCATGTTGTCGGCTTAATCAATGATTTCCACAGAATCCATATCTTAAATGGTTTCTAACATCGAAACCAACATTAAGGCTTAATTGGATCCGATAAGGAGGTTAGCACTTCGACTTCCAATAAATGCTCCTTATGCGATGCATGTGTTGGAAGGGGGGGGAGGGTTTTGGTTCATCAAAGGAGACAATAGATGACTCTGGGTTGTTGTGGGAAATTTAATAAGTATGCAAATCCCAAAATCTATCTCAATGAATCCTATAACTTTAACTTCTACAACAACAACAACAACGAGATCCTGTACAAAAGGAATCTAAATAAATGAAGGAGCAGGAGATTCAAGTTCAATCCCAAACAAATTAACTTCAAATGTTGATCCAACCGATAAAGGGAAATCCATCACTATTGTGCAATCAAAACAAGAGAAGAAAAGGAAACAAGATATTGAAATAGAAAAGCAAAGACAGTTCAATAGCATACTAAGGTGAAGAGCAAATGACCTACATATCCTGAACAATGGTGATCCTAATAAGCAATGGTGTTACGAGACTTTTGAATACATAGTGGCTGTTGGTTCAAGTGGTGCTTTTCAAAAGGATCCCAAGAAGAGTTACGACATAGAGAAAACTGATTTTAATCAACTTGTCTTCCCGAACAACCATATGTTGTTTACATCGAAACATTTCAAGATTACAAACAACTTTAATGATAAAGATAAGTTTGAAAATTGAACATTTTGATTTCATGCAATCTTCGGGAAGAATGAAGAAAAAGTTTGGTCTTCTGAGAAAACAATCAAAGTGATGACCATTGTTCGTGATAGCTTATTCGAAGGTCTGCTACAGAACTTTCGTTATGTTGTTGTCAGAGCAAAAATGTTGTTTTTGAATTCACAATAGTAGATATTCCTTTGATGAACTTGAATGATTTGGTCAATGTCACGAATATTTTCATAAATATTGATGTGTCGAAGATACCAGAGGCTAAAAAGGATAATTTGATTATTGGGTTTGCTCACATCAAAGTCTTTATTGACAATTACTATTACTGCTTGGTGATCATAGACATTGAACTTACCACAACTATTAAGAAGCCTACTAAATTTCCTTAGTCTTTGTTGAAGGGAAAGTTGAACATCGATAAGTTCGAAGATGGAGAAATCATACATCAACCAATGAGTGTGGTGTTTCGTGGAAAGAAAAAGAAAGGACAATTGACAAAGTTCTTCTTTCAAGATGGTTGCATAACTTTCGACTTCTCTCAGTATATAGACGTTTAGTCCTTGTAATTTTTTGTAAATCTATTTGTATCCTATAAATAGGATAGGTACTATGAGTAGAGTCAGAACTTTTATGCATCATTCTAACATTTGTACTCTAGAACTCCTATACTCTTTCAGACTTTAACAGGAGCCAACCAGATTATATTTAGATCTTGTGTTCTTAATAGTTTTCATAACGTCATTTTTTTTCATAATCATTTCTAACACACGTCGCAATGGTTTCTTTTGGGAATGCCGATGTATAGATTGAAAGGTGTTCGGTTGCTCTAGTTGAGAATCAGTTATCGAGGGATTTGTCAGCTTGTTGAATAGATAGATGTTTATAGTCTAGGTTTAGCGGTTGTTGGTCACTAAATCAGCTTCCGAGTTTGGTATGATTCGTTCCTCATGGGTTTTGTTCAATATTAAATTGGATCATTGGATTAGTTATCAATGCATTCTCGATCTTTAGTCTTTTCGTTCATCATCAATAGTTGAGGTTCTTCTAAATTTTGAAGCTTTATTAGTTGAAGTTCAATGGATGCATCAATCTAACATCCAAATATGTACATTGTACATTCTGATTTTCTGGGTTTAGGTACCCTCAGTTTCTAGTTATGGAAGTATTGTTCATAGCAGACACGATTTTGGCAGATGTCCTTGGTTAATGGAAGTTCGGATGTTAAGGCAAGGTTGTTTAGTTTTTCAGGTTTTGCTTGGGATCTTCATAGAATCTAGTTTTTGCATGATGCATCGATAGGGTTGGTATTTTGATTGATCTGACCAGGGTTTTAGTAGCATTCTAAATTACTTTCGAAGTCTTATCGAGCTAGTTATATATTGGTGGAATATGTTCAGTTTCAATCAAGGTGTAGGAGCTTTGTAACATCGTGATTTCCAGTTTGGTTCTTTTTGGGCAAAAGGAGAAGAAGTTGGAAGAAGGAATAAAGGACCTAGAAAGCTAAGCTCTCACCTTCACTTTGGCACTCTTTGGACCTTGTAAGTATTCAAGATCCGGTTTTTGTCTATCTGTGTAGCTAGATCTTGAGTTTCGTCCCATTTTCTCCTTATTCTTGGGTGTTGCAATGGATGGACTTCATAATTTTTTCAACTTTATGAATCTCCAAGTCAATGTGACCTTATAGTGGGTTAGATATGGTCTTTAGGCAAGCTTTGATGCCATGCATGGAGTTGAGGTTATATTTTCCCTTTTTGACCCATTTGGGTTCAAGACATGCATTGAATACGCATGTCTATAAAGCACCAACCTTTTGGGGCGTTTTTGAGGCTAGAATCTCTTCTGGAAAAGTTAGGTTTTAGATCTTTAGGATTTTGTCCTTAGTGGTTAATCCTTTGAGTTTTCAAGCCTTGTGGAAGGGTTTTCTTAGCATTTGGAGTAACCCTAAAAGATAAAGTTGGAAACATTATACTTTTAGACACATTTGGAGTTTAGATCTTAGCCTTAGAGTCCCTGGAATCGAAGAATCAGCTGTATGTGTTAAGCTAGGGAAAGCTCAGCGAGTTGTCCAACCAACTAGACGAGTTGGCTAGGCTTTTCCCGATCATTCTGAGTACTTTAAAAACTCGACGAATTCATGGGTGCACTTGATGAGTTGATTCAACATGGACTGTTCACCTTGACCGTTGACTTTGACGTCGACCATCGTTGACCAAGTTGGACTTTTGAGGGAATTTTGGGTATTTCGGGATTTTGATGGGATTGGTCATGATGGTTGTAGGTTTTGAGTCAGGAGCTGATATTCAGAGTCAGACCTTATCAGGACTGCACTACTTGTAAGGTGAATCCTATACTGTACTTACGGGTCGAAGGCACCAAGGCTGGCCCTTTGGATTGTTATCCTGACTATTGTATGATCGAGACCTATAGTGATTTGTTAGATCTGAATCCTGGTAGATAGGATGACGATATGCTTATTGATCTGTATGATTCGTGCTTGTCTGTTGATTGACTATACGTTTATGAATTATGTATATGTCGACTTGCGTGTGGTTGGCTTGAGGCGGTCCTGCTTTGTGCTGAAGGCTAACAAACCCAGGGCATCCCAGATAGACTGAAGGCATGTGAGGCGGACCAGTCAAGCCGAAGGCCCAGAGAACGGTCCAGATAGGCTGAAGGCCCGTTGTGGCGGTCCAAACATGCTGAAGGTTTTGTATACATGTTGTTGTGTGATAGTTATGATTTTGTGTTGTGGTGGTATTTTGGGGAAGACTCACCAGGATTTGGGCTTATAGTTTTGGATTATGTTTCAGGTACCTCATATAATCTCGGGAAGGCAAAGGATTGATTGTGCACCACCTCGTGTTTTGTGTTATGATTACTGGGAAAACTCTGATTTGAAACTTATTTTGAAAACAACTTGTAATAAATGATGATTTTGGTGTTATTTAAAAAGTTTAAAATTTTCAAGAATTTCTCGAATGTTACAAGGTTGTTCAGTCATTCATGAGGATGTTGTGTTAACGATTGAGGTTCGTCATTTCGTGAGATCTTCTGGTACTTCACGCTATTGGTAAGGTGGTAAAAAGATAGCAAAAAGAGGAATGCAGTAGATCCAGGGATGGTTATGGTTTGGCTTAACGATGTGTATTCATGTTAAGTTCATTAGACATTGATGTGGGGGTGTGTGTGGACTGAACAAGATAGCAAAGGAGCACTTGGTTTGAATTATTGGAAGGGTTCTTATTTGGTTTATAGCCTTTGAATTGGAACAAGAGTACAATAACCTATCTCATTCTCTGTTTGTGTGTGACCATGTATTCATCTAAATTGTGCGTTGGTTACAGCCTGTTCTTTGAAAGAAATTGTGTCTTATAGAGGGGTATGGATCATATTATGATTGGTTAGTGTTGAGGAAGATATTTCTTGGGCTCTTGCAAGTTGATGGGGTTGATGGTTGAGTACTTTTAGGCCCTTTGGTGTTGGTCGTGAGTCTTTAGGATAGGTTTAGGTGTTAGTGCATTATTAGAACTTGGGAGACTCAGTGACCAGTTGGTTTACATCATTTGGTTAGTGAAAGTGGTTAGGAGTACTAATGGTACATCAGAATTCTCTTCGAAATGATTGCATATTGATCCCTTTTTTCTTGAAGGTTGTTATTAGGAGTTTGGTTATCAATGTGGGGTATCAGTATTGAAGTTTCAAGTCATGAAGTTTGTTGTAAATGTATAGAGTGCTTTTGTCAACTGGATATACACCTGGGCTAAGCAGAGATTTGGATGCAACCTGAAATTCTTGGATGAACCATCATTATGCTTGTTGGAGCAGTGGGTTGGTGATAACTTGTCAGGAAGTCAAGCATATAGTCAAGGTTGTTGGGCACAACCTCCGAATGTAGGATTTGTGGAAAATTGCGATCGGGATGTTTTGAGTATTCTCTCGGCATAAATTGGTGATGTTCTTAGTTAGGGAACTATAGGTAGGTATGACGAATGGATGATCATTAGTCTCAGGGTATGGTTTTTGAAGTTTAAACTGGTGAGTTCCTGGTTTCGGGAAGTATATTGATGGAGTGGGTTTGTGATTCTAGTTTTGAGAGTTTCCGATTTTAGTAGTTTTCACTGGAAGTTGGGTCTTACAGGTTAGTTTTGAGGATGACTTTGTCAAGTCGCATAGCTCTTGTTGAGGATGGAATCAACACTAGTAGCGGAAGGTAGTTGGCTGATTATGATGTCATCTAGAGTTTCAGATATCATGGTGTTCCCAACCATTTAGAGTATCACAAAGGTTTGGGATGTGTGATTGGATTTGGAATCCGTAATTTCATGGTTGTTGTTCGGGATATGAGAGCTATGATAGCTTGATGAGGAGGATCGGAACTTGGAAGAACCCACAAGGGCTTCAGAGGATGTTTAAGACTAAGTTGTAAGAACATATTTGAGGATGAAATCTAATTTAAGTGGGGGAGAGTTATTACGCTCGATTTCTCATATGCTAATTATGAAGCTTATTGCCATTCTTGGGTTGGCCACGACATGGTCAATGGATCGTCACAATGTGGCAGCGTGTAGGAAACACATCTATTTTTAATGCCTGCACAGCTTAGCCATAGGGCACCACAATCTGGTGACAGTTATTTGAGAAAAAAACCCTACTTTCCAGAGTATGATCCCTATTTAAAGGAAGTACCAGTTAAGGTTTCACCCCTTATCAGCCTCCATCACCCACCAACATTCAGAAACCTTAGCCCAAGAATCTATTTCTTTTTGTGAGCTCATTTTAGTTCTTTGGTGATCTTTAAAGAAAGAGTGTGGTGCAAGAGTCAGCAAGAAACCCATCTCCAGTCCTTGTGTTCACTCTCTGTACCTTTGGTGAGCCTTCTAGTTCCATTCTTGTTGGTATTATCTTCATAGATATAGAGTTTTAGCACATTTTGGATTCTTGGTTGCATTTGGTAACATAGAAGAGATAAAGTTTTCAACATTATGACTCTTAAGGATCCCGAGAATATTATATTTCATGGATCTAATATTTGGTTGTGCTTTGACATCTATGTATAGCTTTTGGTCACCTTTTTACCCATTTTGACCTAATTTCGATTCTAGACATGTTTTACCTATATATCCCAATAAAACTTCCACCTTTATGATAGAACTAGTATTATAAGACCCTTCTGGAGTGGTTCGTTAAGGACTTTTCAGATTGAGGACTTATTGGTTAAGACATTATCGTTTTGGCTTTATTATTGACCTTATTGGATGTTTGTTAATTAGGTGGTAAAGCTAGAAAATTTATCCCTGTAGATCATGTTTTGAGGGAGATATGAGCTTTATATCTCGAGAGGTTAAAGCAAACAGCTTAATCAATTAGGCTGTTTGGAACCCCATTACCACAGCGTGGTGTCGGGTCACCAAACCGTGGCGATTGGGGGTCAGATTGCATGGTTTGTCCTTTAGGGACCACGACGTAGTGAAGGAACACCATGATGTGGCAAGTCAACATTGGCCGTTAAACATTGTCTTTTTGACCTGTTTGACTTTTGGTCAAACTTGAGTAAAATCGGGCATTTTACTAATGATTGATTTCAGTTTGGCATTAAGAAGCTTGGGTTGGGTGTTCTGTTTCTAAGGTGACTGGTAGAGATGACATTCGGAGTCGTGACCTACTAACCTATTTGTTCAGACTGGGAGGTGAGTTTTCTTCACTATAATCGTGGGTCGAAGGCACCAATGCCAGCCTACTAGATTATGTTGGTAGGATAATAATTGTATTCGTGACAATTTCTTGTATTGCCTGTATGTATTTGTTATATTTGTAACTCTTACTGATAATGTTATTTGCTAGTTGTCGAGTGAAATAGACCTAACACCAGTTGAAAGAGACCGCAGGGTTGAAATACACCCAATATCGGTTGAAAGATACCGAATGAGTTGAAATACACCCAATACGGGTTGAAAGAGACCGAAGGGGGTGAAATACACCCAGTACTAGTTGAAAGATACCGAAGGGGTTGAAATATACCTAATACCAGTTGAAAGAGATCGAAGGGGGTGAAATAGACTCGGTTATGTTTGACTGTTATATGTGTATGGTATGGAGTATTTTGAGCAAGCACACTAAGCTTTGTGCTTCCAACCCGAAAGGGAAGAGCCCGGTTTGATCGCACTGCATCCCCTAAAGATTTATTCCACAACGATTACTTGTGATTTTAGTCTAATGTTTTGAGAATACTTTTACTCTAATTGTCTTTTGAGATAGTACATGAATGGTTTTGATTTATTTAAAATGAAATTTTTATTCTGGTATATTTTCACGATGTTACAAGTTGGGCTATGACTGGAAAAATAACAAATAATATTTAGATTCCTCGGATATGCGTAGGAACTTCCGAGGGATTTCCTAAGAACATAATTTCTTTTTTCATCTTTCGGAGCTCAAACATTATTTTTTTAGTTTCCTTTTTTGTACAACCTTGTTATACACAAAATACTTTTAGCTTACTAAGTTATACTTAATACCCTCATACACACACAAATATAAATATAGAACAAAATATGAATGTTTTTTAGTAATAGATTATGAATGTGCAAATGCATGTATGTATGTATATATCACATTTAATTGAGTAACATAAAATTATTTAACATATAACAAAGTTGAACAAAATATGAAATGAAAAAATCAATGTTTAAACCCCTAAAAACAAAAAAGTGAGCTTTTGACATAGGGAATACCTTGCAAATACCTTCATGTTTCCAAGGGATAAGTGACAAATTATGTATTGTGTTGGAAGTCCCTTGGTATTTCTACACATTTCCAAGAGATTTCCTAGGAACATAATCCGCTTTTCATATTTTTATGTTCAAACATCGGTTTTTCGTGATATATTTTGTGTTCACCTTCATTATACATAAATTACTTTTATTTCAACAAGTTATACATGATATATACATACATACATGTGTGAACATTATCGTAACACATTACTCAGCACATTAGTTTACCATTATAAATCTATATCTATGTGAATGATATGTATAACTTGGTAAGATAAAAATACTTAATGTACAACAAAGTTATACAAAATATGAAATTAAAAAACAACGTTTGAACCTAGAAAAAAAAAAACGGGTTTTTGGTCCTAGGAAATCCCTTGGAAGTACCTACGCATTTCCAATGGATTAGTTACAAATTGTGTATTTTGTAGGAAATCCCTCGGTATTTCTTACATATTTCCAAGACAATTTCTATGAACATAATCCGTTTTTCATTTTTTGATGTTCAAACGACGTTTTTTTCGTTCTATATTTTGTTCGACTTCATTATACATGAATTACTTTTCTTTCATCAAGTTATACACGATATATACATACATACATGTGTGTATTGTAACGACCCAAAAACAGCACTAAAATTTTTAATTTAAAAACGATTAATTTTCATTCATTGATTATACCAAAAGCCATCATTCATTACAGTATTCCAAAACTGAAGAGTACAAACACATAAAGTGCGGAAATTATATGAGGAGGATGCTATGCCATCACGCCGAGTCCCTCCCTTTTGAATGGGAAGTACTTGAAACCATAAAAATAAACTGTAAGCATAAAGCTAAATGAGCTCCCAAATTATCACATACACCATACATATCAAATTCAACACGTGGCTGTGTCTGCTCCGTATCAACCCAAAATACAGCATATAGTTGTGTCCAGTCCGAATGAACACCCAGGTCCGTATCAAGCACAAAAAACATAAATCACACAATCACAAAAAAACATAATCATATGATAACGTACAGTTCTACTCACATAATATAGTGAGTCGGCCTTGGTGCCTTCAGCCCACTTAAGGTGGTGAGAAGCCTCACTTCACAGACAGACGAAAAGCTGAATATACACGCTACTCCAAAATCCACGCTGCTAGTTACCTTTACAATTAACAGTAACCAAAACTCGGACTACCATTCAAATACCAAAAATACCCCTAGGTCAAACCCTAGTCAAAATCCAGGTAGAAGTCAACCTGGTCGACTTAGTCAATACATGGGGTGTATTTTGCAGTTGACCGAGGATTGGAAGCTGACCTCGTACGCCCATCGTAGCCTTTAGTACGCCTTACGTACACGGCTGATGTCCACCCTGAATTCAAAAACCCTAGTCTTTTAACCCATTAAGACCATCTACCACTTGCATGGAGGAAAACGAGTGAACATAAACCTAACTTTATGACTTAACACCCCTTATAACCTCGAGAAGGACAAATCAAATGCTTTGGAGTACGTTCTACTCACAAAGATCAAGTTTGGGACAAAAAAGGAAACAACTTGAGAAGAAACAAGATCAATGAGATTTCTACATCAAGTTGAAACTTTTTACCTCCACCTGGTACACAATGGGGGAGAAGATGATGGATGTAAAGTCTTAAATGAAACATTACCACCTCAATGTTGTTCCCTCTACTCCAAAAGCTGCAAATGGCACCAAATATGGCTCAACAAGCTTCTAAATGCACAAACACTTTTTCGGGTATTGAAATGAGGAAGGAGGCCGAAGATAAAAAGGTGTATGAGGCTATAAATGTGTTTAAAGAAGGTCCAAACCCTAAAATTGAGGGCTTGCAACATGGCTGCATACGTCCCGCGTACTAGCATACATGTTGCATACTAAGGTGACATGGAGTATACTTAGGGTACGAGGGTGTATGCCCCCGCATAATCCAGCAACTCTAAAATTACAAACATGCCACCACGGACTAAATTGCAATTAGAGAAAAACTTAAGTGGTAAAACGAATAACTGAAACATAGATGTTACAAATTTCCCCCACTTGAAGTAGACTTCGTCCTCGAAGTCTCCCACCTCCGGCTCCCACGTCCATTCAGAACACTTCTGATATTGCCACCAGACCTTAAACATTGACACTTCCGTATTGCACAGAACCTTCTTCTTCCAATCTAAAATAGCCACCAATCTCTCCATATAATTCAGGCAATCATCAACCTGAATGTCATCTAGAGGAATAACTACAGACTCATCAGCTACACACTTTCGAAGCTGAGACACATGGAGGGTGTTGTGAATCTGGCTGAGATCGTCGGGAAAATCCAACAGGTATGTGACGTTACCCATCTAGGATGAATTCCTGAATGGCCCATTGAATCTGGCACCGAACTTGCCCTGCTTCCCGAATCGGATGACACCATTCCAAGGCGACACCTTCAGAAGCTCCAAGTCTCCTACCAGAAACTCGAGATCCGAATGTTGCTGATCTGAATAAGTCTTATGTTGGCTCTGTGCGACTTGCAACCTATTGCACACCTTCTAATCAACTTTGTAGTCTTGAGTACAACCTTTCTACTACCAATGACTCAGTACTCGACCTCCCTCCCAACAAACCGGAGTCCTACACTTCCTTCCATAAAACATCTTAAATCGTGGTCAGCCAATACTAGCATGATAACTATTGTTGTAGGAGAACTTGGCCAATGGGATATAAGTATCCCAACTCCCTCGCTCTGGCCATCAGTCTGAGGGTGGTATGATGTACTAAAATGCAACTGAGTACCCAACTCCTTATGGAACTTCCTCCAAAACCTGGATATGAAACAAACATCTCGCTCCAAGACCACCAAAACTAGCACCCATGTCGAACTACCAACTCTAGGACATAAATATCAACGGACTTCACTGCAAATATGATCTCGGAAATCGGTATGAAATGTGCACTCTTCATCAGTCTGTCCATATAACCCAGATAGAATCAACACAACGTCACGTCCTTGGCAATTCATTGATGAAATCTAGGGTGATCTCCTCCCGCTTCCACATGTGAATGGGTAAAGGTTGCATCTTGTCGTGGGGTCTCTGATGCTTGGCCTTGACCTTTCGGCAGTTCAAGCACTGCTGAAACAAACAAGCTATGTCCCTATTCTTACAGGGTCAACAATAGCTTAACCACAGATCCATGTACATCTTCGTGACCCCTAGATGAATAGAAAACTTTGACTTATACGCCTCCTCTAGAACTGTCTATCTCATCCACCCGAATCCGGAACCCAAACCCTACACACTAAGTCAACAACACTCGACTGTCCCTGAAAAATAAGAGAATCTGTCCTCTGATCGGCTCAGTCTTCGAATTTTCCTTTTTCAATCCCTCCATCTGAGCCTTCTTGATCAAATCTATCAACGACAAAGTGACAATCATCCTCAAATAAATATCCTGGATAGACGAACACACAACCATGCGGCTCATGGCATCGGCCACCGCATTAGCCTTCCCAGGGTGGTATAGAATCTTAAAATCGTAATCCTTTACCACATCCAACCGTCTCGATGTTGCATATCCATGTTCGACTGGTCCATCAAATACCTCAAACTCTTATGGTCAGTGTAGATCATACACCGACCCCGTACAGATAATGTCTCTAGATTTTAAGGGCAAACACTATAACCACCAAATCCAAATAAAGTGTCGGTAGTTTGCTTCATGAGGCTTCATCTGCCTTGACACGTACATAATCACGTGACCCCTCTGCAAAAAAAAAAAAAAAAAAAAAAAAAAAAAAAAAAAAAAAAAAAAAAAAAAAACACCTAAACATGAAATAAAGGCATCACAATAAACCACGAAGTCATCCAGACCCTATGGGAGCGCGAGAATTGGGGCCTCACATAGGCTCTACCTTAGAGCCTCAAAATCCAACTGCTGATCAGGCCCACTAAAAAGTCACGTTTTCTATGTCAAACGAGTCAAAGGTACTACAATCTTGGAGAAACACATCTGGGAAATCCTGAACGATTGTCAACCCACTCAAATATGTCGTCTCCTCAACCCGAGTGTTCTCAACATAAGTTATATACCCAGAGCAATCATGCTGCAAATATCTCCTGACCGTCACAAATGAACAATGAGTTGGCCCATGCGAAGCTCTCTCTCCAGGAATGACCGGTTCTCTCCGACATGGCGTTTGAACTCTCACAAACGACCACTCGCAATCAGTCATGGCCCCATTGGGGCCCAACTAATCCATTCCAATGATAAACATCGATCCTCTCAAGGGAATTGACACCAAATCGATAGAGAATCTCTCCCTAAACAGATTCAGGACACACTCGCGGAAAACCCTCGATGAACCCACGGTATGTTCATATGCAATCTCAACCACTAGAGGAGGATCCAAAGTTCTGGGAGCATCACAATTTGTAGAGTCCAAGAGATACAGTGGATCACAATAAAGGCATCCAAATAAACCTACGCAATCACAAAACATACGCAATCACGTGACCCCTCTGCATAAAAACCACTCCCAAACTTGAAATAAAGGCATCACAATAAACCACGAAGTCATCCAGACCCTATGGGAGCATGAGAATCGGGGCATCATATAGGCTGTACCTTAGAGCCTCAAAATCCAACTGCTGATCAGGCCCCACTAAAAAGTCACGTTCTTCTATGTCAAACGAGTCAAAAGTACTACAATCTTGGAGAAACACATCAGGAAAATCATGAACGATGGTCAACGCACTGAAATCTGTCGTCTCCTCAACCTGAGTGTTCTCAACATAAGTTATATACCTAGAGCAATCATGCTGCAAATCTCTCCTGATCCTTACAAATGAACAAGGAGTTGGCCCATGCGAAGCTCTCTCTCCAGGAATGACCAGTTCTCTCCGACATGGCGTTCGAACTCTCACCAACTACCGCTCGCAATCAATTATGGCCCTATTGGGGCCCAACTAATCCATTCCAATGATAAACTTTGATCCTCTCAAGGGAATCGGCATCAAATCGATAGGGAATCTCTCCCTAAACAGATTCAGGACACACTCGTGGAAAACCCTCGATGAACTCACAGTAATTTCATATGCAATCTCCACCACTAGAGGAGGATCCAAAGCTCTAGGAGCATCACAAAACTTCCTGTAGAGTGCAAGAGATACAATGGATTGGGTAGCCCTCGAATCATACAAACCATGGAAAGACATACCATTGACCAAAAGGTCCATGTAACCACATCTAGTGCTACACGGGCCTCATCAGTGGTCAGCTGAAATTCCCTGATCTTCACCATAGGGGTCCCTGCCTTGCCTTGCTGGCCATTAGTAATCTTCATTGTGGCTGGTGCAGGCACCTCAACAGCTCCCCCTGTCAATCTCAGGAAATCAACCTTTTTATGGTAAGTCTGATTGCAATGGATGCAAATCAATGTGCTCTAGGGGAAATCTGTACTCATATGATCAGTCGTCCTATACCTATAACAACCCGAATCTACTGACTGACACGCCCCACTATGCTACAGGCCATACTTGCTGCAACAGTCCCTGCCCTGCTGGCCCCTAGAATGCGAATCAAAAACCTTGGGCTTCTTGCACTTGCCCACCACTGTGTAACACCCCAAATTCAGAAGACCTAGAAAGGAAAAGAAAATTTGAAAATCAGTAGGCGACTCATCGATTAGGTGGGGTGACTCAACGAGTAGGAGCGTATTTCGGGACACGGGTTATGTCACACCCCCAAACCAGAACGGCGGAAACGTTCGGGGGCGGACGACGTCATATTCAATATCATAACAGTTTATAGAAAGGAAAGTACACACCACCATATATAAAGGTTTTTTTTAAAAAAAAAATGTTTACATCGTTGTATTCATTACACGTTCAAAAGATAGATGCATAAATATCTTTCAAAAGAAGTAAATAATGCCAGCGTGTTATTCACCAAAAGTTGCTTTCCAAACCTGCTTAACGATTCCCTGAGAATACAAGTTATTTCAAAGAAAAAGTGTCAACAATTAAGTTGGTGAGTTCATAAGTGATTTAAAAACATTGAATGCCATTCCAAAAGCGAGTGTATATCTTCCAAGAAAATCCAATATTTCCTTATAAAAGTGTGAAATGCATGAGAATATTGGTAATGAAAAAAAACGTAGATAGTTGAAACAAGAAAATCCCTAATTTTCTTAATAGTTGTTTGTTTAATGTTCAAGGCTAACATTTTGAAGCAATCCACATGCTTTAGAAAAGTTTTAAACATAGATTTATATAATAAACCTATTAGAAGCTTTCATCTTGTTAGATAATGAATAACCGTAGTAACTACTTATTCATTATTCAAAAGTACTATAGTAGTTGTATACCCGATGAGTTTTATAACCATACTGAACATAATATGCCTGTAGCGACGTTCTTCAGGCGTCGTAGCATTATGACAAACTGTCACCCCAAAAGACGGACTGTAGCTAACAGCCAGGGTGCGGGATCATGACTTCCCGTATAGATCTATACACATTTGACACGTTCTCCGAACGGGAGACTCTGGTTATAGACAGGACTTGTAGCGATACCTTTTATCTAAACGGCAGTGTTTGAAGATATACACGTCTCATGGATTCTCAACTAAGTCTGTATTAAAGTGATAGTTTTGTATGCAAAGTTTATCCTTTTTCACAATGTTTGACCAACATAAATCACAAGTTTTTAGAATATATGAAACGGTTTAAGAACAAAAGATATTTTGGTGTTACTAAGTACTTTGTATAAATCTATTGCATGCAAAGTATAGCAAGAGTTTTCGCATAATAGAACTAAATATGGAAACGAGTAAATGAGATTTTTACGAAATACACGATAATAACGGTATGTTTACTTGTATTCCTCCCCTTAAAAGAGTATAAAAGCATTTACAATGTATTTAAAGAGTGTTCGAAGGGGATATGAACTCACCTGATAGTTTGAAGATAGCGAGATGGAAAACCGGACAGAGTTTCGTCTCGGGAAACGGATTTTCCTCGGGATTCTCGGGAATCTCGGGAGTAAAATCGACCCTCAGGACTTGAGCAAAAAGACCAGAGCTTCGGGTTTAAACGGGCACGGAAAACGAGGCAAGATTGTGAGAGAGAGGAGAGAAATGAGCATTTTTCTCGGAAGCCCTGGCATTCTATTTTATAGGAAGGCTGAACCGCCTCGGTACGCGGGGCGTACGCTCGTACGCAGCGCGTACGCGTACGTCATGCATGACCGAAGCCTCGACTGCCTCGGCTTCGGATGGGACGGGTCGGTGGGGAGGCGGGTCGGATGGGACGGCGGGTCGGATGGGACAGCGGGTCGGTCGGACGGGCGGGTCGGACGGGTCGGAAGCCTCGGATAAGGCGACGTGGACATTCCGAGGCCAAGTCTCTCGGGTACGCAGGGCGTACAGGGGTACGCAGCGCGTACCTCGGATGAGGACGCTGACTCCTCTTCGGATAAGGTCCGAATTTTGATTTAAATAAATATATAATTTATTTAATAAAATTCAAAAATTCATATCTTCTTCATACGAACTCCGTTTTCGATGGTCTTTATATCCACGCGTAGGTGAGACTACGCTCTACAACTTTCGTTTAGACTTCGTCGGCAGATTCCGAAATTATTTTTTTATTATATATATTAAACTCATCGTGTTTAAGGAATTTCTTTGAAAATTCATAACTTCTTTATCTGATGTCGGTTTTTGCCAGACTTTTTACCGCTGAAATACCATTGTCGAGACCTTCGATTCTCGTTTAGGTCATTCCGGCCAAAAGTCGCTCGATCTCCGATTCGAGTTTTTAGCTGTCTACTGCTATATTCGGATCTTGGAAAAATCATAACTTCCTCATACGAAGTCAGATTTGGACGTTCTTTTTGTGTACGCTCACGGTTGAATGTTATCTATAACTTTCATTTAGATACCTAAGGCTAAATGCTATCGTATTTAAACTTTGCGTTTTCCGTTTAATCGGTGTTGTCGGTTTTGTCGGAAATCTTAGAATGGTCATAACTTCTTCGTCATAACTCGGATTTTAGTGTTCTTTATATATTTGGAAACCTTAAGACGATATCTACTACATAGTGTACTCCAATCAGAGCTTTTGAATAATTCATTTATCGATGATATTCCTATTACATTCCAAAGACGTTACAAGACTCGATTTATAATGCCCGGAAATAACGGGTTGTTACATCATCCCCCCGTTAGAGGGAATTTCGTCCCGAAATTAAATACAAGATAAAAGTTTTAGGGGCTGAGGAAGAGATGCGGATACTTCTGTAGCATTTGGTCTTCCCGTTCCCATGTGAATTCGGGTCCTCTCTTAGCATTCCATCGAACTTTTACTATTGGAATGCGACTCTGCATAGTCCGTTTAACTTCCCTATCCATGATCTCGACGGGTTCTTCCACAAAGTTAAGATTTTCGTTTAACTCGATTTCATCGAGTGGAATTACAAGTGTTTCGTCGGACAAACACTTTTTCAGGTTCGATACGTGGAATACTGGATGCACTTTGTTAAGCTCGATTGGAAGTTGGAGTTTGTAGGCCACTGGACCAACTCTCGAAATGATTTTGAAGGGTCCAATGTACCTGGGATTTAGCTTTCCACGCTTCCCAAAGCGTATCACGCCCTTCCAGGGTGAGACCTTCAGTAGTACTCGGTCGCCAATCTGGAATTCCAAGGGTTTACGTCTCTTGTCGGCATAGCTCTTTTGCCTATCCCTTGAGGACTTCAGTCGTTCTCGTATTTGCACGATCTTTTCGGTAGTTTCTCTGATGATCTCCAGACCAGTGAGGGTGGTATTAGGGACTAGACCTTTTGCCAATTGTGTGTCGCCCACTTCCGTCCAACACAGGGGTGATCTGCACTTACGGCCGTAAAGGGCTTCGAATGGAGCGGTCTTGATACTAGTATGGTAACTATTGTTATAAGAGAACTCGACCAAAGGCAAGTGAATATCCCATGCCTTACCAAAGTCGATTACACATGCTCGCAACATGTCTTCCAAGGTTTGGATCGTCCTCTCACTTTGTCCGTCAGTTTGAGGGTGGTATGCTGTACTCATGTCCAACCTTGTTCCCATGGATTTTTGCAATGATTGCCAAAATCTGGAAGTGAACCTGCTGTCTCTATTTGAGATGATGGACATCGGTACTCCATGAAGTCGTACGATCTCCCGGATGTAGGTTCTTGATAGTTTTTCCATCCTATCGATTTCCTTGATCGGTAAGAAATGGGCTGACTTGGTTAATCTGTCGACGATTACCCAAATAGTATCTTGGCCACTCTGAGTTTTGGGCAGTTTGGTTATCAAGTCCATGGAAATATGCTCCCATTTCCACTCAGGTATTTCAGGTTGTTGGAGTAGACCTGAGGGTTTTTGGTGTTCTATTTTTATTTTGGCGCAAGTTAAACACTTGCTCACATAAGTAGCGATCTCCGCTTTCATGTTTGGCCACCAGTAGAGTTGCTTGAGATCTAGATACATCTTATCTGACCCTGGGTGTACGGAGTATGGGGTCCTGTGTGCCTCGCTCGTAACTACCTCTCTGAATCCACCAAACTTGGGTGTCCAAATCCGGTTCATGAGGTAGTGTGCTCCGTCACTCTTGATTTCTAAGTTCTTGTCCATTCCCCTAAGGGCCTCACCTGCCACGTTTTCGGGTTTCAAGGCCTCTATTTGAGCTTCCTTGACTTGCGTTGACAGGTGCGAATGGATCGACATAGCTAATGACTTCACTCTTCGGCCAGAGTACTCCTTTCGACTAAGGGCATCGGCTACGACGTTTGCCTTTCCCGGATGATAGCGAATCTCACATTCGTAGTCGTTGAGCAATTCGACCCAACGTCGTTGTCTCATGTTTAATTCTTTCTGGTCGAAGATGTGTTGGAGGCTCTTGTGGTCTGTAAAGACAGTGCACTTGGTACCGTAAAGATAGTGCCTCCAGATTTTAAGAGCGAAGACCACTGCTCCAAGTTCTAAGTCATGAGTGGTGTAATTGACCTCATGCGTTTTCAGTTGTCGTGAGGCATATGCAATAACCTTTCCCCTCTGCATTAGCACAGAACCCAGCCCTTGCTTCGAAGCGTCGCAATACACCACAAAATCTTCGGTCCCTTCCGGAAGAGAAAGGATAGGTGCACTGCAAAGGGCTTGTTTCAAGGTTTGAAATGCAACATCTTGCTTTTCTCCCCAGTTGTAGGTCACACCTTTCTGGGTTAAAGCGGTAAGTGGCTTTGCGATGCTGGAGAAATTTTGGATGAACCTTCGATAGTAACCAGCAAGTCCTAGAAATTGGCGAATTTCTGTTGGTGTAGTTGGTGCAGACCAGTTTTCGATAGCCTTGATTTTCGAGGGGTCCACGTGGACTCCTTCCTTGCTGACGACGTGACCGAGGAGGTCCACCTTTCTAATCTAAAACTCACATTTTGAGAATTTTTCATAAAGTCTCTCAGTCCGTAACGTCTTTAAGACTTGTCTCAGGTGTTGACTATGTTCTTCTTTATTCTTTGAATAAATGAGTATGTCGTCTATGAATACTATCACAAATTTATCCAAGAATGGACGACATACCCGATTCATTAGATCCATGAATACGGCCGGGGCGTTGGTTAGTCCGAACGGCATCACTACGAACTCGTAATGTCTGTATCTCGTCCGGAAGGCCGTCTTGGGAACATCACTCTCTAGGACTCGCAGCTGGTGATATCCCGACCTTAGATCGATCTTGGAAAAGTATATGTCTCCTTGGAGTTGATCGAATAAGTCGTCGATTCGGGGTAGGGGGTATCGGTTCTTGATGGTAAGTTTGTTGAGTTCTCGGTAGTCGATGCACATCCTGAACGATCCATCTTTCTTTTTCACAAACAACACGGGTGCTCCCCAAGGTGAGAAGCTCGGCCTGATGAATCCTTTTCCAAGTAGTTCATTCAGTTGGCTGGATAGCTCCTGCATCTCTGCCGGGGCTAATCGATAGGGTGCTTTGGCTACTGGGGTAGATCCGGGAATCAGATCGATTCTGAATTCGACTTGTCTTACGGGTGGTATCCCTGGAAGGTCCTCGGGTAACACATCAGGAAAATCGCATACGTCGGGCACATCCTTGATGTCCCGGACGTCGCGTTTCACGTCTACAACATGCGCTAAAAATACGTGACACTCCTTGCGTAGGTACTTCTGAGCTTGGATACTTGATATGATACTAAGAGCGGTACTAGGTTTGTCGCCCAAGACAAGGAAGGTTTCGCCGGTTGGCAGATTAAGGCGAACGGCCTTATCGTAACATAGAATGTCCGCACGATGTGAACTCAGCCAATCCATGCCAATGTTGACATCGAAACTCTTAATCGAGACTGGCATGAGGTTGATTTGAAAGAGATTATCGTTTAGAGTTAGGGTGCAGTTTAAATATATCTCCTTAGTGCCTTCGGTTTTCCCGTTGGCCATTTCTACTATGAACGGTTCACTTAATGATTGTGGTATTGGTTTTAGCATGCTTTTAAAGTCGTAACTCACAAAACTCATTTCCACTCCACTATCAAACAAAATGCATGCATACGAGTTATCGAGAAGAAACGTACCCATAACAATAGTAGGGTCCGCAATGGCTTCACCTTGTCCCATTGCGAAAGCTCGGCCCCTTCCGCCGGTATTCCTGTTGTTTGCCTTCGGGCAGTCCCTGCGGTAGTGCCCTGTGTCTCCGCACTCAAAGCAGGCACGGCTTATTCCGGTATTAGTAGTGGGGGCGGATTGTTGGGTTTGCTCCATGCAATAGCGGGCTGTATGACCCTTCTTATTGCACCTGGTGCATTGAAGGTCACGGCAGAGACCGTGGTGGTGGAAGTTGCACTGGTTACATTTCGGTAGTTTTCCATTGTATGAGCTTGTGGGAGCAGAATTGGTAGGTACAGTAATAGCGTGGGTCGCTATCACTTGTTGTTTCTTGGGGTTCTCCTGGAGGGTTTGTCCCCTCCTCTTGTTCCAAGGCTTACTCTGGCCCTGAGCCTCCCTAGGTGGATTTGCGGCTGCTGTGATGGTACTCTATTTCGCTCCGTAGTCGATGAGTTTGGGGTGACAGTCCCCAAATGTACCTTTCGACCTTCTTTGATTCTGGGTTGACCATGGTAGGGCACAAAGCAGTGAGATCGTTGAACCTAGCTGTGTAGGCGTCTAGATCAGACCCAGTCATTTTCAAATTCCAGAGCTCCTGCTCAAGCTTTTGCACTTCACCCCTCGGGCAGTATTCTTCCAGTAGTAGTACCTTCAGTTCTTCCCAACTCATGGCGTTAGCGACAGTGAGCGTCACTGAGTTTACATGGCTTTTCCACCAAGTGAGGGCTCGATCTATGAAGGTGCAAGCAGCGAACTTAACCTTGCTTGTTTCTTGGCACGAGCAGATCTCGAAGACCGTTTCGGTCTTTTCAAACCATTGCATTAGTGCAATGACTCCTCCACTGCCATTAAAGGTCTTTGGTTTTGAGTTGGAGAACTCCTTGTAAGTACACTCCCTTACATGGCCCTAGCCGGTGCCACGATTGGGATGATTCGTGCTGCTTCCTGTACCTCCATTTGCATTGGAGTTTATTTGAGAGAGGGCTGTTGCTACTGCTGCTGTGATAGCAGCCTGGACCATTGCCGGATCATAAGTTAGTGGTGGAGGTGGTGGTGGGGTTGCGTTGGTACGTGCTGATCTACGAGGAGGCATTGCGCTGCCAAAAGAAAAATGAGATATTATAAGTTTCGGTGGTTGTGAGTTGAATGATATTGAGTTAACTACCTTAAATAGATTAAGAATTTGGTTTGACCAACACTGGGTTTTGAGCTTGATTCATTAATAACATTTGAATGGATGCACTTATGAATTGAACGGACTACACATAATTAAAACAAGAAAGAGATATGCCCTATATATATTAAACATATAGTTTTGTTACATCCGAGTTTAGACAAAACTTTTTGACCTTTCTAAAGAAAAGAATATTCTTATCCGATGTCCTAATTTATAACAAAATTTGAAATCCTGGCAGGCACTATTTGCGACGTAAGTTGCGCTTGGAGCTTGACTCCGCATCTGATTGCTTCGATTCCATTAGGCGCCGATCAAAAGCGGTTTGTTGCTCCCTTAATTCGGATAGGGCTGCAATCATCTATGCCTGAAATGCCTCAGAATGGAGTTGAGCATTATCTTGTATCTTGTCCAGCCTACGGATGTTAGAAGTGTGAACCTGGACTTCCACGTTGACATCCCGGAGTCGGCTTGCTTGAACTCCGGACTGATAGGACTGATTGGCTAACTTACCGACCATTACCGGGAGTGCTCGATCAGCCGAACTTCCACCGCGGACATCATAGAAGTCCCGACACATGCCGTAGGGAGGGCGTATGGCTTGTTGTTGGCTCCAATGATGGAGGTGAGTTCCCCAAACGGGAGTGGGTCCTTGGAAGTTCCTCACATGGACAGGAGGTTGAATGGGTGGTGGATCGATCACTTCCGGCTCTGAGTCAGTACCGGAGTCATCACCCAATTCTATGGGTTCCTCATCCTCTTCGGGGTCATCTTCGATCCATCCTCTGTTGCCTTGGTTGGGAAAGTAGGGGTCATTGGGGTGGTGAAATCCAGCCATTTGACTGTACGAGAAATAGGGTTATAAGAATTGAATAAAGTCGAAACACGCAAAACATGTAAGTTAAATTAGCTTAGATAGCAAATACTCCTATAGTATTTAAATTCTTGTGTTTGATTCTAGTAACGGTTTGGTAAGTTTTAAAATTTGTTGTCCACTGCAGACACCCCTCGGCACACGTTAGTCGGCTCTCGGACAAATATAGTTGATCAGGCTATATCCTTCCCAGCTCCGATTACGTGTCCCAAGGCGTACCTGTACTGCACAACTTATTTATAATACTTCTAAAATGGTACAATGTGAAATTGTTATTAGTACGAAATGAATGCATGCTTACTTTACAAAAACTAAATAAATTTAATTTCAAAAGTATGACTCTTCTCAGAGTGTTTTTGCCCAGATGAGTTTATAGTTGTATACCAAAAATGGTTTTGATATACTTAATTCACTATAAACGGTGCTCTGATACCAATCTGTCACACCCCCAAACCAGAACGGCGGAAACGTTCGGGGGCAAAGGACGTCATATTCAATATCATAACAGTTTATAGAAAGGAAAGTACACACCAGCATATATAAAGGTTTTTTTTTAAAAAAATGTTTACATCGTTGTATTCATTACACATTCAAAACATAAATGCATAAACATCTTTCAAAAGAAGTAAATAATGCCAGCGCGTTATTCACCAAAAGTTGCTTTCCAAACCTGCTTAACGATTCCCTGAGAATACAAGTTATTTCAAAGAAAAAGTGTCAACAATTAAGTTGGTGAGTTCATAAGTGATTTTGAAACATTGAATGCCATTCCAAAAGCGAGTGTATATCTTCCAAGAAAATCCCATATTTCCTTATAAAAGTGTGAAATACATGAGAATATTGGTATTGAAAAAAAAACGTAGATAGTTGAAACAAGAAAATCCCTTATTTTCTTAATAGTTGTTTGTTTAATGTTCAAGGCTAACATTTTGAAGCAATCCACATGCTTTAGAAAAGTTTTAAACACAGATTTATATAATAAACCTATTAGAAGTTTTCAACTTGTTAGATAATGAATAACCATAGTAACTACTTATTCATTATTCAAAAGTACTATAGTAGTTGTATACCCGATGAGTTTTATAACCATACTGAACATAATATGCCTGTAGCGACGTTCTTCAGGCGTCGTAGCGTTATGACAAACTGTCACCCCAAAAGAAGGACTGTAGCTAACAGCCAGGGTGCGGGATCATGTGTGACAACCGTCAATTTTCAGTCAAGTCAAAGCCAACAAAAGTCAACAAAAGTCAACAAGTCAACCGGTCAAATCAATTTGCCGTGAGTACTAGAGTTGCGTTTCGTAACTTCTAAACAACTCTCTATTCTAATGAGAGATCATAAATTAAAAAGTGCGTACATTTAGATCTCCTTAACCTAAAACAGTGGTATGTAGAGAGCCAAACCGATAAAACAATGTTACATACTCATCGGGAGTATGCAAGATCCCTAAACGAGGCTTAACGGGGTTTACGGACCTTGCAGTGCGTAGCCGGACACTCAGAAAGGTCACCAGCGAAATCTCTCCAAGTATGTCAAATCTCTCCCAAATCTCTCTAAGTATGTGAAACCACTCCCACATATCCCTTTGTATGCGAAATCTCTCCAAGTATGTCAAATCTCTCCCAAATCTCTCTAAGTATGTGAAATCTCTCCCACATATCTCTTTGTATGCGAAATCTCTCCAAGTATGTCAAATCTCTCCCAAATCTCTCTAAGTATGTGAAATCTCTCTCACGTATCTCTTTGTATGCGAAATCTCTCCAAGTATGTCAAATCTCTCCCAAATCTCTCTAAGTATGTGAAATCTCTCTTACGTATCTCTTTGTATGCGAAATCTCTCCAAGTATGTCAAATCTCTCCCAAATCTCTCTAAGTATGTGAAATCTCTCTCACGTATCTCTTCGTATGCGAAATCTCTCCAAGTATGTCAAATCTCTCCCAAATCTCTCTAAGTATGTGAAATCTCTCTCACGTATCTCTTCGTATGCGAAATCTCTCCAAGCACGTCAAATCTCTCCCAAATCTCTCTGAGAACGAGGAATCTCTCTCAAATCTCTCTCGAAATCTCCCCCAAGTTTCTATAATCACTCGGGGCATCCCGACCCTCGAATTTGGCGAAAATAGCCCAAGAACGGAAGTCTACGCGAAAAACGGACCTAAGGAAACGAACCCTCCGAACCGAAAGTACTATTCATGAACCGAACCGAAAGCACTATTCATGAGGGTCCGAACCGAAAGTACTGTTCATCCGAACCGAACCCGGCCATGAAGGAGATCCGAACCGAACCCTGCCAAGAAGAAAGGTCCGAACCGAACCTCACATGGAAGGAAGGTCCGAACCGAAGTCACTGTTCACTACTGTTCACAACAGTACCTTCGGTTCTAGCCTGCCTCCGACCGAACTTCTACCTTCGCGTCGGACTACTTCCCTTCGGACCGAACCACCCGCCTTCACTTCTCGCCTTCGCTTCGGATAGCATCACCTCGGACCGAGCCACCCTTCGCGCCTCCGCCTCCGGATCCAGCCTCCCGCGTCCGAACCGAGCTCCAGCTGACCGAGCCTCGGCCGAGATCCGAAGAACTTCGCTGGAAAATGCAATTTTCACACCGTTTTTGCATATTTTTGCGTTTTAAACCCATTTCTAATTATTTTAACATGGGATTTTCACCCAAAACTTTATTTTTAATTATAAGACCCCTAAATTAATGATTTAATCACATTTTAAGGATAAAATCTATTTAAAAAGGGGTTGGTAAAGTACAAAAAGAAGAGTGTTGACCTTACCTTAGTTATGACGCAAGCAACCCCCACACCCACTCCATGACAACCCACACTCCTCCCCACCATACCTTGTACTTTTTACCTCCCTCACAAGCCACCTCCATGCTTTGAGAGCTGGATAATCATCCTCTCTCCCCATTTTTCTTTCATTTGTTCTCATTTCACAAGAAGATCAAACTCCTTTCTCTCTCACTTTCTCTCTCTAGAAATCCGAGATTCAAGGGCTGATCTTGAGAGTTTCCTCCACCTTTGGTAAGCATAATCCATTTCCTTTATGATTACCTCTATTATTTCCACTCAAATCATGGATATCTTACACAAACTCCATTATATTTGTGTTAGAGCTTCGAATCTTCAAACGGTTCTTCTAGTGTTCTTGGGTTGAACACTTCTCTTCTTCATCACTTATCTACTGAAATCACACAAGGTGAGTTCATACCCCTACATTTTCACGTTTCCTCAAGTTTTTAGGGGGGGGGGGGGGGGGGGGGGGGGAATACAAGTTAAAATGCTTAGAACATAACTACATTTTTCTAACAGCTTTCATCAGAAAAGTTTCACTCCATTCACGGACTGTTTTGGACATCTTAAATATTTTTGTTTTCAAAACTGTTTTAGGTGCATGTAGTTCCACTTCTTAGCTTTAAAATGACTACTTGCACATCTCCATACGATTTGTCTACAATTTATGGTGATTTTTACAAAACCGCCTATCATTTCAAACATCAATCTGGACCAGTCTGTGATTATGGACTTCTTCACCCAAGTTAGAGGTCATTAAAAATTATAATAAAAATTATGAACAAACTAGACTCTTTTTCCAAACTCTCAGAAGTTACAGAATCTAATTTGGACATTTTATGATTTTTCTACAATTTTTCCAATATCAGTTACAGAAAAGGTTATTAACAGAAAAACGCAATAAATTTCTTTTCACCTTGTAACATGTTGAGCAAGGTATACATCGTTAGTTGATTATGTGTAGTTGCAATATATGACAAATTTTGTATTCCTACATAGACATACATCAGAAAACACATGGATTTACATCTTCACAAGTATGACAATATATATATATATATATATATATATATATATATATATATATATATAAATACGATATTACGAGGCTATATCTATTAAAATATAAACATTGATAAATTATGACAAGTAAGGCCTATGCTCTTTTCCCACGGAATCAACCGATAAACTATAATAGGTATAGTTTAGGGTCATTCATATAACAAACACAATATTAAAGGTCTCACACTTACATAAGAGTTATTGCCGCTATGGACGATTAATATAAACTATAATAAGTATAGTTAAGCCATTATACCCCCACAAACGAACTCGTTAGTTATAATTGGTATAGTTATGGTAAATACATATTACAAACAAAGTAATAAACCATAATAGGTATAGTTTATGTTTCATCTACTCTAGGAACTTAATTACAAGAAAGGAACTCACCATCACCATCACTTTGATAGGCTATTCATATGCATAGTTCAGGTTCACTAATCTCTATTACTCCCCGGTGAACTATGATATGTATAGGTTACACTCACCATCACCATCACTTTGATAAGCTATCATATGCATAGTTCAGGTTCACTAATCCCTATTACTCCCCGGTGAACTATGATATGTATAGGTTATATTCACGATAGATTTTCGTATCGTTAGACTTCAACTATAATCGTTGAGCGTATATGCTTGAGTCATACAAGAATTTAGTCTGGATTGGCTTAGAATTGGTGGTGCCCGCCTCATCTCCTGTTCCTTGTTTGGTTGTGGACCTAGGGCGGACCCATTATATTCGACGTTTTATCTAACCTAAATATTATATAACTTATATATGCTGGACAATTATAGGGGAAATCTACGGGTAAATCTAGAATTCATCATCGCATCGTATAGGATTATTCTGTTTACACTTAATTAAGAAAACATTGGATTTTCTGGAAATCAAACTTCATTGATTTTAAAAAGGAAAACGGTTTCTACTCCAACAAAACTCTTATGAACTCACCAACTTAATTGTTGACACTTTTCAAAACTACTTGTATTCTCAGGAAATCAGTGAAACAGGAAAACTTCAGCGCTTTGAGGATGGGACGATAAACCGTCAACAATTTATTTTTGTCATCATATTGTAATTGATTTTGAAACATGTAAACATACACTTTGATGTGACTCTTTCAATTATATTTATGATGGTTGTATTTACTTTGAGCACTATTATACACGTTGTTGTGATACTGTACATGAAGTCCTCCACCCCTGGACGTTTCCACCATCCTTGGTTTGGGGGTGTGACAGATTGGTATCAGAGCCAGGTTTATAGTGAACTCAGTATATCGAACCACATAAGATATACAAACTATAAATACATTGGGACTGAAAGTCTCTGATTTAAATTTTTCAAAACAACTATACTTTTAGAAACAAATAATTCTTCGGTAAAAGTAGGAGCATGTACACACACACACTAGGGTCAGTATCACGATGGGATGGGACAAAAGTATTAATTGTTGAATGATACGAGTAGGCTTGGGGATGTATAGTCAGGACTGGGAATGACATAGCCTGATCAACTATGTCTCACCCAGAAATGATTACCATATGCCCAAGAATGGTCGTAAGAGTTGCAACAAGTCTAAAAACTTACCAACGCTACCACAATGAAATACCATAGGGGCATTTGTAATTACTAAAATTACTTATTTGAGAACTAAATAGATTTTTATCAATAGGTCAATAACTGCCTAGAGGATACAATAAAACTATATGTATCCAGGACGTCATAGGCTTAGAATCTGTGAATCTTTGCTTTACTTCCTGTTCTCGTTGGATTGGGGATTTGGAGTTAGGATCGCTTATTCGAAGGTCTATCTTGTCCCAAATACATGTGACTAGTATACCCTAATTAATATATTGAAGTACCTGATAAAGATCACCTTATAATTATCTAATTAGTACGTCTACTTAGTTATTTCTCATAGCCCCATTTCTCGCAAAGAAATTATGGTTGAATTCCTTCTCCACGACGACCCGTACTACCCTAACCACGACAATACTGAATGGCTCGGAGAGGAGCCACAGAGTGAGTACCAAATCCCTTTGGATGGTCACCAAGCTGAAGGCTTTGCTGATGGTCCTGACCCCAACCCTGAAGTAGGGAACCTACTCTGATAGCCCTTGTTCCAAATCCTAACCCTCGTCCGGTTATTCAAGGTCCAACGTCTCCTTGGGTAGAGTGCTTGGAAACCTGGAAGGAAGAACACGACCGACCTAGGTTGTTAAGTGGAGACATTCGAATCCTTCAGAATCCGGAGACTACACTATTCAAGGGAATCGTAGCATTGCCCAAAATCTTCCTTACGTTAATGAGATGTAAACCTATTATCCTCGAACCCTATACTACAAACAATATACATATGGTAAACTCTAAGAAATTCTTAATATATATCAAGTAATTTTTAAAAAGGGATCAGGCGAAACAAATCACTAGTTGCATTTGAGTTACCACCACTGAAATTCATGCACGAGGACTTTGTTGCGAAATACATACAAAATACTTTTAAGACAGAACATGATACAGACAAGTCTGGCTTGATAACTTCTGACTTGTCACTATTATCAAAAACTTATCGTTTGTGCGTCTCTACCAACTTATGACAGGACTATGCCGCCAAAGAAAAAGTCCAGACTTTCTGGGAGCACAGCACCGCCCCCTCCGCAGTTTGATCCCATAATGTTTCAAGCTGCCGTAACAGCAGCAGTGGCGGCAGCAATGTCGCAAATGGGTACAAATGGATCCGGCGGCTTCGGATCCGGGAATACTAACTCGAATCAGGGGGACAGCACAGGACGCACTAAGGAGTGTTCTTACAAAGACTTCACAAATGGCAAACCCGATTCTTTCGACGGAAGCGGGGGCGTCATCGCGCTGATGCAATGGTTTGAAAGGACTGAAGCAGTCTTTGAAATCTGCGCTTGTCCCGAAGTGAGCAAAGGCAAGTATGCGGCATTCACTTTTACAAGAAAAGCTCTTACTTGGTGGAATAGGCGAGTTAAGTCACTTACTCCTGCAGTGGCTAACTCTATAAGCTGGGAGGATTTAAAAGCTTTAATGCTAAAGGAGTATTGCCCAAGAGGCGAAGTGCAAAAACTAGAAGAGGAACTCTGGAACCTCAAAATGTCAGGAATGGATCTTGAAGCTTATACTGCCCGATTCAATGACCTAGCACTCCTCTGTCCTGCAATGGTCACCCCAGAGGAGAAGAAGATAGAACGATACCTTTGGGGGCTATCATCCCAGATTCATGATAGTGTTTTGGCCTCAAGACCAACTACCTTCGACAGCGCCAAGGAGTTGGCACAACAACTCATCGACCATCGAGCCAGCCGTGACACTTCGACAACCACGCCAATTGTCGCGATTCATGCTGCCACAACCCTCACCACGCCAACTCCCACGAAGCAATACGCTGGAACCCTTCCGAAATGTAACAAGTGTAGCTTCCATCACACTGGGGCTTGTAGAGAATTGCATTGCATGAACTGCAATAGAAAAGGGCACACTACCCGTTTCTGTAAGGCACCGGTACAACCCATCAACCAGTTGCCCGACTCTGGAATAAGCCCAGCCTGTTACAAATGTGGAGAAACTGGCCATTTTAAAAGGAACTGCCCAAAAGCAAGAGATGCCAGTGGTGGTGGAAGGGTGCTTGCAATCACCGAAGGAGAGACCACACCAGAACTGCCCGCAAATAATAGTACGTGTTTCTAACACCGACATTAAATTCCAAATTTTCTTTATTTAATTAAGTCTAACATCGATTTAAGCATGCATAGTAGTAATGCCAAAGATTAAACTGGGAGCATAAGCAATAGGGAATTCCAAGGCCATCATACGACCATTCTAGGAAATTGCTTCGACTCCGCAATGGGACTGCATCATAGGGATGTAGGTCAAACTTTCGAGAACATGCTTCTACTTTATAGGAGAGCGGTTAAAATACATCTAGGTTCAATGTTAGCCCTGACTAGGAACTCTAATTCGTTAAGAAGAATTACTAAGTTATTTGTTATGATTTCCTCGCTTATACATTCCCCAGTTATATATAACAAATACCTGGTAGATAATAAAATGTGAGAATTCTGACTTAGTTTCTTTTCCTCGTTGGGATGTGAAACTGAAATAGAATCACACATTTTACTATCCGCCCAGTATTGATTATATCATAATGTGTATAAGCTAAGTTTTCATGTATGATAACTCGTCTCTTAGTCAGAATCAAAATAATGTAGAGCCGACCTTAGTCATTTTCAAACTCCTTGCCTAAATTCAAATTTCGGGACGAAATTCCCTCTAACGGGGGGATGATGTGACAACCGTCAATTTTCAGTCAAGTCAAAGCCAACAAAAGTCAACAAAAGTCAACAAGTCAACCGGTCAAATCAATTTGCCGTGAGTACTAGAGTTGCGTTTCGTAACTTCTAAACAACTCTCTAATCTAATGAGAGATCATAAATTAAAAAGTGCGTACATTTAGATCTCCTTAACCTAAAACAGTGGTATGTAGAGAGCCAAACCGATAAAACAATGTTACATACTCATCGGGAGTATGCAAGATCCCTAAACGAGGCTTAACGGGGTTTACAGACCTTGCAGTGCGTAGCCGGACACTCAGAAAGGTCACCAGTGAAACCTCTCCCACATATCTCTATGTATGTGAAACCTCTCCCAAATCTCTCTAAGTATGTGAAACCTCTCCCACATATCCCTTTGTATGCGAAATCTATCCAAGTATGTCAAATCTCTCCCAAATCTCTCTAAGTATATGAAATCTCTCCCACATATCTCTTTGTATGCGAAATCTCTCCAAGTATCTCAAATCTCTCCCAAATCTCTCTAAGTATGTGAAATCTCTCTCACGTATCTCTTTGTATGCGAAATCTCTCCAAGTATGTCAAATCTCTCCCAAATCTCTCTAAGTATGTGAAATCTCTCTCACGTATCTCTTTGTATGCGAAATCTCTCCAAGTATGTCAAATCTCTCCCAAATCTCTCTAAGTATGTGAAATCTCTCTCACGTATCTCTTCGTATGCGAAATCTCTCCAAGTATGTCAAATCTCTCCCAAATCTCTCTAAGTATGTGAAATCTCTCTCACGTATCTCTTCGTATGCGAAATCTCTCCAGGTATGTCAAATCTCTCCCAGATCTCTCTAAGTATGTGAAATCTCTCCCACATATCTCTTTGTATGCGAAATCTCTCCAAGTATGTCAAATCTCTCCCAAATCTCTCTAAGTATGTAAAATCTCTCTCACGTATCTCTTCGTATGCGAAATCTCTCCAAGTATGTCAAATCTCTCCCAATTCTCTCTAAGTATGTGAAATCTCTCTCACGTATCTCTTCGTATGCGAAATCTCTCCAAGCACGTCAAATCTCTCCCAAATCTCTCTGAGAACGAGGAATCTCTCTCAAATCTCTCTCGAAATCTCTCCCAACTTTCTATAATCACTCGGGGCATCCCGACCCTCGAATTTGGTGAAAATAGCCCAAGAACGGAAGTCTACGCGAAAAACGGACCTAAGGAAACGAACCCTCCGAACCGAAAGTACTATTCATGAACCGAACCGAAAGCACTATTCATGAGGGTCCGAACCGAAAGTACTGTTCATCCGAACCAAACCCGGCCATGAAGGAGATCCGAACCGAACCCTGCCAAGAAGAAAGTTCCGAACCGAACCTCACATGGAAGGAAGGTCCGAACCGAAGTCACTGTTCACTACTGTTCACAACAGTACCTTCGGTTCTAGCCTGCCTCGGACCGAACTTCAACCTTCGCGTCGAACTACTTCCCTTCGGACCGAACCACCCGCCTTCACTTCTCGCCTTCGCTTCGGATAGCATCACCTCGGACCGAGCCATCCTTCGCGCCTCCGCCTCCGGATCCAGCCTCCCGCGTCCGAACCGAGCTCCAGCTGACCGAGCCTCGGCCGAGATCCGAAGAACTTCGCTGGAAAATGCAATTTTCACCCCGTTTTTGCATATTTTTGCGTTTTAAACCCATTTCTAATTATTTTAACATGGGATTTTCACCCAAAACTTTATTTTTAATTATAAGACCCCTAAATTAATGATTTAATCACATTTTAAGGATAAAATCTATTTAAAAAGGGGTTGGTAAAGTACAAAAAGAAGAGTGTTGACCTTACCTTAGTTATGACGCAAGCAACCCCCACACCCACTCCATGACAACCCACACTCCTCCCCACCATACCTTGTACTTTTTACCTCCCTCACAAGCCACCTCCATGCTTTGAGAGCTGGATAATCATCCTCTCTCCCCATTTTTCTTTCATTTGTTCTCATTTCACAAGAAGATCAAACTCCTTTCTCTCTCACTTTCTCTCTCTAGAAATCCGAGATTCAAGGGCTGATCTTGAGAGTTTCCTCCACCTTTGGTAAGCATAATCCATTTCCTTTATGATTACCTCTATTATTTCCACTCAAATCATGGATATCTTACACAAACTCCATTATATTTGTGTTAGAGCTTCGAATCTTCAAACGGTTCTTCTAGTGTTCTTGGGTTGAACACTTCTCTTCTTCATCACTTATCTACTGAAATCACACAAGGTGAGTTCATACCCCTACATTTTCACGTTTCCTCAAGTTTTTAGGGGGGGGGGGGGGGGGGGGGGGGAATACAAGTTAAAATGCTTAGAACATAACTACATTTTTCTAACAGCTTTCATCAGAAAAGTTTCACTCCATTCACGGACTATTTTGGACATCTTAAATATTTTTGTTTTCAAAACTGTTTTAGGTGCATGTAGTTCCACTTCTTAGCTTTAAAATGACTACTTGCACATCTCCATACGATTTTTCTACAATTTATGGTGATTTTTACAAAACCGCCTATCATTTCAAACATCAATCCGGACCAGTCTGTGATTATGGACTTCTTCACCCAAGTTAGAGGTCATTAAAAATTATAATAAAAATTATGAACAAACTAGACTCTTTTTCCAAACTCTCAGAAGTTACAGAATCTGATTTGGACATTTTATGATTTTTCTACTATTTTTCCAATATCAGTTACAGAAAAGGTTATTAACAGAAAAACGCAATAAATTTCTTTTCACCTTGTAACATGTTGAGCAAGGTATACATCGTTAGTTGATTATGTGTAGTTGCAATATATGACAAATTTTGTATTCCTACATAGACATACATCAGAAAACACATGGATTTATATCTTCACAAGTATGACAAATATATATATAAATACGATATTACGAGGCTATATCTATTAAAATATAAACATTGATAAATTATGACAAGTAAGGCCTATGCTCTTTTCCCACGGAATCAACCGATAAACTATAATAGGTATATTTTAGGGTCATTCATATAACAAACACAATATTAAAGGTCTCACACTTACATAAGAGTTATTGCCGCTATGGACGATTAATATAAACTATAATAAGTATAGTTAAGCCATTATACCCCCACAAACGAACTCGTTAGTTATAATTGGTATAGTTATGGTAAATACATATTACAAACAAAGTAATAAACCATAATAGGTATAGTTTATGTTTCATCTACTCTAGGAACTTAATTACAAGAAAGGAACTTACCATCACCATCACTTTGATAGGCTATTCATATGCATAGTTCAGGTTCACTAATCTCTATTACTCCCCGGTGAACTATGATATGTATAGGTTACACTCACCATCACCATCACTTTGATAAGCTATCATATGCATAGTTCAGGTTCACTAATCCCTATTACTCCCCGGTGAACTATGATATGTATAGGTTATATTCACGATAGATTTTCGTATCGTTAGACTTCAACTATAATCGTTGAGCGTATATGCTTGAGTCATACAAGAATTTAGTCTGGATTGGCTTAGAATTGGTGGTGCCCGCCTCATCTCCTGTTCCTTGTTTGGTTGTGGACCTAGGGCGGACCCATTATATTCGACGTTTTATCTAACCTAAATATTATATAACTTATATATGCTGGACAATTATAGGGGAAATCTACGGGTAAATCTAGAATTCATCATCGCATCGTATAGGATTATTCAGTTTACACTTAATTAAGAAAACATTGGATTTTCTGGAAATCAAGCTTCATTGATTTTAAAAAGGAAAACGGTTTCTACTCCAACAAAACTCTTATGAACTCACCAACTTAATTGTTGACACTTTTCAAAACTACTTGTATTCTCAGGAAATCAGTGAAACAGGAAAACTTCAGCGCTTTGAGGATGGGACGATAAACCGTCAACAATTTATTTTTGTCATCATATTGTAATTGATTTTGAAACATGTAAACATACACTTTGATGTGACTCTTTCAATTATATTTATGATGGTTGTATTTACTTTGAGCACTATTATACACGTTATTGTGATACTGTACATGAAGTCCTCCACCCCTGGACGTTTCCGCCATCCTTGGTTTGGGGGTGTGACATCATGACTTCCCGTATAGATCTATACACATTTGACACGTTCTCCGAACGGGAGACTCTGGTTATAGACAGGACTTGTAGCGATACCTTTTATCTAAAAGGCAGTGTTTGAAGATATACACGTCTCATGGATTCTCAGCTAAGTCTGTATTAAAGTGATAGTTTTGTATGCAAAGTTTATCCTTTTTCACAATGTTTGACCAACATAAATCACAAGTTTTTAGAATATATGAAACGGTTTAACAACGAAAGATATTTTGGTGTTCCTAAATACTTTGTATAAATCTATTGCATGCAAAGTATAGCAAGAGTTTTCGCATAATAGAACAAAATATGGAAACGAGTAAATGAGATTTTTACGAAATACACGATAATAACGGTATGTTTACTTGTATTCCTCCCCTTAAAAGAGTATAAAAGCATTTACAATGTATTTAAAGAGTGTTCGAAGCGGATATGAACTCACCTGATAGTTTGAAGATAGCGAGATGGAAAACCGGACAGAGTTTCGTCTTGGGAAACGGATTTTCCTCGGGATTCTCGGGAATCTCGGGAGTAAAATCGACCCTCGGGACTTGAGCAAAAAGACCAGAGCTTCGGGTTTGAACGGGCACGGAAAACGAGGCAAGATTGTGAGAGAGAGGAGAGAAATGAGCATTTTTCTCGGAAGCCCTCGCATTCTATTTATAGGAAGGCTGAACCGCCTCGGTACGCGGGGCGTACGCTCGTACGCAGCGCGTACGCGTACGTCATGCATGACCGAAGCCTCGACTGCCTCGGCTTCGGATGGGACGGGTCGGTGGGGAGGCGGGTCGGATGGGACGGCGGGTCGGATGGGACAGCGGGTCGGACGGGTCGGTCGGACGGGCCGGTCGGACGGGTCGGAAGCCTCGGATAGGGCGACGTGGACGTTCCGAGGCCAAGTCTCTCGGGTACGCAGGGCGTACAGGGGTACGCAGCGCGTACCTCGGATGAGGACGCTGACTCCTCTTCGGATAAGGTCCGAATTTTGATTTAAATAAATATATAATTTATTTAATAAACTTCAAAAATTCATATCTTCTTCATACGAACTCCGTTTTCGATGGTCTTTATATCCACGCGTAGGTGAGACTACGCTCTACAACTTTCGTTTAGACTCCGTCGGCAGATTCCGAAATTATTTTTTTATTATTTATATTAAACTCATCGTGTTTAAGGAATTTCTTTGAAAATTCATAACTTCTTTATCTGATGTCGGTTTTTGCCAGACTTTTTACCGCTGAAATACCATTGTCGAGACCTTCGATTCTCGTTTAGGTCATTCCAGCCAAAAGTCGCTCGATCTCCGATTCGAGTTTTTAGCTGTCTACTGCTATATTCGGATTTTGGAAAAATCATAACTTCCTCATACGAAGTTAGATTTGGACGTTCTTTTTGTGTATGCTCACGGTTGAATGTTATCTATACCTTTCATTTAGATACCTAAGGCTAAATGCTATCGTATTGAAACTTTGCGTTTTCCGTTTAATCGGTGTTGTCGGTTTTGTCGGAAATCTTAGAATGGTCATAACTTCTTCGTCAAAACTCAGATTTTAGTGTTCTTTATATATTTGGAAACCTTAAGACGATATCTACTACATAGTTTACTCCAATCAGAGCTTTTGAATAATTAATTTATCGATGATATTCCTATTACATTCCAAAGAGGTTACAAGACTCGATTTATAATGCCCGGAAATAACGAGTTGTTACAGGTTAAGTGACCTACTCGTTGAGTTAGAAGACCGACTTGGTGAGTTGGTCAGGGTTTGGGAAACCCGAAATTCAGGACTTGGCACCCTATTTAAGCATCTTATTCTCCTCCTCTTGGTTCCATTCCCATCCCCCATTGTCCAAAACTAAAACCACGAAACCCTAGATCATTTTGTGAATGTGTGAGCCATTCTTAAGTGTTTTTATTTTCTTAGAGGCTAAAAGAAGAAGAAGCATAGTGAAGGTTCAAGGAGAAACTTGTAGATCCGGCAACACCATCTCATTTCTATCATTTTCTGGTAATCAAGTCTTCATCTTCACTTATAACATCTTATATCTCTTTATGTCCACTTTATGAGAGTTTTGGTCCATAGAGCTTGATCTATGGGCCAAGGATGTCTCAAGCAAATATTTATTCAGATCTGGAGTCTCTAAGAGTGGTTAAGGTATAAAGGTGCAAGCTTGATTCCATTGGAACTCTCATGCAAGCTTTAAGGAGTTTTTATAGCCTTTTAAGCCTAAAAAGGCCATGCTTGGAAGAAAAGGCAGAGCCTTTATGTGTCCTTCTGGTGTATAAGACCTAGATCTATGTTGTTATGCTTTGGATTGGAGTAATAAGAGTTTTTGGACATAAAGTTATGTCTTAAGGAGCTAGGGTTTTAGCTTAACCCATTAAGAAGGATTTGTAGTGGGTAAAGTTGGAAACTTTACCCTCATGAGGTCATCTTCAGCATGTAGACAAAGTTTGGGGTTTGGATCTAAAGCGTAAGAGATTAATCTGTTAAGATGGCCAATCAGACTGAGGGACTCGGCAAGTCTAAGTGAATTGTCGCATTTTTGGTTATGCTGGAACTCAACAATTCTAAGGGCTGACTCGACGAGTTCACTCGATAAATCGCGACTTTGAGTAGCCAGTGAACTCGCCGAGTCAGGGGTTGACTCCACGAGTTGGATCGTGATTTTAGGATTTTGACTTATTGGACTCGGTGATTTGAAGGAGCAACCCGACGAGTTTGGTAAACTCGGAGCGTTGACTTTGACCGTTGACCTTAACCAAGTTTGACCTGGTTTGACTTTTGGAGGGTATTTTGGTCTTACTGTCATTTTGATAATTGATACCTCGGGGAGTCGAGTGATCAGCAGTTCGAGGATCTGCCAGCTAGTAGCGATGGGTTATTCATAGGATTCTACAGTCAGCTTGTGAGGTGAGTTTCTCTCCGGTAGGAATGGGTCTAAGGCACTAATGCCGGCCCGTTTATGTATGTTAGTGTATACTGGATTTAGATCAGATGTCGGGGTTAGCCCGATGCAGTTTATATGTTCTAGATTTTATTCCGAGAGTAGGTGAGGCCCGAGGCACGATTATATGTATATTTTCTAAGCTACGGTTCAACGACGGGTGATACTCGAGGCAGTGGTGTATGTTTAGTTATACTTGTTGTGTTTGTGATACTTGTATATGCTTGGTAGGGAGATGAGTGTGGGCGGGGGCCTGTATCTCATCAGTAGCTGAGTGTGGATGGGGTTCCATATCTCATTAGTAGCAGAATAAGGGCGAGCCCCAAGATAGGCAGGGCCTTGAGGCTAGCAGTTATAGTATATCAATTGTATTAGTATGCTTATATGTTATTGTTGTATGTGTGTAGTGGGTGGGGCCCGAAGACATGCGGGCCTGGTACAAACATATATGTATACCGAGGGGGGCTCGATGTCAGGCGGGGCCCGATGTAGAGGGCTAGTCCCAATGTTGGCAACATGTGATTATGTGTATGGTATGTGGTAGATTGGGGAACTCACTAAGCTTCGTGCTTACAGTTTTCAGTTTTGTAAATACCAACTTTGCCCCCTCATGTTAAAAGTTTGTCCGCTGAGCATTTTCCATGTCAGCGATCCAGCGACGGCTAGCGATGGGGTCCTTAGCTCCAAAGAACTTAGGAGCTCCACAGGACTTGTACTCCCGGAATGAGGGAGCTTGAGCTCCTATCTGACTCGAAATAATATCGGCTCGAAAAGTCCTGAGCCTCTCATCTATAATCTCCATAATCGCCAACTTGATGGTACCAAACAACACGTGGGTAGCATCCAGGATACCACGAGTAACCTCAGTCAAAACAAACTCACACAGACGCTCATCAATTGTTTTTATGGCTGAGCCTGAACCCGATCCAGAACCAAAGCCAAAACCTCCTTGAGTGATCATCACCATCCTCCAAAATTAAGCACAACATAAAACAATCATCAAAGGACTCGAGGGGACTCCTCTATACAGGCCTACTTAGAGTTTCCAGGTCTGCACCTGTCTCAGGTACAGGTCATGTGCTTTTAGTAGTACGGGCCCAATACTACCTTTCATAGCTACATGTACTTCCTCAAGCTCAGTCCTGATTACTCAATGTCACCACACTATAACCATCAGCTAACCCCATGCCATACGACAAATATATTGTATAATCCCTTAGGAATCCTTAACTCCCACTACTCGCAATTACAAGAACCTCAATCAACACCGTTGGTTACCCTATACATGCAATTTATACACAAATAGGATCACATAGTCTGTCAAATGATGATTTTACCCTAAGTTCACAACCAAACAAGGAACCTGAAATGAGACCAAATCAATCATTCTAGGGCTACCCAATCATAATCGTATAAAACTTTGAAAGCATGCACATAGCAAATAATTGAGCCGATAGCAATTCTAAATAATACATAACATCAAGTTCCACTAGGCTATAAGGCATCACCCAAATCAGACAATTCTATCATAAGATTCCTACAGATATCTCTAGCCCTACTCTAGCATACAGTTCTCATATCAAACATATTACTCATAAAACATAAGTTGGGTAATTTGGGAACCACTTATTTGAGCCCGACCGATCGCACACATCACACCCCGTTTTTCTTCATTAAATCCCCTTTTAAAAGTTTAAAAGTCATTATTATTTAAGAAAACTATCATTTCCTCAGTTTGAGTTATGACACACCCGAAACTATGCCCGAATCCCTCAAACTAAGGCTCTAATACCAACTTGTGACAACCCAAAAACAGTACTAAAATTTTTCATTTAAAAACCATTATTTTTCATTCATTGATTATATCAAAATCCATCATTCATTACAGCATTCCAAAATATCAGAGTACAAATACATTAGGTGCGTAAATCATGTGGGGAGGATGTTGTGCCATCACGTCGGGCCCTACCCTTTTGAACTGGAAGTACCTAAAACCATAAACATAAACTGAAAGAATAAAGCTTAGTGAGCTTCCAAAATTACCACATGCATCATACATATCATATAATAACATGTGGTAATGTCAGGTTTGTATCAACCCCAGGTCCTTATCACCCAAAAACACAACGTATAGCCATGTCGAGTCCGAATCAACCCCTGGTTTCGTATCAACCTTGAGTCTGTAATGAATTCGAACCAATATAGCTCAATCCATAAATCATACAAGTACAACAAATAGAATCATTCGATAACATGGAGTTCTACTCAAACAATACACTGGGTCAGCACTTGTGCCTTCGTCCCACTTAAGGTGGTAAGAAGACTCACCTCACTGACAAACGAAAAGCTTAATGGACATGTTGATCCGAAATCCATGCTACTGGTCACTTTTACAATTAATAGTAACCAAAACTCAGACTACCAATCAAACACCTAAAATACCCCAGATCAAAGGTTAGTCAAAATCCAGGTTAAAGTCAACCTGGTCGACTAAGTTAGTACACAGGGCATACTTCACAGTTGACCAAGGATCGGGAAGCTGACCATGTATGCTCAGCATGCCCGTCGGTATGCCCTACGTACATGACTGCTTGCCATCCTCCTTATTAATTGCTTAATCCCTTAAGCACCTACATCCAAACTTCAGATTATGCCACAAAAGATGTTCTAAACCATAAAGTTTCCAACTTTATGGTCTAGCATGGCTACTAAATCATTATATCCAAAAACCCTAGTCTCTTAACCTATTAAGACCATCTAACACTTGCATCGATGAAAACTAGTAACCAAAAACCCAACACTATGACTTAACACCCTTTATAACCTCTGAAAAGAAAACACAAATGCTTTGGAGTATCTTCTACTCACAAATACCAAGTTTGGGACCAAAAAGGAAACAACTTGAGCTAAAACAAGATCCATGAGATTTCTACATCAAGGTTGAAACTTTTTACATCCACAAGGTCCACAAGGGGGACAAGATGTTGGAACTAAAGTCTTGAATGAAAACCACCACCTCAATGCTCTTCCTTTTATTCAAAAAGCTCCAAATGGAACAAATGGCTCAAAGAGCTTCAAAATGCACAAACACTTTTTAGGATTTTGAATTGACGAAGGAGGTTGTATATAAGAAGGTGAATGAGGCCATCAATGTGTTTACATAGGGTTCAAAACCTAAAATTTAGGGCTTGCACTGTGGTTACATACGCCCTGCATACCAACATATGCGTTGTGTACAAAGGTGACTCGGAGTACACTTAACGTACGAGGTGTACACCCCGTGTACTCCAACAACTCCAAAATTACGAAATTACCACCGCTGACTAAATTGTAGTTAGAGCATACCTCAAGGGTTAAAACAAATACCTGGAAAATAGATGTTACATGTACACCATCACAACACATTACTCAAAACATTAGTTTACCATTATAAATCTATATATATTTGTATGTGTATAACATGTTTATAACCCATGAGAATCACGGTTATAAAATTAGCTAAACTTTCATATTAAAAAATAAAAATTATTAATCAATTATTTTAAATAAACGATTATTTAAGAGATATTTTTTTAGTTATATAAAATTATAATCATTTATTTAAACAAAGACGCGAAGTTATATCAACTTATAATCTGTATTCATTTTATTATATTTTTTAATACAATGTTATTAATTTTTATAATTAGAATGAAAAATTTTAAAATGAAGAATCAGTTATTAATTTAATGTAATTAGAGTTAGAATTTAAAATTTAAACTTTGAAATGGATAATTAATAGATTGACAAGTGACATGATATGTGACATATAATACTAATGAAGAGTTCTAATAGTATGACACTTGTCAATAGGTGAATAAACATATTCTTTTATTAGAATAGTGAGATATGTATAACTTGGTAATATATAAGTATTTAATGTATAACAAAGTTATACAAAATATGAAACAAAAAAATAACGTTTGAACCTCGAAAAAATAAAAAACGAGTTTTGGTCCTAGCAAAGGCCTTGGAAGTACCTATGCATTTCCAATGAATTAGTGACAAATTTTGTATTATGTAAGAAATTACTCAGTATTTTGTACATATTTCCAAGAGAATTCCTAAGAACATAATCCAATTTTCCTTTTTGATGTTCAAACGACGTTTTTTTGTTCTATAGTTTGTCTGACTTCATTATACATGAATTACTTTTATGTCATCAAGTTATACATGATTATATGTACATACATGTGTGTACAACTTTAGAACCCATTACTCAAAATATTTGTTTATCATTATGTGTGTGTATATATATATATATATATATATATATATATATATATATATATAGAGAGAGAGAGAGAGAGAGAGAGACATCTAGGTTCAAATGTGGATTGACATCTATTGTGTGGACATGTGCATAATGCTATTCTGTGAAAATTACAAAGAAAATATGTTTTTTGATAATATGAATACGTTCAATCTTATATAATTATTTTAATTATTAAATATTTTCACTAATTAAATCGTCTATAAGGTTATTATACACTTTTTTTAATTATTCTCATCCTGTCAGAATGTTATCAAGATGTTTATTGAGTCGTATTCTGTAAAAATTAAAATAAATAAAAAACTATGAATTAGAACAAAAATGAATTAGAATTTGTGAGAATCCATTAAAATAACAATAGTTCTGTGAGATTGAACGTATTCATGTTACTAAACAACATATTATCTTAGTAATTTTCATAAAATAACATTATCCACACGTCCACACAATAGTTGTCCATCCACATTATAACCTAGCCATATATATATATATATATATATATATATATATATATATATATATATATATATATATATATATATATATATATGTATATATATATATATATATATAGGAGTAGGATCAAATGAGAACACCAAAAAGGTTTAGAACGCGAGAACAAAGTATATTTATTTGTGATTCCATGTATTCATTTGTGGAGAAATGATAAATTTTTACGCCTTTAATTTCAATTGAAGAGAAAAAGCATATTCATGTGGATTGTGCGTAAAAATTTATCATTTCTCCATAAATGAATACATGAAATCGGAAATGAATATACCTGTTCTCGCGTTGTCAACATTTTAGGTGTTCTCATTTGATCATTTATATATATATATATATATATATATATATATATATATATATATATATATATATATATATATATATATATATATATTTGGGTGTAGGTGTGTGTATGTACAAATGTATGGTTATGTACGTGTATAATACGTGTAACTTTATATGATAAAAGTATTTAATGTATAACAAGGTTATACAAAATATCTAACGAAAAAACAACACTTAAACCCGAAAAAATAAAAAACGAGTTTTGGTCCTAGGAAATCCCATGGAAATATATACATATTTCCAAGGGATTAGTGACAAATTTTGAATTGCATAGGAAATCCCTCATTATTTCATACATATTTCCAAGAGATTTCCTAAGAACATAATCCGTTTTTCGTTTTATAATGTTCAAACAACGATTTTTCTTTCTATATTTTGTATCATGGATTACTTTTATTTCACCTATTTATACACGATATATACATACATACATGTGTTTGCACTTTTAGAACTCATTACTCAAAGTATTTGTATACCATTAAAAGTCTATATGTATGTGTACATATGTATGGTTGTGCATGTGTATAATATATATATATATATATATATATATATATATATATATATATATATATATATATATATATATATATATATATATATATAATACACATATATAACCATACATATACATATGTACACATACATATAAACTTATAATGGCATACAAATGTTTTAAGTAATGAGTTCTGAAGGTGCAAAAATATATATATATATATATATATATATATATATATATATATATATATATATATATATATATATATATATATATATATATATATATATATATATATATATATATATATATATAACTTTGTATGATAAAAGTATTTAAAGTGTTACAAAGTTTACAAAATATGGAACGAAAAAAATTACGTTTAAACTTTGAAAATACAAAAAATGACTTTTGGTCCAAAGAAATCCCTCGAATTACCTATACCTTTCCAACGCTTTAGTTACAAATTTTGTTATTTTTATCATTATGATTTTTTTAGTGTGTATGTAATAATAATAATAATAATAATAATAATAATAATAATTATACTAATTACGAAAATATTATTAATAATAATATAGATTGGTGATATTTCCAATTTATATAAGCATTGTCTATATTATCAGTTTTAATAATAAAAATTAAAACAATAATTAATATTTTAGATGGAACTTATGAGAAACTTCTTAGGAACTACTTCAACGAAACACTTTAATGTAAATGTGAAGCTCTTAGGAATATTCAAAAGAAATGATATGATTTGTTTATGATAATAGAATGGTAATAAAAAAAACAACTAAGGTACTACCTACCAACTTTAAATATATATTCATTTCTAAGGAAAAAGGTAGGAAATTCCAAGGAAATATATATATATATATATATATATATATATATATATATATATATATATATATATATATATATATATATATATATATCTTAGGAAAAACGTTGGAACTTCCGAGAGACTTCCTAGGACAATTGGTAAATGTTCGACATGTTTAGTGATAGAGCTTGGTTCGAAAATTTCCTATGAATCCCTCGTAAATTCCGAGAAACTTCCTAGGAACCACTTAAGCGAAATTCTTCTAACGTAAATGTGAAGCTCTTTGGCATTTTTGAAAAAATGATATAATTTTTTTATAATAATAAAATGGTAGTAAAATATCCTACTGAGGAACTATCTAGGAACGTTTAATATATATTTATTTCCTAGGAAAAGTGTAAGAACTTCCGAAAAAATTTCGAGGATGAAGAATTCATTGGTATTTCCTACTTATTACCGAGGAACTTCTAAGGAAATATCAAAAACATGTTTTCCTCGGTAGTTCCTCCGTAATACGTAAGAAGTAGCAAGAATTTTCTGATCCTAGAAATTTTTTTTAGGAAATGACACCTTTTTCTAGTAGTGTACCTTGAGTCCTGTAAATTAGATCAACATGCTCTTCAGCGGATTTGGTTATCAATAAAAATCTTAAATGCCACAGAACCCGGTCTCGTGTATCCCTGTATGTTACTACAAAAATGGAGCCTAAGCTTGTAATTGTTGGAACTTTGACTACAAATTTACAATGTGGGACTTATCCTACATTGGTGGAAGAGAAAACATTTTTCCACCTTATATGTATTGTCTCACTCATTTAATTAAATGGGTCAAGTAATGGGTTAAACATATTGGGCTTGGGTTGTGGTGTTGGATTAGCCTAATTGGACTGAAAATAGGCTAATATCAAGAGAATATTTAATTGTCAAAAGATGGGCCTTGGGTCTTGGGGGTCTTGGGGTCTTCCTGATTAATTAAATAATTTTTAATTACGAAATTAATTTTTATTCTTTATTTTTTATTAAATTTCGTAATCACTAAATGACAGATATTTGGAAGTTATTTTCGGTTTTGACAGTTTTTAACTGTCATAATCAATACCTATAAATACATGTTTCCTGTCATTTGTGAGGGGTTACATAAACAATCACCACAAATTCTTTTCAAAATTTATTCTTCCTGAAGATGAAGGGGACATAGAAAATTCGACAGATTCAAGATTACCTCTTGGATTGATTGTTGTATCCTCTAGACAAATCCCTACCAGGGAAATTTCTGTCTTAGGACACTGCAATTTGCAGGCGTCAATCTACATAATTTCGTTTTTTGTGTTTCTGTTGTAAACATAAACCATCAAGTATGTTTTCTGTAAACTAATTCTTGTATATTACATATATATATATATATATATATATATATATATATATATATATATATTTCAATTTTGTTTGTTTTATTTCTATTAATCTTGTTGATTGTATACTTCTATCATCACAATCTAAGACAGAAATCAAAGAGTGAAGAATGGATCAAAATTCCATCATCAAAACACATGTGGAAAAGCCTGAGAAATTCAAAGGCTCAGATTTTCGAAGATAGCAACAAAAGATGTTGTTTTATCTAACAACTCTTCATGCTTCCAATGTTCTCACTGATGATTCTTCCTCTCCTCCCACTAGGACAACTACTACAGAAGGAGTAACACCACCCACTGCAGCCCAATTGGCAGAACACCAAAGGGCTGTGGAAACTTGGAACACAAATGAATATAATTGCAGAAATTATATTCTAAATACCCTAGATGATTCCCTCTATGATATCTACTCTACCATCACTACTGCAAGAGAGATATGGGAATCACTGGAAAAGAAATATAAAATAGAAGTGGCATGTTCCAAGAATATCGTGATTGGAGAGTTCATGAATTTCAAGATGGTGGATACCAAATATGTCCTCAAACAAGTGGAGGAAATTCATGTCATTGCACATGATCTTGAAGTTGAAGGTGTGGGTATAAACTCTAACTTTCTTGTTGGTTCAATCATTGAAAAACTTCCTCCCTCTTGGAATAATTTCAAATTATATCTTAAACACTTAATTGATGACATGAGTTTTGAGCAACTTGTGTTGAGAATTCGTGTGGAAGAAGATAACAGATTGAATGAGAAGGCAGATGCAAATTCCTTGGAACCAAGTGCAAACTTTGTTGGAGAAGCAAGTACTTCAAGGACAAAGCACAACAACAAGAAAGGGAAGCAAGGCTCCAAAAACTCTTCCAAAGACGGCAAAAACCATGGCCCTAAAAAGAAGAATTTCAAGAAGAATTCTGGTCCATGCTATGTTTGTGGCAAAATTGGACACAAGGCCAAAGATTGCAGATTCAGGAAGGGTCAAGGAGGAAACAATGGAGGGAATAATGGAGGGAACAATGGAAATAATGGTGGCAATTCTGGTGGATGAAATTTTGGTCAAACCAACATGGTTGAATCACCAAATCAGTTTGTTGCAGTGATTCAAACCAACATGGTTAGCAATTGTGTGGATTGGTGGATTGATACTGGAGCCATAAGGCACATTTGCAACTCCCGAACCATGTTTTCTACATACCAGAAAGTCTAGGATTCTGAACCAATGTTTATGGGGAATGGCTCTACAGCAAAAGTTGAAGGAAAGGGAAAAGTGAAGCTGCAACTGACTTCTAAAAAAGAACTTATTTTAAGTGATGTTTTACATGTTCCTGAAATTACTAAGAATTTGATTTCTGGTCCTATTCTTAGTAACAAAGGATTCAAACTTGTATTTGAATCTGATAAGTTTGTTCTCACCAAGGGTGGGATGTATGTTGGAAAGGGATACCTTAGTGAGGGTCTCTTCAAAGTCAGTGTATTACCTTTGTCTTATGGTGTTGAAACACCAAACAATGATGTAACCAATGTTAATGCTAATGCAATAATGGGCACTACTAGCCCCTCTTCTATGTTTATGCATGATCCTTCATTTTATTGGCATTCTCGATTGGGACATGTCAATTTTCGCTCTATTCAAAAAAAAGGCAAAACTTGGCATGTTACCAAAATGTTCATTAGATAAAAACATAAAATGTGAGTTTTGTGTAGAATCAAAATTTTCACAACATCCTTATAAATCGGTTGAAAAATCTAATGAAATACTTGGCGTAATCCACTCTGATTTATGTGATTTTAGAGCCACACCTACAAGAGGAGGAAAGAATTATTATATATCATTTAATGATGATTCCAGCAAGTATTGTTATATTTATTTGTTAAATAGCAAGGATGAAGCCTTGAAATCTTTTAAGAATTACAAGGCTGAAGTTGAAAATCAACTTGATAAAAAGATCAAAATTCTAAGGTCTGATCGAGGAGGAGAATATGAATCCAAAGACTTTACTGAATTTTGTTCTTTAAATGGTATTATACGTCAAACAACTGCTCCATATACTCCTCAACAAAATGGAGTGGCAGAAAGAAAGAATAGAACATTGAAAAACATGATTAATTCAATGTTAATTACTTCTAGACCACCACAGAATCTGTGGGGAGAAGCATGTCTTGCAGCAAATACAATACTTATTAGAATTCCTCATAAAAAGAGTGATAAATCACCCTATCATCTGTGGAAAGGGAGGTTACCCTCTGATAAAAGGGTGAAAGTGTGGGGTTGCCTTGATAAGGTACAAGTACCTCTTCCTAAGAGGACTAAACTTGGACCAAAAACCATAGATTGCATCTATCTTGGCCTTGCCTTGAATAGTGCAGCATACAGGTTTCTTGTGTATAAATCACATGTTGATGAGATCCATAACCAAACCATCACGAAATCAGCAGAGGCTGAATTCTTTGAAAATATTTTTCCTTTTAAGGATAAAGGGAAAGAGGTTACCTGCTCTAGGAAAAGACCTCTAGATGATGGACTGAATGATACAATTCCAGACAAAGGTTTACAATCAAATGAAGAGAATTCTTCAAAGCTTCAAGAAGAGAACTTAGAACCTAGAAGAAGCAAACGGGGCAAAATAGCCAAAGATTTTGGACCTGATTACATGACCTATGTAGTGAATAAAGAACCACAAACATATAAGGAAGCTATGGACTCCTCTGAAGCTCCTTATTGGAAAGAGACAATCAAAACGGAGATTGACTCCATTGTGAAAAATAACACTTGGAAATTGGTAGATTTGCCACCTGGGTAAAAACCAATTGGGCACAAATGGATATTCAAGAAGAAGTTTAGACCTGATGGTACCATTGAGAAGTACAAAGCTCGTTTAGTAGCTAAAGGGTATCGTCAAAATGAGGGTCAAGACTTCTTTGACACCTATTCACCTGTTACAAGAATTACATCAATTCGCACATTAGTAGCAATTGCAGCCATTCACAATTTGGAAATACACCTAATGGATGTGAAAACTGCCTTCTTGTATAGTGAATTAAATGGAGAGATATATATGAATCAACCTGAAGGTTTTGTGGTTAAAGGTCAAGAAAACAAAGTCTGTAAGTTAGTTAGATCCCTTTATGGACTAAAACAGGCTCCAAAGCAATGGCATGAGAAGTTTGACAACACATTACTCTCTAATGGATTTAGAATAAATGAATGTGATAAATGTGTTTATGTCAAACAATACAAGAAGGCTTGTGTCATAATATGCTTGTATGTGGATGATATGCTTATAATGGGTACTAATTTGGATGTAATCAATCAAACCAAGAAAATGCTACACTCCTCCTTTTCCATGAAAGACTTGGGAGTAGTAGATGTGACCCTTGGTGTAAGAGTTCAAAGAAAACCAGATGGTTACACTCTTACTTAGTTCCATTACATGGAAAGTGTACTCAAGAAGTTTGGACACTATGATGACAAGCCCGTTGTCACCCCATTTGATGCTTCTAGTCATCTAAAGAAGAATAAAGGTGATACTGTAGCTCAGTTTGAATATACTCAAGTTCTTGGTAGCTTAATGTATATTAAGAATTGTACAAGACCGGACTTAGCATATAGTGTTAGTAGATTGAGCCGCTACTCCCACAATCCTGGGAAAGATCATTGGTATGCATTAGTGAGAGTGCTTACATATTTAAAGCATACAATGAATTATGGATTGCATTACACGAGATATCCTCCTGTTCTTGAAGAGTATTGTGATGCAAATTGGATTTCCAATACCTCAGAGGCAAAATCCACAAGTGGATATGTGTTCACTCTTGGTGGAGCTGCTATCTCTTGGAAATCATCTAAGCAAACTGTGAATACTCGTTCTACAATGGAAGCAGAGTTTGTTGCTTTAGACAAAGTTGATGAAGAAGCTGAATGGCTTAAAAGCTTCCTAGAAGGTATTCCTCTGTAGCCTCAACCTGTTACTGCCATTGGCATACATTGTGATAGTATCGCTGCTCTTACTAGAGCACAAAGTCATATATACAATGGCAAGTCGAGACACATTAGGCGCATACATGTTACAATAAGAGACTTGCTGAAGACTGGAATCATTTCCATTAGTTACATAAAGTCAAAGGAAAATATAGCTGATCCCTTGACAAAAGGCTTTAGCAGAGAGCAAGTTCTCTTCACATTGAGGGGAATGGGCTTAAAGCCAACACAATGAGTCACCAACTGGCGGAAACCTAACCTAGCAACATTGGAGATCCCATGGTCTAGGTTCAATAGGAAAACTAGTTGGGGAAGACTCAAAGAAGCACTAACAAAAAGGTATGCTCACTCCTATGATATTTATTTTGTGTTCTTTTGTTGATGATATAGGGATGAATTCTTTATTCTTAATAATGCTGATAGCTTTTATAGTGGAATAAGTACGGATTGTTCCAGATTAGCATTACCTATGTGAGATGGATGTGAGGTCGCATCTTTGGGAGCTGATATGGCTAAGCTCTCTAAAAGTCTCATGAAGAAAGGATTGCTCACGACCGAAATGAACACAACGGTAAGAAATGATCTATGCTTAGATATGATATGTGTGATACTTCTTGTTTTTTATTCTACTATAAAAAGTGGTTAGTTCAAGACTCTAGTTCACTACCCACAAAGTAGATCCAAGTAGTACTCACTATGAAAGGTTCAAGTTTTACAACACCTATTCAGATGCATGTCATATCTTACTTCCCTTATTTGAATATCAAAGTTCACTTATTTTCTATTCACATGTGCGGTATTCTTGGAGTTTGAATAGAAAATGTGGGGTATTGTTGGAACTTTGACTACAAATTTACAATGTGGGACTTATCCCACATTGGTGGAAGAGAAAACCTTCTCCCACCTTATATGTAATGTCTCACTCATTTAATTAAATGGGTCAAGTAATGGGTTAAACATATTAGGCTTGGGTTGTGGTGTTGGATTAGCCTAATTGGACTCAAAATAGGCTAATATCAAGAGAATATTTAATGGTCAAAAGATAGGCCTTGGGCCTTGGCGCTCTTGGGGTCTTCCTGATTAATTAAATAATTTTTAATTACGAAATTAATTTTTATTCTTTATTTTGTATTAAATTTCGTAATCAATAAATGACAGGTATTTGGAAGTTATTTTCCGTTTTGACAGTCTTTAACTATCATAATCAATACCTATAAATACATGTTTCCTGTCATTTGTGAGGGGTTACAGAAACAATCACCATAAATTCTCTTCAAAATTTGTTCTTCCTGAAGATGAAGGGGACATAGAAAATTCGACAGATTCAAGATTACCTCTTGGATTGATTGTTGTATCCTCTAGACAGATCCCTACCAGGGAAATTTCTGTCTTAGGAAACTGCAATTTGCAGGCCTCAATCTACATAATTTCGTTTTTTGTGTTTCAGTTGTAAACATAAACCATCAAGTATGTTTTCTGTAAACTGATTCTTGTATATTACATATATATATATATATATATATATATATATATATATATATATATATATATATATATATATATATATATATATATATATTTCAATTTTGCTTGTTATATTTCTATTAATCTTGTTGATTGTATACTTCTGTCATAACAGTAATAAAACTTGGAATCCACTTCAAGTAGCCACATCAGATTGTAAAGTTCAGACAACTTACCCATGCTCCTTTGGGTAGCGTAAACCAGCTTAGGTGCAGTGTAATTCGGTGTGTCGGCAGTTTAGATAATCTGACCCGTTTCCTCTTTGATCTTGGGTCCTAATGTTTTATCGACGTGTTTCATGTTTTTTGATTTATAATATAAATTTTCGGGTAGAGAAACGATTTCAATACCAAATGAGGTCCAAACCCACAACCAACACCCATACATGACCAAATGAGGTCCAAACCCACAACCAACACTCATGCATGACCAAACGAGGTCCAAACCCACAACCAACACCCATACATGACCAAATGAGGTCCAAACCCACAACCAACACCCATGCATGACCAAATGAGGTCCAAACTTACAACCAACACCCATGCATGACCAAATGAGGTCCAAACCCACAACCAACACTATGGACATGACCAAATGAGGTCCAAGCCCACAACCAACACCCATGCATGACCAAATGAGGTCCAAACCCACAACCAACACCCATACATGACCAACTGAGGTCTAAACCCACAACCAACACTATGGACATGACCAAATAAGGTCCAAACCCACAACCAACGCTATGGACATGTCCAATTGAGGTCTAAACCAACAACCAACAGCCATGCATGACACAATGAGGTGCAAACCCACAACCAACACCCATGCATGACCCAATGACGTCCAAACCCTCAACCAACACCCATACATGACCAAATGAGGTCCAAACCCACAACCAACGCTATGGACATGACCAAACGAGGTCCAAACCCACAACCAACACCCATACATGACCAAATGAGGTCCAAACCCACAACAAACACCCATGCATGACCCAATGAGGCCAAACCCACAACCAACACCCATACATGACCAAATGAGGTCCAAACCCATAACCAACGCTATCGACATGACCCAATGAGGTCTAAACCCAGAACCAACACCCATACATGACCAAATGAGGTCCAAACCCACAACCAATGCTATGGACATGACCAAATGAGGTCCAAAACCACAACCAACACCCATGCAAGACCCAATAAAGTCTAAACCCACAACCAACACTATGGACATGACCAAATGAGGTCCAAACCCACAACCAACACCCATGCATGACCAAATGAGGTCCAAACCCACAACCAACACTATGGACATGACCAAATGAGGTCCAAACCCAAAACCAACACCCATGCATGACCAAATGAGATCCAAACCCACAACCAACACCCATACGTGACCAAATGAGGTCCAAACCCACAACCAACACCCATGCATGACCCAATGAGGTCCAAACCCACAACCAACACCCATACATGACCAAATGAGGTCTAAACCCACAACCAACGCTATGGACATGACCAAATGAGGTCCAAACCCACAACCAACACCCATGCATGACCCAATAAGGTCCAAACCCACAACCAACACTATGGACATGACCAAATGAGGTCCAAACCCACAACCAACACCCATGCATGACCAAATGAGGTCCAAACCCACAACCAACACTATGGACATGACCAAATGAGGTCCAAACCCACAACCAAAACTATGGACATGACCAAATGAGGTCCAAACCCACAACCAATACCCATGCATGACCAAATGAGGTCCAAACCCACAACCAACACCCATGCATGACCCAATGAGGTCCAAACCATCAACCAACACCCATACATGACCAAATTAGGTACAAACCCACAACCAACGCTATGGACATGACCAAATGAGGTCCAAACCCACAACCAACACCCATGCATGACCAAATGAGATCCAAACCCACAGCCAACACCCATACATGACCAAATGAGGTCCAAACCCACAACCAACACCCATGCATGACCCAATGAGGTCCAAACCCACAACCAACACCCATACATGACCAAAAGAGGTCCAAACCCACAACCAACGCTATGGACATGACCAAATGAGGTCCAAACCCACAACCAACACCTATACATGAACCAATGAGGTCTAAACCCACAACCAACACTATGGACATGACCAAATGAGGTCCAAACCCACAGCCAACACCCATGCATGACCAAATGAGGTCCAAACCTACAACCAACACCCATGCATGACCCAATGAGGTCCAAACCCACAACCAACACCCATACATGACCAAATGAGGTCCAAACCCACAACCAACACTATGGACATGACCAAATAAGGTCCAAACCCACAACCAACACTATGGACATGACCAAATGAGGTAAAAAAAATTAATTTTACATATTAATTTAATATTTATATATAAATTTATTATTTTGTTTGATAAAAAAAATGCTAGTTTGGATATTATATTTAATTAATATTGTATATAGTTTTTTACATGAATATAATACATATTAATGTAAATATTAGATATATTAACGTGTAATACAAAAATGTGTAATCATTATCATAGCCGATTAACCGTCATTCTAAATCCACCTTTGTAGACTGCAATTAATCGGAGAAGTGATGGCCTTAGTCGACGTCGCTTCACCTCCAACTTAGGATCCTTATAAACCATTCGCTTATGTCAATTTTGTCATTCTCACATATTCATTAGGTTACGATAACTTCGATTACTCCTTCTTCCTCTTTGAAAAAAAAATACGTCGATTTTCAAAAAAGAAGATGAATGCTGATCCGTTGGCCCGTCCGAACTTCAATCTCTGGAGTGTAAGTGCAGAACCACCAAAACAAAAACCGGTGGTTGAATACGGGAAGGCAAACGACAAACGTTTTACCATTCGCTTTGTCCATGGTGGGTTCTTTACAGACTACCTAGGAAAGGCGTATCAACAGACCTAGGCTCACTTCATTTCTCATGTGAACATCGATTTGTTAGACATGGAGTTGCTTGGGCGTTTTTCTAGAAGCCTTGGGTATACCAGTTTGGGGAACTAGTATCATATGCCCATCAGAGAACACAGTGGGTTGTCAATGGTTCCAATACTAAATGATGAATGCTTGGAACCATTCAAGACGTTAGTTAGGGCCAAGAATTCAAAGAGATTGAACATCTCTATGTTGAACACAGGCATGTGTTTGTTCAAAAAAATTTCCCACGCTTTTTGATGAACTCTCCAGCCAAACGTGTTGAGAAGATTATTCACATGTTTGTAATAGAACATCCAACGGCTTGGGTTGATGATGGAATAGCATACATCCAACATATGCTAAACATGACAATTCCAAGAGAAAAAAATGGAGGAAGCTATGGACATGGCTAAAGAAAATGTCGCAACATGGAAAAACATAGCCTAGGAGAACTATGATGTAATCTTTTTTGTGATTAACGTAGAGTGAATATGATACTCTACTTTTGTACTTAATATGAAACTCTTTTATTTAATGAGTTGTTATATAATATGTCTATAGGTCATATTGTTTTGATTATATAGTAAGTCTACATTTGATGTTTTACATTATGACCCTGTTTTGATATATTATGTTGTTAAAAAGGCAATGTTGTTTGCTAACACAGGGGTGTAACAGTCTATTACATGTTATATGCCCAAATTTGATGGTGTTTGCAATATAAATGTCTTAGGGGCAACATCGGAATTAGTTATCATAATAATTTTATATGCTAATTATATCCATGTTTTGCATAACTTGTAACTGAGTCATATTTGTCCCTGTTTTAGATAAATTTTTATTAAGATGGCAATGTACTTTGAAACTTAGTTGTAACCTGTGTTTATGCTAACACAGGGGTATAACAGTCATTTATATATTATATGTCCAGATTTGATGATGTTTTTAATGTAATTGTCTTATGGGCAAAATGGTAATTACTTATCATTTTATATTTTACATGTTAATGATGTCCATGTGTTGCATATTTGTCCCTGTTTTAGATAAATTTTTATTAAGATGGCAATGTACTTTGAAACTTAGTTGTAACCTGTGTTTATGCTAACACATGGGTATAACAGTCATTTATATATTATATTTCCATATTTGATGATGTTTTTAATGTAATTGTCTTATGGGAAAAATGGTAATTACTTATCATTCTATATTTTACATGTTAATTATGTCCATGTGTTGCATATTTGTCCCTGTTTTAGACAAATTTTTATTAAGATGGCAATGTACTTTGAAACTTAGTTGTAACATGTGTTTATGCTAACACAGGGGTATAACAGTCATTTACATATTATATGTTTTATATGTTAATTAAAATTGTGTTTGCAAGGGTATAACAGTCATTTATATATTATATGTCCAGATTTGATGATGTTTTTAATGTAATTGTCTTATGGGAAAAATGGTACTTACTTATCATTCTATATTTTACATGTGAATTATGACCATGTGTTGCATATTTGTCCCTGTTTTAGATAAATTTTTATTAAGATGGAAATGTACTTTGAAACTTAGTTGTAACCTGTGTTTATGCTAACACAGGGTTATAACAGTCATTTATATATTATATGTATTATATGTTAATAAAGATTGTGTTAACAAGGGTATAACAGTCATTTATATATTATATGTCCAGATTTGATGATGTTTTTAATGTAATTGTCTTATGGGAAAAATGGTAATTACTTACCATTAATTGTTATTATGATAAAACAAACAAAATTATATAATTTCCTGCTAACTATGTTTGTATTATATATGTTTTACTGGATTCCTTTTTGTTTTGGTTAATGTTTTTGTTTATTTTGTAAAGCAATTATTTGCAAACAACCAGATACCCCACTTGGTAAGTGTCAAAGTAGTTATTGGTATATTTTGGAGTGTCATGGGTTCGAAACCAATTACCAACATTTTTTTTTTTGTTTTTAATGTCTCGATATGTCCCTGATCATTCACTTTTTTTTATCAATTCTCCACTTGCCCTTGATCATCCAGAATCATTACGTAAATATACCAAATTAGACAATATGAATTCCTATCGATTCAATCGATGATAACTACAAAGGCACTGCAACTACGTTTTTTCTTCAACCAAAAATTGATGTGTCAAAATCAAATTCATATAGGTACAAATACTACATTTAATTAATACAGGAAATTACAAGTATTTTTCTTTCAAGATATTGGATTTATCAGTAATGTGATCTATTTTGTTTATGCACACCAATTGTTTGTTAAAATGGGTCAATAAACAGAAAACGTATATTGCTTGTTGACGCTGTTGTAAGCTGAATATGGATAAGTCTTGGATAGGAGCATACAAAACATCAGAAACCTATGTAAAAGGTGTTGCAGAATTTATCAAATATGCAGTGCGCAATTACAACGTTTTCTAAACATATGGATCCTGCAGATACCAAAAAAAAAAAATAAGAATTCCCTGTCCATGTGTCAAGTGTGTAAACCACATATGTCATTCGGTGGATGTGGTAGATGATCATATTCAGGAATGAAATTGATCAAACATACACAAATTGGAATAAGCATGGAGAAACAGAAGAACCAGCAAGAAGTTATGTATATGAACATAATTTTGACATGGATACATCAAACGTTGTAGATTCCACGAACATGAACACAAAAATGCCAACAGATGCTGCAGAAACTCTAGAGATGGTTGAAGCTGTAGAAGAAAATTTTATTGGGAACACTGATAAGTTTAGAGAACTGATAGAGGATGTCGAGAAGCCCCTATACACAGGGTGTCTTAATTTCACAAAGTTATCTGCAATCATTCAACTACTCAACTTGAAGAGTAAGTATGGAGTATCAGATAAGTGCTTTATAGAATTATTAGTTTTGATAAAAAAAAAAAAAAACATGTTACCAGAAGGAAACGAAATGTACAGTAGTACATATGAGGCGAAAAAAGCATTTAAGGCAATGGGTTCAGGGTATACTAAGATACATGCCTGTGTCAACAATTGTATACTTTACAGAAAAGAATACACAGATGTGGTAGCATGTCCTACTTGTGTTAAATCAAGATGGAAGGTTGATGAACAAAAAAATAAAATTTACATCAATATTCCTGCAAAATGTTTGTGGTACTTTCCAATTATTCCGCGCTTCAAGCGTCTTTTCCGGTCTAAGACAACTGCAAAATATTTAACATGGCACGCAATAGAAAGAATGGTGGATGTTGGAGTTTTAAGTCACCCCCAGCTGATTCACCAGCATGGGCTGCCATTGATGACAAATATCCTGACTTTGCTAGCGAACCAAGGAATTTGCGACTAGGCATTTCGGCGGACGGGGTTGATGTGAACAGAGGAAACAGGAGTCATAGTGTTTGGCCTGTTTTAATTGTCATTTACAACCTTCCACCATGGTTGTGTATGAAGAGAAGGTTCATCATGCTTTCGTTATTGATTTCGGGAACACCAGGAAACGATATTGATGTGTTCCTAGCACCTTTTATTGATGATCTGCAATTATTATTTGATTTTGGAGTTGAAACATACGATGCATATGCACAAGAGCATTTTAAACTACGCGCAGTTGTGTTATGGACTATTAATGATTATCATGTTTTAGGTACATTAAGTGGTTGCCCATACAACGGTTTTCAAGGTTGTGTTGTGTGTGGTAAAGAGACACACTACATTAGACTCCCTGAATCGAATAATCAGAGTTATGCTGGTCATAGAAGACTTCTATCGTATGATCACCCATTCAGAAGACAAAAGAGGGCATTCAATGGACAACAAGAGTTCTCACCCTCTCCAGAACCTATGAATGGGGAGGAAATATATAACAGGGTAAAATTTATAATTAATAAATGGGGAAAGGTTAATAAGGGCAAGGAGGCAAAAATCCAACAAGCAACAAGTGGAAGAAAGGGGAAGAAGAATAAAAAAAGAGAAAATCACACCAACTGGGTACTTCAGATGTGGGCCAACAAAATAATACATACTGGAAGAAATTCAATATATGGTATAGACAACTAAGGTATTGGCCCGACAATTTGGTTCCACATTGTATAGATTTTATGCATGTGGAAAAGAACGTGGGTGAGAGTTTAACAGGAATTATTTTGAATGTTCCCGGGAAAACGAAAGATGGTTATAAAGCTCGATTGGATTTGGTTCATTGTGGTTTGAAACCAGAGCTGCATCCTCAGATAGAAGGGAACAACACAACACTTCCCGCAGCAGGTTGTACATTGACAAAAGAGGAAAAAGACAAATTATGTGAGACTTTATACAACTTAAGGGTTCCTCAAGGGTATTGTTCTAATTTTTCTAGTTTGGTGAGTCTAAAGGATAGGAAGTTGATCTTTCAAATCAATATGTAGCAAAGAAATCATAGTGCATGAGCTCGATAAGTTGCAAGAGGAGTTATGTGTAACCTTATGTCTTCTTGAGAAAAACTTTCCACCATCATTTTTTGATATGATGATTCATTTAACCGTTCATCTCACTAGGGAAGTAAAATTATGCGGTCCAATATTCTTTAGATGGATGTACCCATTCGAAAGGTATATGAAGGTTATTAAGGGGCACGTGTGAAACAAAAATAGACCAGAAGGATGCATTACTGAAGAGAATGTTGCAGAAGAGACAATTGAGTTTTTTAGTCAATTCCTTAAAAGGATGGATATTATTGGTATTCCACCTGACAATCATAACAATTGTGGAATTCATAAAGGTGTAGATAGTAGTTCTATTACGGACGGTACTCCTGTATCAACTGCTAAATCGGTAGAAGTTTCTACAGAACTATTCAGCAAAGCACATTTCTTTGTATTGCAAAATACATCTGAAGTACTCCTATATATCAAGTAAGGTTTTTTATATGTATGTTTTTTTATAATAATATTAAGATTAATGTATTGACAGACGACACATGGAACTTTTGGAACATATACACCCTACTAAACGAAAGGCACATCTAGAACAAGAGCATAGTAAAACATTTGGTCATTGGTTACGAAAGGAGGTATATTCTTTTCAAATATGTTGTGTTCTTTGTTATTTTTGTCTTGATTTCATAAATTCATAATCTAATTACAATTCATGTAGAGAAAGAGTTAGGGGCCTATAGAGAAACTATAACAGAGACAATGAGATGGATTTCACATGGACCCAATAAGAACATTATTAAATATGATGTATATGCTATTAATGGATATACTTTTCGTACAAAAGCTCATGAAGGTAAATTTTACCAAAACAGTGGGGTTAGTGTTGTTGCAACTGACACACACATGAGTAAAGAAGTTGTAACATATGCCAAAAACACTTATTATGGTGTTTTACAAGAGCTATGGGTACTAGATTATCATTTTAAAAGAATTCCAATTTTCATGTGTGATTGGGTTGACAATAGAAAAGGGGTAAAAAGGGATAAATTGGGGTACACACTAGTTGAACTAAAAAGATTAGGCCATAAAGGTGATCCCTTCATATTGGCCTTACAAGCACAACAAGTATTTTACGTGACAAACCCACTCGATCAAAAAATGTCTATTGTGTTCAAGACACCTCCCAAAAATTACAAAGATATATATGAAGATGTAGATGAAGAATTTAGTACTATTGTTCCTCATAATGATAACATATTGCTACGTGTAGACACACTTGACTAGCAGAAGGAAAATGATTATTTTCGTAATGATTGTCACGATATTCTTATACGTACGGTACGTGTTTCTTAATGTCATGAATTACATTTGTTGCGATAATATTTCTCCTTCTTTTAACACTTAATGATCTTTATTTTTTGTTTGTAGAAGAGAAAGGCCAAAACTTGAGCACATCGTTATGTGGAGAATAAGAAAATGACAAAAAATGACGTTGTACTTTACTTAATGTCTTTTTACCATATTATACCATCAAACTATTCTAGTGTAATATTCTTATAACTCAAAGATATTTTTTTTGGTTTTTTACTGTTATATTGTTACACATGTTATAACATAAACTGCATGTAATAGCAATGTACTTTCGTTATGCAATGTTAAACAAGTTATGTTGTATTCACTTCATTTAATTATCATAATATTCTGTTAAAATAAGTTGTATTCTTTTCATTTTTAATGGTATATTATCTGGTGCAATTAAAAGAATAGATGACAAAAAGGGCAATTTGGTACTTTCTTATAACTCTTATTCAAGACGACATTTTTTTTATGACTATATTTACATATAGACACATATAATAGCTGTAAATGTAACTAAATGCTACCTACACACACAATGTTTGTTTATTCTTAAAGCCAATTCATAATAATTTGACACACATAATAAAAGGTACATGAACATAAGTAACATATTTAATGAACGACCCCTAATTATAACAATAAGACATTATTTTTCTTTTATGACTATATTTACATATAGACACATATAATAGCTGTAAACGTAACTAAATGCTATATACACACACATTATTTGTTTATTCTTAAAAGCCAATTCATAATATTTTGACATACATAATAAAAGGTACATGACCATAAGTAATATATTTAATGAACGACCCCTAATTATAACGATAGGAGATTATTTTTCTTTTATGACTATATTTACATATAGACACATATAATAGCTGTAAACATAACTAAATGCTACCTACACACACATTATTTGTTTATTCTTAAAGTCAATTCATAATATTTTGACACACATAATAAAAGGTAGATGACTCTGAGTAACCAATAGTAACTTCTTTTAAATTTTTGCGTAAACTAAATACAACTAGTATAGAACCGCCCTATAGACACACAAATAATTAGTGTGACCAATATTTGTCACCTTTTAGCTACTTTGTCTGTTATGTGGCTAAAAAGGCAACATGTTATAGACACACAGAGAACTAACACATGTGACGATAATTTTATGTACTGTCTCTCATAAAAAAATCGTGACAATCTTAATCGATATATGTGGCTGATTGTGACCTATGGCCTCAGTGTTCGAGTGTGATTAATATTTGTTACATTTGGTATAATTAAGTGTCGTAAAAGTTTTGATTGTCTATATAATGGCCACGCAATCTAATTTAAATGTATCCAAAAACAGTCACTAAATTTTTTTAGTGACTTTTGGCCACACTTTTAAGAAAAAATGTCACGGACCGTTTTTCGGAAAGTGTGACCGTAGGTCGTTTTTGTACTACTACTAGAGACTGCCAATTAGTTCCTAGATTGAATGTGGTTATGAAACCGCTAAAGTTGGTTAATCGAGTGTAACCATTGGTGGTGGTGATGGAGAAGAGCAGGAGGAAAGGAAGGTGAACATGATGGTTGATAGATTTACTTGTTTGTTTAGTACGATCTTGTTATTACTCTTTTATAAATTATAAAAGTAGGTAGGGTATACAGATAAAAACAATTGTTTCCTAGACTATGAAAACTCTTGGTCATCGCCTTTTGCCTCTAGCAAATGGGAACCATTTTGCACAATGGAATGTGCAAGTAAACACCCACTCGAAATAACTCATATCGTTCAACATTTTATTGAACACAAATGGATCAATCACTTTATTCACCACAAATATACCATTATGTTGTTATGGGAGGATATTATATGTCATACCCAACTCAATTCCAATTTCATTATGACTCTTCCAACTCCAGTCCCATCCTGATACCAAATTCTAATTCAAATCCCAACACGCAACCAATTTCAATCCCAAACTGAATATATTTAACCCTTTTCAAAATGTTCAAGAAAGCCAACTCCAATCCCAACTCGACCCTCATTCGACACCGGACCTAAACATGAGCCCCAACCCGATTCCAGAAAGGAGAAGGCCCCAAACATATGATGGACTTTAATGGAAGAGAAGGTGTTGCTTGCTTCTATGCGTCCGAGGACCCAAAGGCCGGCAACGACCAAAAACAGCAAACTTGTTGACCAAAAGTAACAAAACGCTTCCTCGTTGAAATAAAAGAGATGAGAGTATCAAACAAATGATCAACTTTACACAAAGTGGATGAATATGAACAAGATTGTATGGAATTTAACACTTTGTTTAGGAACTTGAAGCGATATTGGTGTGCTAGTGAAAAGGTTTCAAATTTGCCAAGAGATGGAACAGTCTCAAAGAATGCCAAAAACGACGTTAAATCCACATATCTGAAGAAGACTATACAGGGGTTTGAAAAGAACCAAAACATCTAATATCTCTTACACATCATTGTTCCACCTCAAAATTGTTGACGACCTTATCGAGATTACACCACCTCCCCGTCTAATGCGAAGAGACAAAGCTAAAAGAGAAGGTAAAAGTGTTGGATCAAATTTCAACGACATACACGGTTTGAGGGAGGAGATAGTAGTGACAAATAAAAAAATTCTAAGATTACTCAAGGAACAAGAGGTCAACAACTTAAAATCCTGTAATATGAAACTTCTACATGGAAGACCTGTCTTGGTTTTGGTGGTGAAAGCTGACTCGCTACAAAAAGTAAATAAATGTTATAGCTTTGGCGGTGAAAACTCAAATAATAAAAAATATATCATTTGCTAATTTCATCATTCTTTTCTACTAATTAATTCACTATTAGAAAACAACAAATAGAATACTCTTAAATAGAATACGGTTGTATAGAAAACCTTATTATATAAACAATATATACAGCTCATTTAATCATTAATAGCATTTTATTATCATTTACTCTATTAATAGCATTTTATTATCAGGCGTTAGTATTGGTGTAGTGCTTTCAATATCAATTTTGTTCTTGCTTCAATTAGGTGGGAATTAACCCGACTATTTTCAATTGTTTTCATCTTCCTAATTTCTAGTCATCCGCTGCTATTTCCATATCATCTTCCCAAAACATTAATGCGAGCGACTCATGAAAACCAATTACTTTATCGTCTTCCTAAAGCCGTGATTTGCATAGATCCTGACGACAACACCAACTTCATGCCTTCAAACGACTCGAGTTTCTTTGTTTTGTCACTTCTCTAATTTATTACTACATTCATGCTTGAAATGGTAACATTGACTTCTTGATCAACACTTCACTCATATTCATAACAGATTCTTATTAGTGAGTCGATACAGAGAAATCTTTGAATTATTTGTAAGATCGAACAAAGATCAGGTTAAAATTGAACTGATGCATTTATTAACCTAATGTTTCAACATATGCATGAGCCGATTGTAAGTGATGATCCTTTATATTCCTTAGAGCATCCACTATGGTGAGTTCAATGAGAGAGTTGAATGAGATGGCAAGTCTAGTTGTCATTCAATGGATGAAACTCTACCATAGTGAAATCCCACCTTAGTATTCAATGGATTTGGATTTCAATGGTCATTGAACTCTTCAATGGGAAAAAGGAAATTTTTCTAATCTTAAATACATACTATAAATTAGTTTTTGTAACTTTCTATTAAACGTTGTAGAGTTGAATGCATTGTAAGAAAAAATTGATTGTTGTATGGAATTTAGAAAAATGATGTGGCAATCCATTGAACTCTATGGAGTTCAATGCATTGTGGATGCTCTTAGTTAGTAGTTGGTAATGAGGGACGATATATTTGGATCAACAAAGTTCTAGGGAATGAGCACTATTTTATCTTCTATGTCGACTAATCTAAGGATTTGAGACTTTAGAATTGAATTATCACATATGTGGTCATTTGAATGTTTTCTATTTTATGCACATTCTTGTATTTTTATGTGTGTATATGCATCATAAACTTATCTTGGAAAATGCTACTTAGAGAATTCTAACTTTCTGGAACTAGCATGATAGTATTAGACTATTAGTAATACATTTACAAATCATGTTTAGTTTTCTTAATTATTCAATCATCCTCTAGATGGTAACTACTCCTGTCTAACATACAAGTGTTACATAATGATTTCACTTATCCACTTTCTCCAACTGTGTGTACTTTCTTATACTTATGAATATAAAATCCAAATTTATAGGCTTATGCCAGAAAAAGTTAAACCAAACATTAAACATTAAATTTCACCAAGAGAAGATTTAGAATGTGATTGGTTTCGATGCATATTTACTTTTCTATTTGAGGTTATTGACTATTTGATTGAATTCAATTTTTATATGGATGATGTTGTACCGTTTGCAGGTGTGAGGAATCAATTTATTCACTTTAAACATTCACCGGAGATTTGGATTCGCCCTCCTTTTCATCTATGTTCAAAAGCAAAACTTTATCCCTTGATCCAAATCAAACAATGTTGAAGTAAGATGTGATTCATTTTCTGTTAGACCGGAGTATCACGGACCAAGTTTCTGGAAAATTCCACGGACGTCTAGAGAACTCTAGAACGATCAAGTATACTCGAGAAATCTCCGGAGAGATCAAAAATGCTCTACGAGACCCTAAAAGGTGCTAGAATATTATAGATGTCCGTGGAATAAAGGAGAACGATCCGGAATAAATTAAGAAGGCACTAGACAAAACTAGGACGACCCGGAAGACTTTGGAAGGATCTAGAACACGCTAGATCATACAAGAACGATTTGGATAATGACGGGAAGACTTAGAGATTTCTAGAGCATCGTATACAAGTTTACAATATTCTAGAGTCTTGTAAAATCCATGTATATAATAGGAAGAGTCTACATTTGTCATGAATGATCAGGACCTAGAAACTTCCATTTGAGGAGGTGTAAGGTTCCTATAAATAGGGGGAGGACTCATTTGTCGAAACCATCAAGAAGTTGCCTTGTAAAGAAGTTGAGTTATATAATAAAAGCTTTCTTGAAGTGTCCCTTGTCGTAACTCTTGCTTCCTAAGTTCGTTAGTACATCTAGATCGTCGAAGTTTGCCTGACTTAGTCGGAGAAGCACTAAGTGGCACACGGTATTGACTAGTCTAAAAGAGTCATCCCGTGACACGTGGTATCAGAGACGGAGTTCGTACAAGCAAGAGATCATGACTACGGCAGCAGGAAGTAGTGAAGTCGCAAACGTGCCCCCTGTTGTCGAAGAGAAAGGAAGAAAGTCCAGGAAGAGGGACCAATCGATAGATGCCTTGGCAAGCTTAGAGAACAAGCTTACAAGGACAGAGATTAACGTCGGTGAGATCCTTGAATGGAAGGATACCGTCGATCAGTTCGTTGTCAAGATAAGTGACACGAGCGATGGATTGAAGGAGACCATCGGTGTCATCAAGGAAGAAGTCCTTGGACTTATTAACACTCTGTGTAGCGAGTTCCGTGATCAGGTAGACACATTACAAGCCGAAGTAAACCTGTGCAAGGCAGCTATCACTTGAGGGACCATTGCAAGAACATTTCCGCACACAGAAGCACCCAAACCATTGAAGTATGGAGGTAAACGCGACCACAAAGAACTTGACGAATTCTTTTGGTCGATGGAATGCTACTTCAATGCTAGTCAAGTGAAGGACGACAAGACGAAGGTAGATACAGGTGTACTTTATCTATGCGAGAGTGCAGCTCTATGGTGGCGAAGGAAGCATGGTGATATTGAAAAATGATTATATACCATAGACACATGGGAAGAATTCAAGAGGCAACTCAAGAGACAATTCTGCCCACACAATGCTGAAGACATAGCGATGAAGAAACTTCGTGGGCTAAAGCATACGGGATCCATCTGAGACTATATGGTCGAGTTCACGAGCTTGATGTTAGAGTTACCCGACATGCAGGAGAAGGACAAACTATTCTATTTCATGGATGGACTACAATCTTGGTCCTACAACGAGCTCAAAAGGAGAAATGTCAAAGACATTGACGAAGCTATTGCCATGGCAGAAGATCTAATGGAATTTTGAAAAGAAAGCACGGTTAAGAAGAATAATGGGGGAGAACAAACTATGACGGAACCGGAACAAAAACAAAACACATCCCAACCTTTAAATACGAAAGGAAAAGAAATCGAAGGAAGAAACCGAAGAGAAGAGGGAAAGGAGATCAAGTGCTACTTGTGTGATGGTCCTTACTTGATCCGAGACTGTCCGGAGAAAAAGACCTTCTATGCGATGGTTTTGCAAGAAGAAGATGACGAAGCACAAATAAGCTCAATGCGCTTTCTGAACTCAGTATCAAAAGATGAGATAAAATCTTCTAAGAAGGAAGAAAATAAAGGAGGGGGTCTCATGTTCGTCGAAGTTAAAGTGAATGCAAGGAACACTAAGGCACTAGTAGATTCCGGAGCAACGCATAGTTTCATCGCAGAGGAAGAAGCTAAGAAGTTGGGTATTCACTATACAAAGGAGTTAGGTCGGTTGAAATTTGTCAACTCTCCATCCAATCCGATCCTCGGAGTTTCTCGTGGAATACCCATGAAGATTGTAGAATGGAAAGGGACCATCGACTTGATTGTGGTTCCGATGGACGACTATCGCATGGTACTAGGAATGGACTTCCTAGATATGGTACGTCCTTGATCGTTTGAAAGAGACAACACAATGCGTATAACCAAGGGATCAACTATCCATATAATTCCCTTGTAAAGAAGCAAGACAAAAGCTCGAACCCTTTCAACTATGAGGTTTCAAAAAGGCCCCGAGAGAAAAGGAAGTATGCACATGTGTTATTGCCAGAGTATTATGATCTAGAAGAATATGAAGCCAAAAAGGGAAATTCAAGTAAATAAGGCATACATGAAGGAGCAGGGATCCATAACCCCCTTGAAGATTTACTCAAGAAGTTATGAGACTGAGAGAAGAAGTATGATTCAATGTACGTTAAGAAATAAAAGCACACCCTACTCGAAGAAATACTTTGGAGAAAAAGAAAAGACACAAAGTAGCTCCATGAAAAAACCAAGACATATGTATAGAAGACTTGACGAGGACGTCAAGGGTTTAAGTGGGGGAGGGTGTCACAGACCAAGTTTCTGGAAAATTCCACGGACGTCTAGAGAACTCTGGAACGATCAAGTATACTCGAGAAATCTCCGGAGAGATCAAGAATGCTCTACGAGACCCTGGAAGGTTCTAGAATATTATAGATGTCCGTAGAATAAAGGAGAACGATCCGGAATAAATGAAGAAGGCACTAGACAAAACTAGAACGACCTGGAAGACTTTGGAAGGATCTTATTCACGCTAGATCATACAAGAACGATTTGGATTATGACGGGAAGACTTAGAGATTTCTAGAGCATCGTATACAAGTTTACAATATTCTAGAGTCTTGTAAAATCCATGTATATAATAGGAATAGTCTACATTTGTCATGAATGATCAGGACCTAGAAACTTCCATTTGAGGAGGTGTAAGGTTCCTATAAATAGGGGGGAGGACTCATTTGTCCAAACCATCAAGAAGTTGCCTTGTAAAGAAGTTGAGTTATATAATTGAAGCTTTCTTGAAGTGTCCCTTGTCGTAACTCTTGCTTCCTAAGTTCGTTAGTACATCTAGATCGTCGAAGTTAGCCTGACTTAGTCGGAGAAGCACTAAGTGGCACACGGTATTGACTAGTCTAAAAGAGTCATCCCGTGACAGGAGGGTATGGGTGGAGAGTTTCCCTCACTTTTTGTGGGCCACACCACTCTTTCCTTCACCTAAAACCCAAGGAATTGGTGAGAAGCTTCCTCACTATTTTGTTTTTTTTAAATAAAATTAATTGATTTTTATGATTTATAATTTTTAAATTAATAATAACCAAAAAATTTAATTAAAAAGAAAATGCATTTCATTAATTAAAATAAAAATTACAATAAACCTAAAATTTAAAAAAGTAGAAAATTAAAAATAAAAAAAAACAAAGCAAAAATCAAACAATCGAACAACGACCTATGAAAAATATTTGTTTATAATTTTTTCCCTCTTCTTCATCACGAGCTCGAGAGCTAGTCCCGAGAGATGATCGGTGTTTTCCATCAAGAACTTCATATCCTCCATTTATTGTCTCTCCACCCGCTCCTTCTTCCTTGCTTCTTCTTTTTCTTTGTCGAATGCCAAACGTTCGGAGAAATTAAGATTATATCAATCAAACGACGCTGTTATTTTCTGCATTTCGTCAAGGTCCAAGCTAAAATACAATGCACCCGAAGAAGTCCCTTTTCCCTTCCTCTTTGCTTTGTCCCTCTACCAATCGGTCGGACAATTTCTTCTGGCTCGAGTTCGTCCTCATGATTTAAATCTAGACCGACCTAGGCATCGAAGGAATTTCTGTAACTACTAGAACCCATTTTCGTTCGCTTTGAATGTTGGACTCCAAAAATAAAATGTTGTTCGTATTTTTTCCACCTAGGACATAGAACCAATAATTTCCAACAATCATGCCACTTGAATGATTTTCTGACTTCTTCAAGGTAAAATTGCAAAGCTTCTTGAAGTATTTCTTCGTCTCCTTGGCCACTTTTTCGTTGGGTTTTTAGGTTGTTGTACAACCCGTTTATTTTTGAAACTCCCTTTGCTATTTCTCGAAACTTCGAATTTAGTTGGTGTTTCGTACGGTAGTCGTCACTTTTTCCTAGCTCCTCCTGAAACCGTTCTAAAATGCGAAACCAAAATTGCTCTCCCGGTTGTGCATTTCCATGAATCGAATCCTCAGAAATATCAACCCAAACTTTTACCAAAACTAGCTCTTCTTGGGCGACACCCTCGCGCGATTGTTTTTTCCCTTTACGTCGTTGTAGGGGTGGTGTGGGTTGAGTTTCGGGAACCATCTCTTCTTCTTCCAAGTCATCCAACTCATCGACAAGTTGGCGTTGTTGTTGGGTTTGGGTTTGAGGTTGATTTGACGAATGTTGATCGGGAAAAACAACAAAGTTTGAAAACATTTGCGGAGTAACATTTGGAACTTGAACTTGGTAATATTGTCTAGCATTTTGTATTGAAATTGTAGTGGAGATTGAATGGAAGCATCGAGTTGGGGACGATAAACTCCTTGTGATGACGAATCAATAGCAAAAATGTTATGTTTCGAGTAGGGATGCTTAAACTCGTAACATGAGTTTTTTTTTCCTTCGATCGTAAGTTGGGGTTTGATTGTCGGGATTCATTTTTTTTAAGAGGGAGTAGAGGGTTTCTTTGAACGTTAATTGAAGGTAAATAGTTGAGTATTTATAAATGTTTTAAAGGATAAAAAAAACAAAAAAATTTGAATTTTAATGCATATAGTCGTTTGTAACAAAAAAGAGATTTTTTTTACCCTTTTATAACGGCTACTTAAAAAAAAGAAAAAAAAATTTCACCCAATAATCGTCGGAGAGAGAACGCGGGAAAGGAGTCCCTCTCCCATTCCCGCACCACCCTTCCCCACACCGATGGTCCGGTGTTCCGTCGTGCGAGAAGATTCCCGCTACCCTTTCCCGCTATGATATCGTCCGACCTTATTGTTCCGGTAATTATCTTTCTTCTTATTGGTCCAATCAGATTGTTCGATTTGAATTTTGAAGCATGTATATATATGTTTGATAAATTGACTAATTACTCTTGTTAGATGGTAGTTTCATCTATCAGACACAATTCAAACTATACATTGTCATTAGATTAACTAGAAACAAAGTAATATGATTGTGGGATATTTGTTCTTCTTTCTTTATTATAGAATCCTACTCTCATATCTTATTTCTATGACATTGTTCATTGAACCATCTACTTAGTTATAACATTATACTTTCAATTTTCTTCTTATCAAGACATTGTACTTTGAAATATGTAATCCAATTATGGCTTTCAAAATGAAATGAGTAGATAAAGCTTTCAAATACAATGTTTTAATACGAAAATTAAAGTAGGGTGTTAATAATAAACAACAAAATGGTAGTACGTTTCTATTTTTCGCATTTGATCCTTTATTATATGTACTAGTTATTGCATACTCTAGTAGATATCATTCTTAGATTAGTGTCATAGTAGTCGTACTCTATTAGACAATGTAATCTAATACACCACTCTATTAATTAATAGAATACGTTCCAACTTTTGTATTATATTTATAGTTTCAACCGTATTAGATTAGACTTTTTGTTGTAGTGAAATTTAATACTAATATGTTTTATTAGGAGTTTTATATAATATATTTCTATAATAAATTAATAGAATTTCTATGTTTTTATTTGTAGGTATGCCTCGTGCAACTCAAACTTTTACTTTTTTTCTTAACGATTTCTAAAGATATGTTTTTCTTAATTTTGAAAAAAATACTAATGAGTTGAAAGTTTGGAAACGTTGTGACACTTCCTGAAATCTTTTTTATATATATTTCCTTGATTATGTAGACTTCCTCTTTTATCTTTTTATAAATAATGCTCTTATGGGAGCATAAAGAAACACACAAAAAACCTTAATCCAAGAGGTAAATAATGCTCTTATTGGAGGTTGCATCCCACCATGTTGTTTTCATATCATAAATGTCGTGATATTAGAAAAAGTTGTCCTCCATAATAGTAAAGGTTGTGGGAAAAGCAAGAGGTAAAGCTATTAACTTTGGTGTTGGCTCCAACGATTAAAATAAAAAAATGGGACTTTCATTATCTCCTAATAATGCTCTATTAATGATTGATGCTGCTGGGCTCATAATATTTGAATATTTTCCGGTCAAATTTGGGTGTGGATTAAATATAAAAATTATTCCCTATGTCCCAAATTGATAGTTCACATTTGACTTTTTAAGTCTTTTTTCTTCAATTTTGACCTTAAATATTTTTATTTGTGTTATATATTATTTGATAAAACTTATAACAATGAAAAAATGTTTATAATACAATCCATTCATATATTTTGCATCAATTATTATCTATAAAAAACAAAAATGTTTAAGATCAAAATTGAAGAAAAAAGACTTTAAAAGTCAAAAAGACTATCAATTTGGGACGGAGGTAATATATAATTAATAGTGAAGTTGTTAAAACTGAAACTATAGTTATAAGTTTATAACTTGAAAAGTACATCTATGTTTATTTGATCAAAAATTATCACAACAAATGTGCGGTTTTTGAAAAACATGATTTCAAGAACATGAAAAATAAGGAACAAAATGTATCATGAAGGGATGAACCTTGGCTGTTTCAAGTTGAATAGACCTAGCTTGGTGTGGTGTTGTGCCGATTTCGAGTTGAAGGAATGAATTGGAGGCTCTTTGTAGCTCTTTGCTAATGCTCTATGTCAAACTTTCCAAACCAATATCTATTAATGAGTGACAATAGATATTGATTTAATGTGGAGAAACGGAATCAGGTTCTAGAAAGAAAGAACTGTTGAGTTATGGGGATACAAACAAGCCACAAAGGCACATCGGAAACAATAACAATTAATCCCATAATCCAAAAGATCACATGTTTAACCAGATCCAAAGTAACTAAACATCCATATGGGGTTTAAAGAATACACACCCTTATCCTCTTTGTCTTGCATGTTCTAGCTAGTGTAACAGATAATTAGAATCCAAAGTAGGATTTATCGTTCGTAGTCACACCTAAAGAGAAACAAAGCAACCTCTTGACAAATTCCTTGAAGATGAACACACTTAAGCACCAAAAAACCTTAAATGACTAGGGTTATGATCAAAGCATGCGTTGCGATGAGAGGGATTCCAGGATTTATTAGAAAGGATAGAAGGCATCCGAATTCAGGGTTAAGTGACCAATCCCAAATTCGGTTTTTAACTCCTAGATTTATAGGGAGGACCTAGAATCCTTACTGGATAATTACTTGGTCAATAACTATCTATAATATTTCACTTTCAAATCTTTACACTTAAACCCTTTACGTTCTCAAGTTTCTATAAATTTATTAGATCTTAATAAATTAACAAACTAGATCCAGAATAAACTCGCATACCAATAATTTCATAAACATGTCCTTGTATGTAACCCAAAAAACTTTGTTATTAAGTGTAATACTGCCAACTATTGCAACCGTGGACATTATTTCCAATATTCATCCAATTGCATTATAACACTCCAGATTGGTGACACTTAATTGTGGCAAGGACCTAACATGGAGTTTTAAATGAAACTCTGTGCCATGACCTGACAATGGTTAACTGGTCGTGACAATGGTTAACTGGTCGCAGGATTTTTGGACCACCACGACAAGGCCAAGGAAGGCCACGACGTGACAGTTGATCAAGCCCAAGCCCATGACTCTTTTAGGGTTTCCTATGCATTTAAGCACGTATAACTCGATTATAGGGTTCATTTATGTGCCTCTATCCCCCTCAACCTCTGAAAACTCTAATCCTTTCCCTCTTGGTGGTTTTGTATCATTTTGGGTAGTTTTGGTGCTCTTAAAAGGAAGTGAGGAAGAATTGGTGCAAGGATCAAGCAATCAACAATTTCTCATCTTGGTTATCACTTTCTGGACCATTTGTAAAGATTCAAGTCCCTAACTTTTGGAGTTATTCTCTTAGATCTAGGTTGTTTTTGGTCCATTTTTGGTTCATTTAGTTGATTTGAGTGAATGGATAAAATAAAATTGGCAACTTTATTTCTCTCTAGTGTCCTTTGAGTATCATATCTTATGGATTTGAAGTTTGGTTGTGATTTGTGAGTCTTGCATGATTTTAGGACATTTTCTTGCCATTTGATCTAATTTGAGTTAAGGGCATGCATGCCCACCAAGCAAACAATTTTATGGACCTTTGATACCCCCTTTAGCTTCTAGAAGAGTTGGGGTTAAGGACTTTTCGGATTAAGGGCTTAATGGTTAAGATAATATGAATTTTGGCTTTATTTGGACCTAGGGTTTGATATCTTGATCTCTTTGGGTGTCTTAATGGATAAAGTTCGAAACTTTATCCATTTAGACCATTGTTTGGACCAAATTTGAGATTAGGAGCTCTTAGAATCAAGGAAAGCAGCTTAATCCCATAAGCTGTTAGAAAGCAACTGCCCACGACGTATCCATAAGTCACCACAACATCTTAATCTATATATATATATATATATATATATATATATATATATATATATATATATATATATATATATATATATATATATAAGACAAAACATCATAAATGGTCCATGTGGTACGAAAATGATGGAAATTCCCTCTGAATATAATAATTAAATAATACTTAACGGCCAAAAGCTAACATAATTATCAAAAAGGACGAAATTAACATCAAAAGTTTTGAAAGCATATGAACCATCTATGATTTTTTGAAAACACATGGATCAAACTTTAGATCCGGGGAAAGTAAATGGACCAGTTATGATGTTTTTTTTCCTATTTTAATATAAGTTTTAAGTTTCGTCTACATTCTTTACTTAGAATTATTTTACTAGAATGTTGAGGCATAAGGTTTTTGTTCATCTTGTTAAATGAATCAATTGTGGATATGCTTTCAAGTTTCAATCTTGGATATAGTTCATGTATTTAATATTATCCCTTTGAATTTGGATGTTTCTTTCTCAATTTGGAATGGGTATCTGATGCCCCTTTCTACATTGTTGATAAATCTCTAATTATTTATATAATGGATCAATTTGATACGACAATTTCATAACTTATTATATATTTATTAATGTCTTCATTGGTGCAGGAAGAGAGCGAGAAGAAAGGGAATGCAAATCAGTTTGGATTTAAGGAAAAACTTTTGAAAAAGGTTTATGAAAATGAAAACCAAATAAGGAGCTTCCAATGTCTAAATTGTCCAACGAAGGCTATCATATCGAATGAAAATGAAGAATAAGGGTAATTCAGAAGCTTCTTTTGTCATGTTACCGAAACGATTAAATCTTAATGAATGCATTTATTTTAGTAAGACTATGTATTTTGTATTTTACAGTGTTACAAAATTTTTGTTTATATATTTTTTTAATGTGTTCTTCAAGTTTTTTTCATGTATATTTAAAATCCTAAATTCTAAGAATCATTCATCATATAATAATAGAAAACTAAACAATGTTTAATGAATTATGTTGTAGATTTGTAACATCTTCTTCACGATGAATTTTCTAAATATACGTGCATATATTTTAAATCAAAATATAAATATATATATATATATATAAAAAAATATTTTATCCGCCGAACGAACACCTTTAAATTTTTAGCCAAAAACAATGATACATTTATATCTTTAAACCAAAATGGGAACATGTTATATTTTTGTTGCAAAAAGACAAAACTGCAAATTTGGTGGTATTCAAAAAACTTTGGATAGGATCCAAAAAGTTTTCAGAGTCCAAAATCAAGGTTTTTCTAGGTTTTTGGTCCTTGATACATTTGAAAAACTCCATTTTACCCTTTTCATTTCTTATAGACAAAAATGCAAAAATGGTCCCTATGGTTCCACAAAAATTGTGGATAGGGTCCAAAAAGTTTCCAACTTGCATGGATGGTCTAAAATTAATAATTTCCTGTGATTTTGGTCCTAAAAGAGTTAAAATGTCCATTTCACCCATTAGTTTCATTTTTTTTATTTCCTTATTTTTATTTTAATATTTTTTTAATTAAAAAGAAAAAGAACGCCCCTTACCCGTCATTCTTCCCCTTTGTTCTTCCTAATTGACTTTCACTCAATCCCTTTCTCTCTCTCTCTCTCTCTCTCTCTCTCTATCTATCTATCTATCTATCTATATATCTCTCTCTCTCTCTTTATCTCTCTCTCTCTCTCTCATACACAACTTGCAAATCAAGAAGAATTTCAGAATAGAAAATGTGTATCGGTGTGTGCTTTGTTATAAACCAAGATTCCTGGTGAACACCGGAACTCCGATAAGCATCGGAGCTCCAATATCATCCTTGCAATCATCCTCTCTCCCATTCACCTGCAAAATCCTACTTCTACTTGCATCATCTTATTTAATCATTCTCATGTCCCCCTCTCTCCCTTTCTCTATTTCTCTATCGACATCTTACTAATTCAACACTCATATACACTGATAAACATAGATACACACATATAGAATCAAGTTGTATAATCAAGTTGCAGGTTTGAATCTTAAATTTACAAGCCCTATATTTTCAATATCCATAGGAATCAAGCCCATAATTTTACAAGACCCATGTTGAATCGATTCAAATCGATTCATATGAGTTCAGTTGGACCTCTAACCTGCGATTGAAGGGTAAGGCTTCCATGTCTCTTGTATCATCTTCTTGACCAAGACACCCATAATGGATTAATCATATGAAAAGATTCAGAATCTGATAACTCTCATAGCATACATCTCATGCTCAAATCGAAAAAGTTCTGTGATTCAGAACATAGAATCTGGTAACTTTCATCTCCTCCCAAACATTTTTCTTCAAATGACTCTCTTATCAGAAAGCTCTGTGATTCCAATTCCAAGACCTAATTGACTCTGTTTCGATTTCCCCCAATTCCATATAGAAAGGTCAAAGGTGGCCTTGAGAAGTAACGAAGAGAGAGTGGTAGTGATTGGCGGCGATGTTGGAAGCATCCGGAGGTAGGGCTGAGATTGTTGTGGGTTCATGGGCATCTGATTCCAATGATGGTGGAATTAGTATATCATTGAGCTGTCTCAACTCAACGAGTATATTTTTCCAACCATGTTTTCTCCATCTTTGTTCAAATTAGGTTGATGGAAGCTACGATGTAATTAGGCTGATGGAAATCATCATGGTGAGTAGTGTTTAGTCTTTTTGAAAAGAGGATGAAATGCATAATCATAATCATATCATCCATGAGAGAGAGAGACCTATTCATTTTTTTTACTTTTAATTGATAAAAGATTAAAATATAAATATAAAAAATATATAAAAAAGAAATTAGAAGGGAAAATCGTCTTTTTAAGCTCTCCTTGGACCAAAACCACAAAACTTTCTTAATTTTAGGACTAAAACCACATAAAGTATTTGATTTTGGACCTTCCATGCAAGTCGGAAACTTTTTGGACCATATCCACAGTTTTTCGTAAACCACGATGACCAATTTTGCAGTTTACTCTTTCTTTTTTCTATTTTCTTTATTTATTTTGGTATTTAAATAATTACAAATAAAAAATAAAAAATAAAATTTCACCCAGCCCCTCTCTCTCTCTCTCTCTCTCTCTCTCTCTCTCTCTCTCTCTCTCTCTCTCTCTCTCTCTCTCTCTCTCTCTGGGTGTATTTGTCAAAACTCAAGAACACATACATACAAACTCTATATTTTCTAGGGTTCTTAAAAAAAAAAGAGCATAAAGCACAAAACAAACACACTCATAAATTTGATCATGTTTCTGTTTATGTTTCACTATCGGGAATGCAAAATCCATTTTTGAATCTCGTTGAAACACCCACACACAAATCAATTTCTGGGATTAACACCTACACACAAGTCGATTCCTAGAAATTAAAAAACACACACATACACACAGTAAAATCAATAAGAATCCAGGTGAAATCGGACATAGAAATCGACAAAACCTCATTTTAGGTGAAATGGGTTTCTCTAAATGTTAATGAGTTGGAAAACTAAATATGATTTCAGGGGGTCTTCCATATCGGTCGCTATCTCACTGGTGGTTGTGGGCGGCGAAGGGTTATGGGCAGTGACCGGCGAGCTTGACTTCTTATGTAACATCTCATGCTCTATTGGGATCGATCCTGAAAAACTATTTCAATTGAGTTGCAACTAAAAGAAATCAACATGGAAAGAGGGTACAAGATCAAGAAAGAAAACTACATGTGTGTATGATATACCAAGGGAAGGAAGCTGAAAAAGAAAAGAATGTTTGCGTGAGTTATAAACCATAAAGAAGAAAGAAAAGAAATCAGATGCGTGAGACTGAGAAGGAAGAAAAAAATCAGATGCGTATAATCTGGTAGCCAAGTAGTAAAAAATTTGGGTTTTTTTTTCCTGATTTAATAAATGAGGAAGAAGAAGATGGAGAGAGAGAGAGAGAGAGAGAGAGAGAGAGAGTATGGTGAAAATTCTTTTTTTTAAATCATGATAGCATTAACATACTTATAGAAAAAGAAAAAAGAAATCAAAAGGGCATAACTGTCTTTTTAAGTTTTTTGGACCAAAAACCTAGAAAAGCCTTGATTTTGGACATTCCATGTAAGCTGAAAACTTTTTGGATCCTATCCAATGTTTTTTGAATACCACAGGGACCAAATTTGCAGTTTTGTCTTGCAAAAAAGAAATGTGCTTATATATTGTACCAAATAGCAACATTCTTTAGTTATTCTCCCAAACATCACCATATTATTATTTTTAAACAAAATAACTAATATAATTTTTTTAACCCAAAACATATAAATATTTTTAAAATACTTTTGCAAATCTATGACTAATATTATGTTTTTTAAAATTTTAATTTTATTTTACTTTGTCAACCGTGTAGTACACGAGTTATAACCTAGTAAAAGAATAATTATCATTCCATGTGTCCTTTTGTTCTTTCATTTGGCAATGCAACTTAAATTATCGTTCTCTCCTTCTTTTATATGATTTGCAATTTTCACGTGAAAGTTAAATTAGTAATTTACCTATAATAATCATCACTTTCTGAAAATAAACTGTGATATCCTAAAAAAAGTCTTAATATCAGCTAATTATTATAAAAAAAAGGTAGAATCCCATGATTTAAGAATAAATTCAATCAGTAAATCCCACAATTTTTTTTGACCAATTCAATTATCATTTTGGGCGTGTTCGGCAAAATTAGTTGGTAGCGGGTGGCTTGTAGCAGGTAGCTTGTAGCTAGTAGCATTTTGTTAAACGCTACATGAAGTAAAATTTGGATTTGAAGTGTTTTGTTTAAACTAAACGCTAGAAGTTTGTAGTGCCAAACGAAGCTCTCAGATGCTCCCAAACGCTCCCTGCCGAACACGCCCTTTGTCTCCCATCACAACAATGAAATAACTTGAAATAAACAAAATTCCAAAAAAATACGACATATAAATCGACATAATTTTAAATACTCTATATTACATATATCATTCATTGTTGCCACTTCTCCATTTCACATTTTCTGTAACGCCCCGATTCTCAGGTATTGTTTAATTAAGATTTATGGGGTAAAGCTCTACTCGGCGAGTTGGTTAACCTACCCGTCGAGTAGGTGCAGGGTGGGAACGCGAATTAAGTGACCTACTCGATGAGTCCATATTGGGACTAGGCGAGTAAGAGTTGGCAGTTGAAATCCTAAATTCCGGGGTTTGCACCCCTATTTAAGGGAGCCTCAGCCTCCTTGGGTCTCTTTACAGTTCTAGAGAGTCCTTAAAACCCTAATATGTGTGTGTGTGTGTGACCATAGTGTGATTGAAGCTTGAAAAGAGGATCTTTGGAGGGAGAAGGCTTAGAGGAGAAGGAGATTGGAGCAAGTGGAGTGTGAGAATCATCTCTTATCTCAGTTATCATCTTCTGGAGGTAACCAAATCGCCTTTCTCATTGTGAATCTCTTATATTGTTGAGTTTTAGGGTTTTTGGTGAAATATTAAATTGAAAGGATGAGCTATAGGCTAGATCTGTGGTTGTAACTTCAGATATAGACCCTCCTTGGATTCTAGAATCTTAAAGTTGCTGTATTGGTTGTGATTCAGGTCCCTCTTGGACATGAAGCTCTATTAAGAACTTAAAATACACATTTAGAGCCTTTATTTTCATGCATGCATGTAAAGTTTGCAACTTTACATGATAAGTATGCCCTAGAAGCTTGGATCTGTGATTTGGAGCCGCTACATGGCTCAAAACAAGTTTGTATGGAAAGAGGACTGAATGGACTCAGCGAGTAGCAAGGTTGACTCAACGAGTCACATGAAGATAGTCGTGAACTCGATAAGTTATATGAAGAACTCGGCGAGTCCGATGAAGATCACCATAAGACTCGACGAGTTGAAGAACAACTCGGCGAGTCGGATGAGTTTGCCCTAGAACTTGTATGTGTGTGTGTCTGTCAAGTTGCAAGGAGGGTACTCGACGGATGGACTTTTAGTTGGATCGAGAATCGAAGAAACTCGACGAGTCACCCCGATGACTCGGCGAGTGGATTGTACCTCGAGGAACTCGGCGAGTAGCCAAGGGTACTCGGTGAGTTGCAGTCAACGGGGATTGTTGACCGTGACTGGGGACTTTGACTTTGATTAGGGGTTGACTAGTGGGTTGTGGAGTACCTTATAAGGTTAAGGACATATGAGTATATTATACTATGATCATAGGTGGTGGAGCCTGTGTCAAGTGATCCGAGAGTTGGAGTTTATCTTCCGAGTCGACATCTGCGAGGTGAGTTATCCTCACTATATCGATAGGGTCTACGGCACCAAGGTCGGCCCTTTAGTTGTTATTGTTGTGGTATGCTACATGTGGTTATGATCTGTTAGATCGGAATCAAGGTAGACAGTATGTTATGCTTTTATGATCCGTAAGGATTGGTATGTTAGTGACATGCTAGGTCGGTACCCTAGTTACGAGAGGATTCTATGATTGATGTGTAACGCCCCGATTCTCGGGTAATTCTTTAACAAGATTCATTGGAGTAATCCCTACTCGACAAGTTGGTTAGCCTACTCGTCGAGTAGTAGTGGGGTGGGATCGCATGTTAAATGACCTACTCGACGAGTCCATTCTGGACTCGGCGAGTAGGAGCTTGTAGTGGAAACCCTAAATCCTGGGGTTTGTACCTCTATTTAAAGTAGCCTTAGGGGTCGTTTGATAGTTGCTGATTGGGTTAGAGCTGATTGGGTTAGAAGCTGACTGGGTTAGAAATGCTGATTGAGTTGATATCTGACTGAGTTTATGCTGTTTGATTATTTATCTGAATGATTGTGTTGAATGAAAAAAATGACCATATTACCCTTTGTTGTTTCTTGTGTTGGATAAAATAATTATAAAAACACAAATTATCATATAAAATCCAAATTAAACATACATCAATTAAAATCCAAATACAAAGTGTAATACAAAATCCAAATACAAATTGTCATACATAATTAAAAAGTATATCATTTAACATGAACCATTTGAAAGTAACTGATTAGCAATCTGGTCACGCAAAGTAGTCATATAGTCAACGACTTCTGAACCCCATTTTATGCCTTCTATGTTTTGGCCCTCACTTCCTCCACCACCCACATTAGGAGTAACCATAATGTTTTGTTCAAAGTTCGTAAATAAATCATCTTGAATATCATATTTCTTTATAAAATTATGGATCGCAACACAAGCAATGACTATATCTATTTGCACTGGAAAAGGATAAGGAGCCATTCGTTTTAAAATTGGAAATTTCGCCTTCACTACACCATAAGCACGTTCAATGATATTTCTATGTTGTGCATGAGCATGATTGAACCTTTCTTCCTTAGTTAAAGCTTTGTTTCTTCGAAAATCTGCTAACCAATACCTAGTATTGCGGTAGGGAGCCATAAATCCACGGGTGTTGGTGTATGCAGCATCACAAAGGTAATATTTAACTGTAGATGATTAAAAATTATCATATAAATAATATAGATAATAAAACATATAGTAAAGATACAAACCTGGTGGAGGGAATGGAAATCCGGAAGTCGGGTTAAATGCAACTTCTTTCAAAACTTTAGAATCATGTACTATGCCCTCCCTTCCAGCCCATACAAAGGTGAATATCATATCAAAATTACAAATTCCAATTACATTTTATTAACATTCACCTTTTCCTCTTCCCCTATAACGAGTTTGTTGATCAACGGGCACAACTGCATGTATAAGTGTTCCATCGAGTGCACCTATTGCTCCGGGAAATATGCGCATTAGCTGCCTATGTCGTTCTGAGGTATTTCTTGTTGGAGTAGACGAGGTTGGTACTATAATTTCTTGTGCAAAACACTTCATTGCACGTAAGACCTCATGAAAACATTGATGAATCGTTTGTGTGGAGTGATGAAATCTTTCTTTAACAGCTCGAAAACGTTCATTATGTCCTATAACATGTAAAAACATAGCCATCTTCTCTTCAACGCTTATCGTCCTACTACATTGCAACCAATTTCTCTCTCTAAAGTGATTGCATAATAGTACAAATGCATCTTGTGAAAGACGTATCATATCGTAACATTGTATAGGACATCCGTGTATCAAATCTTGCGTATACACATACCCCTTTGCTAGCTGTTCGCTGGCTCTTATTCTTTTAATTATTCTTTGCCTTTGTCGGACCAACGTCAACCAATACCACGAGAATATAAGGAAATATAAAAAATCACCTTCTTTATCCATGTGTCCTGTTAGATGTCAAATAAAATTTTCATTTAAATCAATAACCTAACAAACCGTAACATGTAAATACTAAAAGCATAACATTCCATAACATATAAATTCATATAACATAAGTGCACCTAAGAAAACAATCCATAACATAAATAAACCATAACATACTAAAGTCAAACAACAAACCATAACATACTAATGTCAAACAATGAACCATAACATACTAAAGTCAAACAATAAACCATAACATACTAAAGTCAACCAACTAATCCAAACTTTCTTACCGCATTTGTTACCCACGACTCACAAGTTGACAAGTTAAGGCGCAACCAAATTTTCCTATTGCTAGCACTTTCAGCAAATAACATAACAGCAGTGGTGTATTTCGGATCATATTCTCCCCACTCCAAGCATGTCAACCTTGCCATACAAGCATCCATCTCCTTGTCAAGATTATTTGCTTCCGTGAATGCTTGTGCAACCTTGATAATTTCTTTTCCAACTTCTTTCAACTCATCATCAAGTGTGGTTTCTTTAGGACCATTTCGTTTGCCCCCTTTGTTTTTTGTCCGCCCAGATGATTCCTCACTAGTAGGTTGAGGTACGGTTGAGCTTGGGGTATCTGGATGAGGTGTCGGCTCTTCCATCTCTGTATCCTCAAAATCATGTGTACTGAAGGTTTCATTGGGATGAGGTAGTGTCGAAGATGGCCCCCAAATGTGAACACTGGTCGAGGTCGCCCCATCAAATAGTTGGGTACAAAGATTAGGGCAAGGGAGAGGTGCATTTCTCAGCTTATCTACATACTTGTTCAACTGTTTGAAAATTTAATAAATATTGTTAAAGTAGTAAAAAAATTATCTACTTTAATATATATATATATATATATATATATATATATATATATATATATATATATATATATATATATATATATATACCTTCGCTTCCGCTTCCCATTCTTCATTAGTCATGTTAAAAGAATTTGTTACGGGATTGTAAATATTTCCTGTTTTGTTTTTAAGTTTTAACCACACTGCATACTTTGCTTTTAAATAGTCGTATTGGTTTTTCATTTGTTTTTTGTCGACAACAAAATTATGATTTGTTTTCAATTGCTCCGCGACCACAACCCGTGAGCTTGCTTTTAGGCCACTACCCTCCCGGCCATTACTTGTTAATTCTTGTATACACGCTTCCAAAAAAGTTTTGTCCATCAATTCCGACTTCCAACTAACCCTAGTTCTTTTATCCGTCATGTCTATTGTAAAAAAGAAAAAAAAAGTAACTAAATCATTCACATAACACACATTTACAAATAAATCATCCACATAACACATGTTTACAAATAAATCAAGCAAAATTGTGATTTCATCATATTTTCAACAACATAAAACAATCTTTTAGAAGCAAAAAAACATTAATGTGATTTCCTCATACAAAATAAATTTTGTTCTCATAAGCATATAACAATCTTTTATAAACAAAAACACATTATGAATTGATTTTATAAGCATACAACAATCTTTTATAAACAAAAACACATAAATGTGATTTCATCATATTTTCAACAACATAAAACACTCTTTTATAAACAAGAACACATATATGTGATTTCATCATACAAAATAAAATTTGATCTCATAAGCATATAACAATCTTTAATTTCAGATTTCACACAAGAATGTACAAACATATTCAAACATTAGTTCATCTCATGAGTTCTTGTCAATTGATTTTATGGTAATCCTTCAATCTAATTGAATCCAAGAATAATGAAATAAGTAATTTCAACCCCCCCCCCCCCCCCTTTTTTTTGCAGTATAGAATAACATAAACACCAAATAAAACCCAAATGTTTGATAATTTATATATGCTTGTAGTTTTTGGATGATTGATAATTTAAGAGGAACACCCGAATACAAAGGCGAAGCTGTTGTAATGATTTTCCCCGATGAATGAACAGTATACGGATCCTAACAGGTAATCGGTCAAATTTTCAGTAAATTATTAGCTCTGATTGTGATGGCCTTCCTACTTAATAACCCGATAATTTGCAATCCTAATGTGATAGTTTCCGATTCTTGAATATATTTATGCTTTGATTTGGTAGCAATCGCATAGAGTTCCATGTCATGAAGTAGAAGTTCCCGAAGAGAAAAATTATGTAAGCTCTAAAGTTCAAATACATTAAAATCACAACTAGGAATATGCTTATACAAACAGTGTTGGTGTTGAATCGGCGCTGTATGTTTGTCGCCAAACATCAAAGGATTTGATCCTATAGCATTCTAGATTAAATTAGATTAAATTTGAAATTTGATCCTATAGCATTCTAGATTTCAGCATGTAATCAGTAATTTGACAACAAACATCGAAGGATTTTTGATTTCAAGAAGCAAAAGCCAAAACAGGAAAAAAACGCAGAAACTAACCTTTTGTCGTCGGCGCTGTGTGCTTGTCGCCGACACTGTGTCGTCTTCACCGGAGAAGGTGGAGCAGAGGGTAGTCACCGGCACTGTGTAGTCGACGTGTGATGGAGGGCCGAGAGCAGCTAGGTATCGATTTATGTCTTCAATTTTGGCGAGAGAAGGATGAGCAAGAAAGGGCACAAATTCACGAAGCGCTGATCTAGTCAGGAAGGGTATTTTGGACGGACTGAGTAAGTAGAATGGATTGGAATGGGCTGACCGAATCAACTAATATATGTTATTATCAAACAGCTGACTGCTGACCCACTGACTGGACCCTGTAAGGTTAAATCAAACAGGCCCTTAGCCTCCTTTGGTCTCTTTACAGTCTTTGAGAGCCCTTTAAAACCCTAATTCGTGTGTGTGCCTTGGTGTGGGTTTGAAGCTTGGAAAAAGAGGATCTTGGAGGAAGAAAGCTAAGAGTACAAAGGAAATTGAAGCAAGGAAGGAGTGAGAAGCAAGATTTACCTCAGCTAGCATCCTTTAGAGGTATCAATGTGCCATTCTTACTTCCTTTTCTTCCCTTTTGTTGTTTCTAGGGATTTTTATGGATTTTCAAGTTGGGATGATGAGTTATGGGCTAGATCTGAAGTTGTAACTTTAGATCTAGACCCTCCTTGGATTCTAGAGGCATAAAGTCACAGTCCTTGTCGAGATTAAGGCCCTTCTTGAGCATAAAGTTCCATTAAGAACTTGGAATAGACATTTAGAGCCTTAATGGTCATGCATGCACGTAAAGTTTGCAACTTTACGTGATAAGCATGCCCTAGAAGCTTGGATCTATGAGTTGGAGCCGTTGCATGGCTCAAAATATGTCTGTATGGAGAAAAAGGACTGAATGGACTCAGCAAGTCTCAAGGTGACTCAGCGAGTCACATGAAGATGGCCGCAAACCCGACGAGTTGGATGAACAACTCGGCGAGTCTGATGAAGATCGTCATAAGACTCGACGAGTTGAAGAACAACTCTGTGAGTTGGATGGGTTCTCTCTGGGATGTGTATGAGTGTGTATCCGTCGAGTTGCAAGGAAGGAACTCGACGAGTGACCTTAAGTTTGATTGAGAATCAAAGGAACTCGACGAGTTACTCCGATGACTCGGCGAGCTAGAATGTACTTCAAGGAACTCGGCGAGTAACCAAGGGTACTCGGCGAGTTAAGGTTAACATGGACTGTTGTCCTTGACTGAGGACTTTGGCTTTGACCAGGGGTTGACTAGTGGGTTGTGGAGTACCTTATAAGGTTAAGGACTTATGAGTATGTTATGCTATGATGATAGGTGGTGGAACCTATGTCAAGTGATCCGAGAGTTGGAGTTTACCTTTCGTGTCGACATCTGCAAGGTGAGTTATCCTCACTATATCGATAGGGTCTACGGCACCAAGGTCGGCCCGTTAGTTGTTATTGTTATGGTATGATACATGTGGTTATCATCTACTAGATCAGAATCAGGGTAGACAGTATGTTATACTCTTATGATCCATATGGATTGGTATGTTAGTGACCTGCTAGGTCGGTACTCTAGATACAGGAGAATTGTATGTTTTATGATTGGTTTGACAGATATGTTTGATGTTTGTATATGCATGTATATGATGGTATGTGCACCTGGTTATTTGCGTGTGGTTGGGTTGAGGTGGTCTTGCTTTGTGCTAAAGGCCAAAATACCCTATGAGCGGTCCGGGGAGACTGTAGGCCCACATTGCGGACCAGTCATGCCGAAGGCTCGGGATAGATTCAGACAGACTGTAGGCCCGGTAGGGCGGTCCAGTCAGGCTGATGGCCCTGTATGCATGTTGAATTGATTGATTATTAATGATACGGTATTGTCATTGTGGTATTGGTATTTTGGGGGTAGCTCACTAAGCCCTCGGGCTTACAGTTCTCAGTTTATTGTTTAAGGTGCTTTAGGAGATCATGGAAAGGCGAAGGCATGATCGTACCACTCCTCATCCTTATGTTAAGATTTTGGGACACTCTGATGGAAAATAATTTGAAAACATTTTGTAAACAACACTATTTGGTTTTTATTATGATTGAAAAAGTTTTAATTTAACGCAAATTTTATGGATGTTACAAGTTGGTATCAGAGCCTTCGTTTGAGTGAATTGGAGGAACACTCATGTGAATCCAGTCTCAAATTAAGTAGATTTTCGGAACATAAGTTTTAAGATGGGTTTCGAAATAAGGATGGAGGATGCAGAGGGTACGACCAGCCAGAGCCTGTAAGTGAACCCCAAAATACCATACAGTTATTTGATATTCTGATATGTTAGAACAACATGCTAGTGCTAAGCTAGGGATCTTCCGGAATCGCATGATAGACTCACCTGATTATATGATTCCTATTAGCCTAGGGTTTCTTGTATATGGAATTGACATCATAACTGTAGATGTTTAGTGTATGCATCACGGCTGTGTATAATCAATATCTTATACCCTGAGAATGTCTGATTCGACCTTAGTGTAGGACTGGATATTCGAACGTGTGTATGGGGTCCAGCGTTATGTACAGCTAGCATGCACCGTCACTGCAGGGGGATGATGGAAGTTTCATGGATGTGTGATTTGTGATGAGTGGTGAGACTTGATGCGAGATATTTGGTATTCCCTTAGAAGTGAGGGTTGGGTGTGTTTTATGTCGATAATATGGTTAGGGCGTTGTGGTGATACTTTAGACAAACATGGATAGGTGTGGAAGGTAGTATGGGCCCGTACTACTGAAAGCATATGACCCATATGCGTATCAAGGAAATCACAAGCCCTGGGGGTTTTGGGGTTTTGGTCTCCTGACATTATGTTATTTATCTGATGACTTGTATATATATTCCAGTATGGTGGTGACGAGACGTGTTGCTTCGGGATTCGGATCAGGATCGGGCTCGGGAGACGGAGGGTTGGAGGTGCCGATAGCACCTGAGCCCGTGGTTTAGATAGGGACCGAGGAGTTGGATGCCAGGATCAGGGAGATCATGCACGATAAGATTGTTGCTGCGTTCCGAGCGCAGCTACCGGAGATGTTTGGGTCGATTAAGACCGCGATGGTTGAGTATTTTGATGAGTGATATGAAGCTCTAGCAGAGATAGCTGCCGCTGCAGCTACTTCGGCTGTAACTGTGACAGGGGTTGAAGGGGGAGCCGGTAGGGCTTTCCAATACCGGGACTTCGATAATACGAAGCCCCTGACGTTTGATGGTACACAGGATGCGATTAGGGCTATGAGGTGGTTATCTAACGTGGAGGGTTGTTTCTTCACGTGCTCATGTCCTGCTGACCAAAAGGTCAGGTGTGCCCTGAACCTGATGAGACTTGGGGCAAAGGACTGGGGGAGACTGACGACTGGGTCATATACTGATGATCAGCGGGCTGTTGTTACTTGGGAGCAGTTCAGAGATATGTTACGCACTCGCTACGTTCCACGCATTGAGCGGGAGCGGCTTGCACAAGAGTTTTTGACATTTAGAGAGGATAGGGAGTCTGTGATGGAGATTACCCGTATGTTCATGGAGAGGGCTATGTTTTGCCCGGAGTTTGCTTCAGAGTAGTCTCAGATGAATCGTTATCTGAGTATGCTCAAGACTGATATTCGACAGTTTGTGTCTACTCAGCGATGTGATACCATCATGGACCTTTAGGAAGCCGTGCGGCAGCGTGAGTTAGACATAGAGCTGCAATTGAAGGAGCACCGTCAGGCACCGGTACAGTCTCAGCCGGCGCCTAAGCAGTCTAAAACCGCTGATGTACGGTTTGAGGGTCATCAGAGTCGCGCTTGAGGAAAGTGTGGCAAGGCTCATTAGGGGGTTTGTCGAGCAGGAGGTGGGTGCCACAAATGTGGCAAGGAAGGACACTATGCCAGGGACTGCCGTCAGTCCGCCCCTCCAGCAGATATGAGGATTTGTTACCATTGTCATCAGGTTGGCCATGTGAAGACCAACTATTCGTAGCTCGCCGCCAAGCCAGCGCAAGGTTCCGCGCCAGCTGCTGGGAGGATTGGAGATGGGAGGCCAGTCAAGGTGGAGCCTCCGAAGGCTCAGGGTCGCTCCTTCCAGCTCACGGCTGAGGAGGCCAAGTCAGCACCGGATGTGGTTGCTGGTACATTTTCTATTGTTTGTCTCATTTATTGTATTCGTGTTATGCTTATTGTGTGTACCTGTGATGAGGTACATTTTTAGTGAATTCTTTGTCCGCTTTGGTATTATTTGACTCGGGGGCGAGTCGATTGTTTGTATCTCAGACCTTCTCTAGAGGGTTCAGTGTGCTGATAGATGATCTTGAGTGTCCGTTGCGAGTTTCGATCACCAACTAGCACGGGGTCTTTGCTTCTTCGGTCTTCCAGGGATGCGAGTTGGAGATTTTCAGGGTGTCCTATTCCCATGAGGGATGTATGCGTGATTATAAGGATGGATTGGCTTAGCCGTTTTGGCGCCATGATCGACTGTGAGGGGCAGCGGGTGGTGGTTCGAACCCCAAGTGGGGGAGAACTTGTAGTCTATGGTTAGGGCACCAGGTTGGGATTAGGGTTCTATTCGGCAGCCAGAGCTCGACAGTATATTCAGCACGGGTATGCCGGTTACTTGGCGTATGTTGTAGATATGCGAGTTAGAGAGCAGCTCTCGGTGTCTGAGGTTCCGGTGGTGAGGGAGTTTGTTGATGTGTTTGCAGAGGAGTTACCCGGAGTGCCTCCAAAGAGGCAGGTTGAGTTCAGGATTGACCTAGTGCCAGGTGCGGCCCCTATCTCTAAGGCGTCATACCGACTGGCACCCCCAGAGATGCAGGAGTTGTCATCTCAGTTGCAGGAACTGCTGGGGAAGAAGTTTATTCGTCTGAGTAGTTCAACCCGGGGAGCACCGATCCGTTTTGTTAGGAAGAAGGACGGTTCGCACAGGAGGTGCATTGACTATAGGGAGCTGAACAAGTTAACGGTGAAGAGCCGTTATCCACTTCCGAGGATAGACGATCTTTTTTGATCAGCTGCAGGGTGCATCTTGCTTTTCAAAGATTGATTTGTGATCATGATATCACCAGGACAGGGTGAGGGAGGAGGACGTGGAGAAGACCGCGTTTCGGACTCGTTATGGTCATTACGAGTTTGTGGTGATGCTGTTTGGACTCACCAACGCGCCATAAGTATTCATGGATCTGATGAACCGGATATGCAGACAGATGCTTGATCGCTCAGTTATTGTGTTTATAGAAAATATCTTGGTGTACTCCAAGACTCGAGAGCAGCATGGGAGCATCTCAGGGAGTTGCTGGAAGTTCTGAGGCAAGAACGGTTGTATGCCAAGTTCTCGAAATGCGAGTTTTGGTTACGGGAGGTCCAGTTCCTCGGACACCTCGTTAACCAGGAGGGGATTTTGGTCGATCCGGCCAAGGTGGAGGCGGTTATGCAGTGGGAGACCCTGAAATCTCCCTCTGATATCAGGAGTTTCTTGGGTTTAGCAGGGTATTATCGGAGATTCATTCGTGATTTCTCCATGATTGTCGTACCCTTTACTCGTCTAACGAGGAAGGAGGTGGATTTCCGGTGGGGCCCTGAGTAGTGGAGGGCGTTTGAGACCATCCGACAATGTTTATGTGAGGCGCCAGTGTTGACACTCCCCGAGGGACTGGAGGATTTTGTGGTATTTTGTGATACATCCATCACTAGCTTGGGGGTAGTCCTCATGCAGAGAGGACAGGTGGTAGCCTACGCATCGCGGCAGCTGAAGCCGCATGAGACGAGGTATCCCACACACGATCTTGTGTTAGGAGTAGTGGTTTTCGCTCTCAAGATTTGGAGGCACTGTCTGTACGGGGTCCGTTGCACTATATACACAGATCACAAGAGTTTGAGACACATCATGGATCAGCCGAACTTGAACATGAGGCAGCATAGGTGGCTGGATGTGGTCAAGGACTATGATTGCGAGATCCTTTACCATCCCGGTAAAGCGAATGTGGTTGCGGATGCTCTGAGCCATAAGTCAGCTGGGTCCTCGACCTTAGCCAGGCGTATGAGGATAGCGGTGGATTCCCTACTGGTGGGTTTGATCAGGGATGCTCAGATTGAGGGCATGAGACCAGAGAACTGGAAGTTGGAGAGGATTAAGGGTGAAAGCTGTCACAACCCGTTAAAGCGGAAACACGAGGCGTGGCAGTATAAAGGGTTTCATAGCCAAAGTTAAAAGACAACACCAACCATAGTATTAAAAATCATTACAAATTTACAATGGGTTTGAACAACTTTAAAAAAAACAATTACAATGAAAATAGAAATACAACACATGCGAATGCTCCTAAAAGTGAAGTATCCCTAAGTGCCACTTACTCGATGATTCTTGAAAAAGCATGTAAAACGAGCGTCAACTATAAAAATAGTTGGTGAGTACTCACAAGTTTAACAAAATAATATTGGTTCATGAGTTGAAATCAAAGTTTTGATAAAAGTTTCCAATAATAAAAGTATATTGCTAGGAGTAAATAAGTTTGTAAACACAGTTCGTTGTTATCATGAGATATAAAGTATATTGCCCGAATAAGATGAAACATTCATATCCTCATGAGAAATAAAGTTTGATACTAAAATGAGTAAACACGTTTCATTTCTACAAGGAGCAAACAAGTGTGTTACTATAAGAAGCAACCAAGTTTGTTGCTAAAATAAGTAAATAAGTATTTAGTAACAAAAGTTCGTTGTTATAATGAGATACAAAGTTGATTGCCATAATTGATAAACAAGTTTATTGCCATAATAAATAATAAGTTTATTGCTATAATGAGTAACAAGTTTCGTTGCTAAAATAAGTATTCAAGTTTCATTGCTAAAATAAGTATACAAGTGTCGTTGCTAACATGGGAATACAAGTTTTGTATGTGCATAAAGAATAGTATGTGCATCAAGTTTCAATTCATGAGTTCACAACCCAAGCCTAATGACCGAATCGTGCCCTATTGAGTACTATGTGTATCGCAAACATAGTGTATAAAATGGTAAAATGCACTCAAGCGAATCGTGCGAGTGAGGAGTTGTCTACCTCCTGATAGCGCTATCCATAATAACCATAGGCTCAAAAGAGTTAATGAGTTGTGTCTAGAGATTCCAGGGACTTAACTGCGATACAGTCCTCATGAATTAAAGTAACATACACATACATACAAAATATAGCAACCAAGTTTCATACAAGTTAAAATAAATACAACGAACATAAAAATAGTTTAGGACATGCTTTTCCACCCCAAAACATTTAAAAACCGAAAATAAGGGAGTGCGTGAATACTCACAATATGCAAAATATAGCAACCAAGTTTATACGAGTCAAACAAATATAACCAACATAAGTAGTTTACGACATGCTTTTCCACCCCAAAACATAAAAACCGAAAATAGGGGATTGGTGAATACTCACAATATGCATTGAGATGATGCAAATGGTGCCTTGACTATGCTCCACTCGTACCACTATCGATTCCTACAATAATGGTATTTGCTAGTGAGTCTTTAATCGAAATCTAACAATAGTATACTTACTACTACAATAGAATTATGCCAATAGTGTGCCATAATTTAATATTGATAAGTTATAAATATTTTCCAGTTAAAATTAAATTCCAATGAATCAATTGTTATATAACAATTTAAGTGTAATTTCTCACTATTGAAATGTTAATATTAAACATTTTAAGAGGCGTTCCAATGATTAAACATTCGAAAACTAAATCAATTAAGTTATAAAATTTCCCAAACTTTGCATCTCAGTTTTAATTGAAGTCAAAGACCTCCAAATAAATTTTCTTGAATTTTTGATTTGTCTAACTATTTTTCACCATTTTAGTTTCTTGAATAACCATAAAATCATGAAAAATAATAAAAAGTTAATAAAAATTTACCAAACTTCAGATTTTGGTTCTAAATGTATTAATAGACTTCTAGATAAATTTGCATGAATTATGGATATGTATAACCATTTTTCATATATTTAATTCTCTAAATTGATAAAAACTCATATAAAATAGCATTCAAAGGATAAAAATTCTCAAACTTTTTATTTTATTTTACTTTGATTATACATTACTAAGCTGGGAAAAATATAAAAATGGATTTTCAAGCTGTTTAATTATATTTTATGATTTTTGAGCATTTATTCCAATAAAAATTGAAATAAATAGAAAACAGTTTCCAAAATTACCCAAACTTTTTATTTCACTGTTATCATACATAAATAGGCTGGGAAAAATATAAAATATATTTTTCAGTGGGTATTTCTATTTTTCCTTGTTTTATCCCCTTAAATAATCATTAATTGAAGAATAAATAATAAACAATTAAAATAAATTACCAAAATTTTTTGTAACATCATCTACAGTGTAAGTAATCTGGAACAAATACCAAAAGTTGTTTTAATATTGTATAATCCAGTTTTGGGTATTTATGTGTATTTAACCTTAGAAAATTGGAGAAAAATAGTTTACAGTAGAGAAAATCATCACAATTTTTATGTAACCGCCTACTGTACAACATGATGTTCTGGTAAAATCTCTTGAATTTTGGATAATCAGAACTAATTTTCCTTATTTTAGGCCATTATAATTACCAAAAATTGGGAAAAATAGGAAGGCATGATGAAAAATTCTAAAGTGGTTTTGTGATTTAATATACCCAAACAAAAAGAAAATCCAAAATCATAATAAACTGCAACATAAATCAATGAAATTTAATGAGAGGTCGTTATTCAGTATAGTGATCATCCAAGAATTAACTCCTGATTTATAGACCTCTGGAAGTATTTTATGTGATTTATGTCCTTGTTTTCTTGTAACAATTTTAATAAATCGAAGAAATGATACAAACTCTTGAAATTTTCCAGATGTTCATATTACCTTAATGGGAATTTGGAAAAATTTTTATTTGAACAGAAAAGAATTTTATATATTTTTATAGACAAAATCGTTTACATGCACTATTAACAATGTACTTTGATCATCAAACTCTTTAGCTTGGTGTTCATCACATGCATCACGGTTTGGAGACCATGCATGGACATATGTTGGTCATAGTGATGATTTTAAGGGAAATACTTGAATGAATAAGGTGTATGAACCTTTAAAACTTGTAAAAATCCGAAGTTTAGTGTTCGACATAGGTTTTGCTCCTTGGATTTCACCATTAAACAACATGCATATTGTTCTTGGGTGAAACCCTACCACCATCATCATCAAAACCGTGAGTAGGTGCAAATGTTCATGATTTTAAAATAGAATGGAGTTGAAGATGGAGAAAATCCGTGAAAACAAGTAAAAGTTGAAGGAAAAGAGAAGGAAAATGAATGATTTTCGGGTTTACCTTTAAGAACACCTCAAGAGGATTATGATTTAGAGTTCATGGTGTGTTCTACGACCCATTTCTGGAGAATTTCTTGGTTGAGGGAGAGAGGAAGAGAGAATAGAGAGAAAATGAAGTGAGGGAGTGTGAGAGAGAAAAAGATGGAGTGGGTGAGTGAAATTGATTAATGACTTGGGAAAATGGTGTATTGGGAAGAGGAGGAGGGTCTTGGGAGAGGGGAGGCCGAGATTTTGGGTGAGAGAGGCTCCCTCGTTCTTGTTTCTTTTATAAAAATTTCAATCTTTTATAAAAATATCAAACTTTTTATAAAATATACACTAAAATCAAGTTTTTATTCATAAAACCTTTATTTTTTTATTTATAAATTAAGGGTAATGTTAATGAGTTAAATTTTATTTGCCTTGGATACATTATACTAATTTTAATTATTAGAAGATAATATTACAAGGTTTATAATTATTTTTATAGAATTTTTAAGGTTAAAGTTTGTAAATATGAGTTTTTAGGGCATTTCGGGTTTTTGGGAGTTTGTAAATCTTTGGATATCAAATTACTTGAATTTTGAGACTTCAAACTATCTTAGAGTTTCGTAACTCTTATTCAAATTAGAAATATTGTTTGTAATTTATTTTTATTGGTTTATTGGCATTCTATGTAGTGATTCCGAAATTCAAACGAAACTGAGGAATCAAGTATACTAGTCCTACTCTTCAACTTTGACTTAAGTTTCTATGAGACTTTAACCTAATTTCTACTTCTAGGTCAAGTGCATGATGTGTGTATATGACTCATGAAATGTTGTTCGAGTCAAAGAGTGACCCAAATATGGATAGTCACTACAGCCCAGTAGATGTAGAAGTCACATAACAATGTGAAATCTAAGTACACTATCCATTGATTCTAATTGTTTCCAACTTTCTAGTAGGTTATAACTTAGCTTCAAGTTACTAAGTCTAGTATGTGTAGTGCCTATATGTGCAACTAAGTCTAGTCAAATCTAGAACCGACTCGAATTTTGACGGTTGTCACAAAAGCGCCCTGTTTGTTTAGGATAATTGCGGATTGTTGACCGGTTACGGTCAGGTTTGGATTCCGACGTCCGGAGGGGTCTGGAAGACAGTGATGGAGGAGGCTCATAAGTCTCAATTATTGATTCACCCGGGAGCCACCAAGATGTATCATGATTTGATTTCGAGTTATTGGTGGCCTGGCATGAAGCGAGATATCGATTGGTTTGTTGAGAGGTGCTTGACCTGTAGGATGGTCAAGCCCGAGCATCAGAGGCCGGATGGTAAGTTGCAGCCTCTGGAGGTTCCCATGTGGAAATGCGAACAGATCGCGATGGATTTCATCACGAAGTTGCCGAAGACGGCAAGGGGGTTCGATGCTATATGGGTCATTGTGGATCGATTAACCAAAAGTGCCCATTTCCTAGCCATACGGGAGAGTTCGTCGGCAGAGAAGTTGGCTGACCTGTACGTCAGAGAGGTTGTCTCTCATCATGGGGTTCCAGTTTCTATCATTTCTGATCGAGATGTCAAGTTTACTTCCCACTTTTGGCAGATGTTCCATGAGGAACTGGGTACACGATTGCATTTTAGTACGACGTTCCATCCGCAGACTGATGGGCAGAGCGAGTGGACCATTCAGACCCTCGAGGATATGTTGAGGGCATGCATTATTGATTTCGGTGGGAGTTTGGATTCCCACCTACCGCTTGCAGAGTTTTCCTACAACAACAACTATCATTCCAGTATTAGCGCCCCGCCTTTCGAGCTGTTGTATGGGCGGAAGTGTAGGACCCCAGTCTGCTGGGGCGAGGTTGGGCACAGAGTGATGGGTCGGACAGAGGTGGTTCTACAAACCACCGAGATGATACAACAAATTAGACAGAGTCTTCAGACTGCTCAGAGTCGACATAAAAGTTATGCCGACCGACGCCGATCTGAGCTGGAATTTCAGTGGGTGACATGGTCCCTGGAAGTGTGTGATCCGCTACAGGAATATGGGAAAATTGGGTCGTTCAGGATTATTGCCAGGGTTGGCAGGGTGGCTTATAGGCTAGAGCTTCCGGAGGAGCTTAGCCGGATCCGCAACACATTTCATGTTTCGCAATTGCGAAAACGCATTTTGAACCAGGAGGCGGTGGTATCGTTGGATGACATTCAGGTCGATGAGCGCCTGAACTATGTGGAGAGTCTGTGACTATTTTGTAAAGAAAGAAGAAAATTATGTGGAACAAGGAAATACATTTAGTAAAGGTAAAGTGGGAACATCAGAAGGGATCCGAGTGGACATGAGAACCGGAGGCAGAGATGCGCGAGCATTACCCGACATTGTTTACTCCAGCGGACTTCGAGGATGAAGTCTAGTTCAAGTGAGGGAGAGTTGTAATGCCCCGATTCTCAAGTAATTCTTTAACAAGATTCATTGGAGTAAGCCCTACTCGACGAGTTTGTTAGCCTACACGTCGAGTAGCTGCGCGGTGGGATCGCATATTAAGTGACCTACTCGACGAGTCCATTCTGGACTCGGCGAGTAGGAGCTGGCAATGGAAATCCTAAATCCCGGGGTTTGCACCTCTATTTAAAGAAGCCTTAGCCTCCTTTGGTCTCTTTACAGTCTTTGAGAGCCCCTTAAAACCCTAATTCGTGTGTGTGCCTTGGTGTGGGTTTGAAGCTTGGAAAAAGAGGATCTTGGAGGAAGAAAGCTAAGAGTGCAAAGGAAATAGAAGCAAGGAAGGAGTGGGAAGCAGGATTTACCTCAACTAGCATCTTTTAGAGGTATCAAAGTGCCATTCTTACTTCCTTTTCTTCTCTTTTGTTGTTTCTAGGGCTTTTTATGGATTTTCAAGTTGGGATGATGAGCTATGGGCTAGATCTGAAGTTGTAACTTCAGATCTGGACCCTCCTTGGATTCTAGAGGCATAAAGTAATAGTCTTGGTTGAGATTAAGGTCCCTTTTGAGCATGGAGTTCCATTAGGAACTTGGAATAGACATTTAGAGCCTTAATGGTCATGCATGCACGTAAAGTTTGCAACTTTACGTGATAAGCATGCCCTAGAAGCTTGGATCAATGAGTTGGAGTCGTTGCATGGCTCAAAATATGTCTGTATAGAGAAAAAGGAATGAATGGACTCGGCGAGTCGCAAGGTGACTCGGCGAGTCACATGAAGATGGCCGTGAACTCGACGAGTTGGATGAACAACTCGGCGAGTCCGATGAAGATCGTCATAAGAATCGACGATTTGAAGAACAATTCAACGAGTCGGATGGGTTTTCTCTGGGATGTGTATGAGTGTGTATCCGTCGAGTTGCAAGGAAGGAACTCGACGGGTGACCTTAAGTTTGATTGAGAATCAAAGGAACTCGACGAGTTACTCCAAGTTATGATTTTTGGGACACTCTGATGGAAAATGATTTGAAAACATTTTGTAAACAATACTATTTGGTTTTTATTATGATTGAAAAAGTTTAAATTTGGCGCAAATTTTATGGATGTTACATGACGATCAGTGTGATAGATATGTTTGATGTTCGTATATGCCAGTATGTGATAGTTATGTGCACATGGTTATTTGCTTGTTGGTTGGGTTGAGGTGGTCCTGCTTAGTGCTGAAGGCCAACATATCCTATGAGCGGTCCGGGGAGACTATGGGCAACGAGGCGGACCAGTCATGCCGAAGGCTCGGGATAGTTTTAGTCAGGCTGTAGGCCCAGTAGGGCGGTCCAGTCAGGCCGATGGCCCAGTATGCATGTTGATTGATTGTTTGTTACCGACATGGTATTTTCGGTGTGGTATTGGTATTTTGGGGGTAGCTAACTAAGCCCTCAGACTTACAGTTTTCAGTTTATTGTTTCAGGTACTTTAGGAGATCGTCGTAAGGCGAAGGCGTGACCGTACCGCTCCTCATCCTTATGATATGATTTTGGGGCACTCTGATGGATATTGATTTGAAAACATTTTGTAAAACGATACTATTTGACTTTTATTTATGGTTGAAAAAGTTTTAATTTGGCGTAAAATTTATGGATGTTACAAGTTGGTATCAGAGCCTTGGTTTGAGTGAATTGGAGGAACACTCATGTGAATCCAGTCTCAAACGAAGGAGATTTTTGGAAAGTAAGTTTTAAAAATGGTTTTTAGAAGAAAGGACGGAGGATGCAGAGGGTACGATCAGCCGGAGCCTGTAAGTAAACCCCAAAATGCCATACAGTTATTTGATATTCTGATATGTTAGAACAACATGCTAGTAGTAGGCTAGGGATCTTTGGGAATCGCATGATAGATTTGCCTGATTATATGATACCTATTAGCCTAGGGTTTCTTGTATATGGGATTGACATCATAACTATAGTTGTTTAGAGTATGCATCACAGCTGTGTATAATTAAGATCTTATAGCCTGAGAATGTCTGATTCGACCTTAGGGTGGGATTGAATATTTGAAAGTCTATCGGGTCCAGCGTTATGTGCGGCTAGCATACACTAGCATTGCATGGGCTAATGGAAGTTCCATAGAGGTGTGAGTAGTGCACAGCTGTGGGATCAGTTGTGAGATAGGCGATGTCCCCTAGTATTAGGACGTTGTGGTGATACTTGAGACAAATGTGGGTAGGTGTGGAAGGTAGTATGGGCCCGTACTACTGAAAGCACAGGACCAATGCGCGTAGCAACGAAGTCACAACCCCTAGGATTTGTGGGTTTTTGGGTCTCGCGATATTATGTTGTTTATGTGATGTCTTGAATATATCTTTCAGTGTGGTGGTGACGAGACGTTTTGTTGCTGGGTCTGGATCAGGATCGGGATCTGGAGTAGGGTCTGGGGACAGAGGGCCAGAGGTGTCGGTAGCGCCTGAGCCTGTGGTTCAGATGGGGATTGAGGAGCTGGATGCCAGGATCCGGGAGATTGTGCACGATGAGGTCGTTGCGGCTTTCCGAGCACAGCTACCAGAGATGTTTGGGTCGATCAAGACCGCGATGGTCGAGTACTTTGATGAGCGATATGCAGCTCTGGCAGAGACAACAGCCGCTGCAGCCACTTCGGTTGTAACTACGGCAAGGGTTGGAGGAGGAGCCGACAGGGCTTTCTAGTGTTGGGACTTCGATAATACAAAGCCCCCGACATTTTATGGTACTCAGGATGCGATTAGGGCTATACGGTGGTCGTCTGACGTGGAGGGTTGTTTCTTCACCTGCTCATGTCCTGTTGACCAGAAGGTCAGGTGTGCTCTGAACCTTCTTAGGCTCGGGGCAAAGGACTGGTGGAGATCGACGACAAGTTCATATTCTAATGATCAGCGGGCTACTATTACTTGGGAGCAGTACCAGGATATGTTTCGCACCCGCTACGTTCCGCGCATGGAACGGGAGCGGCTTGCTTCAGAGTTTTTGACATTGAGACAGGATGGGGAGTTTGTGATGGAGATTACCCAGATGTTCACGGAGAGGGCTATGTTTTGCCCGGAGTTTGCATCAGAGCAGTCTCAGATGACTCGTTATCTGAGTATGCTCAAGACGAATATACGAAAGTTTGTGGCTACACAGCGTTGTGAGACCCTTCTGGATCTATAGGAAGACGCAAGGTGGCGTGAGTTGGAGATAGAGCTGCAACTACAGGAGCAGCGTTAGGCACCAGCACAGTCTCAGTCGGCGCCTAAGCCATCTAAGACCGCTGATACTGGATCTGGGAGTCAGCAAAGCCGCACTTGTGGAAAGTGTGGCAGGGGCCATTCAGGAGATTGTCGAGCAGGATGTGGGTGCCACAAATGTGGCAAGGAGGGGCACTATACTAGGGACTATAGTTAGTCCGCCCCTCCAACAGATATGAGGATTTGTTACCATTGTCATCAGGTTGGTCATGTGAAGACCAACTGTTCTTAGCTCGCCGCCAAATCGGCGCAGGGTTCCATGCCGGCTACGGTGAGGATTAGGGATGGGAGGCCAGCCAAGGTGGAGCCTCCGAAGGCCCAGGGTCGCGCTTTCCAGCTCACGGCCAAGGATGCCAAGGCAGCACTGGATGTGGTTGTTGGTACGTTTCTATTCCCTGTCTCAGTTATTGTAATTGGTGTTATGCGTATTTATTTGTACCTGTGGATAGGTACATTTTTAGTAAATTCATTGCCTGCTTTGGCATTATTTGACTCGGGGGCGAGTCAGTTGTTTGTATCTCAGACCTTCTCTAGAGGGTTCAGTGTGCCGATAGATGATCTTGAGAGTCCGTTGCGAGTTTCAATCGCCAACGAGCACGGAGTTTCTGCTTCTTCGGTCTACCGGGATGCGAGTTAGAGATTTTTGGGGTGTCCTTCCCGATAGATTTGATTACTATCCCCATGGGGGATGTATGCCTGATTGTAGGGATGGATTGGCTTAGCCGTTTTGGCCCTTGATCGATTATGAGGGACAGCAGGTGGTAGTTCGAACCCCAAGTGGGGGAGAACTGGTAGTATATGGTGAGGGCACCAGGTAGGGATCAGGGTTTTGTTTGGCAGCCAGGGCTCGATAGTATATTCAGCACGGGTGTGCCGGTTATTTGGCGTCTGTGGTGGACACGCTGGTTAGAGAGTAGCTCTCAGTTTCAGAGGTCCCGATGGTCAGAGACTTTACCAATGTGTTTCCAGAGGAGTTACCCAGAGTGCCTCCGATGAGGCAGGTTGAGTTTAGGATTGATCTAGTGCTAGGTGCGGCCCCTATCGCCAAGGCGGCATACCATTTGGCACCGCCAGAGATGCAGGAGCTATCATCTCAGTTGCAGGAACTGTTGGGTAAGCAGTTTATTCGTACGAGTAGTTAACCCTAGGGAGCACCGGTCCTTTTTGTTGGGAAGAAGGATGGTTCGCACAGGATGTGCATTGATTATAGGGAGCTGAACAAGTTAACGGTGAAGAACTGTTATCCGCTTCCGAGGATAGACGATCTTTTCGATCAGCTGTAGGGTGCATCTTGGTTTTCCAAGATTGATTTGAGATCAGGATACCACCAGGTCAGGGTGAGGGAGGAAGATGTGGAGAAGACCGCGTTTCGGACGCGTTATGGTCATTATGAGTTTGTGGTGATGTCGTTTGGGTTCACCAACGTGCCAGCGGTGTTCATGGATATGATGAATCGAGTCTACCGACCGATGCTCGATCGCTTGGCCATTGTGTTCATAGATGATATGTTGGTATATTCCAAGACCCGAGAGCAGCATGAGGAGCATCTCAGGGAGCTATTGGAGGTTCTGCAGCGAGAACGACTGTATGCCAAGTTCTCGAAGTGTGAGTTTTGGTTGCGAGAGGTTCAGTTTCTCGGACATCTCGTTAATCAGGAGGGGATTATGGTCAATCCGGCCAAGGTGGAGGCAGTTATGCAGTGGGAGACTCTGAGATCTCCCTCAGACATCAGGAGTTTCTTGGGTTTAGTAGGGTGTTATCAGAGATTCATTTGTGATTTCTCCAAGATTGTCGTACCCCTCACTCGTCTAACGAGAAAGGGGTGGATTTCCGGTGGGCCCGGAGTAGCAGAGGGGTGAGACCCTCCGGTAGTGTTTATACGAGGCACCGGTGTTGACACTCCCCGAGGGAGTGGATGATTTTGTGGTATTTTGTGATGCGTCCATCATAGGCTTAGGGGCAGTCCTCATCCAGAGGGGACGAGTGATAGCTTATGCATCACGACAACTTAAGCCACATGAGATGAGATACCTCATGCACGATCTTGAGTTGGGTGTAGTGGTTTTTTCTCTCAATATTTGGAGGCACTATCTCTACGGGGTCCGTTGTACCATATACACGGATCACATGAGTTTGAGACACATTATGGATCAGCCAAACCTGAATATGAGGCAGTGCAGGTGGCTGGATGTAGTCAAGGACTATGATTGTGAGATCCTTTACCATCCTGGTAAAGCGAACGTGGTTGCAGATGCTCTGAGCCGTAAGTCAGCTTGGTCCTCGACCCCAACCAGGTGTATGAGGATAGCGGTGGATTCCCCGCTGGTGGGTTTGATCATGGATGCTCAAATTGAGGGCAGGAGACTAGAGAACTGGAAGTTGGAGAGGATTAAGGGTGAAAGCGCCCCGTTTGTTCAGGATAGTTGCGGATTGTTGACCCGTTATGGTCGGGTTTGGGTCCCGATGTCTGGAGGGGTCCGGCAGACAATGATGGAGGAGGCTCATAAGTCTCGTTTTTCTATTCACCCGGGAGCCACCAAGATGTACCGTTTTTTGAGTTCGGGTTATTGGTGGCCTGGCATGAAGTGAGATATCGCTTGGTTTGTTGAGAGGTGCTTGACCTGTAGGATGGTCAAGGCCGAGCACCAGAGGCCGCATGGTAAGCTGCAGCCTCTATAGATTCCAATGTGGAAATGGGAACGGATCGCGATGGATTTCATCACGAAGTTGCCAAGGACAAAAAAGGGGTTCGATGCTATATGGGTCATCGTGGATCAATTGACCAAGAGTGCCCATTTCCTAGCCATATGGGAGAGTTCGTCGGCAGAGAAATTGGCCGACCTGTACGTCCGCGAGATTGTATCTCGCCATGGGGTTCCAGTTTCCGTTGTTTTCGATCGAGATGCCCGTTTTACTTCCCATTTTTGGCAGAAGTTCCACGAGGAACTGGGTACGAGACTGCATTTTAGTACGGCGTTCCATCTGCAAAGTGAAGGGCAGAGTGAGTGGACCATCCAGACCCTCGAGGATATGTTGAGGGCATGTGTCATTGATTACGGTGGGAGTTGGGATTCCCACCTACCGCTTGTAGAGTTCGCCTACAACAAGAACTATCATTCTAGTATTGGTGCCCACCTTTTGAGGTATTGTATGGGTGGAAGTGTAGGACCCCAGTCTGCTGGGGCGAGATTGGGCACAGGGTGATGGGTCGTATAGAGGTAGTTCTGCAAACTACCGATATGATATAGCAGATTAGACAGCGACTATAGACCGCTCAGAGTTGGCAGAAAAGTTATGCTGACCGACGCCGATCTGAGCTGGAATTTCAGGTGGGTGACATGGTTCTCCTGAAGGTCTCACCCTAGAAGGGAGTGATCCGCTTCAGGAAGAGGGGAAAATTGGGTCCCCGTTACATTAGGCCATTCAGGGTTATTTCCAGGGTTGGCATGGTGGCTTATTGGCTAGTGCTTCTGGAGGAACTTAGCCGGATCCACAACACATGTCATGTTTCGCAATTGCGGAAATGCATCATGGACCAGGAGGCAGTGGTATCATTGGATGACATTCAGGTCGATGAGCGCCAGAACTATGTGGAGTGGCCTGTGGCTATTTTGGACAGGAAGAAGAAAATTCTATGGAACAAGGAAATACCTTTAGTAAAGGTACAGTGGGAACATCGAAAGGGATCCGAGTGGACATGGGAGCCGGAGGCGGAGATGCACGAACATTACCCGACATTGTTTATTCCAGTGGACTTCGAAGGCGAAGTCTAGTTCAAGTGGGGGAGAGTTGTAATGCCCCGATTCTCAGGTATTGTTTAATTAAGATTTATGGGGTAAAGCTCTACTCGACGAGTTGGTTGACCTACTCGTCGAGTAGGTGCGGGGTGGGAATGCGAATTAAGTGACCTACTCGACGAGTCCATATTGGGACTCGGTGAGTAGGAGCTGGCAGTTGAAACCCTAAATTTCGGGTTTTGCACCCCTATTTAAAGGAGCCTCAGCCTCCTTGGGTCCCTTTACAGTTCTAGAGAGTCCTTAAAACCCTAATATATGTGTGTGTGCCCATAGTGTGAGTGAAGCTTGAAAAGAGGATCTTTGGAGGGAGAAGGCTTAGAGGAGAAGGAGATTGGAGCAAGTGGAGTGTGGGAATCAGCTCTTATCTCAGTTATCATCTTCTAGAGGTAACCAAATCGCCTTTCTCCTTGTGAATCTCTTCTATTTTTGAGTTTTAGGGTTTTTGGTGAAATATTAAATTGAAAGGATGCGCTATGGGCTAGATCTGAGGTTGTAACTTCAGTTCTGGACCCTCCATGGATTCTAGAATCATAAAGTCGTTGTATTGGTTGTGATTGAGGTCACTCTTGGACATGAAGCTCTATTAAGAACTTAAAATAGACATTTAGAGCCTTTATAGCCATGCATGCACGTAAAGTTTCCAACTTTACATGATAAGTATGCCCTAGAAGCTTGGATATGTGGTTTTGAGCCGCTGCATGACTCAAAACAAGTCTGTATGGAAGGAGGACTGAATGGACTCGGTGAGTCGCAAGGTTGACTCGGCGAGTCACATGAAGATAGTCGTGAACTCGACGAGTTGGATGAACAACTTGGCGAATCCGATGAAGATCACCATAAGACTCGACGAGTTGAAGAACAACACGGCGAGTCGGATAAGTTTACCCTAGAACCTGTATGCGTGTGTGTATGTCGAGTTGCAAGGATGGAACTCGACGGATGGCCTTTAAGTTGGATCGAGAATCGAAGGAACTCGACGAGTCACCCTGATGACTCGGCGAGTGGATTGTACTTCGAGGAACTCGGCAAGTAGCCAAGGGTACTCGGTAACTTGGAGTCAACGGGGACTGTTGACCGTGATTGGGGACTTTGACTTTGATCAGGAGTTGACTAGTGGTTTGTGGAGTACCTTATAAGGTTAAGGACTTATGAGTATATTATACTATGATCATAGGTGGTGGAGCCTGTGTCAAGTGATCTGAGAGTTGGAGTTTATCTTTTGAGTCGACATTTGCGAGTTGAGTTATCCTCACTGTATCGATAGGGTCTACGGCACCAAGGCCGGCCCTTTAGTTGTTATTGTTGTGGTATGCTACATGTGGTTATGATCTGTTAGATCGGAATCAGGGTAGACAATATGTTATGCTTTTATGATCCGTAAGGATTGGTATGTTAGTGACTTGCTAGGTCGGTACTCTAGTTACGAGAGCATTCTATGATTGATGATCATTGTGATATATATGTTTGATGTTCGTATATGCCAGTATGTGATAGTTATGCGGACATGGTTATTTGCTTGTTGGTTGGGTTGAGGCGGTCTTGCTTTGTGCTGAAGGCCAACATACCCTATGAGCGGTCCGACGAGACTGTAGGCCACGAGATAGACCAGTCATGCCGAAGGTGCTTGATAGTTTCAGTCAGGTTGTAGGCCCAATAGGGCGGTCCAGTCAGGCCGATGGCCCAGTATGCATGTTGATTGATTATTTTACTGACATGGTATTGTCGGTGTAGTATTGGTATTTTGGGGGTAGCTCACTAAGCCCTCGGGCTTACAGTTTTCAGTTTATTGTTTCAGGTACTTCAGGAGATCGTGGTAAGGCGAAGGCTTGACTGTACCACTCCTCATCCTTATGATATGATTTTTGGGGCATTCTGATGGATATTGATTTGAAAACATTTTGTAAAACGATACTATTTGACTTTTAATTATGGTTGAAAAATGTTTAATTTGGCGTAAAATTTATGGATGTTACATTTTCAATTTGAAGCATCCTTCCATTTGCAAAACATAGCCTTACTCAAGCAGGATACGAATATCCTTTGTTAGTATTTTTTTTTGTTTCACTTTTGTTCATTGTTTCACTTCGTATCTATTGTATTCATTTGTATTTTTGATTCTGTTATTCGTGTTAATTCTTTGTGTAACATCATTTTTTCATTATTTATGGTTTCATTCTTATTGAAATTTCCAAAAACATATCATTATTAACATTGTAGTTTAAAAAAAACGAATTTTAACAAATACTATCATCTTACTTTCACTTTTTACCCAGAATATCATCCTACTTAATTTTGCCAATTTTATGGAAAAAAGTTGTTTCAAATATCATCCTACTTTAAGTTTGACAATTTTCTGGGAAAAAGTTGTTTTTATTATTGACTTTGCAAGAATATTTCATTATTAACATCGTACATATAAAAAATGACACTTAAAAAAATTCTATTATCTTAATTTAATATTTCACGCAGAATCCCATGCTACGTTAAATTTGACAATTTTCTAGGAAAAAATTGTTTTTATTATTAAATTGTGAAAATATAGTACATTATTAGCATCATACTTCTCAAATATGACTTTTCTTTTTGGATTCTTTTCAGATGCTCTCCAAATGTTTTATTTTATCTACATTAAAACTCATTAATATAACAACAATGAAAAGAAAATCATTAATGGGTACTGCATTTTCATTTTCTTTCACATATAAACCATTTATGAATTTTATTTTTCATATTTGGACCATTTATGTAATCTTAATTGATTATTTTCAGTTAAAAGTCTCCTACTTTAAACGAACATAATTGTTTTCATTTTTTGCTAATTTTTTAATTCTAACAAAGTGAACAACCGTTAAAGACCCGGAGCATAATGGTAAATTTTTTTGGGACCATTACTTTAAAAAAAAATTAACATTTCGTGTGACTAATCTTTCTTTGTTCTGTTATATATAGCATCCTACTAACATTAACCTTAAAATGTCTAAACTTTATAGGTAGACATTCTGTAAATTTAATTTTTTACATATTGTTAAACCAAAAACTGCTTTGTTTCTCCTTTCAATATCATAGTTTGGTTTGCCACCCCAGCTTTCATAAGAGCCTTATTTGGATCAAAACCTTTGGAAACTATAAAAGTAATATGGGATTGAATTCCTTCTATGGGTAATTGTATCATTTGATGCCAACGTGTTTCAAAAGTAATTAATTGTATGTGTGCTTTGTATGCACAAATCAACAGGTAAAAATAAAGAAGGGATAATGAATTGAGAAGGTAACCAACTATACCCTTGGTACATATTTGGTCACGTAACTTCTTTTGGTGAACTGTTAACCCTTAAACATGTTCTTTTATTTAAAATATACCACTATTACCCGCAATAGCAGGTAAAATATGTTTTAGGGGGCCTGAGTTTCACCTTTGACTACATTTCCAACATTTATTACCTCCGGTGACATCTTCGGTCATCTTCTCCGGCCACATCAAATTTGGAATCGTGTTTCTCAAATAGAGGTGTTTGAGCATCTTGTTATGAAATATAAAACCCCAAAAGAGTTCTTGATTTCATTTAAGCGATAACTCGAGATTTGCCATCGTTTAACAGAAAAACCGAGTTTTGAAAGATAAATCGTTTACAGTTGTGTTCAAAACTCGATTTTGGAAGATGAAATAGTTTGCAGTAGGGTTTTGAAGCTAGGGTTTTTGTGTGTTCATGTTTATCCTCATCTGAGTTTAATCAGGAACACAAATATGAAGGAGGAAATCGTGGGTTCATTTTTATCTTCATCAGCTTCGGTTTCAAGAACACAACTGCAAAATCGAGGTTTGAAGATAGGATTTTTGTGTGCTCATCAGCTCATGTTTATCTTCATACATGTTTGTTTTCTGCATATCTGAAGGAGGAAATTGATTTCAGGAGCACAAATCTAAAGGAGGTAATCGTGGGTTTATCCATGTTCATCATCTCCATTAACGAACCTACAACACCTTGGAATAACATGACAACCATCGGAAATCATCACCACTACTGCCATCAAGAACTATCACACCTACACCTTTATCTTCATTTACCATCATTCGAACACCCATTTTATTGTTGTCGGTTTGAAATTCGTGGAAAAGGTCCAAGGGGACCTGCTTGAGAAATTAGAGTAGCTGTTATATAGGGGCAGGGAGGAACAAACCATGGTGCCATTTGATACCATGGGAATGGCCAGGAACAATTACCAGATCTAGAATCAGAGAAATGTCCATAGCCCCTACCTCGTCCTCGTTGAGTACCTTGACCCTGGTGATTTCTGCGGTAGTTACCCCGACCTCATGAAGTATTTCCGGTATTATTGTTATCCGACGAAGGAGAGATGTTGTCAGAGGAAGAGTCAGTCATCTTCAGATTGATCATGGCTTGCGGTGTAGGGGTGGCATGCTTGTTGCGTCGCTTTTCTTCTAGGACATGTTGGGAACATGATTTATTGAAACTTACAAGTGGTTCGGTTTTTTGTATCATAGTTGCAACAGTATCATAAGCACCCAGTGTGAGACGAGAAATCATTTAAAGGATCATTTTAGTTTCTGAATTAGGATTACCTATGTTGGCAAGTTGATCAGACAAGTTTTTGAAACGAGAGTAATAGTCATGAACATTGGAGAAGGATTCAAGTAGACTAGAATTAAATGGTTCTTCGATGTAGACAGTGCATGTGGCTCGATTGTCTTGGTAGATCTCCTGGAGTCAGTTCCATAAATTTTGAGCGGATGCACCCAGTTTCATGTTTGATTACCAACGATTATAAGAGATAGTGACATAAATCCACTATTTGACAATGGCGTCTAAGCGAAGCCAAGTGGAGTCATCAATATATTTGGGGTGTGGAACATCGGGGTTTATGTGATTTGAACATTATATGTGCAAACATGAATATTCAAAAGTTCCATCAATAAGGCATAGTGATCGTCAGTTCATTCAAGGATAACAGGAATGGTGTTCCTGATGTTGTTGACATTGAATGCTGGGTGAAAAGGTGTTTTGGAGACTGAGGAAGAAGAATCATCAATTGCAGGTATTCCCGACATAGCGGAAGAAGATGATGAGAACAGAGGATGTAAATGGCAGTAGAATAGGCGTTGTATGGGATAAGAAAAATAGGGTTTTTAGGTATACAACTCTGATACCATAATACAAAACGTATTTCCCTTTCTTTTCCATTAAATCCAATTGAGTATAAATACAATGAATTGGTATCTCTCTATTCTAGGAAGAGATCACAACCAAATATAAAATACAATATAAAATGCAATATACATATATTTGTTAATACATATACCCAAGTGTCCTTTTCACTGTTCTACTAACATGATCCACTGCTTTATCTTTCGACCCTGACTTTAACAAACCCAAATCTGCCACTTTCGTCACAATATTCTCATCGATCAAAATATTAGTTGATTTCACCTCGCGATTGATGGGTTTTATGCAAAACAAACAAAACTTAAACTCTTAAGTGTGCATGAAACCCTAATAAAGATCTATGTTTTCTCTATTAAATGTATAACTATGAACACCAAAAGGAAACCCTAAGAACACTAGGCTATTTTCGAAAATTCCAAATTAGGGTTAAGGATTACATACCTTCATTGTTATTGTACCAATTAACAATGAACACCTTCTTGTTGATCTCTTCGAATCAAGCACCACAATTGTCGTGCCTGTAATGGAATCACACCAAAGCTAGCAAGAGGATGAATATAGAGAGAGGAGAAGGGATAGCCAAATTAATCTAAGGCTTCTTGAGGGAAAGATTGCACAAAAATGTGAAGGGTTAGGTCCTTTATGTAGCTCGCACGGTTTGCACCTCTGTCTAGATAATGCAACCCTTTCGCTGCACCAATGCAAATTTCTAAATGTTGTTTCCATGGTAAATTAGGGTTGTTTCCTTTGTATAAATGATCATGTAATGTCCCATGAGACATGTAATCATACACAAGTACCATTTCACCCTCTTCATCGCAGTATCTGATTAAAGACACAAGTTGGACATGCCGTAATATTGAAAGCAATCCGGTTTCGTTAGGAATTTATGAAAACCTTGTTTCGATAACATGTTTAGTCATTTAATTGCAACAATTGTTGTATCATTGTCGACGTGCCCTATGTACACCATACCAAACCCTCTTCTCCAGATTACATGAGTTTCTTCGAATTCTCTGGTGAATTGTAAACCGGTGACACCTATCAGACGGGATGCCGAAATCTTTAGATTTTTTCTCATCGGATGACTTGTCGCCAGAGCGTTTCACTCGTCGGAAAATGTTGAAACCTAAAATCAACAACATAAGTCCTAACGCTCTGCCAATGGCACTAATTTTGGCTACGTATGGTGGAGTTCTCTTTTCTCCGGAAGGCGATGGTTGTGGTGGAGATGGTGATGTAGGGTGGAGCTTTGGGTTGGGGCCAGCAAGACTACCATTCTTCCTAAGCTTGAAAACTTCCAAACCATCACTATATTGTGATCGGGCATCAAGCTTAGGATCCATCGCAAGCCATAGGTCTTGTTTTCTTCCCCTACCATCAAAATCATACACAAATACGTAGCGGTGAGCAAACACCGAAGAGACTAAAAATAAATCGACAAAACCGCAACAAACTGTAACCAACAAACTGAAACTGATGCAAAAACCAATGGTGCGAATTTTATTTTTGGAAAACCGATGGTCTACGGGTCGGTGCAGTTTTTACCAAAATACCGGTCCATCAAAACTGAACCGCACCGAAGACTTATAAAATAATAAATCACTAATTTATATTTATATTCTATATAATATATACATATTTTTTAAATTAGTAAGAAATATTAATACATATTATATTTGGACTTTGGACTTTGATAGTTGGTTTTAGAGTAGGTCACTAATTAACTATGTGTTATAAGGTTATAACAAGTAAACCAAAATTCAATTATTTTTTTCTTAGTCAACCGTTGTATACAAAGTCACGTAGAACTTTTCATTTATATAATTTATTTTGAACTGAAAATAAACTTTTACAAATAAACGGTTTCAAAAAGTGAAAAAAATGCACCTTACAAGCTTGCATGCACATTGTTATCGTGTTTTTTTTTTAAATACACCAAAAAACATGAAAACACCACACCAAATTTTAGAAGCGTTTTAAAACCGAAACCGTATCGATATAAACCGAAATCAAATTTAGAAACCGCAAAACCGAACCATTGGAAAACCACACCCAACAGTTTTAAGAATGCAAAAACCACACCTTGCAGTTTGTGGTTCTGTTTGCCATTGAAACCGCACCGTGTTCACACCTACGAATACGACATAATCCCTAAAAACAGGAAACCCGATACCTTTAGTCTAGTAAAATAGATCAACCAGGGTCGGTCCATTGGTTTTTCATGCCATGAGCAAGATTAATTAAGAATGCCCATATATGTGTATTCAAGAAGCACATACTATATAATATTATTAAACATATTTATTTATTATTTTCTTATCAATAACAACTACAACTATGTTTTCTTGAAAACATTAAACAATTTTATTGTTCTGGACAACGTGATTCACGATTTCTATTTTGCTAAATTGCTAACCATTAATTTCATCATATCGAATCTCATTACTCATTAGAACTGGAACTTTCATGAGGTATGATACATGACCATAACTTGCAATTGAACACAACAAAAAACATTGTTAATACAAAAAATCTATAAGATTAAGTGCTACCATAAGTAACATATCTCATATGCTAATTACACCATAAAAACTAGTCTAGCAATACTCAAATCTCATAAATCAAGATCCATTATCTCTGTTCAATCCAATTTTCCTTTTCTAGTGTGTAATTAACTGTTTATACTTCTTTTTTCCAAAATCATAGAAACCTTGAATAATTTGAAGCAACTACTCTTAAAATCAAGACAAATACTAATATTGAAAGAACAATAATTCAAATGGTGAAATATAACTCAAAAAGGTGATGTATCTGCATCATGGGGTGACCAACTTTTTTATGATGGTTTTAAAATGCATGTTACAAATTTGCCACACCATATCACAATTTCCATCTACAATGATATATAGCTTTCTCATCAAATGTTGAGGAGTATACATGAAAAGAAAATAGTTTTATCAAAAAGTTGAATGATGAACACAACTCAAAAAATAACTAAAAATTAAAATAGAAATTTTATTGAAGCTAGTCTAACACAAAATCAATAATCCACGGAAAAAAACTGCATTAACAACAAATAGAGTACAAAAGCAACAATTGAGAATCAATATTTAACATCAGTATTTACAAATATGTAAATTAAAAGCAACAATTGAAATACCCCAATGCCTCTGTGGTCCTCATCCTTGCGTTATCAGAGATACAAATAACTTAATCTCAAATTGGAAACCAAATATGGGGTATTTACACTTTCATGAAGCTAATCACTAAACAAAATCAGAAATCATGAAACCATATCTGAATCAGAATTTACAAAGACTCAAAAAATTAAGTAAGCACACATCATAAAATTTTAGAACCGGAAATGGGAAACCAAAGTCTTTGATCTTGGGTTGGATGTTTGACCGGCGTATTTCATGTTTTTTGATTTATAATATAAATTTTCGGGTAGTGAAACGATTTCGATACCGTTAATAAAGGCGTAGGAGTTGGGAGATGGGGTAAAAGTGAAATTTAATGATTGAGTATTGTTAAATGGTGGTTGATAGATTTACTTGTTTGTTTAGTGACGTCCTCTGATCTTGTTATTGCTCTTTTATAAATTACAAAAGTAGGTAGGGTATACAGATAAAAACAATTGTTTGCAAGACTATGAAAACTCTTGGTCATCGCCTTTTGCCTTAAGCCAGTGGGAACCATTTTACACTATGGAATGTGTAATTAAAGAGCCACTCGAAATAACTCATATTGTTCAGCATTTTATAGACCATAAATGGACTAGTCACTTTATTCACCACCAATTTACCATTATGTTGCTATTATGTTGCTATGGGATACCCAACTCAATTCTAATTTCATCATGACTCTGAATTCCAACTCTAATACCATCCTGTTAACAAATTCTAATTCAAATCCCAACCCACAACCATTTTCAATCGCAAACTGAATTTAATTAACCTTTTTCAAAATGTTCAAGAAAGCCAACTCAAATCCCAGCTCGAGTCTCATTCGAGCGCGGGCCTAAACATGAGCCCTTCTAATGCGAAGAGACAAAGCGAAAAGAGAAGCTAAAAGTGTTGGGTCAAATTTCAACGATATACACGGTTTGAGGGAGGAGATAGTAGTGACAAATAAAAAAATTCTAAGATTACTCAAGGAACAAGAGGTCAACAACTTAAAATCCTGTAATATGAAACTTCTACATGGAAGACCTGTCTTGGTTTTGGTGGTGAAAGCTGACTCGCTACAAAAAGTAAATACATGTTATAGCTTTGGCAGTGAAAACTCAAATAATAAAAAATATATAATTTGCAAATTTCATCTTTCTTTTCTACTAATAAGTTCACTATTAGAAAACAACAAATAGAATACACTTAAATAAAATACGGTTGTATAGAAAACCTTATTATATAAACAATAAATACAGCTCATTTACTCATTAATAGTAGCATTTTATTATCGTTTACTCTATTAATAGCATTTTATTATCAGGGGTTAGAATTGGTGTGGTGTTTTCAATATCAATTTTGTTCTTGCTACAGTTAGGTGGGAATTAAGTTAACCCGCTATTTTCAATTGTTTTCATCTTCCTAATTTCTAGTCATCCGCTGCTATTTCCATATCGTCTTCCCAAAACATTAATGCGAGCTACTCATGAAAACTAATTACTCTATCGTTTTCCTAAAGCCGTGATTTGCATAGATCCTGACGACAACACTAACTTCATGCCTTCAAACGACTCGAGTTTCTCTGTTTTGTCACTTCTCTAATTTGTTATTACATTCATGCTTGAAATGGTAACATTGACCTGTTGATCAACACTTCACTCATATTCATAACACATTCTTATTAGTGAGTCGATACAGAGAAATCTTTGAATTATTTGTAAGATCGAACAAAGATCAGGTTAAACTTGAACTTATGCATTTATTAACCTAATGTTTCAACATATGCATGAGCCGATTGTAACCGATGATCCTTTATATTCCTTAGTTAGTAGTTGGTAATGAGGGACGATATATTTGGATCAACAAAGTTCTAGGGAATGAGCACTATTTTATCATCTATGTCGACTAATCTATGGATTTGAGACTTCAGAATTTAATTATCACATATGTGGTCATTTGAAAGTATTCTATTTTATGCACATTTCTTGTATTTTTATGCGTGTATATTCATCATAAACTTATCTTGGAAAATGCTACTTAGAGAATTCTAACTTTCTGGAACTAGCATGATAGTATTAGACTATTAGTAATACATTTACAAATCAAGTTTAGTTTTCTTAATTATTCAATCGTCCTCGAGATGGTAACTACTCCTGTCTAACATACAAGTGTTACATAATGATTTCACTTATCCACTTTCTCCAACTGTGTGTACTTTCTCATATTTATGAATATAAAATCCAAATTTATAGGCTTATGCCAGAAAAAGTTAAACCAAACATTAAACATTAAATTTCACCAAGAGAAGATTGAGAATGCGATTGGTTTCCACTTTCGATGCATATTTACTTTTCTATTTGAGGTTCTTGACTGTTTGATTGAATTCAAATTTTATATTGATTATGTTGTACCATTTGCCGGTGTGAGAAACCAATTAATTCACTTTAAATATTCACTGGAGATTTGGATTCGCTCCCTCCTTTTCATCTGAGTTCAAAAGCAAAACTTTATCCCTTGACCCAAATCAAACAACGTTGAAGTAAGATGTGATTCATTTTCTTATTGTTCCGGTAATTATCTTTCTTCTTATTGGTTCAATCAGATATTGAAGCGTGTATATACGTTTGATAAATTGAGTAATTACTCTTGTTAAATACTAGTATCATCTACAAGGCACAATTCAAACTATTGTGAGTTTTTCCTTCAAGACAATGCCATTAGATTGACTAGAAACATAGTAATAAAGTAGATGATGAACTTCATGTGATTGTGGGATTTTTGTTCTTCTTTGTTTATTATAGAATCCTACTCTCTTATCTTGTTTCTATAACATTGTACATTGAACCATCTACTTGGTTATAGCATTGTACTTCCAATTTTCTTCTTATCAAGACATTGTACTTTGAAATATGTAATCCAATTATTGCTTTGAAAATGCAATGAGTGGATAAAGTTTTCAAATACAATGTTTTAATACGAAAATGAAAGTACGTAGGGTGCTAATAACAAACAAAAAAATGGTACTACGTTTCTATTTATTGCATTTGATCCTTTATTATATGTACTAGTTATTGCATACTCTAGTAGATATCATTTTTAGATTAGTGTCGTAGTAGTGGTACTCTATTAGACAATGTAATCTAATACATCACTCTATTAATTAATAAGTTCCAACCTTTGTACTATATTTGTAGTTTCAAGCGTATTAGATTATTAGATTAGACTTTTTCTAGTAGTGAAATTTAATACTACTATATTTTATTATGAGTTTTATATAATATTTCAAGAATAAATTAATAGAATTTCTATGTTTTTATTTGTAGGTATGCCTCGTGCAACTCAAGCTTTTACTTTTTTCTTAACGATTTCTAAAGATATGTTTTTCTCAATTTGAAAAAAATATTAACACTACAAGAAATATACTTTTTAGCGGCGACACTATTACCGGCGACAAGAGGCTTTACCGGCGACTTTAGATAAAGTCGCCGGTAATAGTGCGGCCGCTAAAGGGTTGTCACCCGAATCCGCACTTTCCCCCTCTGTTGCATCTCAACCGTTCGATGAGATATCCAATCCAACGGGTGGGGTGTCTTATCCTGTCTAACCTAATACCGGCGACACAGATGTCGCCGCTAAAGGTTAAAAAAAGTCGTCGCTAATAGTTCACTGAAAATGACGTAGTACCCTTCCCTCCAGTTTGTTGCCGGTAAAGGGTCTGGTGTCGCCGCTATTGCCTCTCGCAGATAAAAAAAAAACGCACGCAGAACCCTCCTTTCTTCATTTTCCTTTCTGTTTGCTTCCAATTTCCTTCACCATTTCGCCGATTTCCTCTTTAATTTGCTTCTTCCAAGCAAATTCCTCCCCACATTGTTCCAAGCAAGTATCTTTAGGTGTGGTTAAAGCCTTTGGGACCAATTTCTACCTCCATTTCTTGAAGAAAGGTAAGTTTATTTGGAGATTTCATTTTTATTTTGTATGTTAATTTCGATTTGTAGCTTTATCTAGTGATTGAATGATAATAAATTGTTCATATTCTTGTTTTTGGTGGTGTTGTTTTGGATTAAAAGCAAGTTATTTAATTTTTTGTTTGTGGTTATTGAATTGCAATTAGTTGTATAGCTTCCAGTTGTAGTTTAGCCTTTAGGGACATTTGATGATTATTAAAAGTTGATTTTGATGACTAAATTGCAATACATTGTTCAATTTCAGTGATTTTGGTGGTGTTGTTCAGTTTTTCTGGTGAGGGTAATTTCGGATGAAGACTAGTTTTTCCGGCTACATATCCGTTGATTTCCGCCACTACAGGTTCTATTATTACTTTTTTTTTGTGAATTTTGTATTTATATGTGAAATTATGTGAAAATTGTCATATGTGAAAATTAGATTGTATATTTCGTATTTGTTTGAATATATGTGAATTTGGTATATATATTCCAATGTATGTGTGTTTCATGTATATGTGGTATATTAGTATTTGGTAGAAATTATATGTATTTGTTATAAGTAGAATGTTATTGTGTGTATGTGAATGTATGTATGTTTGTTGTAAATGTGATATATGATTGTGAAAGTTTTGTATTTGGTATAAAGAGGATGTTATTATGTATATATGTGAAATTATGTGTATTTGGTTTAAGTAGGATGTTATTTTGTGTGTATGTGTATGTATTTGTATTTGGTGTATATGTGGTATATGTATGTAAAAGTATGTGAATTTCATCTTCTTATGTATTATGTAAAACTATGTGGTTTTGGTATAAGTAGGATGCTATAATTGAAAAAAAATAAAAAAAAAATTATTGTTATAATTTAAAAAAAAAAAAAACACAAAAAAAATTATAAAATTGTTTAAAAACTTATATACAAAAACTAAAAAGTTTCTAGTTTTTACCCAAGCTAACTCCAAATTAATTAACCAATAAGTTATATAGTTAACTTATAATCTTCAAATTAATTCATAAGATTATATTTCTATAACCAATAATAATCGGTTACCATAAAATAGGTTAAAGGATGCTATAATTGAAAAAAAAAAATTATTGTTATAATTGGAAAAAAACACACAAAAAAAGTTATAAAATTGTTTAAAAACTTATTATATTTTAATCTCGACGGTAAAAAAGAACAGCACAACAACATAATGTCTATTATAAAATTGTTTAAAATTTTACAAGTAATTTTAATTAAAATTAATTAAAAAATGCAGAAATAAAAATTTTTAATTTACTTTTTTTATTTTTTATTACTTAATTTTTGTATTATTTTAGATGTAAAAAAAATGTGGATTGGAAAAAAAAAACAATGGTAATTCTGTATACTAAACTCTAAACCCAAAATTATGTTTCAGCAACATCATGCCTAATGATAAAAGCTGGACTACTAATCCATATCGAAACTATCCCGAGTTCCAAGCAGGACTCAAAGCTTTTATCGAGAAGTCCAAGTCGCACCTTGATAGTAATGGTAAAATCAGATGTGCATGTGAAAAATGTGATAACCGTTACTTCAAGTACCCGACTGCAGTTGAACGCCATATATTTATAAATGGTTTTAGGTAGAGTATAATTAAACTGTTCTTCGAGGTAGACAATGCATGTGGCTCGATTGTCTTGGTAGATCTCCTGGAGTCAGTTTCACAAATTTTGAGCGGATGCACCCGGTTTCATGTTTGATTCCCAACGATTATAATAGATAGTGGCATAAATCCACTGTTTGACAATCGCGTCTAAGTGAAGCCAAGTGGAGTCATCGATATATTTGTGGTGTGGAACATCGGGTTTATGTGATTTTAACATTATATGTGCAAACATGAATATTGAAAAGTTCCATCAATAAGGCATAGTGACCGTCAGTTCATTCAAGGATGACAGGAATGGTGTTCCTGATGTTGTTGAAATTGAATGCTGGGTGAAAAGGTGTTTTGGAGACTGAGGAAGAAGAATCATCAATTGCAGGTGTTCCCGTCATAGCGGAAGAAGATGATGAGAACAGAGGATGTAAATGGCGGTAGAATAGGCGTTGTATGGGATAAGAAAAATAGGGTTTTAGGTATACAACTCTGATACCATAATACAAAACATATTTCCCTTTCTTTTCCATTAAATCCAGTTGAGTATAAATACAATGAATTGGTATCCCTCTATTCTAGGAAGAGATCACAACCAAATATAAAATACTATATAAAATGCAATATACACATATTTGTTAATACATATACCCAAGTGTCCCTTTCACTGTTCTACTAACATGATCCACTGCTTTATCTTTCGACCCTGACTTTAACAAACCCAAATCTGCCACTTTCGTCACAATATTCTCATTGATCAAAATATTAGTTGATTTCACCTCACGACTGATGGGTTTTATGCAAAATAAACAAAACTTAAACTCTTAAGTGTGCATGAAACCCTAATAAAGATCTATGTTTTCTCTATTAAATGTATAACTATGAACATCAAAAGGAAACCCTAAGAACACTAGACTATTTTCGAAAATTCCAAATTAGGGTTAAGGATTACATACCTTCATTGTTATTGTACCAATTAACCATGAACACCTTCTTGTTGATCTCTTCGAATCAAGCACCACAATTGTCGTGCCTCTAATGGAATCACACCAAAGCTAGCAAGAGGATGAATATAGAGAGACGAGAAGGGATAGCCAAATTCATCTAAGTCTTCTTGAGGGAAAGAGTGCACAAAAATGTGAAGGGTTAGGTCCTTTATGTAGCTCGCACGGTTTGCACCTTTGTCTAGATAATGCAACCCTTTCGCTACACCAATGCAAATTTCTAAATGTCGTTTCCATGGTAAATTAGGGTTGTTTCCCTTGTATAAATGATCATGTAATGTCCCATGAGACATGTAATCATACACAAGTACCATTTCACCCTCTTCATCGTAGTATCCGATTAAAGACACAAGTTGTACAAGCCATAATTTTGAAATCAATCCAAATTTCGTTTGGAATTTATGAAAACCTTGTTTGGATAACATGTTTAGTCATTTTATTGCAACAATTGTTGTATGGTTGTCGACATGCCTTATGTACACCATACCAAAGCCTCCTCTCCTGATTACATGAGTTTCTTCAAATTCTCTGCTGAATTGTAAACCGGTGACACCTATCAGACAGGAGGCCAAAATCTTTTGATTTTTGCTCATCGGATGACTTGTCGCCAGATCGTTTCACTCGCTGGAAAAATGATGAAACCTAAAATCAACAACATAAGTCCTAACGCTCTGCCAATGGCGCTAATTTTGGCTACGTATGGTGGAGTTCTCTTTTCTCCGGAAGGCGATGGTTGTGGTGGAGATGGTGATGTAGGGCGGAGCTTTAGGTTGTGGCCTGCAAGACTACCATTCTTCCTAAGCTTGAAAACTTCCAAAGCATTCAAAAAAGCATCACTATATTGTGATCGGGCATCAAGCTTAGGATCCATCGCAAGCCATAGGTCTTGTTTTCTTCCCCTACCATCAAAATCATACACAAATATGTAGCGGTGAGCAAAAACCGAAGCAACTAAAAATAAATCGACAAAACCGCAACAAACCGTAACAAACAAACTGAAACTGATGCAAAAACCAATGGTGCGGATTTTATTTTTGCAAAACCGATGGTCTATGGGTCGATGCAGTTTTTACCAAAAAACCGGTCCATCAAAACTGAACCGCACCGAAGATTTATAAAATAATAAATCATTAAATTTTATTTATATTCTATATATAATATATACATGTTTTTTAAATTAGTAAGAAATATTAATACATATTATATTTGGACATTGGACTTTGATAGTTGGTTTTAGAGTAGGTCACTAATTAACTATGTGTTATAAAGTTATAACAAGTAAACCAAAATTCAATTATATATTTTTTTCTTAGTCAACCGTTGTATATAAAGTCACTTACAACTTTTGATTTATATAATTTATTTTGAACTGAAAATAAACTTTTACAAATAAACGGTTTCAAAAAGTGAAAAAAATGCACCTTACAAGCTTGCACGCACATTGTTATCGTGTTTTTTTTTTAAATACAGCAAAAAACATGAAAACACCACACCAAATTTTAGAAGCATTTTAAAACCGAAACCGCATCGATACAAAACGAAATCAAATTTAGAAACCGCAAAACCGAACCATTGGAAAACCGCACCCAACAGTTTTAAGAATGCAAAAACCACACCTTGCAGTTTGTGGTTCGGTTTGCCATTGAAACCGCACCAAACCGCACCATGCTCACCCCTACAAATACAACATAATCCCTAAAAACAGGAAACCCGATACCTTCGGTCCAGTAAAATAGATCAACCAGGGTCAGTCCATTGTTTTTTCATGCCATGGGCAAGATTAATTAAAAATGCCCCTATATGTGTACAATATAATTCAAGAAACACATACTATATAATATTATTAAACATAGTGCCATACATTATTTATTTATTATTTTCTTATCAATAACAACTACAACTATGTTTTCTTGAAAACATTAAACAATTTTATTGTTCTGGACAACGTGATTCACGATTTCTATTTTGCTAAATTGCTAACTATTAATTTCATCATATTCAATCTCATTACTCATTAGAACTGGAACTTCCATGAGGTCTGAGACATCAACATAACCTGCAATTGAACACAACAAAAAACATTGTTAATACAAAAAAACTATAAGATTAAGTGCTACCATTAGTAACATATCTCATATGCTAATTACACCATAAAAACTAGTCTAGCAATACTCAAATCTCATAAATCAAGATCCATTATCTCTATTCAATCCAATTTTCCTTTTCTAGTGTGTAATTAGTTGTTTATACTTCTTTTTTCCAAAATCATAGAAACCTTGAATAATTTGAAGCAACTACTCTTAAAATCAAGAAAAATACTAATATTGAAAGAACAATAATTCAAATGGTGAAATATTACTCATAAAGGTGATGTATCTGCATCATGGGGTGACCAACTTTTTTATGATGTTTTTAAAATGCATCTTACAAATTTGCCACACACCATATCACAATTTCCATCTACAATGATATGTAGCTTTCTCATCAAATGTTGAGGAGTATACTTGAAAAAGAAATAGTTTTATCAAAAAGTTGAATGATGAACACAACTCAAAAAATAACTAAAAATTAAAATAGAAATTTTATTGAAGCTAGTCTATCACAAAATCAGTAATCTAGGGAAAAAATTGCATTAACAACAAATAGAGTACAAAAGCAACAATTGAGAATCAATATTTAACAATCAGTATTTACAAATATGTAAATTTCCTCCAAACCTGAACTTTGAAATACCCCAATGCCTCTGTGGTCCTCATCCTTGCGTTATCAGAGATACAAATAATTTAATCTCAAATTGGAAACCAAATATGGGGTATTTACAATTTCATGAAGCTAATCACTAAACAAAATCAGAAATCATGAAGCCATATATGAATAAGAATTTACAAAGACTCAAAAAATTAAGCACACATCATAAAATTTTAGAATCGGAAATGGGAAACCAAAGTCTTTGATCTTGGGTCAGGTGTTTGACCGGCATATTTCATGTTTTTTGATTTATAATATAAATTTTCGGGTAGTGAAACGATTTCAATACCGTTAATGAAGGCGTACGAGTTGGGAGATGGGGTAAAAGTAAAATTTAATGATTGAGTATTGTTACATGGTGGTTGATTGATTTACTTGTTTGTTTAGTGACGTCCTCTGATCTTGTTATTGCTCTTTTATAAATTACAAAAGTAGGTAGGGTATACAGATAAAAACAATTGTTTGTAGGACTATGAAAACTCTTGGTCATCGCCTTTTGCCTCAAACCAGTGGTAACCATTTTACACTATGGAATGTGTAATTAAAGAGCCACTCGAAATAACTCATATTGTTCAGCATTTTATTGACCTTAAATGGACTAGTCACTTTATTCACCACCAATTTACCATTATGTTGCTATTATGTTGCTATGGGATACCCAACTCAATTCCAATTTCATCATGACTCTGAATTCCAATTCTAATTCAAATCCCAATCCACAACCAATTTCAATCGCAAACTGAATTTAATTAACCTTTTTCAAAATGTTCAAGAAAGCCAACTCCAATCCCAGCTCGAGTCTCATTCTAGCCCGGGCCTAAACATGAGCCCTTCTAATGCGAAGAGACAAAGCGAAAAGAGAAGCTAAAAGTGTTGGGTCAAATTTCAACGATATACACGGTTTGAGGGAGGAGATAGTAGTGACAAATAAAAAAATTCTAAGATTACTCAAGGAACAAGAGGTCAACAACTTAAAATCCTGTGATATGAAACTTCTACATGGAAGACCAGTCTTGGTTTTGGTGGTGAAAGCTGACTCGCTACAAAAAGTAAATACATGTTATAGCTTTGGCGGTGAAAACTCAAATAATAAAAAATATATAATTTGCAAATTTCATCTTTCTTTTCTACTAATAAATTCAGTATTAGAAAACAACAAATAGAATACACTTAAATAAAATACTGTTGTATAGAAAACCTTATTTATCTCCCTATACTAATAAAAAAGTAGTTCTTTTATCATGTGTCATCATGTTAAACATTGTAATAAATATTATGACACTTGTTAATCTATTGACACTTGTAATTAATATCATGACATTTATTAATCTATTAATTCTCTATTTCAAATTCAAATTTCAAAATTTAAATCACATTTTAAGTACATTAAATTAATAATATAGAATAAAAATAAAATAAAATTTATACAAATTATGATAAAATAAAATTTATACAAATTATAAGATGATATATTTTACGTATTTATTTGAGTCAACGATTATATATATATATATATATATATATATATATATATATATATATATATATATATATATCTAAAAAAAAATCTTTTAATTAATAAATTATTTAAAATTATTAATTAATAATTTTGAGTTTTACTTAGAAAGTTTAATTAATTTCTAAACGTGGTTCACACAGGTTATAAACTAGTATAAACAATAAATACAGCTCATTTACTCATTAATAGTATCATTTTATTATCATTTACTCTATTAATAGCATTTTATTATCAGGCGTTAGTATTGGTGTGGTGTTTTCAATATCAATTTTGTTCTTGCTACAATTAGGTGGGAATTAAGTTAACCCGCTATTTTCAATTGTTTTCATCTTCCTAATTTCTAGTCATCCGCTGCTATTTCCATATCGTCTTCCCAAAACATTAATGCGAGCTACTCATGAAAACTAATTACTCTATCGTTTTCCCAAAGCCGTGATTTGCATAGATCCTGACGACAACACTAACTTCATGCCTTCAAACGACTCGAGTTTCTCTGTTTTGTTACTTCTCTAATTTGTTATTACATTCATGCTTGAAATGGTAACATTGACCTGTTGATCAACACTTCACTCATATTCATAACACATTCTTATTAGTGAGTCGATACAGAGAAATCTTTGAATTATTTGTAAGATCGAACAAAGATCAGGTTAAACTTGAACTTATGCATTTATTAACCTAATGTTTCAACATATGCATGAGCCGATTGTAACCGATGATCCTTTATGTTCCTTAGTTAGTAGTTGGTAATGAGGGATGATATATTTGGATCAACAAAGTTCTACGGAATGAGCACTATTTTATCATCTATGTCGACTAATCTATGGATTTGAGACTTCAGAATTTAATTATCACATATGTGGTCATTTGAAAGTATTCTATTTTATGCACATTTCTTGTATTTTTATGTGTGTATCCATCATAAACTTATCTTGGAAAATGCTACTTAGAGAATTCTAACTTTCTGGAACTAGCATGATAGTATTAGATTATTAGTAATACATTTACAAATCAAGTTTAGTTTTCTTAATTATTCAATCGTCCTCCAGATGGTAACTACTCCTGTCTAACATACAAGTGTTACATAATGATTTCACTTATCCACTTTCTCCAACTGTGTGTACTTTCTCATGTTTATGAATATAAAATCCAAATTTATAGGCTTATGCCAGAAAAAGTTAAACCAAACATTAAACATTAAATTTCACCAAGAGAAGATTGAGAATGTGATTGTACTTCCAATTTTCTTCTTATCAAGACATTGTACTTTGAAATATGTAATCCAATTATGGCTTTGAAAATGCAATGAGTGGATAAAGTTTTCAAATACAATGTTTTAACAGGAAAATGAAAGTAGGGTGTTAATAATAAACAAAAAAATGGTACTACGTTTCTATTTCTTGCATTTGATCCTTTATTATATGTACTAGTTATTGCATAGTCTAGTAGATATCATTTTTAGATTAGTGTCGTTGTAGTCGTACTCTATTAGACAATGTAATCTAATACACCACTCTATTAATTATTAAGTTCCAACCTTTGTAGTATATTTGTAGTTTCAAGAGTATTAGATTATTAGATTCGACTTTTTCTAGTAGTGAAATTTAATACTATTTTGTTTTATTATGAGTTTTATATAATATATTTCAAGAATAAATTAATAGAATTTCTATGTTTTTATTTGTTGGTATGCCTCGTGCAACTCAAACTTTTACTTTTTTCTTAACGATTTCTAAAGATATGTTTTTCTCAATTTGAAAAAAATATTAATGAGTTGAAAGTTTGGAAACGTTGTCACACTTCCTAAGATTTTTCCTTTATATATTTCCTTGATTATGTAGACATCATCTTTTGTCTTTTTATAAACAATGCTCTTATGGGAGCATAAGCAAACACACAAAAAGCCTCAATCCAACACCTAAGAGCTGCACCCATGGCATTGGTGGTTGTATCCTAACATGTTTTCGTATCATGAATGTCGCAATATTAGAAAAAGTTGTCCTCCATAAAAGTAAAGGTTGTGGGTAAGGCAAGAGGTAAAGCTACTAACTTTGGTGTTGGGTCCAAGGATTAAAGTAAAAAAAAGGGACTTTCATTATCTCGTAATAATGCTCTACTGAATGATTGATGCTGCTGGGCTCATAATATTTTTCGGTCAAATTTGGTTGTGTATTATATATAAAAGTTATATAGTTAATAGTGAAGTTGTTAAAACTGAAACTACAGTCATAAGTTTATAACATGAAAAAGTAAATATATGTTTATTTGATAACAAATTTCGCAACGAACATGCGGTTATCGTAAAACATGATTTAAAAAACATGAAAAATGAAAAACAAACTGTATCATGAAGGGATGAACCTTGGCTGTCTATACAAGAAATGGAGGCATTAGCGGCGACCCATGACATTAGCGGCGATAGGGGTGTTCGTTTGGATAGATCGATTTGACCCAATCCAATCAAATAAATCCAAATTGATTTCGCTTTACAAAACATAGATCCGAATAGTCCAAACTAAATTAAAATGATATCTGATCCGATCCAATTACAATTCGGTTGGATCGGTTTTGATAATTCGGTTTTTAAAAACAAAAACATTTTAAAATAACATATAATTATAATATTATCCAATTTTATAGAAGAAGTAAAAACAAATTATTTATTTGTAATTTAAAATTTATAAACAACTGCTAAGAATGTATATTATAATTTAATATTTTATAAATAAAAAAAACTTTGAAATAAAATGCATATTAGCATTTTTTATTTGATGAAACTTCTTCAACATATATGAAAAAATGAAAAAAATTAATAAATAAATATAAATATATTAAAAATAAATAAATAATAAATAGTTATTTGGTTTTTGGACTACTCGGTTCTTATTTTATAAACAAAAACCAATCTTAAATCCAAAATAATATTTCCGTTATGTTAAAAACTAATCCAAATATCAAAATATTCGAACCAAATAGTCCAATCCAAATTGTCCAATTGGACAATTCGGTTTTATTCAAATATCCGAACCAAATAGTTCAATCCAAAATGTCGCTGCTAATGTCATGCGTCGCCGCTAAAGGCTTCACTGCTAATGGTCACATAATAGCGATTTGCGTCAAACAAGACCCATCCGTTCGATTTGTTTTCAATATTAGGGTTGTAACGGAACAAGAAAAGGCATTGACTTTTCCCTCCAAGTTCGCCGCTAATACCTATGCATCGCCGCTAATGCCTATGCGTCGCCGCTAAAGGCCTTTATAGATAACCCCCTCCAGTTTCCTTTCTGTGTACCGTGTCTTCTGTGAAACCTCCCAACCGACTCAAGTTCCTTCGACCATCGATCGCATCCATCCATCGTTCTTGCCACAAGACTGCCAGCACCACCGACCCAACCTCCATTCCGTCGAAGACTCATATCACCGGCGACGAGGAATCATAATACCGACCATGAGGAAGTAAAACCGGCAACCACAGGTGGTTTCTGCCTCCTTCTCCATCGAGTTTTTTTTATTTTTTTTTATTTTTTATTTTTTTATTTTTATTTTTTTATAAATTTTCTTCACCCACTGATTTAAGAGTGGTATTGTTGCAGCCCTTGTAGATTTTTGCAACCTCTAGCCGGTTTTCTTGTTTTCTGCCAGAATTTAGCCGGAAAGAACTTGTCAATCAAAAAGCTGCCGGAATACCGCCACCACCACCCTTCTCCACCATATTAGGTTCCTTTAAAACATATCTATATGTGTCTTTATATTATGTGTGTGTATATTTATTTGTATGTGTTTTTGTAAGTATAATGTATGTATATGTGTAATGTATGTATAAATACATGTATATATGGTGAAAATAGAAAAATTATGTCTGATTATATATGTGTGTTTGTTTGCCATGTGTATATGAATTTGTATGTATAAGTCTATATGTTTATATATGTATATTTGTTTACCATTTGTGATTGAGATGCATGTATAAGTGTATTAATATATTAATTTTTATATATAAATATGTATTATGTACAAGTCTATATGTTTATATTTATATATGTATAAGTGTATGTATATGTATGATCACCTAACTTGTGTATTTGTAAGAAATTTCGAGAGTATAATGCTATAAAGGAAAGTGTATTTGTATGCCATTTGGAAACTATAATGTTATATAAAAAAAAAACAAAGTAGGGTGCTATAATAGAAAGTGTATTACTTTTGTATATGCAATATGTGTAACTTTTAATTCATATTGTAATTTTGTAGGCTGCATATGGGGTTTGGTTGGGCGATACTCTTCTACATGATGACAGATGTTATGGGCCTAGGACACGGAGGTGATGGAGTCGGGGATCCACCAACTCTAATAGGCTTTGGTCGTGGAAAACACGTACGTGATGGTAAGTATCATTATGATATATTTGTTAGTTGTTTATATACATTTATTACAAGCTATTGTGACTAACATTTTTAATTATATTTTTCAGCTGAGCTTCCTAAAAAAGAAGAGGCCTAGCAAAAAAACATCCAACTATCAAAGCTGATACGGGTAAACAAGGGAAAGCCCATGGATCTGGATTTCGACAGAGAACTCACATTTTCCCATGTCTGGAACCGTGGTAATTGGTTTACCTGTGAGATTTGAAGGTATATATGGATGAACATCCCTTTGAACGTATCTGGTTGGGACAATGTTTCCCCCACTTTAAGGAATGTTACAGTCGTGCATCTAAAGGTAACTTGGATAATATTTTAAGTTTAATTGTGATTGATATATAATTAAATAACTTTTTTGCATTTGTATAATAAGTTTGATTTGGATAAGGTTAACTTAGATCCCGAGCGTTCTCAGTTGTTGCAGAGCATTGATGTGACTTTACAAAGAGTTTATAGAGGCTGAAAAAATAAAGTGCATACTCAACTTCAGAATGTCGGGGGCTTAGAGATATCCCAAGGGCATTAGCCAACCCCCCCCCCCCCCCCCCGATGGTATGTCACGTGAAAATTGGACACAAGTAGTCGAACATTTTCAAACGCCTGAATTTCTGAAGTGTTCGGTGTCAAACAAAGGAGTCCTTGCAGAAAACAAGTTGTAAACAGAGGGGGATCATGCTCGTATATCAATGCATGTTTCAAAGAAGTAAGGCATGATATATTTACCTATTTATTTAAATTATAATTAATCTAATTTTTAATGTTAAATAGGACATCACTCAAATAGAAGCATTTCATAAGGCTAATACTGATCGTCAAGGGGTATTTAGTAGTCCTACAGTCGAGCAACACTATGTAAATGTAATTTGTATTTTTATATAAGTGTTTATATCATCAGGGGGTATTTAATAATCTAATTTTTATGATGTTTATCGTTTTTTGAAAATACAGAATGTTTTACTGCTTGAGATTAGTCAACAAACTCAAGCTTCTTCACAAGCCATCAGTTTAACACTAAAGCATACACAAAATTGTTATGAAAGAATATCGAGTGTTCGACAAGGCCACATCAGAGGCATCAGGTGTAAACCTTCTTTGGTTGTGTCGATGCACGATCAGGAACAACCACTGACACAACCACCGCCACAATCACAGGCGAAAAAACTATTAAATTTTGATAATTATTTCAAATGTTGGTAGTTGTTGGTTTAGTAATAGTTTCAAATATTGGTAATTGTTAGTTTGATAATAGTTTATATGTTCGTTATTGTTAGTTTGGTTATAGTTGGATATATTGATATTCTGTAGTTTGGTAATTGTTCGTTTATGAAAGTACAATGCTATAATGTATTACATGCAATATGTGTAGTTTGGTAATTTTTAATTTATCAAAAGTACAATGTTATAATGGTATTTTGTAGTTTGGTAATTGTTAGTCATAGTACAATGCTATAATATGTTATACGCAATATGTGTAATTTGGTAATTGTTAGTTTATGTGGAATGTATATTTTGTATATATGATGTTACAACGTTGGTTTAACTTATAAGACTATGTTGTTTTATTTGTAGTTGGAAATGCTTCAAACAATGTTAAAAGATCTGCAATGTAGTTTTGTACTTGAAGATTGGTTTCGTTCGTTGCCACAATGAAATGAAAGCGGTGGTGACGACGAGAGCGATGATGACGAGTAGCTAGTTGTAGGATTTTTGTATGTTTTGTTTGTGTAAGTATTTTAGACTAGTATTTTCGATATTTTATATTATGTTAAATTGGAAGAGTATTTTAAACGGATTGTTGGATTAATATTTTGGAATGCAAGAATGTGGGATTAGCTTAATTAATATCATAACAGTTGTTATACTTTTTATAAAGTTTTTTTTTTTCAATTTTAATGTAAAAAAAAAATACCAATACTGGTGACGCCTTTAGTGGCGACGTTTGGTTATTAGTGGCGACAAGACTTTAATGGCGTCACCCAGTTATTAGCAGCGACATCTCGCATTAGCGACGACATTTAGATTATCAGTGACAAAGCATTGATAGCGACGTTTTAGAGACGATGCGTAGCCTCTAATACTATTAGCGGCGACAAATGCTACTTTTAGTGGCGACGATTGTCACCAGTAATACTCTAATTTCTTGTATTGTGTTTTGATGAGTTGAAATCTCTTATGATTGATTATATTCAAACAAGTAAAAGCAATCAAGAATAGAATATGTTGAATGATTATTAATCACAGCCTCAGAAGAGCTCGATGAACAACTGCTATTGTAGAGGCGTGTAGGGTTTACAATGACACGATTACCTAATACACAAGGCATGCATGCACCTTAAATAGTAAAACCCTAATAAATAATCACGAGTGGACAAGACCAACTCGGATATACAAAATACTAAATAAAAAGGTCCAAAAGACGCAAGACTTAATACTCAAGAATCTCCCCCTTTACGTCGATTTAGGCGATAGTCCTTCACGGCTGGGTTCTCTTCTGCACTTCAAAAACTTTCGGAATGACGCTCAGCAGAACCTTGCAAACTTGGATATACCATTGAATAATATCCGAAAAGCACTTCTTGTCGCTCTTGTTGTTCCCTTTGTACTTGCTGACGAAGTCCAAGATGTATTCCAGGCATGAAGTGGAGAAAAAATGCTTATCAGTAAGAAAGAAGCAAGCCATATGAAAGTATGCATCATGTCTTTCTTTCATCTGAAAGGCCACAAACCATCCATCCTTTTGTATCTTCCCAGGCTTAAATTTCTTAAAAACTTATAGGGTTTCCTTAGGAAAGACACTTGGTTTCCTTCGCAACACAGCAACGATCTCAATGTCCATTTTGCTAACCTCTTGCATGTATGAAATTAACAGGCTCATACTTCTGTCCATCCCTTTGCAAAAACTTGTAAAGCACGATCCAGTCGTAAGGGTTAAGGCATGACAAATCAGCGATGGTGAATTCGTAGATTAGATTGGACAAACCACTCGCAACCTTAAACTTCAAATTTGGGAATCTGTCAGTTTTGATTGGACCGGTGACCTTCATATCCGTAATATTGCTCTCACTCCACATCTTGTGGCTTCATATGCTTGGGGTAGAATGAGAAAAGTAAACGATTGGCACCGCTTTCAGTTGTTGGGACATTCACAACTTTCACAAAGCTGCGAAACCTGAAGGCTTTCTGAGCAATTAGATGGTCCATTTGCGAATCTGGTGTATTCTGAAGATTGAATGACACAACTGGTTCTAACCAATACTTACTCGACATATCAACAGCTTCACTCGGGATTCGTTTCAAGGTCCATACTGGAAATAAGTGCTTTCGGATTTCCAATGTGGCTTGAGCTTCTCATTAAGCTCTTTCTATCTCTTCAGCTTTGTGAATTATTCTTTGATGCTCATGCAACTGAGCTTCATGTTCCTTTCTTCTTTTTAGCTCATTTTCATTAGGCTCTTCATCTTCACTATTGTTGATAATTGCTTCTTCACTGACAATTTTTCCTTTGACTTCTTAGATTGTTTCACTTCTTCTCCCCCTTGTTTTGGAATGGAGCTTGATTCTGGAACACCTTCCAAGAGATTCAACATTGCAAACACTGGCCTGAGTTTTTCTGAGAGACTCTTCTTAACTGTTATCGTCATCATCGAGTCATCAGTGTCAATGATGTTGGAAAGTAGTGCATTCACATCTTCTATACAACTTTTCATTACCTCTTTTTCCGATTGCAAATCATTGACTCATTTCTCAGCATTCTCTAGTTTGACTGTCAAGACTTTCACATTTTCAGTCTTTACAGCAAGAGCATCCATTATTTTGCTCTCGGTATCTAAGTCCTCCAGAAGCTTTGTGATCTTCGAGGAAATAGAGGAATTGAATTCAGTGTGGTCAGCTTGAATACTAGTGAAAACTTGTTAATGTTTCGCCTTTTCGGTTTTAAGAGTTGAGCCTAGGCTAGAAATAAACTCATTAGCCTTCGTGGAGTTGGATCAAAGGAGCTTTGAAATTTCTCCATAAACAAACGAGCATCTGTAATTAGTTTATCGATTTTTTTGATCGTGTTGTGGCATACTGAAGCAGAAACAACTACCGCCTTGTTCGTCTTTTCAAGATTGGTGGAATGCTCTTTCGTAAGAGTCCCAAGGAATTATTTGATTGTTGCTTGTGAATAATCTTCAGTAGATGAAGTGTTGGATGATTGAAGCAACAAATCTAGTTTTTCATTTATCGTCTTGAGTTTCCCTCTTGTGATGGGAGCTTCGTCATCACTTTCAGTCTGAATGTTAAATGGACTGTAGGTGAATCCTGCAAAGTCGTCATCATTACCACCAAAGATCGTGTCTGAATTATCCTAGTGGAAAGGAGAGATAGATGGAGTAGTACGACCAACTGTGAATCTGGAAGCACTTGGCCCCACATCAGATGCATTGATAATTACTGGAGGATCAACAGTGGATGTAGTGGTGGTGGCGGTGGAATTAGTGAATAAAGGGTTTTAGTCTTGTGAAACTCCTAATGAAACTGGTGGGCCAGGGGCTATTGTAATGGGTATTGAAATAGTAGCAGTTGGAGAAAGGAAAAAAAATCTTGGAACAATTCTTCACTAATAGGAACTGAAGTTGGGATTGTAGTCGATACCTCAAGATTCGTAGCTGCTGGCCCCGAAACCTTAGGTTAAGAAGAAACATCTTCTTCGTTGTGAAACTCCATTTGAATAGGAACATTCGAAACCGTTTGAGATTGTGAATCATCATGATCTCTTGGTGTTGGAGTTCGTGGTTGACATGCCATCTTCTTGATTCTCTTCCTCTTAGGAGCTTTAGCTGGTGCTAATGGTTCAACTTCAGGCTTTCGTTTCCCACTCTTCTTTGGAAATGGGGTTGGTTCAAACAGACCAAACTTCGTGCCTTTCTTCTTCCCTCCCTTATTGGGTTTGTCCACCTCTTCAAGGACATTTCGCATTTCATCTGTCAAGCAGCGAAAGCCTGAGAGAGGCAAAATGTGATATGCTTGCAGAACTTCACTTGAAGCCAGAATATTATGGAGCATTGCTTTAGGAATAGAACCGATAAAGGTAAATGTGGAGTTGTTAGCGAGAATGATGTTCTTTCTGTAGAAGATCTAGATAGAAGCCAAAGACGAACCTTCCAGATAGGGGATACCAAACTTGTTGATCGCCCTTTAAACAACGATGGAGCAGAAGTGAGCACATGATATTTCACTGTGTCGAGTGGTTGAGAGTGTGCTTGGTACAAACTGTGCCTAGAGAACGGACCGTAGTCCAAGTTGATGCCACAGTAGATGTTGTACATCATCTTCATGAATACCTTGCTCACACAGTCCAAGCCAGTAACCCTTTCAGAGAACCTTTAAAAGAGAAACGTGAATAAGCCGTTCCACATCGGCAGCAAGTTGGGCTTTTTGAACTTGGAAACTATATATTTATCGATTCCTTGTAGCCCATCTGAAAGAACAACTCTAGAATTGTTGAGTTCAAGACACTTTCAGGGTCAATTATGTCATGACACAAAGGAAGTCGTAGGAGTTGACATAATCTTGATTCTATGATGTAAGTTTTTTGAATGTGGATTTCAAACATGACTAATTCTTCCCCTTTTTTATAGCTAGCAGTGGAGTAGGCCTTTGAAATATGCACCAAAGGAACGCTTTCAGATTTGGTAAGCGCTATGACAAATGGAGAATACCTGAGGCACTCGATGATTGGTTGGAGAAACCCTTCATATTTCGTCAGATTAAGATCAAGAATCAGGTTTTGATTTGCTTTCAGGTTGAGGAGTGATGACTAGGCCATGTTTTCTACGATTGAGGGTGTCTCTAATGAAGGTGCCATTGAAACTTAATGAAGAAGATGATGAATAGTAGAATATAATTTCCAGATGATTTGTTTTCTTTTTGAGATTAGTGATTAAGAAATGAAATGTCGAAATCCTTTTATACAGAGTAGTAGGTGAGATAAAACCATCGATTGGGTGCATCGGTTACTTTAAAGGCGTCTAAAAAGGCATGATTGACAACTGTTACGTCAAGCGTGTGTGTCAGGCGGCAGAAAAGTAGGCATCGTTTCATATTTCATGCTCTTATTTGAATTCTTGTCCATGAAAAATTTCTACGCCATTTTCACCCTTTCTAAATGATTCGGCTCTCATCTTTCACAGTTAATCCTGATAAGCCCTTTTACATTTATTGTCATCAACTGTTTTGCAAGCTTAAAAAATAGTCATAAGTACCACTAACCAGACTTTGGAAAATCACAAGGATCTTCATGCGAGAGTGTGCCAAAGATAAAGAAACAAATCAAAATTATGTGGGATATTACTGATGTCTTATAAAAACATAAAGCAATGGATCCCGGGCAAAGATCTCTTCCTTTAAAGTCAAGAGAGACTAAGAAGTGTCTGTGTGGTTTCCCATTGAACTACGATCAGCTTTTTACCAAGAAACAGTGAAATGCATCTTTTATAAAGGTTTCAGGTGGCTACAACTCTAACCAAACTACGAATCTTGATATAAGTATGAATCTTCGGATGAAGTATGTCACACCCCGAAAACTGAAGGCGGAAACATTTTCGGGGCGGACTCCACGTTGAGTATCAAATCCAATGTACATAGTAAGCAAGTAAACAACCATTACATTACATATTAGAATTTACATCTATTCAAAATTAAGTATTACAAGTGTTATACATATATCATATGAACAAAAGTAGAGACGAGTCTTCTGTACGCTCCATCTTCTCCAAAAGATCGCGGGTACCTGTCTAATATGGACCTGAGAATACAAGCAGTCTGAAAATCAACATAAAGCTGGTGAGTTCATAAGATGTTTGTTTTCTGAAAAGGTACGAGTTTCCTTTGGTTTTCCGAAAAGATTGTTATCCAAGAAAATCCTATATTTTCTTATGCAAAATGGTTTAGTTATCATTTGTTACCAACTCAATTACACGTTGTATGTTACCCCAGGAAAATCCCATATTTTCCTAATAGTTTAGTTATCTGAGTTGTTACACGTTTCTGGTTATGTACAAATGTTATCCCAGGAAAATCCTATATTTTCCTAAATGTAAGTTTAGTTATTGAATCCCAATGCAGATTTGATTATCTATTATACTTGTCATATTAGCTAGGTATTCTGATATCCTAATCATATTACACTTGAATGTACCTAGACGTGTGCCTTCATTTTCGTATTCTTATCCTTCATCATATTCATGTTCATATTTTATTTTTGTGTTTGTATTTATATTTGTAGTCCTATTCGTATTCGTATTCGCATTCATATTTGTATTCGTAGTTGTATTCGTATCCCTATACCTACTCCTAATACTATTCGTATTCGTATTAGAATTCGTATTCGTATTCGTATTCGTATTCGTAGTCGTATTCGTATCCCTATTCCTACTCCTAATACTATTTGTATTCGTATTCGTATTCGTATTCGCAGTCGTATTCGTATCGCTATTCCTAATCTTAATACTATTCGTATTCGTATTCGTTCTAATCCTAGTTATACTTTCGTATTCGTTATGTTCCTAATTGTGCTTTCGTATTCGTTCTGTTCCTAGTTGTACTTTCGTATTCGTTTTTTGTTCCTAGTTGTACTTTCGTATTTGTATTAGTATTAGTTCTAATTGATGATTAGTATGAATTGTTCGTAGATTATGAAATATAATTTAGATTGTAACATTTTATCGAGAATTCTATGTTTGGTTGGAAAGCTAACTTTGTAATTCGTACTATTTCATAAACACAATTTTCGATATTAAAACATACAAAATATAGACATTTAAGCTGAAAACAATAAGTATGAGTACAAAATATCTTTTTACTTTTTCTTGTATTCCCCCCCCCCTGAAAACATTTGAAAAGAGTAGGGGTATGAACTCACCGGTCGAGAAACGTGTCGGATTGGATGCTAAGTATCGGGTCGGGGCTTGATAACGCGTGAGGTTCCTATGTAATATGAAATGATATAAAAATGTATCTAATTAGACTTTAATTCACTAATTAGATATGATTATACACTCCAAGACGCGAAAACACTTCAAATCAAGTGTTTGGAGTGACCCGGGTGACATCTAGGGACGTATATGGCTAGGATATGGAGTTTACCCCTCAAGAGTAAACTCACAAGAGGGTTTACTGCCCTAATGACCCATTTCCCAAGAGTTTACGGCCGTAAACTCAAGGTAGGGTGTTCTATGGTGCTAAATGGCCTTATATGACTTGGGAAAATTAGGTAGGATGAAATCTAGGACTTAGGAATGGATTAAACTCACATATGGACCATTTAATGGAGTTTACGGCCTAAGAAGGTGTTCTTGGGGGGTTTACGGCCGTACACATCCATGAAGGTGGTTTTGGCATGATTTAAAGGCCTTAACTTTATTGTGGTTGCTTCTAGACTCATTTGTAAGGCTTATGGTGTGTTTAAGTGGCATCTAACACATAAAAATGAGTTTAAGGTCTAAGAAGATGAGTTTATGGTCCAAGAATGTTCTTGGGCCGTAAACTCAAGCTTTTCCCATTTGTGTGAGTTTTCGAGCATTTCTTGAAAGGCTAAGAGGTTCTACACTCTCATGGAAGCTTGTTAGAGGTGTTTAGGGGCAATCTAACACCTAAACATGAGTTTACTCCCCATGAATTGGTGTTTATGATCCAAGCATGTGCTTGGGCTGTAAACTTATGTTTACACTCCAATTGATGAGCCTAATGTGTTCTAAGTACATGCAACTAGGTCTTTAAGTCATATCTAGGCTCCAAATGAGGTTTGGAAGGGTTTTATGGCACAAAAACCCCATTTACATGAGTTCACGGCCTAGAGATGTTCTAGGACCATAAAATCATGCTAATGGTCCTAATCTTCAAATAAATTTAGAATTTGAAGGCCAAAGGTGTTAAACTAGAAGCTAGGATAATTACCTTGATGTTTTGAAGCTTGATTTGGATGTTTTGGCTCAAAATCGGATTTTAGAGAGAGAGTAGAGAGAAAAAGTAGAGAGAGAGTGTGAAAAGGCTTCAAATGAGGTTCTCTTAACTTTATTTATGTTGAAAGTTTGGGACACGGTGGGATTCTACCCGATACTGTCGTTAGACGTGGCTTTTGGTCGCACCCGATTAAGTTATTTTTATAACTTGACGGAATAAAACAATTATTTTTCAAATAATTAAATTGAAGCGTTTCCATGGATTTTTAACATATTTGGACAATTATTAAGTCATAATTACAAACTTAAAATAAATGACTTAATTTAGAAACGAACGGAAACAATTTAGGACGACAAAATTTTTTTTTAATGACGTATCGGGTTACGACGACAGAACGAACTTCGGGCTATCACATTATCCCCCCGTTAGAGGGAATTTCGTCCTAAAATTCAAACTTTAGATGCGACTTGCGGAATCGGAAAGAGGATACAGATTCTTTTGTTCTATCGGATCATCACACTTTTAAGTGAATTCGGATTCTCGCATGGCATTTCGTAGAACCTTTCACTTATCGAGAGACGGCTTGCTTCATACATTTAACCTTTTGATCTATGATTTTGATGGATTCTAACATGAGGTTTAGACTTTCGATGATTTCGGTCTCATCAAAGGGAGTACTATGGTTTCATCGGGTAGATACTTCTTGAGGATAGAGACGGGGAATACTGGGTGGATGCTACTAAGTCCTGAGGGTAGTCGGAGTTTGTAGGTTACGGGATCAATCCTAATGAGGATTTCGAAAAGTTCTATGTTCGTTGGGATACGCGTTTCAGAATGTAACACACCATCTTTCTCATTGTTGGCTACCTTGATGGAGGACGTTTCGGTTACTAATTGAGGACTATGTTTATGAAGAGATTCGAATGAATAGGTAACAGTTTATCTTTTAGGACTAGAATTGAAAAAGGATTGCAAGCAGAACGGTTGTCGAAGAGGAATATACCTGAGGCGATGGTGGGATCGGCGGCTGTCTCACCTTGCCCTCTAGCTAGGACTCTTCCAGCGTTGCCAGTTGTTGCTGCATTGGGGCAGTTTCTCTTATAATGCCCGACTTTACCGCTACCAAAACAGGTCTGACTGATGCCTGCTCTGGAAGCCTGGTTTGTTGGGTTTCTGCAACTCCATGCAAGGTGACCCTCTTGGCCACAATTTTTTCAAAATTTTACACGACAGGGACCGGGGATGTAGTGGTGGTAACTGCACTGGTTACACCACGGGAGAAGACCGGCATATCCGGTGATAGGTGCTTGGGCTGAGAAACCGATGACAGATACAATAGTAGGGGTAGTGGCAGCGTGGATTGCCACCATCTATTGTCTCTTTGAGAACTCCTGCGAGGGCTGACATTTCTCCCCCGCCTCCCAAAACTTTCTTTTCTCACCACTTCTTTCTGTCGGCTCAGGAGTGGTGGCTGCTTCCTCTACATCCTCACTATGGTCGATCAAGATTTGCGCTAGGCATTTGGCGCTGTCGTATGTATCCGGCTTCGCAGCTAAAACGTTTCCTTTTGTTGGCTGGGTCAACCCTCAGATGAACCTCTCTACCTTTTTTCTTTCCGGGGTAACCATCCTCGGACAAAGAAGTACCAAGTCGTCAAACCTTGAAGTATAAGCAGGGATATTGGAACCTTTCATCTTCAGGTTCCAGAGTTCATGTTCTAGCTTTTGAATTTCACCCCGAGGGCAATACTCTGCGTGCAGAAGTTCCTTCATAACTTCCCAACCCATAGCATTGGATATAGGTAGAGTTAGGGATTTGACTCGGCCGTTCCACCAAGTCAGAGCTTTATTGGTGAGAGTGCAGGCAGCAAATTTCACCTTGTCGGATTTTGAACAAGCACAGATCTCGAAGATAGATTCGATCTTCTCTAACCACCGAGTTAGAGCAATGACGCCTCCTGTGCCATCGAAGAATGTGGGTTTTTCATTCATAAAGTCTTTATAGGAACACTCCTTTCAGTGTCCCTGGCTACCTTCCTGGTTTAGAGGCTGGGAACCACCTCCTGAACTACCGGGATTCATTTGCGACATGGCTGCTGAAAATGCTACAGTTAAAACTGTCTGAAGGGTTGCCAGGTCGATTTGAAGAGAAGGTGGTGGTGGAGGAGGATTGTTGTTGGTATTTGAGCTGGGTCTCTTTCTTGGAGGCATCTTGATCTAATAAGATCAGGAAAGAGGGGATGGTAAGTCCTCCGAATTGAATCAAGAGATATGAAGCAAGGGATATCTCTTTACGACAGACATAGAATTCTATTTAAGCGATAAAGCAGGAATGAATTATCAAAAAAGATAAATTATCGCTAAAGGAATGATTGAGGAGCAACTTTGGGATGACGATTTCTATAACGGATTTGGCTCGAGAAATACTCCCATAGTATTTCATGTCTCGCTGCAGCGATGGCTCATTGTTTGGGTATTGGGTAAGTTTTAGGCATGTCGTACACCACAGTCACTCCCAAACACATGTTGGCCGTGTCTCGAATGCATATAGTTGGCCAGGCTATATTGATCCTAGACACGACTACATAACTGCCCAGGTTTAACCGCAACGTACAACACCCATTTACTTATGTTTTGTTGTACTTGTAGTTACGAATTTCGACGGTCGGGTATACTTGTATACTTTTGAAAATACTTATATTTGAGGTATAATTTTAGTTCAGAGCACTTTGGCCCTTTAGTGTTTATAGTTTTATACCATGTAAGGTTTGGTATACTAGTTCACTATAAACAAGGGCTCTGATACCAATCTGTCACACCCCAAAAAACCGAAGGCGGAAACATTTCCGAGGCGGACTCCACGCTGAGTATCAAATCCAATGTACATAGTAAGCATGTAAACAACCATAACATTACATATTAGAATTTACATCTGTTTAAAAGTAAAGTGTTACAAGTGTTATACATATATCATATGAACAAAAGTAGAGACAAGTCTTCTGTATGCTCCATCTTCTCCAAAAGATCGTGGGTACCTGTCTAATATGGACCTGAGAATACAAGCAGTTTGAAAATCAGCATAAAGCTGGTGAGTTCATAAGATCTTTATTTTCTGAAAAGGTACGAGTTTCCATTGGTTTTACGAAAAGATTGTTATCCAAGAAAATCCTATATTTTCTTATGCCAAACAGTTTAGTTATCATTTGTTACCAATTCGATTACACCGTTGTATGTTACGCCAGGAAAATCCCATATTTTCCTAATAGTTTATTTATCTGAGTTGTTACACATTTCTAGTTATGTACAAATGTTATCCCAGGAAAATTCTATATTTTCCTAAATGTATGTTTAGTTATTGAATCCCAATGAATATTTGATTATCTATTATACTTCTCATATTAGCTAGGTATTCTGATATCCTAATCGTGTTACACTTGAATGTACCTAGACGTGTGCCTTCATTTTCGTATTCTTATCCTTGATCATATTTATGTTCATATTTTATATTTTTGTTTGTATTTATATTTGTATTCCTATTCGTATTCGTATTCGCATTCGTATTCGTATTCGCAGTAGTATTCGTATCCCTATTCCTACTCCTAATAGTATTCGTATTCGTATTCGAATTCGTATTCGTATTCGTATTCGTATTCGCAGTCGTATTCGTATCCCTATTCCTACTCCTAATACTATTCGTATTCGTATTCGTATTCGCAGTCGTATTTGTGCCCCTATTCCTACTCTTAATACTATTTGTATTCGTATTCGTTCTAATCCTAGTTATACTTTCGTATTCGTTCTATTCCTAATTGTGCTTTCGTACTCGTTCTGTTCCTAGTTGTACTTTCGTATTCGTTTTGTTCCTAGTTGTACTTTCATATTCGTATTACTATTACTTCTAATTGATGATTAGTATGAATTGTTCGTAGATTATGAAATATAATTTAGATTGTAACATTTATAGAGAATTCTATGTTTGGTTGGAAAGCTAACTTCGTAATTCGTACTATTTCATAAACACAGTTTTCGATATTAAAACATACAAAATATAGACATTTAAGCTGAAAACAATAAGTATGAGTACAAAATATCTTTGTACTTTTTCTTGTATTCCCCCTAAAAACATTTGAAAAACATTTGAAAAAGAGTAGGGGTATGAACTCACCGGTCGAGAAACGTGTCGGATTGGATGCTAAGTATCGGTTCAGGGCTTGATAACGTGTGAGGTTCCTATGTAATATGAAATGATATAGAAATGTATCTAATTAGACTTTAATTCACTAATTAGGTATGATTATACACTCCAAGATGCGAAAACACTTCAAATCAAGTGTTTGGAGTGACCCGGGTGACATTTAGGGACGTATATGGCTAGGATATGGAGTTTACCCCTCAAGAGTAAACTCACAAGAGGGATTACGGCCGTAATGACCCATTTACCATGAGTTTACGACCGTAAACTCAAGGTAGGGTGTTCTATGGTGCTAAATGGCCTTATATTACTTGGGAAAATTAGCTAGGATGAAATCTAGGGCTTAGGAATGGATTAAACTAACATATGGACCATTTAATGGAGTTTACGGCCTAAGAAGGTGTTCTTGGGAGGTTTACCATCGTAAACATCCATGAAGGTGGTTTTGGCATGATTTAAGGGCCTTAACTTGATTGTGGTTGCTTCTAGACTCATTTTTAAGGCTTATGGTGTGTTTAAGTGGCATCTTAACACATAAAAATGAGTTTAAGGTCTAAGAAGATGAGTTTACGGTCCAAGAATGTTCTTGGGCCGTAAACTCAAGATTTTCCCATTTGTGTGAGTTTTGGAGCATTTCTTGAAAGGCTAAGAGGTTCTACACTCTCATGGAAGCTTGTTGGAGGTGTTTAGGGGCAATCTAACACCTAAACATGAGTTTACTCCCCATGAATTGGTGTTTATGGTCCAAGCATGTGCTTGGGCTGTAAACTTATGTTTACACTCCAATTGATGAGCCTAATGTGTTCTAAGTACATGCAACTAGGTCTTTAAGTCATATCTAGGCTCCAAATGAGGTTTGGAAGGGTTTTATGGCACAAAAACCCCATTTACATGAGTTCACGGCCTAGAGATGTTCTAGGACCGTACACTCATGCTAATGGTCCTAATATTTATATAAATTTCGAATTTGAAGGCCAAAGGTGTTAAACTAGAAGCTAGGATAATTACCTTGATGTTTTGAAGCTTGATTTGGATGTTTTGGCTCAAAATCGGATTTTAGAGAGAGCAGAGAGAGAAAGTAGAGAGAGAGTGTGAAAAGGCTTCAAATGAGGTTCTCTTAACTTTATATATGCTAAAATTTTGGGACACGTTGGTATTCTATCCGATACTCTCGTTAGACGTGGCTTTTGGTCGCACCCGATTAAGTTATTTTTATAACTTGATAGAATAAAACAATTATTTTTCAAATAATTAAATTGAAGTGTTTCCATGGATTTTTAATGTATTTGGACAATTATTAAGTCATAATTACAAACTTAAAATAAATGACTTAATTTAGAAACGAACGGAAACAATTTAGGACGACGAAAGTTTTTTTTTTTTTTTTTAATGAGGTATCGGGTTACGACGACGGAACGAACTTCGGGTTGTCACAAAGTACTTGTTTGACCGGTGTTGTCAATTGAACAAGTGGCTTTGGAATTATTTTAAGTGATAGGGATAAGTGTAGAAATCTCAAAAAAAAAATTAAAACTTGATTTATTGGAAGAAACGTCCTAGGTCTAGATAGTCTCATTAAGATCACACAAAAAGAAAAATATATTTCCTGGTACTAACCACGAAAGTGGAGATTCATTAATTTCAAGGTGAAATATCTAGAACAAGTAAATTGTTCACCGTCAATTTGTATGTATGTGTTTGATTTTGGGTTTCACTCAGTTCGTGATGATAACAAGTTTAAGATCATAAACACAGAAGTTGTGTAACTATAAACCTCAATGGTAATTTCTGTGACTTTCAAGGGTTAGGTTAGTTAATGCAAAAGTGATGGAGAAGTAGTAGGGGATGGTTCCAAAAAAATAATGTACCTCTCATATGCGAAAGCGACCAAGCAGCGAACCCTTAACATAATGAGAATAATAAGGTAGCTTGAGACTTATCCGAATAACCCTTCAACATAGAGTCAGTGAGGCTGTGGATAACATGCATAAGCATGCTTCTGGGGACACTTAACTAGTGCAAAGCTTTGGAATTTATACCTACCCCTTCATTCGTAATTGAGATCACCATGATATGCGTAACAACCCGAAATTTCATATCACTCTTGTAACTCAACTTGTAATCCAATTTGATCAACCAAACGTCGTTTTCAAATTCGTTTCCGATTTCGCCATTTTATTAAGTCATTAGCTTATATCAACCTAAATTGACTTAATGGGTGTCTTAATACATTTAGAAATCATTTTATCACCCCACTTTAGTAATCGGAATAATTATAGAAACAACCATATCGAGTCACGACAATTTGGTCGGGTATGACCAAAAGCCCCACTTAACGTCGGTATCGGGTAGAATTCCGTCGTGTCCAATTCCCGAACACTATATAAAGTGTTTTAAGACTTCATTTGAAGCCTTTGGCCAATTTCTTATTAAACTCTCACAACCTCTCTCCTCAAGCTAGAATTAAGGTCCAAATCTCAAGTTTAAGGCTTCAAATCCTTGAGGTAACCTCCCTAGCATGTTATTCAACATCTTTAGCCTTCAATTTGATGAATTATTTGAGTTTTGGGACCAAGAACATGAGTTTACGGCCAAGGAGCAAGCTTGGGCCGTAAACTCCATTAAATGGGGTTTTTAAGCCAAATTACCCTTCCAAATCAAAGTTGGGACTTAGATATGACAATAAGGCTTGTAAATCTAGACTTAAATAAATTAAATCATGAATTATGAGGGACAAAAGAGAGTTTACGGCCAAGGTATGTTCTTGGGCCGTAAACTCCTCTTTAATGGGGATTAAGTGCCTTAAAACTTGTCCAAATGCCTTATAACTTATCCAATGGCCTTGTGGTAAATCCTAGATTCATTTAAAAATGGTTTGGAGACCTTAATCACACAAATTGTCCTACATAAGTGAGTTTATGGCCAAAGAACTCCTCCTAGGCCGTAAACTCCTATAAGTGTGTCAATTAATGTCTTAAATCACCCTAAAGGCTTGGAAAAATTTCTAGAATTACATATGAGTGTTTTAAGCATCAAAAACTAATTTTTCAAGAGCATAAGGAGAGTTTACGGCCATAGAACATGCCTCTAGGCCGTAAACTCCTAAAAGTTTGTTAAATGGTAACCTAAATTCATAACAATGCTTAGAAAATTAGTTAGAATCACATGTGATTGTCCTTTGTAGTTCAAATTAATCATTCTTGGCCATGGGTGAGTTTACGGCCGTAAACTCCAAGAGTGTGGCCGTAAACTCCCTTTTTAAATGATGTTAATTCATTCCAAGTGTTCCAAGGCATTTTAGATATCCATTCTAGCAATCCCCATGTCCATTTAAGCCCTTAAACCCTCAAAATCACACCAACATGAGTTTACAGCCGTAAACTCATGTGTGGGTGTGTTTTGAGGTTGTAAACTCATTTAAATGTTTACTTATGGAAAGTAAACTCAAGTCCCAAGTCCCTAGTGCCATATTTCATCCGTAGATGTCACCCAGGTCACTCCAAACGCTCGTTTTGAGGTATTTAACCTCGTTGGAGTGTAATGTCCTAAATAATTAGTGATTGTAAATCTAATTAGTATTATATGGACAATATTACATTTTACATAGGGACATCGCGAGTAAACAATCCCCGAGCCAACGTCTAGTATCCCAAACCGACACATTTCCGAGTCCGGTGAGTTCATACCCCTACCCTTTTCACTGTTTTTCAATGTTTTCAGGGGGGAACATAAGCAAAGTACAAGGGTTTTCTTGTACTCAAAACTTATTTTCATGTGTGTGTTTCACATTTCATATGCTTTTAATATTGATATACACAACTGATAACTAGTAGAATACACAGATCACTTAAACATTTATTTGTGAAATGGGTTTTATAAACTGTTATGTTTTATATATTTCACAAATGGTTTCCACACTTTATCAGTTAAAAGCATGACTTTATAACACATGAACAACATATTTCGTACACTGTCTTGTCCTCGGTAACATTCCACAGAGATACGCGAATGGAGGATTATCCTATTATTACTAATAAATTTGTTATTCCGTATGATTGGAGACACATCCTCGGCGAACACTCCACAGAGATACGCGGGTGGAGGACTACACCCGTAACCAGAATCTCTGGAATTTAGAGAGCGTGACTTGAGTGTATAGATCTATACGGGGCTGACTACCCACACCTGGCTGCTAGCTACAGCCGAACCGAAATGGTTCAAGGGTGACGAAAGTCATAAGGATTGTGGACTACTTATTGCCACAAGGTTGTGGACTACTTATTGCCACAGGTTCAGTCTTTAGTATGGTTATGGAACTCGCAACTAGGATAACAGAGATTTACTTATAGTAATAATGAACCACTTACTACATTTTACAGATAACCAGGATTCAGTTTACATCTTTCACATCTTTTACATCTTTTACATATGATAACCAACATTCAGGATGGTATGGGACCTTCCTGGGGAAACTTTGTACATAACCAGGGTTAACAGAATACATCTTTCACATTGAAAACCAACATACAGGAAAGCATGGGGCATTCCTGGGTAACGTATACATAACCAGAAAAGTGTAACCAACTGAATAACATTACATCTTTTACAATAATTAACATTCAGGAAAGTATGGGACTTTCCTGGGAATACACTAGTATAAAAACGGAATAGAACAACAAATTGGATAACCAAACTATACTTTACTTTTGCGAAACAAGAACCAACTTTTAAGAAAATATGGGATTTTCTTGGCGTATGTTACATTTTCAGAAACAGAAAGGAAACATAAACATTTTCACAAAACAAAACTACTTATGAACTCACCACCGTTATGCTGATTTTCAAACTGCTTGTGTTCTCAGGTCAACAATAGTACAGGTACCCAAAGACTTACTTGGTTCAGGATCGTGTGCGTGCAAGGCTCGTTCGTTTTGTTTATACCTATATTATGTATCACAACTGTATAAACTGTGTCTTTTGAAACAAATTGTAAAACTTTTACTATGTAATGTAATGTTTGTTTCACTTTACTTACTATGTACATTGGATTTGATACTCAACGTGGAGTCAACCCCAAAAATGTTTCCGCCTTCGGTTTTCGAGGTGTGACAGATTGGTATCAGAGCCCTTGTTTATGGTGAATAAAGTATACCAAACCTTACATGGTATAAAACTATAAACACTAAAGGGCCTCAGTGCTCTGAATTAAAAGTATTTTCAAACGACGAGTGTTTTCAAAATATACAAGTATACCAAACCGTCGAGATTCGTAACTATAAGTAGAACAAAACATAAGTAAATGGGTGTTGTGTACTGCGGTTAAACCTGGGCAGTTAAGTAGTCGTGTCTAGGGTCAATATAGCCTGGCCAACTATATTCATTCGAGACACGGCCAACATGTGCTTGGGAGTAACTGTAGTATGCGGCATGCCTAAAATTTAACCTAATACCACCAACATCGAGCCAGTATCGTAGCGAACCATGAAATACTATGGGAGTATTTCTCGAATCATCGTACGCGTATAGACCCCCGATCCTTTCGATAGCGATTGTTTATCTGCTTCAATAACTTTTTCCTGTTTTATCGCTTATATGGAATAAAATATCTGTCATATCTCTTGATTCAGTTCAGAGGACTTATTATCCTCTCTTTCTTGATCTTATTCGATCAAGATGCCTCCCATGAAGAGACCCAACTCCAACAACCCTCCGCCACCTCCTCCTGAAATCGATCCCGTGCTATTTCAAACAGCTGTTACCACCGCGGTGGCAGCTGCCATGTCCCAGCTAAACACCGGTGGTTCAGGAGGCAGTAATCAGAATCAAGATGGTAACCAGGAACGCCGTAAGGAGAGTTCCTACAAGGACTTCATGAATGCGAAGCCTTCTTTCTTCAATGGCACTGGTGGTGTCATTTCCTTATCCCGATGGTTCGAGAGAATCGAATCCATCTTCGAAATCTGTGCCTGTGCTGAGTCCAATAAGGTCCAGTTCGCAGCTTGTACCTTCCATGATAAAGCATTGACTTGGTGGAATGGCCGAGTCAAATCCTTAACTCTCCCTGTAGCAAATGCCATGAGCTGGGAAGCTATGAAAGAACTCCTCCTTGCTGAATATTGTCCCCGAGGTGAAATGCAAAAGCTAGAGCACGAGCTCTGGAAGCTGAAGATGAAAGGTTCCGACATTGCTGCCTACGCTTCCCGATTTGATGATCTTGCCCTTCTTTGCCCTGGTCTAGTCACCCTTAAAAGCAAAAAGATCGAGAGGTTTATTTGGGGGTTAACAAATCCGACAAAAGGTCATGTCTTAGCTGCTCGCCCAGATACTTATGATAGTGCTAAGACTTTAGCCCAAGCTATAATTCACCACAGTGATGATGTTGAGGAAGCCACCACTGCTACCCCAGAGTCGACCAAAAGCAGTGGTGAGAAAAGGAAATTCTGGAAGAAGAAGAAGGGTCAATTTTCTCAAGGCTCCTCCAAAAGACAACAAACAGTAGCAGTTCATGCTGCTACTACCCCCGTAGCTGCTGCTTCCGTTGTGGGATCCACAGCTCCAACTCCTACCAGCCGATATGTTGGTAACCTCCCTCTTTGTGAAAAATGCAAGTATCACCACAACCCTGGTCCCTGTCGAGAACTATCCTGTACCAATTGTGGTAAGAAGGGACACACCGTTCGATACTGCAAAGCTCCGACCCAATCAGCAAATCAATCCTCTGGAACAGACGTCGGTCAAGCCTGTTATAACTGTGGTGAAGCCGGGCACTTTAAAAGGAACTGCCCCAATAAGACTACTGCTGGCAACACTGGAAGGGTCCTTGCTATGGGACGGGAAGAAGCGGTCGCTGATCCCAATGTTGTCTCAAGTACGTTTCTTCTCGACAACTCGTATGCTAATATTCTTTTCGATTCGGGTGCTGAGATGAGTTTTATTATTCATGCATTCAAACATAACCTTAAACATGATTCCCAACCTCTAACCGAAATATTTACCGTCGAGATGGCAAACAGAGAGAAAGAAAGTGCGAGTGAGGTATTCGTAGATTGCACTCTTACCTTGAACGACCATTCATTTCCTATCGATCTTATGCCAGTATCCATAAAGAGCTTTGATGTCATCATTGGCATGGATTGGTTGAGTCCCAATCATGCAGATATCCTATGCTTCGAAAAAGCCATCCGTCTCAACCTTCCTTCAGGTCAAACCCTAGTGATCTATGGCGATAAACTCGGTTCCAACCTTCGTATCATTTCCTGCATCAAAGCTCAGAAATTCCTGTGAAAGGAGTGTATTGCATTCTTGGCCCATGTAATCAACGAGAAACAAGAAGTTAAAGACCTCGTGAGCATCCCTGAGGTCTGTAATTTTCCTGATGTGTTTCCCGAAGAGCTTCCAGGAATCCCTCCCGAGCGTCAGGTCGAGTTCCGTATTGACCTAATTCCTGGGGCTACTCCCATAGCGAAGTCTCTGTATCGCTTAGCTCCAGCAGAGATGCAGCAGTTATCCAGTCAACTTAACGAGTTGCTTAGCAAAGGATTCATTAGACCGAGTTCCTCACCCTGGGGAGCTCCGGTTTTGTTTGTCAAGAAGAAGGATGGATCCTTTCGTATGTGTATCAATTATCGCGAGCTGAACAAGTTGACTGTCAAAAACCGATATCCTCTTCCGCGAATAGATGACCTTTTCGATCAACTCCAGGGAGCCAGTTACTTCTCTAAGATAGACCTTCGGTCAGGGTACCATCAATTACGAGTTCATGAAAGTTATGTGTCCAAAACAGCTTTCAGGACTCGATATGGACACTACGAGTTCGTAGTGATGCCCTTTGGTCTAACCAACGCACCGGCAGTGTTCATGGACTTTATGATCCGGGTGTGTCGTCCTTATTTGGATAAGTTTGTCATAGTGTTCATCGATGACATACTCATCTATTCCCGAAGTGAAGAAGACCACAAACAACACTTGAGGCTAGTTTTGGAGACCCTGCAATCCGAGAAGTTGTACGCGAAGTTTTCAAAATGCGAGTTCTGGATACGGAAGGTAACTTTCCTTGGTCACGTGGTAAGTGAGGAGGGTATTCATGTCGATCCTTCCAAGATTAAGGAAATAGAGAATTGGTCAGCACCGAAGACACCCACAGAAATCCGACAATTCTTGGGTCTCGCTGGCTATTATCGAAGATTCATCCAAAACTTTTCCAGAATCGCCAAACCTCTAACCACTTTAACACAGAAAGGTGTACCCTTTTGTTGGGGTGATAAACAAGAAACCACATTTCAGATGCTGAAGAAAGCTTTGTGCAGCGCGCCTGTCCTGTCCCTACCCAAAGGGACAGAGGACTTTGTTGTTTACTGCGATGCATCTACTCAAGGTTTAGGCTGTGTGATTATGCAGAGAGGAAAAGTAATTGCTTATGCCTCTAGGCAGTTGAAAGCACACGAGGTCAACTATACCACACACGACTTGGAGCTAGGAGCCGTAGTCTTTGCATTGAAGTTTTGGAGGCAGTACCTTTACGGAACCAAGTGCACGATCTTCACTGACCATAAGAGCCTGCAACACATCTTCGAACAGAAAGACTTGAACGTGAGACAAAGGCGATGGGTAGAGTTACTCAGTGATTATGAGTGTGAAATCCGTTACCATCCCGGCAAGGCCAATGTGGTAGCAGATGCCCTAAGCTGAAAGGAGAGTACAAGCAACAAGGTGAAGAGCTAGTCGATAACCATCTATTCCAACCTACCCATGCAAATCCGAGAAGCTCAGTTAGAAGCCCTTAAACCCGAGAACATGTCAACTGAAGTTTTGAGAGGAATGGACAAGAAACTTGAGATCAGAGGTGACGGAGTCCATTGTTTCATGGATCGGATCTGGATTCCCAAGTCCGGAGGATTTAGAGAGTTAGTCATGGAAGAAGCACACAGAACCATATACTCTGTTCACCCGGGCTCTGAGAAGATGTACTTAGATCTCAAGAAACAATATTGGTGGCCAAATATGAAGGCTGAAATAGCTTCATTTGTGGGCAAGTGTCTGACTTGCGCCAAGGTAAAAGGTGAACACCAGAAACCCTCGGGTCTGCTCCAGCAACTTGAGATACCTGAATGGAAATGGGAGATGATCACTATGGTTTTCATCACCAAACTACCCAAGTACTCGAGTGGGTATGATACCATTTGGGTGATTGTCGATCGTTTGACAAAGTCAGCTCACTTCGTTCCAATCAAAGAATCATACAAGATGGAAAGAATCGTGCGGATTTATATTCAGGAGGTAGTCCGACTGCACGGTGTACCTGCATCTATTATCTCTGATCGAGATAGAAGGTTTACTTCCCTATTTTGGCAGTCTCTCCAGAAAGCCCTTGGAACCCAACTAGACATGAGCACGGCATATCATCCTCAGACCGACGGACAAAGTGAGAGAACAATCCAAACCCTGGAGGAAATGCTTAGGGCATGTGTCATTGACTTTGGAAAGTCGTGGGATGCACATCTACCTTTGATCGAATTCTCGTACAACAACAGTTACCACACCAACATTAGGGTTGCCCCGTTCGAAGCCCTATACGGTCGCAGGTGCAGATCCCCTCTGTCCTGGGCTGAGGTGGGAGATACCCAGTTAGCCAAGAGTCGAGTTGCCGACAGTGCTCTTACTGGTCCTGAGATCATCCGTGAAACCACTGAGAAGATTATCCAAATCCGTGAACGACTAAAGGCCTCGCGCGATCGCCTGAAGAGTTACGTTGATAATCGTCGGAAACCATTAGAATTCCAGGTTGGAGACCGTGTTCTGTTGAAGGTCTCGCCTTGGAAAGGCACTGTACGTTTCGGTAAGCGTGGGAAACTTAATCCGAGGTACATTGGACCTTTTGAAATCATCGCCAGAGTTGTTCCGGTAGCCTATAAGCTTCATTTACCTCACAAACTCAGTAACATCCATCCCGTCTTTCATGTTTCAAACCTCAAGAAGTGCCTATCCGATGAAACCCTAGTGATTCCGTTAGACGAGATTGAGATCGATGAAAACCTCAACTTCGTGGAGGAACCGATCGAAATCATGGATCGAGAAGTCAAACGTACGAAACAAAGTCGCATCCCGTTGGTGAAGGTTCGCTGGAATGCCAAGCGGGGACCGAAGTTCACTTGGGAGCGAGAAGACTCGATGAAACAAAAGTATCCACAACTCTTTCTAGATTCATGATTTGTATTTTATCTTATTTCTTGTCTTGAATTTCGGGACGAAATTCCCTCTAACGGGGGGATAATGTAACAACCCGAAATTTCATATCACTCAAGTAACTCAACTTGTAATCCAATTTGATCAACCAAACGTCGTTTTTATATTCGTTTCCGATTTCGCCATTTTATTAAGTCATTAGCTTATATCAACCTAAATTGACTTAATGGGTGTCTTAATACATTTAGAAATCATTTTATCACCCCACTTTAGTAATCGGAATAATTATAGAAACAACCATATCGAGTCACGACAATTTGGTCGGGTATGACCAAAAGCCCCACTTAACGTCGGTATCGGGTAGAATTCCGTCGTGTCCAATTCCCGAACACTATATAAAGTGTTTTAAGACTTCATTTGAAGCCTTTGGCCAATTTCTTATTAAACTCTCACAACCTCTCTCCTCAAGCTAGAATTAAGGTCCAAATCTCAAGTTTAAGGCTTCAAATCCTTGAGGTAACCTCCCTAGCATGTTATTCAACATCTTTAGCCTTCAATTTGATGAATTATTTGAGTTTTGGGACCAAGAACATGAGTTTACGGCCAAGGAGCAAGCTTGGGCCGTAAACTCCATTAAATGGGGGGTTTTAAGCCGAATTACCCTTCCAAATCAAAGTTGGGACTTAGATATGACAATAAGGCTTGCAAATCTAGACTTAAATAAATTAAAACATGAATTATGAGGGACAAAAGAGAGTTTACGGCCAAGGTATGTTCTTGGGCCGTAAACTCCTCTTTAATGGGGATTAAGTGCCTTAAAACTTGTCCAAATGCCTTGTAACTTATCCAATGGCCTTGTGGTAAATCCTAGATTCATTTAAAAATGGTTTGGAGACCTTAATCACACAAATTGTCCTACATAAGTGAGTTTACGGCCAAAGAACTCCTCCTAGGCTGTAAACTCCTACAAGTGTGTCAAATAATGTCTTAAACCACCCTAAAGGCTTGGAAAATTTTCTAGAATTACATATGAGTGTTTTAAGCATCAAAAACTAATTTTTCAAGAGCATAAGGAGAGTTTACGGCCATAGAACATGCCTCTAGGCCGTAAACTCCTAAAAGTTTGTTAAATGGTAACCTAAATTCATAACAATGCTTAGAAAATTAGTTAGAATCACATGTGATTGTCCTTTGTAGTTCAAATTAGTCATTCTTGGCCATGGGTGAGTTTACGGCCGTAAACTCCAAGAGTGTGGCCGTAAACTCCATTTTTAAATGATGTTAATTCATTCCAAGTGTTCCAAGGCATTTTAGATATCCTTTCTAGCAATCCCCATGTCCATTTAAGCCCTTAAACCCTCAAAATCACACCAACATGAGTTTACGGCCGTAAACTCATGTGTGGGTGTGTTTTGAGGTTGTAAACTCATTTAAATGTTTACTTATGGAGAGTAAACTCAGGTCCCAAGTCCCTAGTGCCATATTTCATCCGTAGATGTTACCCGGGTCACTCCAAACGCTCGTTTTAAGGTATTTAACCTTGTTGGAGTGTAATGTACTAAATAATTAGTGATTGTAAATCCAATTAGTATTATATGGACAATATTACATTTTACATACGGACATCGCGAGTAAACAATCCCCGAGCCAACGTCTAGTATCCAAAACCGACACATTTGCGAGTCCGATGAGTTCATACCCCTACCCTTTTCACTGTTTTTCAATGTTTTCAGGGGGGAACATAAGCAAAGTACAAGGGTTTTCTTGTACTCAAAACTTATTTTCATGTGTGTGTTTCACATTTCATATGCTTTTAATATTGATATACACAACTGATAACTAGTAGAATACACAGATCACTTAAACATTTATTTGTGAAATGGGTTTTATAAACTGTTATGTTTTATATATTTCACAAATGGTTTCCACACTTTATCAGTTAAAAGCATGACTTTATAACACATGAACAACATATTTCGTACACTGTCTTGTCCTCGGTAACATTTCACAGAGATACGCGAATGGAGGATTATCCTATTATTACTAGTAAATTTGTTATTCCGTATGATTGGAGACACGTCCTCGGCGAACACTCCACAGAGATACGCGAGTGGAGGACTACACCCGTAACCAGAATCTCTGGAATTTAGAGAGCGTGACTTGAGTGTATAGATCTATACGGGGCTGACTACCCCACACCTGGTTGCTAGCTACAGCCAAACCGAAATGGTTCAACGGTGACGAAAGTCATAAGGATTGTGGACTACTTATTGCCACAAGGTTGTGGACTACTTATTGCCACAGGTTCAGTCTTTAGTATGGTAATGGAACTCGCAACTAGGATAACAGAGATTTACTTATAGTAATAATGAACCACTTACTACATTTTACAGATAACCAGGATTCAGTTTACATCTTTCACATCTTTTACATCTTTTACATATGATAACCAACATTCAGGAAGGTATGGGACCTTCCTGGGGAAACTTTGTACATAACCAGGTTTAACAGAATACATCTTTCACATTGAAAACCAACATACAGGAAAGCATGGGGCATTCCTGGGTAACGTGTACGTAACCAGAAAAGTGTAACCAACTGAATAACATTACATCTTTTACAATAATTAACGTTCATGAAAGTATGGGACTTTCCTGGGAATACACTAGTATAAAAACGGAATAGAACAACAAATTGGATAACCAAACTATACTTTACTTTTGCGAAACAAGAACCAACTTTTAAGAAAATATGGGATTTTCTTGGCGTATGTTACATTTTCAGAAACAGGAAGGAAACATAAACATTTTCACAAAACAAAACTACTTATGAACTCACCACCGTTATGCTGATTTTCAAACTGCTTGTGTTCTCAGGTCAACAATAGTACAGGTACCCGAAGACTTACTTGGTTCAGGATCGTGTGCGTGCAAGGCTCGTTTGTTTTGTTTATACCTATATTATGTATCACAGCTGTATAAACTGTGTCTTTTGAAACAAATTGTAAAACTTTTAATATGTAATGTAATGTTTGTTTCACTTTACTTACTATGTACATTGGATTTGATACTCAACGTGGAGTCAACCCCGTAAATGTTTCCGCCTTCGGTTTTCGGGGTGTGACAATATGAATCATCAATCCTGCTCAATTATCTAATATTTTTGGTGTTTTTGATTATTTGACTAGAAGAAATAAAATGCAAAATATTTTTGTATTTTTGATATTCTGAAGAATAAACAAATAAAAACAGAAATAAATAAAATATTTTCGGTTTTTTTTTAGAAAGTAATAAAGACAGAAATAAATAAGAAAAAAAAACGAAAATGCACAAAGGATACAAGGAAACTCCAAACCACGAATGAACGATGGACTACGAGTTACTGCGAACATTTGCACCAATTCGCAGTGTGAACAGTTGGTTGCGAGTTACTGGGATGTGAAGCGCACGAAGCGGCGACAATATACTCTGCTTCAGTAGTGGATAGGGAGACACAATTTTACTTTTTAGATTGCCAACTCACGAGCTTTCCATACAGAAATTCACAGCCTCCGGTTATACTTTTTTTATCCAGTCTGCAACCTCCGAGATCAGCATTCAAAAATGCTTGCACGGAGAAACCCGAGCTTGATGGATACTATATGCCTAGTGAGGAGGTTCGTTTTCGATACCTGGAAATATTATTGACAACAATCATGTGGGGTTCACGAGGATTCACTTGGAACCTAGCATAATAACAAACGGAAAACATAATATCTCGATGACTAGCTATTAAATACATCAATCATCCTATCATCTGATGATAAAGAGTCATATCAGCAGCAACTAGTTTGTCCAAAGTGGTGTTAGTTTCGTTCTAAATGCCATTGGAACGATCACCTTTGAATCTCCCATCATTCTATACTTAGCGAGCAAGGTCTTTGTATAGGCCTCCTAGTTGATAAAGATACCTTCTTAACTCTGTCTTATGTTCAAACCAAGAAAAAAGTTAATCGAACCCATGGAGCTCATCTCAAATTTAGTCTCCATCAACTTCCGGAACTCATTTGCTAAGTTGGGGTTATTTGATCTGAAGATGATGTCATCGACATAAATATGGATAATCATAAAGTGGTCCCCATGTTTCTTGCGAAAGAAGGTTGGGTCGACCGATCCATGTTTAAATTTAGCATGTTTTAAGAAGCGAGTACGAGTTTCGTACCAGGCTCTTGGAGCTTGTTTCACACCATATACTACTTTGTCTAGAATGTAACAGTGGTTGGGATACTTTTCGTTAATAAATGAAGGTGGTTGCTCCACATAAACTATCTCTTCTAGCTCCCCAATCAAAAAGGCACAGTTGACGTCCATCTGATATACATCAAAATTCTTATGTACTGCAAAAGCCAGAAAGATGTGAACAGATTCTAGCCTAGCAACATTTGCGAAGGTCTCTTCGTAGTTAATGCCTTCATCCTGGCAATATCTCTTTAGTACGAGTCGCGCCTTATTTCTTATTACATTGTCTTCCTTATCCAGCTTGTTGCGTAATACCTATTTAAGACCAACAATGGATGCATCCTTCGAAGTGGGAATAATTCTCAAGACCTTGTTTCATTCAAATTCATTGAGCTCCTTCTGCATTTCTTGTACCCAATCTAAATGATCAAGAGCGTTTTGAACGTTTTAGCTTCAATTTTGGAGATAAAAAAACTAAACATGCAAAATTCCACTTTAGAGAATAGTGCGATTCGCTTCAACTTTTGTTGAGCTCTCATAAGAACACCTGAAGACGAATCTCCTATAACTTGAGTTTTCAGATGATCTTTGGTCCATTTAGCCAATGGAGGGCTATTTAGATCTTATGATGAATCCAATTCTGCATTCACTTCTTCAAACTCTGATTATACATCTGAATCATCATTCACATTTCCATTCTCCCCCTCAAATGATGTATGAATATCATCTTCTGAATTCAGATTCTCCCCCTGAACAGGTGTATCAGATGTGGAGGTTGAAGTAGAACCCTCCCCTACGATGTAACATTCACATCTGTAGGTTGAACTAGAACATCAGGATCTTTCATATTGGTGTGTTCCTATTCAATTTCTTTCACAACATCAGCAATGATTTTCTTCAATTCATCTTCGTTGTTGTCTGTTACTTTGGACTCTAAGGTGTCACACCCCAAAGCCAAGAACGGCGGAAACGTTTTGGGGCGGAGGAAGTCATGTACAGTATCACAACAATGAAAAGTAGTAAACAAGCAACAACATCATCCATTGCATTAATAATATAATTTTAATACAAGTGCGTTATGTCAAATTATAATAGACACTAAAGCATAAATCAAAATGAAAGATGAGTCTTGAACGAGCTCTATCCTCTCTAAACTTTGCATCGGTACCAGTCTACTGATGACCTGAGAACACAAGTAATTTTGAAAGCGAGTATCAGCTTTAAAGCTGGTGAGATCATAAGTATTTTAGTGTCTTAATTTGTATGTAAGAATTTGTATGTATATGAATTGTAATTATTAAAAAATGTACATGAACTGTAAGTATTAAAAATGTATATGAACTATAAGTATGAAAATGTTTGTAAAACAACTATAAACGTTTGAAAAACCCTAGAAATCCCTACAATTCCTACTATTATAACAGGGAGTCTTCTATCAAGACATAACTATTCTAAATGTAGCCTTCTACCAAGGCATCTAGTGTCTGTGTGTGTGTCTCTTGTAAGATTATGTATTTTCCCAAGTCTGACTATCATTAACCAAAAATATAGTTTCTACATTACCGTGCGTCGTGTGAATGTTCACGAAGTGAATGTAATGGGAAAATGAAATAGTACTATGGTGTAGTGTCGAACTACAACCGTAATAATTACCTTAAGTCTACGGTAATCTTGTAAGTACTGTATCATTTGTAATAAATAACTACATCAGTACTCAATTGCCTTATTTGAGGGATAAGGTATAATGTGATGGCTAGATCCCATGCTATACGCTCCCCTGTCAAAGGGATTTTGGGACCTACACACGACCCCTGCATGTATGCAAGCCGTGAACATCTACATTACTATGATCCTGGACTTGTTGCATGCTATAGCACCTAGCGACGTCTGTCCTATGTATATGTAAGCGTACTCATGTAAGTGATCATGTAGTTGTACTCATGTAAGTGTGATCATGTAATTGTACACATGTAAGTGTAATCATGTAAACATATATATGTACTAGTATAGTAATGTACTGTAATGTTCTAGCTGTAATGTATGTTCTCTATATCTAGCAAGTATTGACTCATGAATGAACTGACTCATTGTATGATATCGCGTTCTGGTAATAGTTCTAGTATCTTCCTAAACTACCCATATGGTAGTTTACTAGTAATCTAGCTGGTACGTAATGGACATGGATGTATACCCTTGCTATCCAAGGGCATTGAATGAACTGGAAGGGCCTTTATGACTATATATGTACACATGATATATAACTAATATTTAAACGACCTTCGGATGGGTATCCGATATCCCACCAGACCACATCCAAATCGAGGAAAGGGAAATAGGGTGGATAGCCTTCCTAAGTTTGTTCAACATTTCTTATATAACTATACATATACAGGCATGCAATTGATAATATAAAAAGCATAATAATTGTTTTGTAAAACCTTTGAACATAATTATTATTTAAGAAAAGATCGACTTGATGTCAATCTATAAAACGGTTTGAAGGCATGGGTTTGATAAAACAGTTTAAGTAATAAGAAACATTCGTTTGAAACACAATTATAAATGAGTTTAAAATGAGATATTCAGAGTAAAATGTACAACTTAATAAGGAGTTTTAATCATATAAAATGTTTATGAAAAACATTTGAAGGAACCTATTTGGTAAAACGGTTAATTTGTAGTAAATCATTTGCATGCTGTTTATTAATCACATGTGATTGATATAAAAACCAGCATGATTCTACTTGTATCCCCCCCCCCCCCCCCCGGTAAAATATTTAAAAATAGTCAAAACATTGATTAAGGGGTATGAACTCAACTGTAGCAAGTGGGTCGGAAGGGAGTGTCGGATAAGTGCTTGGTGTCAAGTGAAGACTTAGACACACACAAGGATCCTAATAACATATAAGGATATATGTATATAAACAATTAGTCTTTAAACAACTAATAAACAAGTCAAGATACTCTACGGCATGACAAACACTTTGTATAAGTGTTATAAGTGTTCAGGAGTGCATCTAAGTGTTATAGGGAAAGGCTAGTATGATTGGGGTTCAAGGAACACTCTTAAAATGAGTTCACTCCCTAAGGATCAACACCCCTTGAGTTTATGGTCGTAAACTTTTGAGTTTATGGTCGTAAACTCCTAACCTTTTGACCATTTGTTGGTTTGAAGTTTTCTAAGCTATTCCAAGCATTCCTACTTCATGATTTAGCCTTAGGAAGTATTGTGTGGCATCAAAACACTCCTAAATGGAGTTTACGGTCTAAGGACCATTTCTCCATGAGTTTACTACCTTAAACTCATGAGTTTGCTACCTTAAACTCCTAAGTTTGGTATTTGGCGGTTTTCAAGTCTTTAGCTCAAACATGGCACTAGTCTAGGTTAGATTCTAGGCATAAGGAACATCCATGGGACATTTATGGGACTTTTACACCTCATTTGAGGTGTTTACGGTTTTGGGATCTCCCCAAACCGTAAACACATAAAAATATATGATTTTGGTGCTTTTTGTGTGATACACTCATCAAGGATGGATTTAGACAAGTCCCTAAGGCATTGTGAAGCTTCTAGACACCCTAAAGCACCCTAAGGCACTATATTTGGTGTTTACTGTTTTAGGAGCCTCCCAAAACCGTGAACACCTTTTGGAGTTTACTCTTTTGGAAAGGCTATTTTGGAGTTTACTCTTTTGGTGTTTGGGGAGTAAACTCAATAATGACTAGTCTTGGGGAGTAAACTCATACATAGGTATGAGTTCACGGTTTTTGGGTGATTTTTCAACCCAAACCTAAAAGTTTGGTCGGGAATTTCTAAGACGCGAGGTGTTTGCGGTTTTTAAAATTCAAAACCCTAGAGACACTTTCTTTCACCCGTTCGTTTGAAAATAATATTAAAATAATCAAGCGAACTTTATATTTCTTAAAAATAAGAAATAATGACATTGACTTATGATAGGAAGTGGTTGACTTTTAGGGTTTGACCGAATGAAAATTTCGGGTTGTCACATCATCCCCCTGTTAAAGGGAATTCCGTCCCGAAATTAGAATTTAGGTAAGGAAGTAATCATGAATGATCGAGTCGAGAGGAGGAAACTTCCTAATCGATTGGTTCTTGCGCTCCTAAGTGAAATCGGGTCCTCGGTTGGTATCCCAACGAACCTTCACTAATGGGCGACTGCGTTGCTTCGTCCGCTTGACCTCTATGCCTAGGGTCACTACGGTTGTAATACGAATGCGAGGATCTCGTTAATCTTGATCTCGTCGAGTAGGCTTACGAGAGTCCTAACGGAAATGTACGGTTTCAAAATCGAGACGCAAAGAGTAAAATGTACGTATTGAGTTCGCGGAGTAGGTTTAGTCTGTGAGGTACAGGACCGATTCTAGTAAGAATCTCAGTGGTCCTAACTATATGGGATTTTAGCTTTCCACGCTTTACGAAGCGCATTAAGCCATTCCCAGAGTGATACTTCCTAAAGAACTTGGTCTCTCACTTGGAATCTCCAAGGGTTCTTTCTCTTGCTTACCTTCCCCGTCAAGGGCCACCCCTTGTTGGGTCAAAGTTGAAAGGGTTTCTGTAATTTGCGAGGAGGTCTGGATGAACTATGACAGTAGGTTTGTAAGACCTAGAATTTGGCGAATGTCTGTCGGCATCTCTGGTGTCGACAAATTCTCAACGGTTTTTACAAATTGAAAGAGTACTAAAAAATTCCCACATCACTAACAGTGTGTCATAGGAACCTGACTCTTCAATTTCAAAACTTGTGCTTAGAGAACTTCGTGGAAGTTCCTCTGAAGGTAATATTTCCATGGGTTCCTTGTTACCACGAGGGTAGATAAGTAAGTCATTACATGGAGAAATGACGAACTGATCCAAGTAAGAAAGACGGACTCTATTCATTAAACTCATGAATGCTTCAAGCGTATTGGTCCTATCCGAGGGGTATCACTATGGACTCGAAGTGTCCGCATCGAGTTCAAAGGGTAGTCTTCAGGACATCCTTCCCTCACACTCAACTGGTGATATTCGGATCTCAGGTCCATTTCTGAAAGTAATTCTTTCCTTGCGTTTGCTCAACCGCTTCATCTATGCGAGGCAGAGACAACGATTTCTAATGGAAAATATTGACGGAGTCCTCGATATCTGAGGTACATACGATGCAATCCGTCGATCTCTGGAAGAATATGATTGGGGCTCTCCAAGGTGAAAATCCTAGTCTTCCAATTCTATTTTTGTGTAGTTTGCTAAGTTGTTCGGGCAGTTCTTGTATCTCCGTAGGCGTTTTAGACTATAGAGCGATCTATTTACAGGAGTCATACTGGGTTCTAAGTTTGTTCACATGAGGATGTGATTACTCATAGACTTGGGTAGTTCTCCGTCCTGAAGTTCATATTAGAATTCATACTTGGTTCAACGATCACCATATCGTGTATACGAGTTGTATATAATTAAGATTGAAAAGGTAGTCGAATAACTGATTCTTCTTTAAGCTCACATCCTATCGAGGAAAGGAAGTTAAAGCGGAATCATCAATTCTATACCTGTAGAACCTTGATTATATATTACCCTTATGTATACATTCCTCAGTGATAGATCAATCGTATGAATCTTTCGGTTGAACTTGACGTACTGCATGAGTGGTACTTCGGGGATTCCTTCGGAAAGGAAAGAAATATGATGTACTCCATGCCTCAGTACTTCTATGTTCTGATATGACGGCTTTGCTGGAAGGGCGATTTCGAAGAAAGAGATGTACGTATGAAGCTGGCATGGTGTGGATCAAATTGACTCTAGTTGTATGATAATGTCGGAATCATACGGAAACTTAAAGACGTTAGATTTGAACATAAGACGTCTACAGACAACACACAACCGTGCAACCATGAATAGAGTTATAGTACTTTAGATTTACTACAAGACTATTGCTGCGAATAAGGTATACTACAAAAGACAAGTATACACATCACGAGCATCCCTAAACAGACAGGATCTCTCAAAAGGTAAGACTCTAGTTGCACTAGATTTGGATGGGTTATATGTCTGTTACAATGAAACGCCTAAATTACATTAACGAGGGTCCGACGTAGTTTCTCTTACAGCTGTGATCCTGAGAATCTTCCCATCAGCACCCGAGTTCTTCGCTATCGCGCAATCCTTCTTGAGGTGTCCAATTTCACAGCATTGGTGACATATCTGGACAGTGCGAACATTTGTGGTGGAAGTGAGGTGTTTAGCCAGTGTTATGTGGACACGAGTGCCTTCCTCATTACTCCACCTTGGAAATTACTTCCTAAAGCGTTCGAATTTATCACTACTTTTGTGTGTAGGGTTGGCCCCGATGATAAGGACTTGAGTGATGGGTCGTGACGGTGCCCCATAGCTACTAGCATGGTTCCCTATTTTTAGGCAATTGCAACATTGCATCTCATGGCAAGCCCCGTGATGATGGAAACTAAACTTATCACACTTCGGGAGTTTTCCCTCGTATGGCCTGCTCGGTAAGGGGATGGCAGGGGTTTCCACTTGTTGTTGTTGCATGGCAAGTTTTTAGGATTTCTTGCGTTCTTTCTGGGCTTGGCGCTTTCGTTTATTCTTCTCTGTTTTTCGGCTTTGCGAGCCTATGGCTGTTACCGTTTGATGACTTCCTGGATGGATACTACGATCGGAATCTTCAATCCCATCATCAGAATTGATTGTGCTGATAATGCTAAGGTGCGCAAGGACAGCTGTCACGGAAACCATCACGGCAGTTGTAACTGTGGTTTGGAAGGTAGCGACGTCCATGGGAAAAGCGGGGGTTTTGTTGTTCGACTGATTGCTTTCAGATGACGACATGATTCTGTAACACAAAAGATAAGGCTTTTGTGAGCAATTCTGGTTGACCCTAGGTGTACCTCGATTGTTCAAGTAAAGAGTAGACTATGTTCTCGAAAGGTTGACCTACATCCCTATGATGCAGTCCTAGTACGGATTGGAGGTATGTTCGCGGAGGTTTGACCTACATCCCTATGATGCATTCCTAGTAATGGGTAGAAGTAAGTTCGTAGAATGGTCTCAAGACGGTTGTCGTTCAAGCCGAAGTATCGATGGTTGGTGAATAACATGATCCAACCACTAAAAGAGACTTGGAAATGTCTCCGGAGTTAAATTACTATAGTCCAATGACTTGACTAAAGGATGTTTAGATAGACTCCAATGAAAGAATGATAATAAAGAATGACACAGAAGTTAGCCAACTGTCAATATCTTTGATATTCATGACGTACAAGTTCGGGAAAAAGACCTTGTAAAAAGCTCTTATGTCATATCCAGAGAAGATAGTTCTTGACAGCATAAAGACCTAACCAAAAGTACTTATGGTACATGATAGTTTCGTAGAAAATGCCACTTCGGGCATAGACAGAAAAACGATTCCTTTCTATCAAGGAAAGTAAAGTAAGGCATCTACTACTGGCGACAGTCATCCCGCTGGTGAACTCTCAGTTCAGCCAGTTGACATTCCACATCAAGTAGGTGTCTTTTGTACACCCTTTGGCGTACTCGGAGCTCTATGACTTCGGCTCGTGATTCAACCAGTGCTTGAAGCAGGGTTCATGGTTTCTCTCAGATCTCTCACGAGCATCTTCTAGACGAATGGTGCGGAGGGTATGCATTCACGAATCGGCGACAACTTCAGTGATCTGATGTAGGGTTGTCCTGCCTTGAATCTCATTTCGGGCCACTCTGCGGATCAAGATTGGCAAGACTCTGTCTGCTGAGCCCCCATTGCTCAAGTCGTAAAAGCTTCGATCACCATTAAATTGCATTGGCTCATCTTGTCCTTGGCTGCATGTTTCCAAGCATTCCACCCACTCAGGCGTCGGGCCATGAAAAGTCGGATGAGGGTTAGGAATTTGAAAAGGAGCTTCTTGGGGTAAGTTCTCAATCTCGGGTTCGGAGTTAGCATCGTCCGAAAGGTCTTCATCATGGTGATCATTCAAAGGGATAGGATGATCATTCTCTGGTTCTTCTTCAAACCATCCAACAATGACCTCATTCGGAAGATACTGGTTGCCGTGGGGATGGAGTCCAGCCATGTTATCTACGCGAGAATTGGGGTGAGAAAATAATTATTAGACGAACTATCTAGATAATTACTTAGAAAATCCTCATTAGTTACATCGCTATTTGTGAAGTGCATACCAGTTATATGTAATCGAAACAGGATAGGCCTTCGAATAAGTGACCTTAACTCCAAATTCACATAGAATAGGGGTAAAGTAAAATTTTCACAAATTCTAAGTCTATAACATCCTAATTACATATAGCCTTAGTGTATCCACTTAGCAACTATCAACTTAGTAATGAAGATCCCGTTTTAGTTCTCAAGTACAAAGTATTTATAGTAACACCAAATACTCCTATAGTATTTTAAGTTTAATGTTATGTTCTACTGTTCTTATTATGGTAGGGTTGGTAAGATTTTAGACTTGTTGCAACCACACAACTACACTTAGGCACATGCTAGTCAACCCTCGGATAATATAGTTGATCAGGCTATATCTTCCCAGTTTTGACTATATGTCTCTAAGTCCACCTGTGTTGCCCAACAATCGTAATTCTTTTGTACTGTCCTAGTGACACTGATTTTAGTATGAATGCAGGCACGTATACTTACTTATTATATCTTTTATGGGTTGATATACTTAATTCACTATAAACAATGCTCTGATACCAACCTGTCACACCCTAAAACCAAGAACGGCGGAAACGTTCTGGGGCAGAGGACGTCATCTACAGTATCGCAACAATGAAAAGTAGTAAACAAGCAACAACATCATCCATTGGATTAATAATATAATTTTTATACAAGTGTGTTCTGTCAAATTATAATAGACACTAAAGCATAAATCAAAATGAATGATGAGTCTTGAACGAGCTCCATCCTCTCTAAACCTTGCATCGGTACCTTGTTGGGCTGAAGTTCTGTTTTGTATTGCGTCTTTTGGGCTCGTAGATTAGCCTTGTATTCTCCGGTTTGGGCCTGTCCTACCGAGAGCCTTTTATGTATTGTATATAAGTTATCGCTTGCATGCATATTAGGTTAAGATTCAAGATTTCTGTTTTAGTGTTCCAGAGTTTACGATATTGCTCTCTTGTAATCTTCCAATCCTTTACAGTTGATGTTCTTAATCGAGCTCTTCTAAGGATTTTGTTTAATCATTCGACACGTTTGATTCAAGCTGTTTGTTCTTATTATTTCGTTCTGCCTTGTTATTTATATTGTGTTCTTGCAGTTTCATATTCATATACTTGTTCACGATCTAATCGATCTTTATAGATTAAAAGTTATTATTTTAATCTCATCAATTGGTATCAGAGCGGGAGGCTGTGTAATCGATACACTTCTTTTCTGTGAAAAAGATTTTCATTAGGGTTTTCCGCAATCATCGATATTTATTTGAGCCGTCATCTTAATTGACGTATCTTAGTATTTATTGTTTTGCCCTAATCTGCTTTATTACAAGTCTGATCTTTGAACAGGTTATTACGATCATTATGGACGCAACGCAATCAAACCCTATTAATATTTCCAACAGCATTGGTTCGACGACAAAGATTCCAATCTTATACAACCATGACTATGAAGTATGGGCACATCATTTTGAAGATTACGTGATTGGATCGGAGGACAATGGTTTTCTCATATGGGAAGCCATTATCAATGGACCATTTTCTCATTCCGCGACATCCAGAGTTATTAAGACGCAAAAAGAATACAATGATTTGCTCAAGGACGTGACGAATATTGCGCAGGATGAGAAAGATAAATTCCAGTGCAATATTAAGGCACTAAGGTTGATCAGATTCGCCCTTCAGTCCGACACATTCAGACTAGTCAGCTCATGCACTACGGTGAAGGAAGTGTGGGATAGACTTCGCGAACTGTATTCAACAGACGAAGATCTTGAACACTCCATCCAAACCTTGCTTCTATTTGAGTTTGGAGAATTCAGGCAAGGGGCCGAAGAAACCGTGACCCAGACGTTTGATCGCTTCAATCATCTTCTCAGCAAGATGATCAAACACGACATTGAAAGGAAGCTCATCGAACAAAAGGTTACTTTCTTGAACGGACTGAGATCGGAATGGAGAGCAGTAGTTTCTACAGTCAAAGCCCATGAACAGTTTAAATCATACTCTTTGGCGAAACTGGTGGGTATTCTAAAGTCCCAAGAGAAGATTGTTGTTCAAGAGAAGAACGTTGTGTCCAGTCTTGGTTCGTTGGCCCTCCTATCTAAAAGTAAAGCCGTGATGGAGGATGAAGAGCTTAACTTGGAAGAATATGACCTCACAACTGAGGATTATGCCATGATGGTATCCAATCCTAAGAGGTTCATAAAGAAGAGATTCCCCAGCAACAAAAACCGAAACTGGCAGGGGAGTTATAGCTCTGAAAAGGCAAACAATGAACCGAAGGCTGAGGAGTCCAAGAAGGAACCGAAGGCAGATGGCGATTCCGGAGTAAGTTGTTTTTACTGTGGTGGCAAGAACCACTATGCTAAGGACTGTGTTCTTAAAAAGATGGCTGAAAAGGATGACGGAAAGGATGAGGAAGCCGTACTGCAGAAGAGGTTGGATGAGTTGAGGAAGAAAAAGTCTACCGCTAACCCTTCTATTAATGCTCTTATTGTGCAGGGTTCGGTTAATAACGATGAGTTCGGTAGCACCGAAGTTTGGTCTACTGACTCAGAAGACGAAGAAGTGAGGAAGCCTACTCATGGAAAGGCTTATATGGCTAAGGAGGAAAGCAGTGGTGGAAAATGCTTCATGGTGTCAAGCACATCTCAAATGAGGGGATACAATACCGATGGAGGAAGCAATGGACCGAAAGTGCAAGAAGATATGTGCTTCACAGCCAAACCACTCAGCCAACAGTTCAATGAGCTTGATGAACTGATAAAGAAGGTACAATCTGTTTTTATTTCATCTAAAGTACCATCATCCTCATATGAGAAAGAACTAAAAAACGTTAGCACAAGAATTTCTCATTTAGACAGTAGCTTAACTCAAACTAGAGTCACCAATTCTAACCTGACTGATCAATTAAGCAGGGTGGCGTCGAAGAGTGAGGAGCGGCGTATGTGGATTGAGTTAAAAGAGTCGGAATTAATTAAAGTCAAAGACGAAAACATTTATTTGCAGAGAGACAATTTGAAATTGTTAAAACAACGAAATGTTTTTTGTTTAATAGCTAAACGTTTATATTCCAATATTACTCAGCTGCACTTGGACTGTGAGATAGGCAAAAAGATCCACCGTATGATTTTACCATTCCTAGAATTTAAGGAGGATGAAATCGATGCTGAATCTTACAATTGTGAGAGTGTGATTTCGTCTGATAATGTCAACCCAACTTATCAAATTGGACTGGACAAAATTGAGTCCTTCATTAAATCCAAAGACCATAAGGACATGCTCAAAAATCTGTTGGACGAAAATGATAAACTTAAACTGAGAACCGAAACCATACAAAAGTTTGACTCTCTAAATGCCAAAGTAAGCTCAGAAAATAAAATTGATGTTGAAAATGCATCTGAGCTTAACGAGGACGAAAACATGAGTGAAATTTCTGTAGAGGATACGGTTGACTGCTCAGAATTTGTGAAAAGCGAAACTGAAAACCACAAAAATCTTGTTTCTGAAAATTCTGTGGAATTCGCTAGATTGTCCCAACAAAAGTCCCCGAAATTAGTAGAAAAGGCTGTTGTCTATCAAAAGGTCAGAACCACTCCGAATCAGGTATACAAAGTGACTGGAGTAACCGAACATCAGACAGCTGAACTCACGGCTATTGTTAACGAAGACAATGCTGATGGCTGTGATGAGTTCTTCTGGGAAGCTCCTATTGACAATGGAAACGAAACCGTTGGCCTATCAGAAAGAACCTCTTGGATGAAGAAAGGGAGATACATACCTGAACCCTTGAACAAGCCTGATAATTTCAGTGAACCAAGCACAAGTGGTACAAAAGACACTCCTCAAGAGGTTGATCATTCAGTAAAAGAAGACATTCCTTCAACGCCAACAGCTCGAAGTGAAACTTCATCAGATACTCCTTCCACTTCCTCAGGACAAACTGAATCTTCTTCAGATATTCCCTCTGCTCCCTCGTTTCAAAGAAAAACTCCTAAAGTTCAAAAGGAATCAGCAAAGGTTACATCAAAAGCGAAAGCGAACGTTCATCATCAACCTAAACAGATGAGGGATAAAAAGATAGAAAGGAACCTAAGATACAGGAAAAACCTTTCTGAAAGGAAACAATTCTGGCACTCCCAGAATGCATACTATTCACACAAGGACAAGAATCTGAAGTATGAAAATAATCTCGTAAGAAAGCACGATAACTCCAACAACCGAAAGCCAAGGTTCGGTTCGCAAGAAGATACCAACCGAAAGCCAAGGTTCGGTTCGCAAGAAAATTCTAACCGAAAGCAAAGGTTCGATTCTGAAAAGGATTTCAACCGAAACCAAAGGTTCGATTCCAAGAACAACTCCAACCGAACTCAGAGGTTCAGTTCTGAAGTCAGAAGAGAACAAGACTCAAAAGTTAAACCCACCAACGATCAAAAGCAAAAGGGTCACCTACAGTCATCAGCAAGGAAGACACCTCCATCCAAATCCAAATCCTCTCTTCCTAATTCTTCTTGTTCATCTCCATCTTGCTCTAACACTAATTCCATGGGTTCTCAAAAACCACGTCCATCTGCTGAACAGAAGGAAAAGCAGAAAGTCGGTGAATTCAAACCTGAGTCTAAAGCGAACAAATCCAATCCTAACAAAATAAAAGTTTTCACCATTAAAAAGAAAGATGAAACAACTTTAATCAAAAGAACATATCTTGTTGATATCTCTCTAACTATTCCTGTTCCCATGAAAACCTCACATGGACCCAAGAAACTTTGGGTTCCTAAATCTGCTTAATTTTTGCAGGTTATAAGTGACGAGCAGTTTGACGAAGAATGGTACATCGACAGTGGCTGCTCGCGTCACATGACAGGAAGGAAGGAGGAACTCAGGGAATACAGATCTCTTGCAAATGGTGGCAACGTTAAGTTTGGAAATAACTCTTACGGCACCATAAAGGGATATGGGATGATAACGAATGGTGATTTTACCATAAGAAAGGTGGCTTATGTGGAAGGACTTCAACACAACCTCATCAGTGTATCTCAGCTTGTTGGAGGTACAGGTCTCAAAGTTTCATTCGATGATGAAGGTTCTGAAATCATAGAGAAAACAACAAAGAAAGTGATTCTGAAGTCAGAGCGAAAGGGTGAAATGTTTCCGCTGAACATGAAACCCATCAAAGGAAACCCAGCAATTTGTCTGCTATCAAAAGCTCAATACGAAGAAAGCTGGTTGTGGCACAGAAGACTCTCTCATCTCAATTTCAAAGATATCAACCGACTTGTCACTGGAGGTCATGTTAGGGGTCTTCCATTGCTCAAGTTTGACAGAGAGCATTTATGTGCTGCATGTGAAATGGGAAAGCAGAGTCGTCAAAGTCACCCATCCATAGTTAACACAAAAGTTGTTGAACCACTCGAATTGCTTCATATCGATTTATGTGGTCCTTCATCTATTGAAAGCATCGGTGGTAGCAAGTACATTCTTGTTGTCGTTGATGACTTCTCTAGATTTACATGGGTGTTCTTTCTAAAGCTCAAATCTGAAGCGACTCAAAAGCTGAAAGTGTTTATCAAGCAAATTGAAGTCCAGCTCAAGAAGGTCGTTCGCAACATCAGGAGCGACAATGGTCTCGAATTCAAGAACAGGGAGTTTGAAGCGTTTCTTGCAGAAAAGGGAATTAGCCATAATTTCTCAGCTCCCTACACACCACAGCAGAATGGAATAGTCGAAAGACGAAACCGATCTCTGTGTGAAGCTGCCCGAACTATGTTAAGTTTCGCTTCCTTACCTCTATATTTTTGGGCTGATGCTATTTCTGCTGCTTGTTATACACAAAACAGGTCCTATCTCAACAAGCGATTCACGCTCACACCATATGAGATACTAAACAACAGGAAGCCCAATGTGAAATTTTTCCACGTTTTTGGCTCAAGGTGTTTCATCTTTAACTCTAAAGAACACCGCAACAAGTTTGATGTCAAAGCCGACGAGGGAATCTTTCTGGGATACTCACTCACTTCAAAGGCGTACAGGGTCCTAAACAAACGATCAAGAAGGATTGAAGAAACATACTATGTGACCTTCGACGATAGCTATGTCAAGAAGCTACAGGCCATAGATGACACTGCCAGGGAAATCTTCCCTCAAACTGGTCAAGTCACAATCTTAATCGCCAATATGTACGAAAATTTTCTGGATCTCTTTGATGAACCGGAAAAAGCTTCTCTCTCAGAAGCAGGGGCAGCCGACAACAAAATAGATCATATGAAGAAGATTGTCGAAGATGCTGCAAGAAGAATGCATGAAGGAGAATCGCCTACTGATGAATCTCCAACCAACAATGCTTCAGTCGAGGGGGAGCCAAATTCTCTTGTCGAGGGGGAGCCTAGCTCACAAGTCCAGGGGGAGCCAAGCTCTACTACTTCAACCGAAGGTCCTTCATCAACCAAAGATGCACCTCCTCACGAAAGTCCTTCAATGCCTGAAAATCCAGCACCACAAGAAACCCCTGAACCTTACGTTTGTCAAGACTCATCAATTGAGGGGGAGCATGATGATATGACGCTTGATTTTGATAGCCAATCCGAGCCTGAAGAGATGATCAACGCTGAACTAGATCCATCCTTTGATCCGAATTACCCTCCTCTTACAAAATGGACCAGAGATCATCCTATCTCTCAAGTAGTTGGTGATGTATCTGAAAAGGTTCTGACCCGATCTCAACTGAAGGCAAAACAGACATCCTTATTCTCAAAAGTTGAGTTCTGTATGTTTAACTCATTTGTATCAAAAGTTGAACCGAAGACAGTGAACACTGCCCTCGACCACTCTGATTGGGTTCAAGCGATGCAAGACGAACTGAATGAGTTTGAAAGGAACAAAGTCTGGCGCCTCATTCCAACTCCTCCAGATGCTTCGGTTGTTGGTCTTAAATGGGTCTTTAGAAACAAAATGGACAAGGAAGGTAATGTCATAAGGAACAAGGCTCGTCTGGTTGTCAAGGGATACTGTCAGGAGGAAGGGATAGATTACGAAGAAACGTTCGCTCCAGTAGCTAGGCTAGAATCGGTTAGAATATTTCTGGCCTATGCTGCTCACAAAAACTTTGAGGTCTTCTAAATGGACGTCAAGTGCGCATTTCTCAATGGAGAACTTGAAGAAACGGTGTATGTGGAGCAACCTCCTGGGTTCGTGAATGAAAAATATCCAAATCATTGCTACATTCTGGATAAAGCTGTGTACGGCCTCAAACAAGCTCCGAGAGCCTGGTATGAAACGCTTACAAAATTTTTAAAGATGTCCAAATTCAAACAAGGTTCGGTTGACCCAACCTTCTTTCGCAAAAAGGAAGGTAACCACCTTATGATAGTTCAAATTTATGTCGATGACATCATCTTTGGCTCTACGAATCCCAGCTTAACAGCTGAATTCAGAAAGTTGATGGAGACTAAGTTTGAAATGAGCTCAATGGGTCCTATTAATTTTTTCCTTGGTTTAAATATAAGACAGGGACCCGAAGGCATCTTTATCAATCAGGAAGCTTACACAAAGACTCTCCTAGCAAAGTTTGGCATGATGGGAGACTCAAAAGTCAAAGTCCCTATGGCATTCGGCACCAAACTTACCCCTTCACTGGATAAACCGGCTGTCGACATCACGCTCTATCGTCAAATGATAGGCTCACTGATGTATCTAACTGCTAGCAGGCCTGATATCATGTTTTCTGTATGTTATTGTGCTCGATTTCAGGCTAACCCACGCGAACCTCACATGCTGGCAGTGAAGAACATCCTACGCTATCTCAAGCGAACCGCCTCCTTGGGTCTATGGTATCCATCCAACTCTGGCTTCTTCGTTCAAGCCTATTCTGATGCAGACCTTGGAGGATGTGGACTCGACCGCAAAAGCACAACTGGTGGCTGTCAATTTCTTGATGGGAAGTTGGTCAGCTGGCAATCCAAGAAACAAACATGCGTGTCGCTGTCTACTGCTGAAGCGGAATACATTGCCGCTGCATCCTGCACATCACAAGTGATTTGGATCCAGAGTCAACTTCGAGACTATGGACTCAATATGAAGAAGATCCCTCTATATTGCGACTCTGAAAGTGCAATTAGGATCTGTCATAACCCGGTGCAACACTCTAAAACCAAACACATAGCACTGAGGTATCACTTCATCAAAGATCATGTGGAAGATGGAAATGTCGAAGTTCACTTCGTAAGAACCACTGATCAACTGGCTGACGTCTTCACCAAAGCTCTTCCAGAAGCCTCATTCAATAAAATTTTGCAAGGACTAGGTATGATGGAATCAGAGTCAGTGCCTTACACTACCTCTCAATCTCAAACGTAAGAAGCGAAACCAACCGAACGTTCGGGTTCGGTTCAACCATTTCACTCGCTCATTACTTCAAAGGTAGTTTTTCTAGGTTGTATATTTCTTGTGCAAAATTTGTTTTTCTTTATGTAAAAAGTTTTTTTTATTGCATATCTAAACTCCTTGGTTTCTTAAAATTTTCCAACAACCGAAACCTCCAGAAGGTTCGGGTTCGGTTATTCTAAATTTTCAAGAACCGAAACCAACCGAAGGTTCGGGTTCGGTTTTTCAAAATTTTCCTGAACCGAAACCAACCGAAGGTTCGGGTTCGGTTTTTCAAAATTTTCCTGAACCGAAACCAACCGAAGGTTCGGGTTCGGTTTTTCAAAATTTTCCTGAACCGAAACCAACCGAAGGTTCGGGTTCGGTTTTTCAACTTTTTCCAACCGAAAACAACCGAACGTTCGGGTTCGGTTTTCCATTTTTTTTTAATCAAAAGTTTTTTTTTCTTGTCTTATTTTTTAATCTTTTCTATTCTTGTCTTATTTTTTTATCTTTTCTATTTTTTTATTTTTTTAATTTTATTTTCATTTTTTTTATATATAAATTTCAAACACTCCAAAAATATGTTTTTATTTTTTTTGTATGTTCGTTTACTTATGGGGATATATTTGCTGAATTACTTAAGTGTCCCTAGAAGCATGCTGCTGTATGTGTCCCAAGCCTCATAAGATTTTGAATAATTGCCTTCACGACTTGGTATACACAAACCTTGTCTTCCCAATAAGGCTAACTTATTTATTTTAATCGTGAGCTACCTCACACTCTTCTCACATGAGTTAAGAGTCTCCTGCTTGGTCCTTTCTTTCACAGCAGAGGTACTATGTCTTCTTTCACCATCCCCATTACACTTCTCCATAACATTCGTTTCATCACTGTAACCCTAGAGACTCTCAGAAACTACCACTGAGGTTTATGGTTACGCAACATCTGTGTTTATGATCTTAGTTTCGTGCCACTACGAGCTGAGTGAAACCCAAAATTCAACACCAAAAAAAAAAAAAAAATTGACGGTGACAAATTAATTTAATCAAGTTTTCAACAATGAATTGACGAATGTCCCTTCATGAAATCTCAATTTTTTTTTTTTTACGATTCCAATGAAATTGTTACACACCATAACATTTCTTCCCATGGGATCCTGTTATAATTTTAATCTGAGATTTTATACTTATCCAAGTCACTTAAAAATCAACTCCAACCTACTTGTTCAACAGACTACACTGGTCTCACAAGTACTTTGTTCACATTCGTTCTTATATCAAGAATTGAATTGATGAATCAAAGCGAAACCACCCTTATTTTATCTTATTAAAAGAAGCCTTTCAACATTTATTAATAAATGTTTGATCGTAATTCAACGGGATTCCACACTAACACTTTAAGGTCTCTCTTGATCTTGAAGGAAGAGATTCGTGCCCGGGATCATCAGTTTCGTGTCATAATTGACATCACAGATTATTCCAAAAAGAGTTGCTTTATTTCCTTATCTTTTACACTCTTAGCACGAAAATCCTAGATTTTCCAAAATTCTGTTACTAATTATTTTACAGGCTGGATAATTAATGGATGGTTCATAATGAAGTTGTGGTTACCAATAATCCACGTCGGCGTTTTATTCAAAAGACAACAGGTTCAAAAGGGGAAGAGACAAAAGATGCTGACGCGGCGGAAGTTCAAAGGATAGAAATTCAAACGACGGTAAAAAGGCGGGCGCGTGAATTTGAAGAGGCCGCGCTTTTTTTCTGACACTATTGGACGCGTGTGCAAGTATTGAAGCGTCATCCATCTAGCATTAATGGCGCGTGTGGAAATGGAAACGGTTCCTCTCTATGAACCGGCGCTTATTGGGCGGCGTAATCCTAGGAATCTGACACTCTCTCTCCTACGTGATCATCGCACGTCCCAACTGTCACCAATCAGTCACTCAAATACCCTTCCATATTTCCATAAAAGATTTGAATCGATCTTTCTCTCTCCTATCACCTACTATAAAAACCCATCCAGACCACCTTTTACCTCTTTACTGCCCCATAATTTCCAAAGCAAAAATACTTCCAAACTCTCTCCCGGTTATCTTCTTCTCCAACCTGCAACAATGGCTGAATCCTCTTCCGTCCATGCTACTTCTCAAATTCTTCCAATCCGTCCTCAGCAATGCCTTGTCATTGATCTGAACCCACTAGCCTATGATCCCTACATGTCGCCGATTATTGAATGCCTCAAGTACTCCCAACTTGCTCCGGCATTGTCCAGGATTGAAACGGTGCCAATGGTGGCTCTATCTCAGGTCTATGCGACGGCCTACTACGACAAGGGTGTCGACAGAATCTTTTTCGAAGTGGCGGAACACAAGACGTCGATTTCTCGTTCCCGCTTCTGCTCTATGCTTGGGTTTGCTGCTGACCCATCGCGTGTTCACCCGGAGACAATTCCGGTTGGTATGCTCTACAACATGTTCTACAACATGGGCTACACGGATGTTCTCACCTCCGTCGCCAGATTCAAGAAGTCATGCCTACCGCCCCAATGGAATGGGTTATTCACAGTTCTCTTCAAGGGACTGTCAGAACGAAGCTCAGGATCGGACGGGGCCAGTCGTCTTTTCCTGTCAATCATGTATGGGGTCTACAACGGGATCAACCTCGATTACGGGTCTGTCCTTTGGCAACAGCTGATTCAGAGCCTTTCATCCACTTCTCGACACTCTGAAGTGTCGCTGGCCCGGTTCTGGATCTTGATCACAAGATGGGCCATGGACAGGTTTGACGTCCAAACTGCTGACGGTGCACCGATGTCTTCGATTGGTACGTTCCACACCACGAAGATCATCGTATCCGCTGCATCGAAATTCTCCTTCATTGGCTCTATCCCGGAGTCGATGTATGGTAGTGTGCCATCAGACAGCAGTATGATCAAGGCGATCAAGGAGTTAGGGCCATCTGGTCCGAGGGAACTGACACCGGACATGCTGCGATCAATTCATGATGCTGACAAACCGGTGGCAAGGGGTAAGAAGGAAGACAAGGGGAAGAAACCATCAAAAGCCCCAAAACCCACTCCCAAGAAACGCAAACAACCGAAGGCTGCTTCCTCTCCAAAACCGAAAAGGAGGAAGACCCAACCGAAACGGACGCTCGTCCTTTCCTCAACCTCCAGTGAATCCGAAGTTAGGAGTTCGGACTCTGAGGGGTCACAAGGAGACGAATCTCCACAAAGAGGCAACACACCCCCTCGGTCCCCAACCCCGGAGATGGAACTTCACCAATCCCCAGTTCCTTCCCCTCCACCCACAATACCTATTTCCATTCCCACCATAACTCCTACTATACCACCAACCTCATTCCCTATGCCTCCACCCATATTCACCACCTCAACCGAAACCCCTCCCGTAACCGAACCTCCACAAACCGAAACCCATACACAACTACCACCCGAAACTAACCCCCCACCTACTCAACCTGAACCAATCAAACCCATAACACCCCCAGCTTCACCACAACCTCAATCTCCAGAAGACGCCTCCGATGGCGATGATCAATACCTAGGTGGTGATCACTTGAACTTTGATTCGGTCTACTATAGTCCGTTTCAAGTTCAAAGTGATGAGGAGGATGATGCTCCTGTAACCAAGAAGCATCTCCGCGAGCTGAACGAGAAAGTTGATCAACTTCTCGCCTCCTCTTCCAATCAGCAGTCATCCTTATCTGAAGCTGCGCTTCAGAGGATAGTTGATGCCTTCTCTAGGGCTCAACATGACTCAGTGGCCTCTGCTACTACTGCAATAGACGCCTCCACCCGAGCTTGTGAGGCAGCGACCGAAAAAGTCGATAAACTATTCCATGACGCTACAATCCTGCTGCAGTCTATGCAGGACCGCGCCGATGCCACCAAAACAACTCTGGAACCACTTGTTAATCAATTGGCCCAGTTTGTAAAGACGGAGTTATCCTCGTTCGCTACCCTCAGACAAAACCTTAGCGACGACAACTCGGCACTCCGTGCCTCCATTGAAGACCGCTTGGCAAAGCTACAAGAGGATCTTGCGGCTGAAAATAAACTGATGGACGTCCTGGCGAGTAAGACTACTGCCCTCAAGGTCAAGAGCACCAAACTTTCCAACGCCGAACAACAATTGGAGGCTCTTCGATCCGAAAGGGAAATCATCAAGACGTGTGTTTCGGATGTCCACGCCACTCTATCCAACATCCTGGAGGCACACGACCCCATTCTGAATCACTCGGTGAGGCGTACCCTCGCTGAGAAACTCTCTCCGGCCATGGCTCTCTTGAGTAAAATTGAAGGCCTACCCAGTTTCGTGTCCATTCCGAAACAAGGGGGAGATGAGAAGAAAGGATCGAAACCACCTCCTACCTCAAAAGCAACTCACACAACCGAACCACCCCCAACTGGTCATGCCTCGGGTTCGGGTGTGAAGGACAAGGGCAAAAACATTGCAGAGGGAGGAGATGAAGATGAAGACAAGGAGACTATTGCGGACATGTTAAAGAGAAAGAACAGTCGCAATACTGATGACGATGTCAGTCGTGTGGCACGTGAAGCTGAAGAAGCCGAACGTAAACAAAAAGAAGCCAACGATCTCCTTGAGAGCCGAAAGCTGCTCTTCCCTGCCTGGACCAGGGATCGACTGATAAAAGAGGCCATAGAGACTCCAAGCATACTATGGCTCGAGCCGGTGATATCGTTCGACTGCATCAACTCGGTCGATTCGCAATTTGATATGCCGCTGACTCGAAAGGCGTTCATCTTCCACGCCTTCTCCAACATTTTCGAAGTCCCGCATCCGAACGATGAGCTTGACAGGGAGCTCATTGACTTTTATCTGGAGGCCGCTCGCCCTCAATACCTTACATGGAGCGCCCAGAAGATTGTCAGTGTTCGGGTGATGAAGCCGTTTGCCGTGGGGAGATTCACAAACGTCAAGTTCAAGCTTATCCGAGGATCTGCAAGAACTGCTCACATGATCTCTCTGGCGGATCTGCCCAATCTGAACCCTCATGATTGGATAGTCTTGTACAACATCTTGCTGACAAACGAAGCCGAATATGGTCCCATCTTAGACCATGTCAAAAGGATGCTGGCATGCTATATCATGGAGGTGGTCCTAATGGATCAGGAGGTTGCCGCAGTTTTTAAGAAGAAACCGAAAGTCAAGCCTGTGGGATCGGCCAGTGATCTAAACATGATGAAAATGGGCAAGATAGATTCGAGGCGAAACTCTGTGATGTTCACCAGAGCCGAAGGACAGAAATGTCTGTTCGCGTTAGCTGACAAGCACCTCTACACCACTACCTGCTTGGAACACGTCCTATCTATCGTCAAGCAGTGTAAGGACAATTCGGCTGATGACATCAAATATTTTGAAGATATGATTAATTGGTACATCCGGTTTAGACAGACCATTCTTTCCATAACCAAGTGTTTGTTTAGTACCGTGAAGAAGAAGGTACCAGCTTCAGCCGCCGGCCCAAGTAAGAAGTGATGGTCTCGCTCCAAATTGACGCAAAGGGGGAGATTGTTGGGCTGAAGTTCTGTTTTGTATTGCGTCTTTTGGGCTCGTAGATTAGCCTTGTATTCTCCGGTTTGGGCCTGTCCTACCGAGAGCCTTTTATGTATTGTATATAAGTTATCGCTTGCATGCATATTAGGTTAAGATTCAAGATTTCTGTTTTAGTGTTCCAGAGTTTACGATATTGCTCTCTTGTAATCTTCCAATCCTTTACAGTTGATGTTCTTAATCGAGCTCTTCTAAGGATTTTGTTTAATCATTCGACACGTTTGATTCAAGCTGTTTGTTCTTATTATTTCGTTCTGCCTTGTTATTTATATTGTGTTCTTGCAGTTTCATATTCATATACTTGTTCACGATCTAATCGATCTTTATAGATTAAAAGTTATTATTTTAATCTCATCATACCTGTCTATTGATGACCTGAGGATACAAGTAATTTTGAAAGCGAGTATCGGCTTTAAAGCTGGTGAGATTCTAAGTATTTTAGTGTCTTAGTTTGTATGTAAGAATTTGTATGTATATGAATTATAAGTATTAAAAATGTATATGAATTCTAAGTATTAAAAATGTATATGAACTGTAAGTATGAAAATGTTTGTAAAACAACTGTAAATGTTTGAAAAACCCTACAAATCCCTATGATTCCTACTATTATAACAGGGAGTCTTCTACCAAGACCTAATTGTTCTGAATGTAGCCTTCTACCAAGGCATCTAGTGTATGTGTGTGTGTCTCTTGTAAGAGTATGTATTTTCCCAAGTCTGACAATCATTAACCAAAAATATAGTTTCTACATTACCGTGCGTCGTGTGAATGTTCACGAAGTGAATGTAATGGGATAATGAAATAGTATAATGGTGTAGTGTCGAACTACAACCGTACCAATTACCTTAAGTCTAGGGTAATCTTGTAAGTACTGTAGCATTTGTAATAAATAACTACATCGGTACTCGATTGCCTTATTTGAGGGATAAGGTATAATGTGATGGCTAGATCCCAGGCTATACGCTCCCCTGTCAAAGGGATTTTGGGATCTACACACGGCCCCTGCATGTATGCAAGCCGTGAACATCCACATTACTATGATCATATATACCCGATATAACTATCACAATGCGTTGTGATTCATCGGTATAGTTAGATCCTGAACTTGTTCCATGCTATAGCACCTAGTGACGTCTGTCCTATGTATATGTAAGCGTACTCATGTAAGTGATCATGTAGTTGTACTCATGTAAGTGTGATCATGTAATTGTACTCATGTAAGCGTAATCATGTAAACATATCTATGTAATAGTATAGTAATGTAATGTAATGTTCTAGCTGTAATGTATGTTCACTCTATCTAGCAATTATTGACTCATGAATGAATTGACTCATTGTAGGATATCGCGTTCTAGTAATAGTTCTAGTATCTTCCTAAACTACCCATATGGTAGTTTACTAGTAATCTAGCTGGTACGTAATGGACATGGATGTATACCCTTGCTACCCAAGGGCATTGGATGAACTGGAAGGGCCTTTATGACTATATATGTATACATGGTATATAACTAATATTTAAACGACCTTTGGATGGGTACCCGATATCCCACCAGACCACATCCAAATCGAGGTAAAGGAAATAGGGTGGATAGCCATCCTAAGTCCTTTCAACATTTCTTATATAACTATACATATATAGGCATGCAATTTATAATATAAAAGCATAAAATAAGTTTTGTAAAACCTTTGAATATAATTATTATTTAAGAAAAGATCGACTTGATGTCAATCTATAAAACGGTTTGAAGGCATGGGTTTGATAAAACAATTTAAGTAATAAGAAACATTTGTTTGAAACACAATTGTAAATGAGTTTGAAATGAGATATTCAGAGTAAAATGTACATCTTAATAAGGAGTTTTAATCATATAAAATGTTTATGAAAAACATTTGAAGGAAACTGTTTGGTAAAATGGTTAATGAGATGTAAATCAGTTGCATGTTGTTTATTAATCACATGTGACTGATATAATATCTAGCATGACTCTACTTGTATCCCCCCATAAAACATTTAAAAACAATTAAAACGTTGATTAAGGGGTATGAACTCACCTGTAGCAAGTGGATCGGAAGGGAGTGTCGGATAAGTGCTTGGTGTCAAGTGAAGACTTAGACACGCACAAGGATCCTAATAACATATAAGGATATATGTATATAAACAATTAGTCTTTAAAAAACTAATAAACAAGTCAAGACACTCTAGGGGATGACAAACACTTTGTATAAGTGTTATAAGTGTTCAGGAGTGCATCTATGTGTTGTAGGGAAAGGCTAGTATGATTTGGGTTCAAGGAACACTCTTAAAATGAGTTCACTCTCTAAGGACCAACACCCCTTGAGTTTACAGTCGTAAACTTTTGAGTTTATGGTCGTAAACTCCTAACCTTTTGACCATTTGTTGGTTTGAAGTATTCTAAGCTATTCCAAGCATTCCTACTTCATGATTTAGCCTTAGGAAGTGTTGTGTGGCATCAAAACACTCCTAAATGGATTTTATGGTCTAAGGACCATTTCTACATGAGTTTACTACCTTAAACTCATGAGTTTACTACCTTAAACTCCTAAGTTCGGTATTTGGCAATTTTCAAGTCCTTTGCTCAAACATGGCACTAGTATAGGTTAGATTCTAGGCATAATGAACATCCATGGGACATTTATGGGACTTTTACACCTCATTTGAGGCGTTTAGGGTTTTAGGAGCTCCCCAAACCGTAAACACATCAAAATATATGATTTTGGTGTTTTTTGTGTGATACACTCATCAAGGATGGATCTAGACAAGTCCCTAAGGCATTATGAAGCATCTAGACACCCTAAAGCACCCTAAGGCACTATATTTGGTGTTTACGGTTTTGGGAGCCTCCCAAAACCATGAACACCTTGTTCTTGGTTTTCTAGGGACTTTTCCTTGGTATAAACATGTATAGCTAGATTTAAATGACTCTGGGATAGAAGTACTTACATTGTGGAAGCTTGAAATGAACTGTAAGTCCAAGAACACTAGTGTGTGTTCTTGGTGTTTTGGAAAAACTAGTCAAAACACATAAATTATTGGATTAAAGGATGTACAATCACTCGATTAAGTGATATACTAACTTGAAAGTGTTAGAACACTTACTAGTTTGAAGATGTAGAAGAAAATCAAGGATGATACTTGAAAGGATATTTTGGAGTTTACTCTTTTGGTGTTTAGGGAGTAAACTCAATAATGACTAGTCTTGGGGAGTAAACTCATACATAGGTATGAGTTCACGGTGTTTGAGTGATTTTTCAACCCAAAGCTAAAAGTTTGGTCGGGAATTTCTAAGACGCGAGGTGTTTGCGGTTTTTAAAATTCAAAACCCGAGACGACACTTTCTTTCACCCGTTCGTTTAAAAATAATATTAAAATAATCAAACAAACTTTATATTTCTTAAAAATAAGAAATAATGACATTGACTTATGATATGAAGTGGTTGACTTTTAGGGTTTGACCGAATGGAAATTTCGGGTTGTCACATAAGGAGATAGCCTTTTTTGGCTCATCTAATAAGTTCAAGAACTCCTCATAAAGATTGAAGAGTTGGATGGCAGCAGGATTCGGTTTCGAAAAGATCTCCTGTGTTGGACTGTCATTCTTCTGAAACTTCTTCATATAATTATCATCGAACGTAACATAGTAGGGTTATTCAATCCTTTTGGATCTTTTGTTAAGAACTCGATACGCTTCAGAAGTTAGAGAATACCCTAGGAAGATACCTTCGTTAGCCTTCACATCGAATTTGTTCCTTTGTTCCTTCGAGTTGAAGATAAAGCAACTGGAACCAAAAACATGGAAAAACTTGACATTAGATTTTCGATCATTTATAACTTCATATGGGGTGACATTGAATCGCTTATTGAGGATGGATCGGTTATCGGTAAAGCATGTATTTCCTATCGCATTTGCCAAGACGTAAAGTGGCAGATTTGCGAATGACAACATGGTTCTCGCAGGTTCGCACAATGAGCGGTTTCATCTTTCGATTACCCCATTTTGTTGAGGAGTATAAGGATATGAAAATTTGTGGGTTAATTCTTTCGCAGTCAGGAATTCTTCAAACACTTTGTATTTGAATTCTAGTCCATTGTCACTGTGAATGTTACGAACCAGTTTTCGTAGTTGAAGCTCCATCTGCTTATGAAGTCCTTGAGCTTAGGATTGGCTTCTGATTTCTGTTTAAGAAAATTAACCCAAGTGAATCAGGAAAAATTATCTACAATTACGAGAATATATCTATTAGCACCAATTCTTTCAGTTGAAGAAGGACCACAAAGGTCTATATGCAAGAGTTCGGGTGGTTCAATGGCTTTCGTGTTCATAATCGTTAGATGACTCCTTCTGCTCTGTTTTCCCATTTTGTAGGCTGCACACAGATGTTCTTTGTCAAATTTCAGAAGTGGTAATCCTCAAACATAATCACCAAGAACAACCTTCTTGATATCTTACAAATTGAGATGCGAGAGTCTCTTGTGCCATTGCCAGCTAACATCAGTGGAAGCTTTCGCAAGTAAGCAAATAGTTGGCTTCCCATTGATGGGATTCATATTCTGCGGATACATTTCGCCTTTGTGTTTTGTTTTCAAGAGCATTGTTTTGGACTTCTTCTCGACTATCTCCGATCCTTCGTTGGCAAAGGAAACTTTCAGTCCTTGTAACATCCGGATTCCCAGGTATATTTTTTTATTCTTTTATTTTTGGAAGTTGTGAGGAGACTCGGCGAGTTGGTGTTTAAACTCGCCGAGTATGGTCATGGATTCGTATCCAGGTTCACAGTTGGACTCGGCGAGTTAAAGAGTGGACTCAGCGAGTCCACGCTGTTTAATGAAACCCTAATTTTCGGGGTTTGGGACCTATTTAAAGGCCTTTAAGGCCGTCATTTAGAGCTACCAAACCCCAGAGAGAAACCCTAAGAGATCTAGAGCGCTTGTGAGGAAGGAGAGGCCATTCTTGATCTTTTTGTGGGTGTTTTTGCAAGAAGGAAGTGACCAAGGCAAGAGGAGGCTAAAGGAGGTGCGATTGTGGTGACTTCAGAGTTCATAGAGTCCATATTGAGGTATTTATTCGGACCTTCTTCAGTTTTGGTGTTGATTATTAGAGATAGGGTTTTCTAACCTCCTTTAGAGGATGGATAAGTGGAGCAATTGGTCCCTTCTCGAGTCTATGCTTTGGATCTAGACCCAAAGAGGTCCAGAGACCTTAACCCTTGGAGCTTTATGAGTTATTTTGGGAGCCATGAGCTCAGGATGTCATTTTTGGGGCTAAATCACCAAGTTAGACCATTTAGATGATATGTGAGTGTCAAGGTCTAAACTTTACGTGAATATCATGCTTGGGAAGGCTAGATCTATGAATTAAAGGAACATATCTGACCTCAGGAGGTATATGGCGTTTGTGCATGGCATGAACTCGCCGAGTCCAAAGATCAGACTCGGCGAGTAGGATGAGGGTTTCCCGTAAGTCACTCAGTGAGTAGACTTGTCGAGTTGGGGACATAACTCGGTGAGACAGGGAGAGTTAGGGGACTGGAGTTCAAGGCGGAACTCGTCGAGTTGCTCTTGAGACTCGGCGAGTTGAGTCAGGGTGGCCCCGCGATTCATGCCAGGTGTGACTCGTCGAGTAAGGGGATGGACTCGACATGCCAAGAGGCACTAAGAGAGTCAGTGGACATGTGTAGACTCGCCGAGTCGCCCAAGTGCACTCGACGAGTCGGCTCAATGTTTGACCGTTGACTTTTGTTGACTTTTAGCGTTTGGTCAACAGTGAGGCCTTTAAGCCAGGAGAGGGGTAAAATGGTCTTTTACCCTTTTGAGGGTGTTAAGAAAGGTTTGAGTATAGTTATATTTATGAGAGTATTTACTTTATGTGATTAGGCGGAGGCTAGATCACATTTCTACCGAGTCAGAGACTTACCGAGACACCTGAGGTGAGTCTTCTCACTATACGTTACCTAGAGTGGTATTATGTGTTGACCAGAAGGTCTTATGTGTTACGTATGAGATTATGTGCTATGTGATATATGTATGTTGTATGATGTTATAGATCGGACCGGAGGGTCCAACGAGCTATGACCGGACCAGAGGGTCCAACGAGCTACGGGACTGTAGGGTCCCGCTGAGACACATCGACCGTAGGGTCTTATTATAGCCTCGAGTGGCGTATGTGTTTTATGTGGGATTTTGGGGAACTCATTCAAAATTTATGCTTACAATTGTTGTGTTATGTGTTTCAGGTACTAGCGAGGACCGTGGGAAGGCGCCGGCGTGATTCGTACACACTAGAGAGAGAGTTTGATTTTATGATCTTGGGATATGTTATGTTTCAAAAACTAAAATTGGAAATATTTGAGAATGTTTTTATATGAACTTGGTGGATGAAAAATGAGAATTTTGTTTTGAAATTTACGTTGTTACAAGTTGGTATCAGAGCCTTCGTTTGAGGGATTCGGATGCATTATCGGGTGTATCTGAACTCAAACTGAGGATTTGAGGAAAATTTTTGATAATGAAGAAATTTTTTTGAAAAGAGTAAAAAGAGTTTTGAGACAAACAGAGCAGAGCCGTGTGTATGATCAGCCAGCGCCCGAACGGTGAATCCCTAAAAGTACCCTTACATTATGTGTTATGAGATATGCTATGTTACATTACACATGCTAGAGTAGGCTAGGTTTTTATATTAGGACTAGCGTGGCCTGATTTGTGATGCCTTAGAATAGGAGATTTCTGTTGCTGAGATGCTTTGAGACCGAGTAGATAGCAGTTAGGAGCTCATGAGAGGGCTATCGGAGGGTAGCCAATGCATAATGAGAGTAGAGTACTTGTAATCCAGGATCCAAGGATTTGACAAGCTGAAATTTATTCTGTCGTTATAACCCTTTTCCGTTAATAGAATATTCTATTTTTATTAAGATTTCGTTAATATTGGGGTTGGCAAATAAATAATTGTTTTATTTTATTTTATTTTATTTTATTATTTTCGTAATGAAATAAATAAAAACATGTGAATTGCCCTCCTGTTTGGTTGGAAAAAGCTTTTAATTACGACCATTTAATCGGGTAACAATTTTAAACCCCGTTTAGCGTCAGTATTTGGTAGATTCCCACCTAGCCCCAAACCCAACCCCTATATAAAGGGTGAGTGGGCACTAGATGGAGCTTTTTACCACTCTAGTCACTCTCTTTCTACTTTCTCTCTCTACAAGTGGGTTTGTTCAAGAATGACCTCATTCAACCTCCAAATCGTAGGTAATACTCCCTAACTTGTTTTCTAGCTTTGCATTCATACAAACTAGAGATTTAATCACTCAAAAACCTTAAAAACTCGAGTTTACGGTTTGGGAATATCTCCCAAAACCGTAAACACCCTTAAGGGGGTTTTTGTAGCCCAAAATCCCTCCAAAACTCTTCTAATACTCATCCTTGACTTAGACACATACATGCATGAAGCTAGAAACCAAAAATCGGGCCTTTAGGATAGTAAACATGAGTTTACGGTCCATGAATATTCATGAACTGTAAACATATAAACCGTAAACACCATAAATGGTGTTTTGGTGCCCCTAACTCCTTCCTTAACATGATTTTTGGGATAGAGACTTGTTTGTTTGAGCTTAGGACCACAAAACACGAAGTGAAGGATGTGTTAAAGGGTTTACGGCCATACACCCTAGTGTTTACGACTGTAAGCTCCCATGGAGTGGTCCAAGGACCGCAAACTCCAGTGGAGTGCCCTATTTGAACCCTAAACACCCCTCAAGCCTTGTATTTGACCCTAGAACCCTTCCTAGTGATACACGAAACCTTAAGGCACACAAATATACTCTTCCCATGAGTTTACGGCCGTAAACTCATGGGGGAATAGGTCCCACAACCGCAAACTCACCTAAGGTGAGTATTTGAGGAGTAAACTCCATAGTGAGGCTTTACACTAGTTCCTTGCAACCCAATAGCCTTCTAGCATTTAAAACAAAGTGTTTTCATGCGTTAAGGTGTAATTACTTACTTATTTAGTGATTAGATAACTAACTAGACACCATTATGTGTCACCACGTGTTTCATAGGATCCGTGCGAGTGTTCATATTCTCATTTGGCGTCTAGCACTCTACCCGACAACTTCACCCACTAAACTCGCTGCAGGTGAGTTCATACCCCTTAATTAACCTTTTCAAATGTTTGTATATGTTTTTTTTTTTTTTTGGGGGGGGGGGGGGTGGGGATATAGGTTAAATGCAACAAGTTTTAGTATCAAATCGTATGTGATTCATAACTTGCAACCAAAAAGGGAATTTCTATACTTTTAGCTACTTGTCAATAAAATTGTTTTAGATAATCATCAAACGCATTTTCAATGTTAAATTGTCATCAAATTATTCTCAAATTGCTTTTAAATTACTTATCTTTTAAACTATATCTACAGCAATATATTTATATAAGTAAGACTTGAAGGACTTAGGACCGATAACTTGCCTTATTTCCTGGTCTCGTTTGATTGTGGTCTTAGGGTATATTAGTATCCATCCGATTGTCATTGATTTCTTAGTTATATATCATATATATTTGTGTTAGACATGAAAGTCTTCATCTTTTTCGATACCTTTGTAAATCAATGGCCTGCAATCCCACACTCTATTTAACTATAATGGGTATAGTTAAGACTACTACTCATTACTTCTATTACTACTATACTCACTATAATCGCTACTATTACAAGTTAATGCATGTTAAAGAGAACACTCTATGTACTATACTAAGAGTTTAGTCTACTATAACACAAGAGAATACACTAATCAAGAGTATAACACACTACCCCTCTATACGGCACTCTATTGTGTAAATACCATGTAACCAAGGCTTCCCGGAAGGAAAGCAACACTACATGTATAGATCTATACAGGACGGACGCTATTACACCCCGACTGTTCACTACAGTCCGAGCCGACTAGGCCGAGGGGTGGCACTACATCACTACACTACGTATGACCGGGAAGGTCATCGGGCTCTCTATTATCATTCAGTTTGGTTACATGAGGGATTACATCCATATCCAAATTAATACACTAAGGCTTAAAGTCTAAGCTAACATCCTTAAGTAAATAAACATCTATTACTAATTGAAGTTTGCAACACTACTACAGCCAGCCGGCATAACTTTTCCTCATCCACGTTACTTGAACGAGGTTTATTACTTTATTGTTATAACTTAAAGTTTCAATGAAAATACTTTTACAGACTCGAAGGATTTAACTTACAAATGTACAATTCTGGAAAATATAGGATTTTCTAGGGATTTCTACTACTCACAAACATAAATTTCAGTTTTTACATTACATGCTTGTAAACACTTTTATATAAACAACGACACTAAATTCTTATGAACTCACCAGCGTTATGCTGATACTCGTTTTCAAATTAACTTGTATCCTTAGGTCAAAGATAGACAGGTACTCGTGTAGCTTTTGATAAGATGGAGCGTATACAAGATTCATCTTTTATTTTTGTTTATACTTTTGGTATCTATTAATTGTGTAGAACACGCTTGGAATTAAATTCTCTATATTAATGCAATGGTTGTTGTCGCTTGTTTTTACTATTATGCAATTGTTATGATACTGTACATGACGTCCTCCACCCCAGAACGTATTCCGCCGTCCTCGGTTTTGGGGTGTGACAAAGGAGGAGGACTTGGAGTGAATATTGATGAGGTGTGGTCAGTAGTATTGGGCCCGTACTACTGCAGACACCGAATCAGTGGGCATTTCAAGTAAGAATCTTTTGGATAGCTGAGGACAAGTAGGGTTACGTCATCGAGTATGAGTATGCTCGATCGAGTATCTGATATTTATTGTTGTATTTCAGAGGCATCATGGTTGGGACTCGACACACACCTGAGAGCAGTGGTGTCAGCGACGAGGACATCCGTCGATTGATTCATGAGGAGGTGGCTGCTTCCATCCGGGCTGAGATTCCTGAGATGTTTGGGGACATCAAGACCACATTGATTGAGACCTTTGATGAGCAGTATGCAGCACTGACTGAGTCTGCGGCAGCTGCAGCTACTACTGTTGTTGTTGCTGCCAAACCTCAGGGAGGTGACTCGTTGTTGATTCGGGAGTTCAGCAACACGAAGCCACCAGAGTTCGATGAAACGTAGGACCCGATTGCTTTGATGAGATGGATCTCTGACATCGAGGGATGTTTCTATACGTGTTCCTGTCCAGAGCACTTGAGGGTAAGGTTCGCTCTGAACCAGCTTCGTTTGGGAGTGAAGGATTGGTGGAAGTTCATGATGGCGAACTTCACTTTGGCGGAGATTTTTGAGGTGACCTGGGAGAGGTTCACCGCAATGTTCAGAGACAAGTATGTTCCCCCGGTGGAGAGGGAACGGTTGATTCAGGAGTTCTTGACCCTGAAGCAGGGTATTGATTCTGTGGCAGTGCTCACCAGGAAGTTTCATGAGAGGGAAATGTTTTTCCATGAGCAGGTGTCCTCTGAGCAGGCTCGTATGAGCCGTTATCCGAGTGTTTTGAGGAGAGATATTCGGGAGTTCGTGGTGAACTCTATTTACCGGACATTTGCTTAGTTCCAGGCAAATGACCAAAAGAGGGAGATTGAGTTGGAGACTCAGGCCAGGGAGGAGGCCAAGTCACAGAGGGCGGATCGGCGACCGGCTCAGTCTCAGCCGACAGCCAAGCGAGTTAGACCCGCTGATTCGAGATCTGTAGGCGCGAAGGGCCGCACTTGTGGGAAGTGCAGCAAGAGTCACGAGGGGTCGTGCAGAGCTAGAGTATGTTACAAGTGCGGGAAGGAGGGCATATCGTGAGGGATTGCCCCTAGGGATTTTCGGTTTGCTTTCATTGCAACCAGACCGGCCATCGGAAGGCCGAGTGCCCTCAGCTACTTCAGGGATCAGTGCATGGATCTGCGCCTGTTGCTAGGGCTACCGAGGTTCGTGATGGGTTTTAGCCAAAAGACATCCTATGTGCTCATGCAAACCCTAAAGCTTGGATCTAGGTTTCTCTATTGTACATGCTTTTAATCAAAGACTAAAAACCCTAAATCTAATCAATATAACATATGAATAAGGGTTTAGATCATACCATGATTGTTATATAGTAATAACAATCTCAATTCCTTGTTGTATTGACTTTAGAAAGCTTAGAGTCACAAATGTCACTCCTCTAATGGCTCACAAACACCAAGAGCAAGAGGATGAAGAAGAGAAGAGAAGGAGGCTTCCCAAAACGTGTAGAAACCCTAACCAGTTAGTTCACCACGTTTTTGGGGCTTAAGGGTTCCTTAAATAGTGAGGCTATTAGGGTTATCTAACAAGGAAACCCTAATTTGGATGCTTAGGCCCTAAGCAACCCATGAACCCCTTTCTTAAAGGCCAATGGGTTTCCCCATAGAATTCGTCCACCCCCTTAATAAGGAGTCCGTTAGCTCAATATTTAACTATCACACAATTGACAGTTCTAGTCCCATAAGTTTAATTAATGTCTTTTAGCCACAAACTTAATTCTTATTAATTCTTGACTAATATTAATTAAACAATATGATTTCTCCTTTAATATATTATTCTCATAATATATTAATAAATCATAATTAACCCTTTCTCTCCATAATTCATCCTATCAAGTTGCTTTGGTGAAGGCAACTCAAAAGGACCATGCACCATCGGGTCAAGTACATACCAAAATAGTTATTGACTTAGACACTAATCCAACAGTCTCCCACTTGGATAAGTCTAATAACTATTCTACATATGACTTCAGATCCTGATATACAATCGTAGCTTTCCAAAGCCGCTATCAACTCTGATCTTATCAGATACGCATGTCCTTTAGATAAGGGATCATATTTTCCTCCATTCTAGATATTATCGTATAGACTGAGACATGGATCTAAATCATTCTCTCTGTCTATGTGCTGTTTCCCGAATTCAGATTTATGACAACTGACAACAGACTACAATTAAACACATCAATTTAGTCCCGGCTTGGCCAAGTGCTTAGGTGCCATCACTAAATAATCAAGGGGCCCACATATATTGCTTTTATCCTACTTTGGATAAAATGAACGGATAAACTTTGACTCAATGCTCGCTTGCACTTACTCACCAAATCACACACAACAATATGTTTTATAACACCAAGTTACTGGTGTATTTAGATATTATCAATGTGCAACCGACTCGCAAGATATAACTCACACATCTCGGTTTCAAGAATATAAGATGTTATCGTCTCACTAATCACTCGTGATACAAATCCATGAAGTGATCCAAGTGAGCGTGGGTTTAAACCAATGCTCAAATCTCATTCATAAGCACTCATGAACATTGCAGCAAACATTTGCTAATGTCTAATGCTCTTTAGACAATCCACACACCAATTCACGACAGTCTTCATTCATACCTACTTCCAATCACATGAACGACTGTGGTCCGTTCGAATAATTTTAACTGTTCTTAACCAATTAAATTATTCAGGAAGTCAAAACATGCAAGGTGAAACACAAGAATAATACTAATCCCATATGGCCTCAAACCTTTGAGTATAAATAAAACACCTTTTATTTATCACCATATCGATTACTCATTATTTGTCGTTTCGGGTAATCAACTTCTTACTTGAATTATTACCTATACTTGTCCCATGCTCTTAGCATGCACACAATGTTTACCTATGGTTTTTACTTTGTGAAATAGATCAAATGAACACATTACCAATCATACTCATTTCACAACTCCTAATCCTTTCTACAAGTGAAAGAATATCAAATTCTTGCTACTTATAGAATATGCTAGATTCTAACATTTTATGCAATGATCCCTTTTGTAATGTCACTGCACCAAGGTCACAATGACTATTGCCAATGAATTACAAAGTCCTCTATCGGGGATTGTTAAAAGACAATTCCATAGATGTGATGTCTATCACGCAAAGTACATTCCTTTGAACACCCTTTTGCATAAAAGTTTCTAATCTAGGCATAGATTCTTAATATCCAACTCCCAATATGGAAACGTTTCCATATTTTCCATATGACAACTCGTTCTTAATAGAATCTTTTCTATTCATAATAATGTCGATATGGTCCATCCAATACTATACGTCCAACTACTCACAAGCGACCAATCCTCGGCGAACTTTGGATTGTCCTTTGATAGTTGTTTAATTATCTTAGTCAAAACCGATTCTTGTCCTTTTTCCCTCTAAATACGCTGGACATTTTGAAAAAAATTTAGAACGGTCAAATATTATAGGATCTACAATCGATCCTATACCCGAAGCGTATGGGACACGATGCATAATGTCTTACATGAAGATTTAATACTTTATCAGTCTTCTGCCATAATATTTTATGTGCTACGTTCTTATAATTCGAATTATGAAGAGGAATGTCGTAATCATAATCGAAATTTAAGAACACACTATGTATCTTTGACTAAAAATATTAACATTCCACAACCTAAGCCTTTAGATTTGAATTGAAGCATAATATTCTCTCCCTTGATTATAGCAAAACAACTATTCAACCCTTACAACTTTGCAAAGTATGACTCTTGTTTTCTATAATTAATATTGCTAACTTGCAATACTTTCCTTAATAATCATACAATCATAACATTTATGCTCCCACTATCATGATGATTATTTTAAACATAACGCTTATGCTCCCACTAGCTTTGACATGTATTCAGAAACAGCTTAACTTGCAGAAAACAATACTTATTGAATTTCTTAAGTTCATGTTTCTAATACCTAATGCTTTGATAATCCTTTATCTAAGCTCATACACGTTTCCTTTAGATAGCTCATATGTGTGTCTAAACAATTAAGACTAATTGCCAAATCTCACAATTCGAATCATGGAAAGGGATACCGTAACCATAATCGAATTCGAGAATCCAATTATCACAATCACTATCTTCTTAAAATCACTTTTAGTGAAAGCATTTCCTCACAGTCATTTTCATGAAGGAGGGAATCTTATGACACTTAGATTTTAATGGTGTATGTGTTCCTATCCATGTGAATTTGTCAAAACCAAAGTTTACGACAAATTCAAACTCATATGGACCGAACTTTCTTAATCTTGATTTCTTGCCTTATTGTAACACAGCTGTCCACCATGTCTTCCAAGTAGTTAAGCAGCTCACCCTTTCCTATCTATGTACTTTTCATTGATTAAGGTCCTTACCTTTTATGCATTCAAATGAGAACTCATAGAACTAATATGCATAATTAACTCAATTGGAACGGCACAGAAACAAGATAATGTCAACATGATAGGTGCTAGTGATGATCGATAAGGTTTATTCTTGATTTGTTCTTGAAACCTTTCAAGACCATTGAGACTCCCACTGACTCCTTGACATATAAGATTCTCTTGTCAATAAACATTTCTTGACAAACTAATATTCAAGAGTTAGTGTAGCTTTTATCAAGACAAAACACTTCATAAAATTGGTCCTAGTTGGTCTATGTCTTATCCAAGACATCACAACTTACCAATTCCAAATGTGCAAAAATAAGAAAACCTTTTTCCAAATTCTACATTTCATGAATGTTATAAACCTTCCTAAGATTTGTCACTCAATCTCACAATCTTACCTCTAAGACTTGTTTTGGAATGAAGTATGATTGACTTCTTGATTTAACCATTTCTTCAATTCTTGATTCCTCTTCTTAGACATACAATTGTGCGAAGATTTACTTAGCGGATCAACTGAGATATGGTTCTTAATCATTAAGACATATCATAAGGCATAACAGGTACTCTCCCTTCTTCTTAGAATAGAGAAACTTTTATCTTTCTGCCTACTTGATTCTTCTTATTCGTTCTGCTATTGATTTAAACCCTTACAATCAATTCAGAATTACACTTAATCTTATAAATATAATCATATTTAGTAAACCTTTAGTAAATCATGACGAATACCTTTGTTACTCTTGCGATGGACTTGATCAACACACAACTTTGTGTACTTGATCTCTTAGTCCTTCACTTGACACTTGTCAACGAATTAGTCTAATTTCCAAATATGAAATTTCTCATTCATCGTGCAACCATGTTGCATGATTCCAAGTTTCTGTCCAACTGAAACTTGGGCGATGAGAAACTCTCCCTATTTGGTAAATTCTTGACTTTTCCACAAATAACATAATTAAGAATCACATCCATTCGTTGTAGAAATATGCAAACATCAATTTTTTCATAACGATTTCATTGCAAGGAAATAAATAAATAAATGAGTCAAACCAAAATTTATTTTATTCATAAAAGCAGCGGAAAACATTTTGTCCTTACAATGCAAAATCAATTGAAAAACTATGTAACAAATATTCCTAACGACTCTATCATAACTTTCTAAGCTCAAAATCTAATCTTCAAATCCATTTATTCGTGATTAGACTCATCTTGCTCTTTCATCAAGCTTCCTCTCTTTTCACTGATCCTGCAAAACATTCAAATGCAATCTTATCACATCATGTATTAAGAATCAACGAATAGGAACTTAATGGAGTTAGATAGTGGATTTTACCTGAAGCACAACCATACTCTTTGACTCTACCATCTTCTGGACTCTTCAGACTTTTAGAGCAGACTTGCATCCAACGCCCTTTCTTTTGGCAACAAATGCAGGTTGGTTCTCCTAGAACGTCCTTGGAAGCATGGTTGGTTGACTTTCCCAACAAATACGATCCATTGCTTTGCCAAATCATTTCTGATTCAGCAGGAATGAGCATGTAAGTTAGTTCAATGAGGTTTTCGTCGTGATCCATCATATAGTACTTTCTTTTGAACTCATTATATGATTCGGGAAGTGACTGCAGAACCCAGTTCATAGCCAACTTATCCGGGAATGATGCACCCAACATTATCAACCTATCGATGTGTGATTTCATTCCTAGAACGTGGGCACACACGGGTTTACCATCTTCATGTTTCATTTCCAATAGGGCTTTAGTGACATTGAACCTTTCAATTCTTCTATCTTGTGGGTTAGGGAGAATAACGGGAGGAGGTGGAGGAAGTGAAGCATGATTTCTTGGTCCTCGATCGAATCGTGGAATATCATCTTCATGTGGAATGCTTGTTCCATGGGATTTGGGAAGACCATAGTTGTCGTACTTTGACATCTGCAAAATGGGAGAAAACAAATTCAAGTTAGTTGATTGATTGAGTCCTTAATAAATCAACCAAATGAGATATTAAGGCTAGGACCCAACACAATATTCCACAACTCGGGAGAGGGCTACCGTAACCCAAATTGCAGAACATTTGAAGGTAAGTGAATGACGATTCACTAATTTTCCACCATTAAAAAACGAAAAAATAAATTTAAGTTTTAAATCTATGAAAACTCCTAGATCCTTTGAGATTCATCGAACATTTCAATGGCATGTTTAAATCTCAATATGCCCCTCTAGTTTGTGACTGGGATGCCGAGGATCACAAAGAGGGTGTGAATAACCATGCAAATCTACATAGTGCCCTCACATGTTACAGTCACCTATTCGATGTGCCGGTAAACCACACACGCTCCACCGAACTATGACAAACATTGAGTCACCCTTTGCTACCTTTGCTTAGAACCATTTAGTGTGCCGGTAAACCACACGCGCTCCACTAACGTCTTCGCAAGGGCACAAAGTGTAATTTCATGGAATTGCATCAATTCGCTTTTTCCTAAGGTAACTAAGATTGAGAATTTGTAAAAGCATTTAGTTACTTTTGTATTTCATTATACTTATAATGGAAGGTTTATGTCCTATCCTACCCGTTCGGCTAACGACCCTCCACTAGTCAATAGTGCGGTGGGTAAGAGTGGATACCCATTCAATCGCCATTTTATAGGCAATTTCCTTAAACACCCCTTATAGACCAGCTTCGTGAATGAGGCCTACTAACGGTAAGACTGACTTTTACTCATACATATATATAATGTTAGACTTTTAATGTTATATATAGTATAGGGTGTATTTTACATTTTTAAAATACTAGGTGGTCTAATTTAATAATTATACTGTTAATTTAATTAAATTTGAACCTAAACTTTATGGATTTATTAAATTTCCTTTAATTATACACCTTAATTAATTAACAAAACCATAAGGGTGTGATTTGAACTTTTCAAACCTATACTAGGGTTTTAGAATTTAATATTTCTAAATTAAACTTTTAATCAACTTTTAAATTCCAAAACTTGAGGGCAAGTTTTGAAACATTTCAAAACATTAGGGTTTAGAATTTAAATATTTCCAAATCAACCTTTTTAATCAAAATTTAAAATCCAAAACTTGAGGGCAAGTTTTTGAAACCTTTCAAAACATTAGGGTTTTAACTATTTAAATTTCAAAACAAAACTATTAAGTTCAAATTTAAACTATAAAACCTAAAGGGAAAAATTAAAACTCTTTTTTTTCACAAGATAATTCAAATCTAAATTACAAATAATCAAATTTTATCTAATAAAACAAGTGATTATCTAAATTTTGACAATTATCTTCTATTTAGGTAAGGATAATCACCAGATATCGATAAAATTCGTATTTTATAACAAAAACATATTTAAGGTAATTATCCAAAGCCAAAACAGGAAGAAAATCGCGAATATTAGCTGTCAGACGATTTGACTCGTCGACTCTGGACCTGGACTCGTTGAGTACAGCTGACTCGGCGAGTGCACCAAGTGACTCGGCGAGTCAAACACTCAGAATCCAAAAAAAATCGATTTTCAGTGCTAATTTCGATCAAATATGCATCAATACAATAGAAACCAATCTAGGCTCTGATACCACTGATTGGTTTTAGCCAAAAGACATCCTATGTGCTCATGCAAACCCTAAAGCTTGGATCTAAGTTTCTCTATTGTACATGCTTTTCATCAAAGACTTAAATCCCTAAATCTAATCAATATAACATATGAATAAGGGTTTAGATCATACCTTTATTGTTATATAGTAATAACAATCTCAATTCCTTCTTGTATTGACTTTAGAAAGCTCGGAGTCACAAATGTCACTCCTCTAATGGCTCACAAACACCAAGAGCAAGAGGATGAAGAAGAGAAGAGAAGGAGGCTGCCCAAAATGTGTAGAAACCCTAACCAATTAGTTCACCACATTTTTGGGGCTTAAGGGTTCCTTAAATAGTGAGGCTATTAGGGTTATCTATCAAGGAAACCCTAATTTGGATGCATAGGCCCTAAGCAACCCATGAACCCCTTTCTTAAAGGCCAATGGGTTTCCCCATAGAATTCGTCCACCCCTTAACAAGGAGTCCATTAGCTCAATATTCAACTATCACACAATTGACAGTTCTAGTCCCTTAAGTTTAATTAATGTCTTTTAGCCACAAACTTAATTCTTATTAATTCTTGACTAATATTAATTAAACAATATGATTTCTCCTTTAATATATTATTCTCATAATATATTAATAAATCATAATTAATCCTTTCTCTCCATAATTCATCCTATCAAGTTGCTTTGGTGAAGGCAACCCAAAAGGACCATGCACCATTGGGTCAAGTACATACCAAAATAGTTATGACTTAGACACTAATCCAACAGTTCGGCCGGTGAAGGCCGAGGCACCGAAGGCTCGTGGGAGAGCTTTCCAGTTGACTGCGGAGGAGGTCCGCGCGGCGCCTGATGTTGTGGCTAGTATGTATTCTATATTCATCTTTATTTGAGTTGAGTTATTATGCTTATATGATGATGTGTGTAGGTACTTTTCTTGTGAATTCTGTGCCTGCTTTGGTGTTATTTGACTCGGGTTGGAGTCGGTCATTTGTTTCCGTAGCATTTAGTCAGCACATTAGTATCCGACGAGAGGCATTGGATCGACCTCTATGAGTTTCCATAGCTGATGAGCGAGCAGTGTATGCTTCAGATGTGATTCGAGGATGTGTCCTTGAGATCTTCGGTGTGGAGTTTCTGATAGATCTGTTCCCGGTTACAATGGGGGATGTGTGTGTTATAGTGGGTATGGATTGGTTGAGCCGATATGGAGCTGTGATAGACTGCGAGCGTCAATTGGTGACGATTCGAGACCCTAATGGAGGAGATCTTATGGTGTACGGCAAGGGTACACGTGCTGGGTGAGCATTTTGTTCGGCCGCCAGAGCGAGACAGAGTCTACAGCAGGGTTGTAGGGGATTTGTGGCATATGTGATGGATGCGAGGGTTGATTCAGAGAGACCGAAGTCAGTTGATGAGGTCCAGATAGTGCACGAGTTTCCGGATGTGTTTCCAGAGGAGTTGCCGGGTGTGCCTCCAGAGAGGTAGGTAGAGTTCAGTATCGATTTGGTTCCTGGAGTTGCGCCTATCGCCAAGGCGCCTTATCACCTTGCGCCTCCAGAGATGCAGGAGTTATCCTCGCAGCTCCAGGAGCTGCTGGGGAAGGGGTTTATTCGGCCGAGTAGTTCGCCATGGGGGCACCTATCCTTTTTGTCAAGAAAAAGGATGGTTCACACCGGATGTGCATTGATTACCGGGAGTTGAACAAGCTAATTGTCAAGAACCGTTACCCGTTGCCGAGGATCCACGATTTGTTTGATCAGTTGCAGGGAGCATCTTGGTTCTCCAAGATCGATTTGAGGTCTGGGTATCATCAGGTGAGGGTGTGAGATGAGGACGTCCAGAAGACAACATTCCGGACTCGTTATGGGCATTACGAGTTCGTGGTGATGCCTTTCAGACTCACCAACGCACCGGTGGTGTTCATGGATCTCATGAACAGATTGTGTAGATCGATGTTGGATGGCTCGGTGATCGTGTTCATCGACGACACATTGGTGTATTCAAGATCAAGATAGCAACATGAGGAGCATTTGAGGGAGATCCTCGGAGTTCTGAGATCGGAGAGGCTTTATGCCAAGTTCTCCAAATGTGAGTTCTGGTTACGAGAGGTTCAGTTTTTGGGGCATCTCGTCAACCAGAATGGGATATTGGTCGATCAACCAAGATTGAGGCGGTCATGAGGTGGGAGGTGCCGAGATCACCCACCGAGATCAGGAGCTTTCTGGGTTTGGCCGGCTATTATTGGAGATTTACTAAGGATTTCTCCAAGATCTCCGTGCCACTCACCAAGTTGACCCGGAAGCGTGCTACATTTTCTTGGGGTCCGGAGCAGCAGGCCTCGTTCGAGTCACTTCGCCAGAAATTATGCGAAGCCCTAGTATTGGCCCTTCCGGAAGGGATGGAGGATTTTATGGTATATTGTGATGCATCGATATCCGGATTGGGAGCGGTGCTTATGCAGAGGGGGCATGTCATAGAATATGCATCAAGGCAGCTTAAGCCTCATGAGTCGAGGTATCCCACTCATGATCTGGAATTGGGAGTGGTAGTGTTCGTCCTCAAGATCTGGCGATATTATCTGTATGGGGTTTGGTGTACGATATACACGGATCACAAGAGCTTGAAGTATTTGATGGATCAGACCAACCAACCTGAATATGCACCAGAGGAGGTGGTTGGATGTGGTCAAGGATTATGATTGTGAGATCCTGTACCACCTGGGCAAGGCTAATGTTGTAGCCGATGCACTGAGCTGTAGGGCGGATGGCGCCCCGATGCGAGATGTTTGTTTGAGATTGACAGTGATGACCCCGGTGTTGGATGCTATTCGTTGGGCCCAGGCTGAGGCCGTGAAGCCAGGAAGCCAGAAGAGAGAACGAGTTGTCGGGCTAGTATCGGAATTCTTTACCGATAGTCGGGGGCTTATGACATTTCAGGGTCGGATATGGGTACCGTCGGTGGGCGGAACGCGTACCATTTTGATGGAAGAGGCTCATCGATCGAAGTTCTCGATCCATCCTGGGGCCACTAAGATGTATTTGGACCTGAAAAGGGAGTATTGGTGGCCCTGTATGAAGAGGGATGTCGCATGGTTTTTAGAGAGATGCTTGACCTATCCCAAGGTTAAGGCCGAGCACCAGCGTCCACATGATAAGCTGCAGCCGTTGGAGATTCCCGAGTGGAAATGGGAACAGATTACCATGGATTTCATCACCAAATTACCAAGGACTGCGAGGGGTGTCGATGCAGTTTGATTGATTGTGGACAGATTGACGAAGAGCCCTCACTTCCTGGCTATCAGTGAGAGCTCTTCCGCGGAGAGGCTGGCAGAGATGTACGTGAGAGAGGTGGTATCGTGGCATGAAGTGCCAATCTTGATTGTCTGAGATCGAGATGTACATTTCACTTCTAGGTTCTGGAAGAAGTTTCATGAGGAATTGGGTACGAAACTGCATTTTAGTACCGCATACCACCCACAGACTGACAGGCAGAGTGAGCGAACGATTCAGACACTCGAGGACATGCTCCGAGCATGTGTGTTGGATTTAGGTGGGAGTTGGGACATGTATTTTCCCTTGGCAGAGTTTTCCTACAACAACAGCCATCATTCGAGCATTGGTATGCCGCCCTTTCAGCTATTGTATGGGAGGAGATGTCGGACCCCCATTTGCTGGGGAGAAGTAGGGCAGCGTGTGATGGGTAATACCGAGATCGTTCTTCAAACGAAAGAGAAAATTCAGCAGGTCAGACAGAGGTTGTTGACCGCTTAGAGTCGTCAGAAGAGTTACGCGGACAGACGCCAGTCCGAGCTCGAGTTTCAGGTCGGCGACTTCATGCTCCTAAAGGTCTCTCCTTGTAAAGGAGTGATTCAATTTAGGAAGAGGGGCAAGTTGGGGCCCCGATATATTGGTCCTTTCAGGGTGATCATGAGGGTAGGCAGGGTAGCCTACCGTTTGGAGTTACCAGCGGAGTTGGGTCAGATTCATGACACATTCCACGTGTCGCAGCAATGAAAGTGTATTGCTGACGAGTCAGCAGTGGTGCCATTAGAAGATATTTTGGTTGCTACGAGCCTGAATTATGTTGAGAGACCGGTGGCGATTAGGGATAGGAAGATCGAGGTTTTGAGAAACAAGGAGGTGCCTCTGGTGCAGTTCCAGTGGCAGCATCGGAAAAGGTCAGAGTTGACTTGGGAGCTGGAGTGTGAGATGCGCGAGCAACATCCAGAGTTGTTTGCAGAGTGAGACCTCGAGGGCGAAGTCTAATTCTAGTGGGGGAGAATTGTAACATCCGGATTCCCAGGTATAACTTTTTATTCTTTTATTTTTGGAAGTTGTAAGGAGACTCGGCGAGTTGGTGTTTAAACTCGTCGAGTATGGTCGCGGATTCGTATCCGATTTCAAAGCCGGACTCAGCGAGTTCATAGCGGGGTTTGGGACCTATTTAAAGGCCCTTAAGGCCGTCATTTGCGGCTACAAAACCCCAGAGAGAAACCCTAAGAGATCTAGAGTGCTTGTGAGGAAGGAGAGGCCATTCTTGATCTTTTTGTGGGTGTTTTTGCAAGAAGGAGGTGACCAAGGCAAGAGGAGGCTGAAAAAGGTGCGATTGTGGTGACTTCAGAGTTTATAGAGTCCATATTGAGGTATTTATTCGGACCTTCTTCAGTTTTGGTGTTCATTCTTAGGGATATGGTTTTCTAACCTCCTTTAGAGGATGGATAAGTGGACCAATTGGTCCCTTCTCGAGTCTATGCTTTGGATCTTGACCCAAAGAGGTCTAGAGACCTTAACCCTTGGAGCTTTATGAGTTATTTTAGGAGCCATGAGCTTAGGTTGTCATTTTTGGGGCTAAATCACCAAGTTAGACCATTTAGATGATATGTGAGTGTCAAGGTCTGAACTTTACGTGAATATCATGCTTGGGAAGGCCATATCTATGAATTAAAGGAACAGATCTGACCTCAGGAGGTCTATGGAGTTTGTGCATGGCATGAACTCGCCGAGTCCGAAGATCAGACTCGGCGAGTAGGATGAGGGTTTCCCGTAAATCACTCAGTGAGGAGACTTGTCGATTTGGGGAAATAACTCGGTGAGTCAGGGAGAGTTAGGGGACTGGAGTTCAAGGCGGAACTCGCCGAGTTGTTCTTGAGACTCGGCGAGTTGAGTCGGGGTGGCCCCGCGATTCATGCCACGTGTGACTCGTCGAGTAAGGGGAAGGACTCGACGTGCCAAAAGGGACTAACAGAGTCAGTAGACATGTGTAGACTCGCCGAGTCACCCATGTGCAGTCGACGAGTCAGGTCAAAGTTTGATCGTTGACTTTTGTTGACTTTTAGGGTTTGGTCAACAGTGAGGCCTTTAAGCCAAGAGAGGGGAAAAATGGTCTTTTACCCTTCTGAGGGTGTTAAGAAAGGTTTGAGTATAGTTATATTTATGAGAGTATTTACTTTATGTGATTAGGCGGAGGCTAGATCACATTTCTACCGAGTCAGAGACTTACCGAGACACCTAAGGTGAGTCTTCTCACTATACGTTACCTAGAGTGGTATTTTGTGTTGACCAGAGGGTCTTATGTGTTACGTATGAGATTATGTGCTATGTGATATATGTATGTTGTATGATGTTATAAATCGGACCGGAGGGTCCAACGAGCTATGACCGGACCAGAGGGTCCAACGAGCTACGGGACTGTAGGGTCCCGCTGAGACACATCGACCGTAGGGTCTTATTATAGCCTCGAGTGGCGTATGTGTTGTATGTGGTATTTTGGGGAACTCATTCAGAATTTATGCTTACAATTGTTGTGTTATGTGTTTCAGGTACTAGCAAGGACCGTGGGAAGGCGCCGGCGTGATTCGTACACACTAGAGAGAGAGTTTGATTTTATGATCTTGGGATATGTTATGTTTCAAAAACTAAAATTGGAAATATTAGAGCATGTTTTTATATGAACATGGTGGATGAAAAATGAAAATTTAGTTTTGAAATTTACGTTGTTACAGTCCTATTCCTACCACCAACTGCGAAACACTAATGAGGTTGTGTTGCAGTCCTTCCACATAAGCAACCTTGTAAATTGAAAACTATGTAGTAGTTATCATCCCATATCCTTTGATTTCACCAAGAGAATTGTTTCCGTATTTCAATTTGCCTCCATCTTTTAGGGCTCTGAACTCTCGTAGTTCCTCTTTCCTACCTGTCATGTGACGCGAGTAGTCACTGTCGAGATACCATTCAGAGTCAAACTGATCGTAACGTATTACATGTGAAAGTTAAGCAGATTGAGGAGCCTAAAGTTGTTTGGTCCCTCGTGAGTTTTTCACTGTAAAATAAATAGAAGGATCAACCAGATAAGTTCGTTTTATTAAGGTTGTTTAATCTTTCTTTGTGATTTTAAAAACAGTAATCCTATTGTCTTTTGAGTTTGCATCCTTGGTGGATGGTTTCTTTTGTTTATTTTGGATTTGTTGTTTGATAACCTTTTTCTCAAATATCTTAGGATTAGCTTCAGATCTTTTGAGAGGAACTTTAGGCTCCGAAACCATCTTTCATTTGCCTTTAACTTCTTGCGAAGCTTTGGCTGAATCCGAAACATTCTTGTTGGGAAAGATGTGAGAGTTGGATTTATGCACAATTTTCGCATGATTTGGAAACGATAGTTTTAGAAAAACTTTTTGATTCGAGACCCGTGGAGCATGATTTTAGTGAAAAGTCTTAGCTTTCATATATGAAGAGACTTCGCATTTGGATTGACTTTTTCTCTATGAATGATATTTGGATTCTGAGACTGCTAGAACTGCTTTCTTTCCTTGAGATTCTTGTTGTATCTAGCATTCCTTTTGCATTTTTGAGCTACAAACTGCTCAGAGGATTTGTGAATACTGGCCCTAGGTTTTGGCTTTCTGGTAGGGGTTTCGGTCTGAACTGACGATGTGTCACTTGGAATGTTCTTAGTCCCACTTAGACTACCTTTTTTGTAGCCTGAATTGACTTTGTTTATAGGTTCTTCTATGTATCGGCTCTTCATTTCCCACGAAGTTATTTTAGACAGACCTTTGGTTTTGTCTGCATTGTCGATTGGAGCAGACCAAAAGAACTCATCATAGCCATCTTTGTTATCATCTTCGACCATGGGCGTTAATTCAACTATTTGATTTTTTATGAATACTTTAGTTGTAAAGACTTGGTTAGGAACAATTTGCATTTTTAGGAAAACAATTTCTTTGGCTTTGAAGACTTTATATTTGTTTTCAGAAATACGTGCGAACTCGACTGAATTTTCAAAAAATATGACTTTCGTAGGTATAGGTTCGCTTTTAACAAACTCAAAGCAGTCAACCTCGTCCTTTACATATATTTCACTCATATGACTTTCATCATCAAATTCAGAAACATTTTCAACATTATGTTTATTTTTTGAAATATAACTTGGTGTTTAGTGAGTTAAACTTCTGAACAGTTTCAGATTCAATTTGTTCTTTGTCTTTTTTTCTCTAAAAGTTGTTTAACCATGTTTTTGTGATATTTGGACTTTATGAAAGATTCAATTTTTTCTTGTCCTACTCTGTATGCATCTGAGGTTTCGTCTGAAGAGACGAGAGCTCGGTACCTATATCATTCCACGTCAATTTCATCCTTTTTTAACTCAAGAAAGGGTAAAATCTTCTTGCGAATTTTCCTGCCAATCTCACTACTTAGATGCAACTGAGTGATATTGAAATAAACTCTTTTGACAATCAAACAAAAATATTACGCTGTTTTAAAAGACTCAAATTATCTCTTTGTAAATAAATTGACTCATCCCTAGACTTAGACAAATCAGACTCCACGTAACACCCAGAATCAGAAAGGCCAAGAAAGGAAAGGAAAACCCTAAGTCAAAAGGGGGTCAACTCGTCGAGTCCAAGGAATGACTCGACGAGTCGAAGTGGACTCCGTGTCGCCGATTAAGTGACCGACTCAGTGAGTCGGCGAGTGGAGTTTGCAAGTCTGGTCTGGGTTGGGAAAGCCCTAATTCCGGGAATTGGTACCCTATTTAAGCTTCTTATTCTCTTCCCTAGGGTTCATTACATCATCTCTCGTCCAAAACCCCAAAACCCTAGCCACCCAACTTCATTTTTGCAGCTTTTGGTCAAGATTAAGGTCCGTCAGAGTGGATTTTGAAGGCTCGGAAGACAGGAGCAAGGATGGAAGTGTAGATCCAACGTTCATATCGATTTGACAACTGTTAGAAGGTAAAAAGTCTAGACCTTGAGCTTTCAATTGATAGATCCCCTTTTAGCTTGCTTTTGGTCACATTTTGATCATTTCCAAGATTAATAAGAGTATTAAACCCTTGAGGATGGTTTGGACAACAGATCTGGACACTCTTGAGCTTTAGAAGCTCAAAGTTGTTGGCTTTATCCAGCTAATGTCCCATTTCATGACTTAGGCCTTCATTGTAGCTTGGATTAAGTGTTCCAACCCCATAACTGCTTGCATGCACATAAACTTAGCAACTTTCCATGCAATGCTAGCATAAGGAGTCCAGATCTATGAGTTGGAGGTGTTGGGATGCACTGTAATCGACAAAATAGAGATGTCACAAGATGGACTCGACGAGTCAGTTCATGGACTCGACGAGTCGGGCCGAAAACTCGAACCCTTCTGTTTATGAGTCGGATCAGTGAGTGGGGTTAGAGAAAGAATCATCCAGTCTGTGTGCGTAATGGACATGAAGATCATGGACTCGAAGAGTTGTTCTACAACTCGGCGAGTCGGTTGAAGATGGTCCCAAATATTTAGTTGAAGGAGAACCCGTGGAATTGTTGCTAGACTCGAGGAGCAAAGTCGAGGTTGTTTGGGGATTTGAAGAGCATTGACTCGATGAGTTGGTAGAACAACTCGGCGAGTCGAGTCAACTGGAAGTTGAATCTTACCGTTTACTTTGACCTTGAGAAGGACCTAGACCAGAGTTGAACTAGTTGACTTCTAGAGGGCAGTTATGCTAAGTGTTGTTATTGGTATTGGTAGCTCGGGGAGCAGCAGCTCGGAGAGTTGTCGGATAGTAGCCAGATGGCAGTTAGGCTATGTTTTTTTTCATGTATATTTAAAATTCTAAATTCTAAGAATGACTCATCATATTATAATAGAAAATTAAACAATGTTTAATGAATTATGTTGTAGAATTGTAATATCTTCTTCACTGTGAATTTTCTAAACATATGTGCAAATATTTTAAATCAAAACATATATATATATATAACAAAAAAAATATTTTGTCCACCAAACGACAACCTTTATATTTTTACCCAAAAACAATGATACATGTATATCTTTAAAACCAAAATGGGAACATGTTTATATTTTTGATGCAAAACAGAAACATACTTATAGCTTTGAACCCACTGTTCTAAATGGTGTGCCATTGCGCGTGCTAAGGCACGCCATGGCGTGAGGCGTGATTTCACCATTACGAAAAGCTTCATAACGTTGCTGTTAGGAGTAACGTGTGACAAGGCGTACCATGGCGCGTTATGACATGTTATGGCGCATGTTTTTTCGTTTGATACATGTTTTTTTGATATTTTTTGTCTTTTCTAATCGGTGATACAAGTATTTTGTTTTTTTATTAACTTTTGTTATTAGTTATTGATATATCATTTCTAAAAAGTAGTTATATTTAATATAAATTTATATTTATATGGTAATATAATTATAAATTAATACAAAATCGTCGCCTTACTTCACGCCTTGAGAAACGCCGTGGCTCACTATGACTCGTCAACCTTGAGGTTTGGCTTTGCCGTCACGCCTCACGCCATTTACAACCTTGATTGAACCAAATACCAACGTTCTTTAGTTATCTCCCAAAAATCACCATATTTTTAGTTTTTAAACAAATAACTAATATAATTTGTTTTTTTAACCCAAAACATATAACTATTTTTAAAATATTTTTGCAAATCTACGACTAATATTACATTTTTTAAAATTTCAATTTTGTTTTACTTTGTCAACCGTTTAGCACACGAGTTATAACCTAGTAAAAGAATAATGGGACATTTCCTTTTACTCATTCATTTTGCAATACAACTTAAATTATCATTCTCTCCTCTTTTATGATTTGCACGTTTCACTTGAAAGTTAAAATAGAAATTTATCCATAATAATTATCACTTTGTGAAAATAAACCGTGATATTTTTAAAAGCCTTAATATCAGCCGATTATTATAAAAAAAGGTAAAATCCTATGATCATTTTTAATAAATAAATGTTTTTTATTACTTGTCACACTCTAATTTAATTTGTCAAATATTATTTTATAGTTATTTTGAATTTTTCCCAGATGTTATTCTATAAGTTTTTCTATTTCATTAAATTTCATATAATATTTTAATGTAATAATTGCAATAAATGTAATGATAAATAAATCTCAATTCCATTAATGAACTTATCTTTTAATTTCAAAACTCCTAAAATTAAAAATCATTAGTTTCTTTTATTTATTTCAATTATTTTTTTATATATTTTAAAAGATAAAAAAAAATTTCCATTATAATAATTCATTATTTTTCTTATTTGTTATAAATTCAAAGTTTTTAAATATTTTGACATTTATATTTAGCTTTTTAAAAAATAATAATAATAATAATAACCCATGTAATACATGGGTATCAGAGTTAGTTTAAGAATAAATTGAGTTAATAAATCCCACAAAAGAAATTTAAACAATTCAATTATCATTTTATCTCCTTCACAACAACGAAATAACTTGAAATAAACAAAATCCCAAAAAAAAAGGACATATATTTCGACATAATCTTAAATAATCTATATTACATATATCATTCATTGTTGCCCCTTCTCTCTTCTACCTTTTCAATTTGAAGCATCCTTGCATTTGCATAACACAACCCTTTTTTTTTATTTTTTTAATTTTTAATTTTTAATTTTTTTTATTTTTATTGTTTCACTTTTTAAGCTATTGTATTCATTTGAATTTCTATACGGTTATGTGTGTTATTTGTTTGTGTAACATCATTTTTTCATTATTTCTGGTTTCATCATACTTTAAAAAAATGACATTTAAACAAATACTATAATCTTAATTTCACTTTTTACCAGTTTTTATGGAAAAAAGTTGTTTTGAATATCCTCATATTTTAAATTTTATAATTTTCTAGGAAAAAATTGTTTTTATTAATTGACTTTGCAAAAGCAGTTCATTATATCATACATATAAAAAATGACATTTTAACAAATTCAATTATCTTACTTTAATATTTTACATAGAATACCATCTTACGTTAAATTTGACAATTTTCAAGTAGAAAATTGGTTTTATTATTGAATTGTGAAAATGTAATTCATTATTAGCATCATATTTTTAAAAAATGACTTTCATCGGATTCTTTTCAAATGCTTTCAAAAAGTTTTATTTTATCTACCTTAGAACTCATTAATAGAACAACAATAACGTTAATGGATACTACATTTTTATTATCTTTCACATATGAACCATTTATGTATTTTGTTTTTCATATTTTGACCATTTATGTAATCTTAATTAATTATTTCAGGTTAAAAGTTTTCTACTTTAAACGCATAATTGTTTTCATTTTTCGCTAATTTTTTAATTCTAACAAAGTGAGCAAACGTTAAAGACACAGGGCCATAATGGTAAATTTTTTCGGAACATTACTTTAAAAACATTAACAATTTGTGTGATTAATCTTCTTACTTCTGTCATATATAGCATCCTACTAACATTACATTAAAATGTCTAAAGTTTTTAGGTAGGCATTTGTAAATTTAATTTTTTACATATTTTTGAACCAAAAAACTACTTTGTTTCTCCTTTCAATAACATATTTTGGTTTGCCACGCTAGCTTTCACAAGAGACTTATTTGGACCAAAACCTTTGGAAACTGTAAAAGTAAGATGGGATTGAATTGGAGCTGCGCATTGGGACTTATTTGATCTTATATTGTTCGCATAACATTCGTGAGAGGTGAGTCTCCTCACCATACCAATGGGTCTAAGACACCAAGTCCGACATATTTTATGATATGTGGTACACTAGCAGTATTAGAGATATTTGGTATGGTAGTTAGCTTCATGCTAAGTAGTATGCTAGTTGTTATGTATATTTGAATGAAAAACCCCGGAGGGAGCCCGTGACAGTTGGATATAAGACCATTGGGGGGAGCCCATGGCAGGATGATATAAGACCATGGGCGAGCCCACGACCTCCTTATATGTTTATGTATGAGTTACGTAGGATGGTAAATACTTATGTGTTATATGATATGCTAGTTGATTATGTATATTTGCATGGAAGACCCACAGGGATCCCGTGGCAGTTGGATATAATACCACGTGGGGGAGCTCGTGGCATTCCTAGGTAAAGACCATGGGGGGAGCCCATGACATGAAGGTATAAGACCTTGGGAGGAGCCCACAACATCCTTATGTGCTAGTATGCATGGCTTGTGATGTATATGTAGATTTATAGTTGATATGATAAGTGTTTATATGGATTATATGTGCGGTATGCTCTCGGGAACTCACTAAGCATTAACTTACAGTTTGTAGATTTGCTTCAGGTACATATGAGCCCAAAGGCAATGATAAGGCTTGATGGCACGACGTGAACTCTCTCATGCGTTTTCTTATGGGACACTCTGATGATTCGAAATAAGATTGTACTTAATATGAATTTTGAAATGAATTGTATTTGAGATTTCATGATTTGTGGACAATATGTTGGTTAATCAAAAACGAAAAATTTCTTTTGAAAATTGAGTTGTTACACTACGAATCTGGAAACAAAGGATAAGAAAGAGCAAAACAAGAAATCAGAAAAATGTGTTAAAAACTTATATTGTCGAAAAATCAATTTTGCCGAAAAAGATGACCAGAATGTCATATTTGGCCAGAAAAAGACGTCGGAAATCTGAAAAACTCCTATTATCGATCATTATAGTATGTTTTAAACACAAAAACAAGTTTAAGGGTTAACAGTATACCAAAAATAATTAAATGATCAAATTTATATAAAGGGTATAATTGGTTAGCGTCTCAAATCATTATCCCCAATAAAGAAAGATGAGATTGAATTCCTTCAAAATAATAAGAAATGAATAGTTAATTCTATAAATGATGGAATGTCATATTTCAAAACAATTGAAATCTATCAATTTGGAATATTGAATTCGGACTCAAGTTCCACCAAGGAATCCATTCGGTCAATAATGACAATCTACACACCAAACAACATATTAAGCTGTCAAGTGCCTTAACTTTTTTTTTTTCTTTTGAAACCTATTTTTGTGGATAATATATTTTTTTTTTTTTATTTTGGTTTTGATTATCTATTAAAATTAAAAAGATAATAAAACCATAAACTTCTTTATATTAATTTTGGACCACTATTGCTATGAAAACAAACCAGTTATCAACAGTATGTACGTATTTGAATAATTAATATAAATATCTGACCTTGAATTTCATAATTTTTGCAATTTATCTTCATGGTTTCCACATGTATTAAACTTGTAATATCATGAAAATATGATGAAGTAACAATAAATTTAAACTACAGGTTTATTCAAAAGACAGAAAGAGATCTCAACCATCCATCCATGAAAACCATATAATACCATCTCAACCATGTAAAACCGTTCAATTATTCAAATTTATTCAAAAGACATATCACCGGCTGCCGACAAAAAGATAAATATCTTTTTTTCATCGGAGGCTATCTGCCACCGACGGTAGCATACATAACCTTTCACTCCCCCAACATCCCCGATCATGGTGACATACATACGCTATTACAACAAACGATTTACCATTTTATGATCGTAATTATCCAAATCTACACCAAAACACAACCACAATGATTCAAACGAAAAACAAGAGCCAAAATTCCTCCAGATCATGATGGTGATGGTGACTTCTTACATCTATTGTATGTTGTGCACTCTCGACGGAGATATCTTTTTTTGTCTCCTGCGCAACCCTTGCCCTTGCAACCCGGATAAGCACGTTGTAGAGCTCTATATGTGATTGGAAGACCTTTTGCCACCTCCATAATCCGCATATGTTCTTCTGTATCCATCAGAAAATCTTGCTCTTCGTCCTCTATAACCTGGCTGCAGTCCACCATGGCGCTGCCATTGCATGCCGCCATGGATCCGTCACAGTTTCTGATTATCGTCATCGTCAGTATGATTGATAGAGATAACAAGGCAGAAGTGAAGAACACTGGGTTACGTCTGTTAATCAACATCTTTGTTTTCTTGCGATGAGTTAGGTTTAGATGGTGTTTGTAGCTTGTTATAATGAAGTCGTTAATGGCAGATCATGGATATTAATTTTGGGTGTTGGTTATTGGACAATGACAACCATCAGCCTTTTAAATACTGGGGTCGATGGCTCAATAATTATTGAAGGAAGGAGTCTTTATACATGTCGTTTGAGATATACCTCCTTCTAAAAGTGGCTAATTAAATCTTTATGTTTGCGAAAATAAGTTGGTAGCTGCTATCTAAGATGTATTTTTATTTAAGTTTAACAAAAGTAGTTTTATTAAAATTTTTTAAAGGAACTTAAAGAAGCTTTTAGATTATGACTTTTTTTTTTCTAAAATAAATAGTTTAAGTTTGAAAAAAAGTTTTTTCTTCAATTATAACTTTTTTTAATAACTAAAAATTGAAAACTTCTAAAATATTTTCAAAAATTCGTAGCTGAACATACCCTTATCGTCATTAAAAATGGCATTAAACCTAGATTCATGATCATATATAAATAGGGAAAATAACTTATAAGTCCAACGAAATTTTCAAATCGGTCAAAAAAAACTTAATGATCTTTTGTCTATTTAATAAAAACCTAACAAACTTAACATTTTGTCTAAAAAATCTCAACTAACTTACATTTTGTTCAATTCTCATTTGGGTCAACTGACTAATGAAAGTCAACGAATGACAAAACTTATGACGTATAATTAAATATCAGAAAAATGACTTGAAAGACCAACAAAATTTTGAAACCGTTCAAAAAACTTTAATCATGTTTTGTCTGTCAAAAAAAGAATATCAACAAACTTAACCTTTTATCTAAAAAAAAACGCAACGAATTTACACTTTTGTTCAATTCTCATTAAAGACAACCTTATTCATTACGTATAAATTTAGTTGACAAATGACATGACGTTATATTTAATGACATTAAATAAACATATTTGAATGGTCATTTATATATCGATTTAATGCTTGGAGAAGAGAAAAATGAATGGCGTATGTTTTGGATCTCTTGTAATGGCTACTTCTTCGTCTTCTTCCTCTCAATCGTTGATGTTCAACTGAAGATCTACAAAGAAGATATTCAACGATGCAAACCCTTGTGGATGTGGATGCCCTTCTCGAATTTGGACGTCTAGAACGGATGATCATCCAAAGAAAAAGTTTAAGGCTTGTTCGAACAAACGAGTAAGTGTAACCGAAAGCTTTATCATGTTCATCTTCTATCTATTTGGTTGATTATCTTAATAAGTTCTTGTTTTTAAAAGGAACCAAACAAATAGATAGAATTTGGACATGATAAAACCTTCAATTATACTTACCCATCCGTTAGAACAAGCCTTGAACATTCTCTCTTCATGATCCTCCGTTGTAGATGTCCAAATACGAGAAGGGTGTCCACTTCCACAAGGGTTTGCATCATCAAATATTGTATATGTATATCTTGATTTGGACATCAACGATTGAGAGGAAGAAGAAGAAGTAGCCATTACAAGAGAACGAACACTAACACCGTTCGTTTTTCCCAGCTGACGAGATATGTTCAGTGTGCCGCAAGGCATGTTTGGACTCTTTTGGAGAGCATGAAGTTCATTTCAAAGATCCCATGGGGTTTAAATACAGGCACAATATGGTTAGGGATGTTTTGGACGATATTTTTAAGCGTGTTGGGGTTTCCACCAAGAAATAGGCTCCTGTGAATTTCTTGATTTACCCGACAGTAAGAAGGTCAACACTTAAGACCGGCTGACATTTTGATTGTTGGATGGTTTGGAAGGAAAAACGCATGTATGGACCTTATAGGGGCATCCCCTCTTGTAGGCTTGAGGGCCGGTGGTTTCATGGTGGGAAAAGTTGTATTAAAAGCTGATACATGCAAGGTCACCAAACATGAGAAATCGTGCATGGAAAATCAACATGTGTTCAAACAATTTGCATTTGATACATTTGGATTCCTTGCGTCGGATGCGGTGAAGCTTCTTAATAGAGTACAATAGATCATGCATAACATTGTTATATCGCCTAGATCTATGGATGTAGTCTTCAAAAGAATTGGCTTTACCAAAGGATTAGAGGTGCAACTTGTTGCCCGCTTGCCTTCTCATTCGTTGTACAATGATAACTAAGTTTTTTTAATCAATGCATGTCAAATATTTTCAAAGGGAAATCCTAATCTAACTATTTCTTGTCATTAAAAATAATTTCATGTCATTTTCTAACTAAGTATATACCAAAAGAATCTGGTTGCTACTAATGAGAATTGAACAAAAGCGTAAGTATGTTTGGTTTTTTTAGACAAAAGGTTAAATTCTTTGGTTTTTTTTAAACAGAGAAAACACGATTGAGGTTTTATGAACGATTTCGAAACCTCGTTGGTCTTACAAGTCATTTTACCGATAATAAATTTCATGTCATTATTACGCGAGAATACTTTCTTGACTGAAAATAAGTTACAATTTATGAATATATATTGATGAATGCATATTAAATGGCTATATATACAAACTACAATAATGGGAGATACATGAATACAAACTTGTATACTAACATCCCCCCATAGTCTGAAATGGAATATGGACGTTTAAACTGGATCGAAAGTTTGAGAAAAGTGATGAAAGAAGTCCTTTGGTGAAGATGTTGGCATACTGAGCAGAATATGGTACATGATGGACACAAATTTGGCACCTACCAACTTATTCATGAACAAATGAATGTCAATCTCTACATGTTTTGTTCGTTGATGATTAATCGGATTTGCAGACATGTACACGACACTGATGTTGTCACATTAAACGATTGTTGCTTTGGTTGTTGTGGAACATACTTCACACAGAAGATTACAAATCTAGATTGTTTATACAAATGAATTGGCTACGCCTCGGTATTCAGCCCATGCACTAGAACAAGAGACAACACCTTGGCGTTTGGAGGACCAGGAGATCAGGTTATCACCGAGGAACACACAATACCTAGATGTGGAGAGACGGGTGGTGGAGGATCCCCCTAATACGCGTCAGAGTAGGCAACAAGGTTAGCAGTGGGGGATATGTGTATCTGAAGACCATGATCAATAGTATCCCTGATGTACCGAAGAATACGCTTGAGAGAATGAAGGTGTTGCTCTAGACGGTCATGCATATTGTAATGTCCCAAAAGTAAGACCAAAATTTTTTAACTTTTAAATAACTAAAACAATTAACCAAAACACCACAATCAAACTATAGTGCAATAAAGTGTGTCTAATACATCATGAAACATCAAAGTAATCATAAAATGTTGAACGAGGTGGTATGTGCACTTTAATCATCCCGAGTTCTTCCCTTTTGAACCAGAAGTACCTGAAACATAAACTAAAAAAACCATAAGCATAAAGCTTAACGAGTACCCCAGAATACTAGATACCTTACATATCAAATATACAATTGGCCCTGCCTGTCATTAGGCCCCGCCCGACATCGGGCCCCACCCACTATTGGGCCTCGCCCGATATACATATAATCATATACAGATAATCACGTAACACATGGAATAATCAAAAGGATAGACATCATACAGAATGGTCATCGGGCCCCCACCCGACATCAGGCCCCACCCGGCATCGGGCCTCGCCTGGTAAACATGCAAACACATAACCTATGCAAGAGTCATGCGGTCATCTAGCATCCCTAGCATAACCAACCACGGGACAACATTGGTTCCTTCGACCCACTAAACACAGAAAGGAAACTTACCTCTAGCTGCTGAATCTTTCTAAAGAATCTCTGGTTGTTGGTCTAGAAAATTATCGCGCTATCAATATCAATAGCATCCAGTTATTAATTGGATCTCAACCCATAACCAAAAGTCTAATCTATTGACCCATAACTAGGGCAAAATACCATTTTACTCTTTTATCTAACTTGGTCCAAAATCAAAGCCCAATCCAACTACTAACAAAGTCCCAAATTTTACTTTGCAACCCAAGGCCCAATTATGGCCCAATCTTCCAGATTAGGCCAAAAACCCATCATGGGCCTAAAATCCAAGGAAGCCGAACATGCTAGTCCAAGGTCCAACACAAAATTATGATGTACCAACATGGTCTAATACCGAGAAAATCAAGCTTAAAGCCTAGCTACTGAGTATGTGTGGCATACTCAGCTCGTACGCTTAGCGTACTCATTTTGGGGCTAGTACACACAATGTTCCAGCTAGGTACGCCCAACATACTCCAAAGTGTGTCACCATGTTCCATTAAGCACTTAATTGGTTAAGCTGTTTCTCCGAACTCATAGATTTGATCCCTAAAGGTGACTTACCATGTAAAGTTGGCAACTTTACATACATGCATGGTTGAATGGGGCTCAAGAGGTCAAAAAGAGCTTAGAAAAGGTCTTAACAAATGCAAGGGTCCAAATATTCCATAAAGTTGACATTTTTATGAACATGGGGATTGATTGGAGCTAAGATATAGTATCCATTTCCTATGTAATATATCAAAAGCTCTTCTTTAACATAAAAGACTCAAAAAGTGCACAAAATGCTTGAACTAGATCTAACAATATGAGCATAAATATGTAAGATTTTTACCTCAAAAGCTTGCAAATGTGGAGATGATCTTGCTTGCATAAGATCAAGAAATCCCCTCTAGTGTTCCTCTTCTTCTTCTCTTTCACAAACCACCAACAAAAACTCTTCAAGCTCAAAACTCACCTAATCACTCTAGGGTTTCGTTTTCTGGGACAAGGAGAGGTGGAGGCTGGTTAAACATGCCCAAATAAGGCTATAATGAGGTTTATGTAAGGTGTAAAACCTAAAAATTACAGTTTGTGTTAGCCTCAATTACGCCCTGCGTACTCCATGTATTCCTCGTGTATGTGATCAAGACCCGCGATCATTAGGATGGCTAGTACTCTCTACGAACTCCTTGAGTATGCCTCGCATACTAACGAAAGGACCAATTTGAAAAGAATTTTCATTAAGGACTAAAAGAGAAACTTACCAAAAACTGGAAAGCTACAATTCTACTCCACTTGAATAAGACTTCGTCCTCGAAGTCCACTGCTCCAAATAACTCCAAATAGTACTCCCTCATCTCATATTTCTGCTCCCACGTTTATTCTGAACCCTTGCAATGTTTCCACTGGACTTTCACCAACTCAACAACCTTGTTCCTCAAGGTTTTCGTCTTCTGGTCAAGGATTGCCACCGGTCTCTTAGTATAGTTCAAATGGTTATCTGCCTAAATATCCTACAATAAAACTATTGCAGAATCATCCACTAAACACTTCCGAAACTGAGAGACATTGAACATACTATGGATCTGACTGACCTCCTCGTGAAGATCCAGGCGATATGAAACTCGGCCCACTCAGACCAAAAACCTAAAAGGTACGATGTACAAGAGGCCCATATTTCCCCTCTTTTTGAACTGAATGTCACCTTTCCAAGGTAACACCTTTAGGAGAACCATATTCCCCACCTAGAACTCTAGATTTTAACAGCGCTTGTCTACATAACTCTTCTGTCGACTGTGATTTGTTTGAAATCTACTCCGAACCTGCTGGATCAACTCGGTAGTCTTGAGTAGCACCTTGGTACTCCCCATGACACGCTGACTGACCTCACCCCCAACATATCGAGATCTTGTATCTCCTCCCGTAAATCATCTTGAAAGGATGTTGATCATTGTTAGTGTTATAGTTGTTGTTATACGAAAATTACACTAACGGAAGATACATATCCCAACTCCCATCAAAATCCAAAACACACGCCCGCAACATATCCTCTAAAGTATGAATGGTCCTCTCGCTCTGACCATTAGTCTCAGATGGAAAACCATGTTGAAATGAAAATGAGTACCCAACTTCGTTGTGGAACCCCTTACAAAATGTTGAAGTAAACCTGATATCCTTATCTGAAAGTAAAGAAACCGGCACCCTATGTCATGCCACAACCTCCCTGATGTATACCACATCCAACTTCTTCGTAGAGATACTCTCCTGAATCGGGATAAAATGCGCATGTATGCTTAATCAATCCACAATGACCCAAATTGAATCCACTCTGCGTGTAGCCCGAGGCAACTTCGTAATGAAGTCCATGGTAATCTCCTCCCATTTCCAAAGGGTAATATCCAACAATTTCATCTTTATGTTAGGTCGTTGATGCTTGGCCTTGATTTCCCTGCATGTCAAGCACCACTCCACACACACTGCTAACTCACATTACATGTAGGGCCACCAATTATTAGGACGAACATATTGATACATCTTCATCTCCTAGGGATGAATTGAAAATCTATATTTTTGCGACAACTCCATTAAAACCTGACACACTCCGTCCCAATACGGAACCCATAACCTCGGATGAAGAGTCAGTAACCCTCGACTATCATGATCAAAGGAAGCCACCGACCCACAATGCGCTCACTCTTCAGGTGCTCATCCTTCATAGCCTCTATCTGCACCTCTCGAATCCGCTCCAAATATGGAGTAATCATAATCAACCATAAACAAATATCCTTGATCGGAGCCACGACCGCCTTGCAGCTTAGAACATCGGCCAACACATTGGCCTTCCTCGGATGGTAAATAGTACACAATTATAATCCTTCACCACATCCAACAACCGGCGCTGTCTTATATTCATATTTCACTGATACATCAAGTATCCATGAAGGTAGTGTCTCCAAATACTAAGGTAAAAGCTACGCTGTCACACCCCAAAATCAAGAACGGCGGAAACGTTCTATGGCGGAGGACGTCATGTATGTCACACCCCCAAACCAGAATGGCGGAAACATTCGGGGGTGAATGTAACAACCCGTTATCCCGGGCATTATAAACCGAGTCTTGTAACCCCCCCTTTTTAATGTAATGGGAATATCATCGATAAATGAAAGTCGTAGATAACATTAAACCGTGAGCGTACACAAAAAGAACGTCCAAATCTGACTTCGCATGAGGAAGTTATGACTTTTCAAAGAAATTCCTTAAAAGCGATTAGTTATAAAATAAATAATAAAAAAAATAAATAATAAAAATAATTTTGGAATTTGCCAACGGAGTCTAAACGAAAGTTGTAGATCGTAGTCTCACCTACGCGTGGATATAAAGACCATCGAAAACGGAGTTCGTATGAAGAAGATATGGATTTTTGAAGTTTATTAAATAAATTAATTATTTATTTAATTCAAAATTCGGATATTATCCGAAGAGGAGTCAGCGTCCTTCTCCGGGTACGCGCTGCGTACTCCTGTACGCCCCGCGTAACCGAGAGGATTGGCCTCGGATCGTCCACGTCGCCATATCCGAGGAAGCCGACCCGTCCGACCCGTCCGACCCGGCCGACCCGGCGTCCCATCCGACCCACCTCCCCAGCAACCCGTCCCATCCGACCCGATAACCCAAGAACCCGTCCCATCCGAACCGAGGCAGTCGAGGCCTCGGTCATGCATGACGTACGCGTACGCAGCGCGTACGAGCGTACGCCCCGCGTACCGAGGCAGACTTGCCTTCCTATAAATAGAATGCGAGGGTTTCCAAAGAAAGGGTTCATTTCTCTTCTCTCTCTCTCAGCATTTCCTCGTTTTCCGTGTCCGTTCAAACCCGAAGCTCTGGTCTTTTTGGCTCAAGTCCCGAAGGCCGATTCTACTCCCGAGATTCCCGAGAATCCCGAGAAAAATCAGTTTCCCGAGACGAAACTCTGCTCGGTTTTCCACCTCACAATCTTCAAACTATCAAGTGAGTTCATATCCCCTTCGAACACTCTTTAAATACATTTTAAATGTTTTATACTCTTTTTGGGGAGGAATACAAGTATACACATGACTAAAATCGTGTGAAACATTAACATTTTCATATACTTTTCATACTGTTGTTGTAACTATCTTGTGAAGTTATTATGATACAAAACCCCTCACAACACAGCTTTACCCTCTTTGGGATATAATATGTTTATAAATAGAAATATGTTTTATTTATACGTTTACATACAAACACATCATATCAAGGGTAACATTCTTTACTAAGTCATTTCATGCATTCAAAGAACTTATGATTTATGCTTTGTCAAACATTGTGATAGAGGTTCAACTTTGCATACAAACTACTACTTTAATACAGACTTAGTTGAGAATCCATGAGACGTGTATATCTTCAAACGTTACTTTTCTTTATTAGAAAGTAATGCTGCAAGTCCTGTCTATAACCAGAGTCTCCCGTTCGGAGAACGTGTCAAATGTGTATAGATCTATACGGGAAGTCATGATCCCGCGCCCTGACTGTTAGCTACAGTCCGTCTTTTGGGGTGACAGTTGTTATAACGCTACGACGCCTGAAGAACGTCGCTACAGGCATATCATGTTCAGTATGGTTATAAAACTCATCGGATATACAATTATTATGGTATTATGCTTTTATGAAAGAGTAGCTTTTAAAACTATTCTTCATCTAACAAATGCGATCTTCGTATAGCTTTATTATATAAAACTATGCCACACTTTTCGAGCACGTCGGTTGCTTGCGATTTTCGGTCTTAGAGACTGCCAGTTATGTCAGGAAAATAAGGGTTTTTCCTGTATACAAACCAAACAACTAATAGGAAAATAAGGGATTTTCTTGGTTCAATTAGTTGCAATTTACATCACGAACATTCATATGCATTGCATACTTTTATAAGAAAATAAGGGTTTTTCTGGAAAACATGCAAACACTTTCGAATGGCATACATCTTCTCAAAACACTACTTATGAACTCACCAACTTAAATGTTGACACTTTTTCTTTGAAATAACTTGTATTCACAGGAAACCGCTAGCCAGGTAGCAAACACATTCTGAAGACTAACGCATTGGCGTTAGTAACATATTTTGGATCACCATTTTATATTTGATTTCTTTTGCAAACATGTAACACCTACGATTATGTAAACATTTTGGAAACTTTATTATATATATGGTGGTGTGTACTTTCCTTTCTATGAACTGTTATGATACTGAATATGACGTCCTCCGCCCCCGAACGTTTCCGCCGTTCAGGTTTGGGGGTGTGACAGATTGGTATCAGAGCTTCGTTTATAGTGAATTAAGTATATCAAAACCATTTTTTTTTTATATACAACTATAAACTCAACTGGGCAAAAACACTCTGAGAAGAGTCATGCTTTTGAAATTAAATCTATTTAGTTTTTGTAAGTAAGCATGCATTCATTTAGTGATAAATAACAGTTCCACATCGTACCATATTAGAAGTATTGTTAATAAGTTGTGCAGTACAGGTACGCCTTGGGACATGTAATCGGAACTGGGAAGGATATAGCCTGATCAACTATATTTGTCCGAGAACCGACTAACGTGTGCCGAGGGGTGTCTGCAGTGGACAACAAATTTTAAAAACTTACCAAACCGTTATTAGAATCAAACACAATAATTTAAAATGCTATAGGAGTAGTTGCTATTTAAACTAACTTACATGTTTTGCATGTTCCGACTTTATTCAATTCTGATGACCCTATTTCTCGTACAGTCAAATGGCTGGATTTCACCACCCCAATGACCCCTACTTTCCCAACCAAGGCAACGGAGGATGGATCGAAGATGATCCAGAAGAGGATGAGGAACCCATAGAATTGGGTGATGACTCCGGTACTGACTCAGAACCTGAAGTGATCGATCCACCACCCATTCAACCTCCTGTCCATGTGAGGAACTTCCAAGGACCCACTCCCGTCTGGGGAAGTCACCTACATCATTGGAGCCAACAACAAGGCATACGCCCTCCCTACGGCATGTGTCGGGACTTCTACGATGTCCGCGGTGGCAGTTCGGCTGATCGAGCACTCCCGGTAATGGTTGGTAAGTTAGCCAATCAGTCCTATCAGTCCGGAGTACAAGCAAGCCGACTCCGGGATATCAACGTGGAAGTGCAGGTTCACACTTCCGATATCCGTAGGCTGGACAAGATACAAGATAATGTCCAACTCCAGTCTGAGGCATTTCAGGCACAGATAATTGCAGCCCTAGCCGAGTTAAGGGAGCAACAAGCCGCTTTTGATCGACGCCTAATGGAATCGAAGCAATCAGATGCGGAGTCAAGCTCCAAGCGCAACCTACGTCGCAAGTAGTGCCTGCCAGGATTTCAAATTTTGTTATAAATTAGGACTTCGGATAAGAATTTCCTTTTCGTTAAAACTTTCTGTAATCGGAGACCTTTAGAAAGGTCAAAAAGTTTTGTCTAAACTCGGATGTAACACGACTATATGTTTTATATATATGGGGCATACCCCCCCTTCTCTGATTTTAAATATGTGTATTCCGTTCAACTCATAAGTGCATCCATTCAAACGTTATTAATAAATCAAGCTCAAAACCCATTGTTGATCAAACCAAATTCTTAATCTATTTAAGGCAGTTAACTCAATATCATTCAACTTCGAACTACCAAAACTTATAATTTCCTTCCATATTTTTCTTTTGGCAGCAAGATGCCTCCTCGTCCAAACTTAAGGCCCAGGCCGGGCACGGCACCACCACCTCCACCACCAGCTTATGATCCGGCCATGGTTCAGGCGGCTATCACAGCAGCGGTAACCGCAGCCCTCTCGCAAATAAACTCCCAAGGGAATGGAGGGACGGGAAGCAGCACGAATCATCCAAATCATGGCACTGGTCATGGCCAAGGAAGAGAATGTACCTACAAGGAGTTCTCTAACGCTAAACCAAAAACTTTTAATGGAACAGGAGGAGTCATTGCACTAATGCAATGGTTCGAAAAGGCCGAAACGGTCTTCGAGATCTGCTCGTGCCAAGAAACAAGCAAGGTTAAGTTCGCTGCTTGCACCTTCATAGACCGAGCCCTCACTTGGTGGAAAAGCCATGTGAACTCAGTGACGCTCACTGTCGCTAACGCCATGAGTTGGGAAGAACTGAAGGTACTACTACTGGAAGAATACTGCCCAAGGGGTGAAGTGCAAAAGCTTGAGCAGGAACTCTGGAATTTGAAAATGGTCGGGTCTGACCTAGTCGCTTACACAGCTAGGTTCAACGATCTCGCTGCTTTGTGCCCTACCATGGTCAACCCAGAATCAAAGAAGGTCGAAAGGTACATTTGGGGGTTGTCACCCCAGATTCAAGGGCATGTCCTAGCCTCCAACCCTATCACATACAACAGCGCTAAACGCCTGGCACAGCGACTCATCGATCACGGAGCAAAACAGAGTACCATCACAACAGCCGCAAATCCACCTAGGGAGGCTCAGGGACAGAGTAGGCCTTGGAACAAGAGGAGGGGACAAATCCTCCAGGAGAACCCTAAGAAACAACAAGTGATAGCGACCCACGCCATTACTGTACCTACCAACTCTGCCCCCACAAGTTCATACAATGGAAAGCTACCGAAATGTAACCAGTGCAACTTCCACCATTACGGTCTCTGTCATGGCCTTCAATGCACCAGGTGCAATAAGAAGGGTCATACAGCCCGCTATTGCAAGGAGCCAACCCAACAATCCGCCCCCACTGTTAATACCGGAGTAAGCCGCGCTTGCTTTGAGTGCGGGAGCTCAGGGCACTACCGCAAGGACTGCCCGAAGGCAAACAACAGGAATACCGGCGGGAGAGGCCGAGTTTTCGCAATGGGACAAGATGAAGCCATTGCGGACCCTACTGTTGTTACGGGTACGTTTCTCCTCGATAACTCGTATGCATGCATTTTGTTTGATAGTGGAGCGGAAAGGAGTTTTGTGAGTCACGACTTTAAAAGCATGCTAAAACCATTACCACAATCATTAAGTGAACCGTTCATAGTAGAAATGGCCAACGGGAAAACTGAAAGTACTAAAGAGATATACTTAAACTGCATCCTAACTCTAAACGATAATCCCTTGCAAATCAGCCTCATGTCAGTCTCGATTAAGAGTTTCGATGTCATCATTGGTATGGATTGGCTGAGTTCACATCGTGCGGACATTCTATGTTACGATAAGGCCGTTCGCCTTAATCTGCCAACCGGCGAAACTTTCCTCGTCTTGGGCGACAAACCTAGTACCACTCTTAGAATCATCTCAAGTATCCAAGCCCAGAAGCACTTACGAAAGGAATGTCACGCATTTCTTGCACATGTTGTAGACGTGAAACGCGAAGTCCGGGACATCAAGGATGTGCCCGACGTATGCGATTTTCCCGATGTGTTTCCCGAGGACCTTCCAGGGATACCACCCGTAAGACAAGTCGAATTCAGAATCGATCTGATCCCCGGAGCTACCCCAGTAGCCAAGGCACCCTATCGATTTGTTGGATTAATGTCTAAGTCCATAACTATAATTGGTAAGACTTGACCCGACCCGGCATGGTCCATTTGGGTTGCATACCATCATGCACTTGGATAGACTATAATGAGAGAAATAAGACACTTATGGTTATTAATATATTATAAGTTCTAGTATATTAATAATAAGAATAATAAGATTATTTAATTAGTATTGATCAAGAATTAATCTAGGATTAATTAAGTGATCAAAAGAAGACTAATTAAATATATGGGTTGATTGTGTAAATCATCCATACTTATATAGTGGGCTAATGCTCCATGGATAATCAAGTTGGGCTAAAACCCATAGGATGGTCCATGGGTGCTCCATGGTGTATTTGAACCCATGGATCCAAGGAAATGGAAAGTCATGACAATTAAGGATTTACCCTAATTGTAACACTATATAATGATCTTATTCTTGACAAAAATCGGCCACTAGGATATACTAGAGAGTGTAACAAAGGGCTAGCCGATTTCATGAAGTGTAGGACTCTCTCAAGTTATTCTAAGTGTTTTGACGATTGTGATTCCATTTGAGGCTTCCACACTATTGGGGCTAGGCACTCAAGCTTCATGAAGACTTTCTACATCAAAGAGGTATGTATTCTATCTTGTTATATTCATGTTTTGTATGATAGATTAGGATGATACCCTGGATATTCTTATTTGCATGTATAATAGAGAAAACATAGATCCAAGGTATTTAGGGTTGCATGTACACTTAGGAGTGTTAGAATGCTTAAAACCCAACAGTGGTATCAGAGCCTAGGCTTGTTTTCTTGTTATACTTGCAAATGGAGCTGAAAAATCGAGTTTTGATGCTGTCAGCCCAGCAGACTCGCCGAGTCCATGAAGGGACTCGACGAGTCCAAGGCAAAATGCATCCAACTCGCCGAGTTATGTTCATGCACTCGACGAGTTGGACCCCAGACAGCATATTTTCGAGGTTTTTGGCTAGAAATGGACTAGGAACATTACCCTACGTTGTTTTTGAACTTATAAACTTGTTTTTTAATGTGGTAATGTTCATGCTAATCCATTTTCAAAGATAATTGTCAATAGATTCATGTTTTGTATTAGTTTAAGGTTTAGACTAATTACATGAAGAAGTTTGATATGAATTATCTTGTTCTTATGAGTTGCTTAGATTAATAGAAAAGTTAATTGAAATAGTTGTTTTCAATCCATTTTAATCTAAGAGTTGAGTATAAAATGTGTTTGTGTAACTTGTCCTCAAGTTACATGAAGAGTCACATTAAAGACTCATAAAACTCATAAAAGTTGGTAATGGTTACAAAATGAAGAGTCTTGTGTCATTGAATTTTTTTTTTTTATGACTCCATAACTTGTCCTCAAGTTATGGAAATTCAAGAGTCACTTCATTAATAAATAAATAAATAAATAAAGTGTAACCTTAATCAATTCCATAAGTTATAAAAATAAAGAAATGATTAATTCTTTTATTAGTTTAAAGTCTTCCATAAGTTATGGAACTTGAAGAGTTTTTTGGATTAAAACTACTTTAAACACATAAGTTATGGAATTAATTAGTTTTGAATAGTTTCAAAACTTGCCCTCAAGTTTTGGAATTTGAAAAGTTTTCACTTATGAATACTTTAATTCCAAGTTAGCCCTTAGAATTTTAAAAAAGTTAAAATTCAACACTTATACTATTTATAACATTAATGGTTAATTATTATATATATGTATAAGAACAAGTCGTTTTACCGTTAGTAGGCCTCATTCACGAAGCCGGTCTATAAGGTGGGTATAAGGTTGTTGCCTATAAAATGGCGACTTAATGGGTGTCTACTCTCACCCACCGCTTGCTTGACTGGTGGAGGGTCGTTAGCCGAACGTGTAGGACAATGACTTTAAATTCTCCCTTCATTAAAAGTATTAATGATAAATACTAAAGTAACTAAAATCTTAATAATTCCCAATCTTAGTTACTTTAGGAAAAATGTGAATTTGGTGCTAACCCATGGAATTCACACTTTGTACCTTACCAAGTCGTTGGTGGAGCGTGTGTGGTTAACCGGCACACTAACTTGGACTAGTAAGGACCACGAAGGGTGACTTAATGTTTGTCATAGATCAATGGAGCGTGTGTGGTTAACCGGCACATTGATTAGGTGATAATATTAAGGATACCAAGTGAATTGGTATGGTTATTCACACCTTGTTTTGTGATCCTCGACATCCCAGTCACAAAATTTGAGAGGGCACACTCGAGATTGAAACATGCCATTGAAAAGTTCAATGAATCTCAAAAGATCTAGGAATTTCAAATCCAATTAAAACCTAATAAATCATTTCGTTTATCTTGGTGGAAATTGGTGAATCGTCATTCGCCTACCTTCAAATATTTTATAGCTTGGATTACGGCATCCCTCTTCTAAGTTATAAAATAGTTTGTTGGGTCCTAGCCTTAATATTTCATATTGGGTGTCATATTAAGGACTTTAAATCAACTATCTTGAATATCTCCCAAAACATGTCTGGTTTAGACATTTATGATCTTCCCAAATCTCTTGAAGATGATGTTCCTCAACATCATGCTTCACTTCCTTTATCTCCTCCAATTATTCTCCCTCACCCACAAGTTCTTGAAAAGTTTAAAGTCACTCAAGCCCTATTGGCAAGTTAAGGTCTTGGTGTGGTCACATCTTGGAGATGTAGTCACATATTGACAAGACGGGAGAGTTGGGTGTCAAAGTCTCGTGAAAGTTGGATGTTCAATCACTTTCTTAGTAACATAGCGGGTCACTTTGGGACTACTATGAGACAGACTATGACACGAGCCTTAATGATCTTATCTATTTGTTTTGTACTGTGGAATCAGCAATGATTTGGAACACTAGTAAAGCAAATTTTGTTAGAAGATCAACTTCCCAAACCTTAAATGGACATTGGCAATGGTAGCATTGGATATCTAGAAAAGCATTTTTCTTCCCAATGGAAAGGGATCGGCCATAGTCAACTCAGTTGACCAAATGGTAAAGAGAAAGGCTAAGTCTGAAATAGTCTCATGTGCCATTATCAAAGGGTCTCCATATGTTTATATTGCCAAAGAAAGGGGCATTGGTTGCGAAGCTGCCCTATTTACCTGAAAGGTCGTAAGGTTGATCAAGTCAAGAGGTTTGACTCTACTTCGGGTAAAATACACTGTATAACTCTGTTAAGTTCCTATTTGGAGATTCTTATTACATAATGTGAATGGGTCACATGCTGATGTCTTTTAAGAATCAAAGAAAAGATAGGAAGCTTAAAGTAAGTATATGCTGATTCTGATTGCGAAGATGGGTTTCGATCGCATGGTTCGGTAATCAGAATTTTGAGCTGTTGCTTAAGAGTTATAATATATTGCTTGTGAATAGATAACAACAAGGTTTTCATGTGGATTGTAAGGATAAGTTTTTCCGCAAAGTTTTAAAATAAAAGAAAAAAAGGTTTTAATTTTATTTATTTTAAAAATATCCTTACAATGGCATCGGTGGAAAATTGTTGCTTATATGTTTCCAGTAATAGCAATATTGGAAAGTGGATTTGATTCTTTCATTTGTGGTAGTGTCTGAATTTACCAAATGAAGAAAGTTTTTCATCACCCAAGTTTCAATTGGACAGAAACTTGGAATCATACAAGTTGTATTGTATGATGAATGAGAATTTTCATCTTTGAAAAAATTAAGACTAATTCTTTGATCACATGTATATGTGAGTCAATTGAAGGACTAAGGAATTAGGTACACTGGGTGTGCGCTGGTCAAGGTCCACCACAAAGATTGATTTGTCATGATTTACTAAAGATTAGTAAATATGATTATACTTATAAGGTTAAGTATAATTCTGTAACATTGGAAAGGATACAATGTATGACAAAACGAATAAGAAGAATCAAATTAGGCAGAAGGATAAAAGTTTCTCAAATCTGAAAAGATGGGAGAGTACTTTAGTATCAGTTTTATGATCATCTTAATGATATAGAAACCGTATCACAAATTCATACTCTAAGGACATCTTAGTGCAATGTTATGGCTAAGAAGAGAGGTCATGAATTGTTGGATTGGTTAAAATCAAGAAGATGAGTCATACTTCGTTCCAAAATAATTCTTAGAGTCATACTCCAAGATTGTAACATTGAGTGACATAAAGTAAGGTTTAAAACACTTATCAAATGTAAGAGTAAAATGTTTTCTACTCTTATACATTTGAGATTGGTAAGTTGTGATGTCTTGGATGAGACAAAGACCAACTAAGACCAATTGTGTGAAGTGTTAGTCTTGATAAGAATCCGCACTATCCCTTGAATATTTGTTTTATCAAGGAATGGTTCTTGACTAGGAAAACTTATATGTCAAGGGGACAGTGGGAGCCTTAAAGATCATGAAAGAGTTTCAAGATTTAATCAAGAGTAAAACCTGTAATTTATCACTAGCACACGACTTAAGGTTTTCAACCTATCGTGTTGACATAATTCTTATTTCTGTACCTACTTCAAATAAGTTGAATTTACATGTGAGTTATCAGAGTTCAACTTGGAAGCATTGGTGGGCCTTGTGTTACCAAGGTGACAAGAAACTAAGATTGAATAAGTTTAATCCATGTAGGGCTGAATTTGTCACTAACCTTATCTTGTGATTATGGTTTTGACAAATTCGCATGGATAGGAACTCATACACTATTAAATCTAAGTGTCATAAGGTTTCTCTCCGATTCATGAAAATGATGGTGAGGAAATGCTTTCACTAAATAGATTTTAAGTAGATATCAATTGTGTCATTTGCATTTTCAAAAGTCATTAGTGGAGCGCGTGTGGTTAACCGGCACACTAACATGGACTTGTGAGAAATGGCAAATGCCTAAGCAATTGAGACTATGATTACGGCATCCCTTTTCATAGTTCTGAAAATTGTTTAGACAC